>NC_139018.1:39521466-40121466 GCF_964374135.1 Grampus griseus | reverse complement strand
TTGTGGCTCAGATGTTCCCCCTGCAGAGAACACCTTCCAGACCACGTTATTATCTGTCACCCTTCATTGCACTCATCCCTCTCTGAGATCATTTTGTTAATTTATTTTCTTATTTTACCTTCCTCCTTTAGGGTATAAACACCTTGAGAGCAGGGACCCCACCTCTCTTATTCACTGTTCTAAGTCCAGCATCTTGAGCAGTGTCTGGTATATAGTAGGCACTAAATCTCTGTTGAAATGTGATTTTGGAGCAAGTAAAGTATAAGCACTTTGGAAGGATCTTGACTTAAACATTTTATTCATCTTTTTAAAAAAATTTATTTATTTTTGGCTGCACTGGGTCTTCGTTGCTACCTGCGGGCTTTCTCTAGTTGTGGCGAGCGGGGGCTACTCAGGCTTCTCATTGCCGTGGCTTCTCTTGTTGTGGAGCACAGGCTCTAGGCATGTGGGCTTCAGTAGCTGTGGCAAGTGGGCTCAGTAGTTGTGGCTCGTGGGCTCTAGAGCACAGGCTCAGTAGTTGTGGCGCATGGGCTTAGTTGCTCCGTGGCATGTGGGATCTTCCCGGACCAGGGCTCGAACCTGTGTTCCCTGCACTGGCAGGCGGATTCTTAACCACTGCTCCACCAGGGAAGTCCCTATTCATCTGTCTAAAAACAAAATGAAAGTAATTCGGGATTGACCAGTTATTACAATGATCACAGTGTCCCTTGTAAAAAAAAAAATCAATTAATTACATACCAACTTGCACTTGAAAGACTGGACCAGATTCTTGTGTCCTTTGAATATGATAATGGATGGAAAACTGTTTGGAGAATTCTTTGCTTTTGCTTATTTTACAAGACTGTGATTTCTAAACCTGTTAATATGGTATAACTTTGTTCACTGGTAGTTTGTGAGCCCGACATGTTAAATTCGGTTGTGCAACCCTGGAGAGCTAATGAGGTTGGTGGGCAGAGTGAATCATTTTATCTTACATAACTCTTAGTGCAGTTTTGGTATCTAGCAAATGTTTAGAATGATGACTAGCTGTGATAGTAGAAGTGCAGTATTTTTAATGAGAGGGGTAGCATTTATGTAGAATCAGAGAAGTGCCTTGGATTTTCTGTGGTCTTCCTTCTATTTTGTAAAACAGTTGCTACATCTGGGACTCCATTTGTGTTGGCTGCTGGCTCCATTTTATTAGAATATGATAAAAATGAGGCCTGAAAGTCATTTCCTGACCACCTTCTTTCCACCTTCATCATTGCTGCATCCAAAATGATCTTTCTCAGTTGCCGAGCTGATAGTCATTCCTTTACTTAAAACCCTTCAGTGGTTCCCCACTGCCCTTAGATAAAACACAACTCTTCAAAATGCTATAGAATGTTCTGCATGATCTGGACCCCAATTTCCTCTTCAGCCTTATTGCTTACCTCACCCCAGCCCACACTCCATGCTCCAGCCACAATGAGCAGCTTTCAGTTCCTCAAGAGCGACCATGCTAATTCCTACTTGTGCTTCAGGTCTCACCATAGACCTCACTTTACCCAGGAAACTTTCCCTGACATTCCAAGTCTGGGTTTGGTTCTCCCCCTCCTCCTTCGTGTTCCCTCAGCATCCTAAGATCTCCACTGCCCACTCCCCCTGTATCCTGAAAAGATGGATATATGAATGGATTGGGCTCTCATGGAAGTGTATGATATTGGTCAGAGGAGTTCAGGGTTTAAAAGTGTGGGTGATTGACTGAGATTCATCCCCTCTGCTCCTGGGGTAGCTACTCTAACAGACTATTACATGTTTCTCTATGAAATGCCAAGCCTTAGGTGAGCTTTCATGCACCACTGAGCGTGTCCTATGTACCAGGCACTGTGCTGTACCCTGGAGAGGCAAGTGGGCAAGACAGACATGGCCCTTTTCTTCACAGGCCTCGTAGTTCCAAGGGGGAGAGAGATTGGGGAGGTAGGGGGGACAACAACCAGGAAATGACAGAATAGAAGTAAGGACTAAGATGCTGGTGAGTGCCTGCTTTGGGGAGACCAGAAACATTTTCCTGGAGGAAAAACAGTTGATTTTTAAGGCTCCAGCATAGATAGCATGGCCACAGGCCTGCTTCAGTTAAAGGACCGTGAAAAATCATCCCTCAAAAGAAGATAAGGAACGTCTGACCTAATAATGCTTTCCCAGAGAGACATCACAGATCCCTTTTGAAAGTTAAACGTTCCTGACCCACAGAAATCTTTCCATCGTCCGAAAGTTTGGAGGGAACTAAGTTTCAATATCTATGAACAGATGACCCAAAAGAACATTTAACTCCTGAAGACAGAAAACAGTAGCACCCTTTCTGAACCATCAAATGCCCCAAGCTTTTTACAGATCAGAAAAGAATCACTGATGTTGAAGCGGGAGAGTCTAGTTCAGAACAGCAACAAAAAACCTGACAGCTCTTAGGCCCGTGGACGGGCTACAGATGTATTCATTTGGCAGTGATGTTTAACATTCAGTCTGAGGGCATTTAGTTCTGTGGTGCTCTAGTTTGCTGCAGACCCCACCACCCCCTAATACTCAGTCCCCTTGACTCATTACCTGCTTGGTCCTGAGAAATTTTTGAACCTACTATAGCTCAGTCCTTTGTTTTCAGAATGTGGAAACCAAAGCTCCAGCCAAAGTTTTACTGTTGCCTTAGCTCATGTGATGTGTGACAGACAGACACACTTAACATCTACATAGATATGAAGATGTACTTATTTCAATTTATTTAGATATGTATTAATTTGTAAATACATTAAGTTAGATATTTATATATATTTGTGTTCTAAAATGTTAGTGGAAGCTGGCTTATTAGTAAATATATGGGAAGTTTATGGGAACTTTAACTGTAAATTAGTATAGTATTAACTACCCAATTAAAGAAACTCTTTGTATTTCATTGTACAGCTTCCAGCAATATATAGGTACTGTTCTGGGAGAGTCAGGAGAGCTGGGTTCAAGGTGTGGCTTTGCCATCTGTCAGCTGTGACTGCAGGCAAGCCTCTGTGTATCAGGGTCTCGGCTCCCTAGTTTCTATCAAGAGGGGGCTGCACTAGAATCTCTCTAAGGACCCTTCCATCTCTAAAGCTTCTGCCTCCATTTGTTAGGCAGTTACATCAGTTCTTTGCTTTAGGAGTAACTGGTTTGGTTTTAAGCAGTCAAAATGACTTATATCTTCTCAAAGTTAGTTAACTCCTAAGAATTCAGTTGGTCCAAATCTAAATTGCTCCGGCTTGGAGAGGATTTAACTCATGTCTAAATGACTTTCAGCATTGGTAGTGATGTTGATGTTATTTCCTTGGTTTAGAATCAGCCTTAAGGA
Source organism: Grampus griseus (assembly GCF_964374135.1). Lineage (NCBI taxonomy): Eukaryota > Metazoa > Chordata > Mammalia > Artiodactyla > Delphinidae > Grampus > Grampus griseus. The sequence continues at coordinate 40,118,138 of NC_139018.1, read as the reverse complement.
ATTACAGTGGGTCCTCATTTCAAGCCATGCAGTTATATTTCTTTTTTTAAAAAATTTATTTATTCATTTATTTATTTTTGGCTGCGTTGGGTCTTCATTGCTGCTCACGGGCTTTCTCTAGTTGTGGCAAGCAGGGGCTACTCTTCGTTGCGGTGCGCGGGCTTCTCATTGCGGTGGCTTCTCTTGTCGCGGAGCACAGGCTCTAGGCAACGTGGGCTTCAGTAGTTGTGGCTCGTGGCTCTAGAGCGCAGGCTCAGTAGTTGTGGTGCACGGGCTTAGTTGCTTCGTGGCGTGTGGGATTCTCCTCGACCAGGGCTGGAACCCGTGTCCCCTGCATTGGCAGACGGATTCTTAACTACTGCGCCACCAGGGAAGCCTATATTTCTTGATTTACACTAATGGGTTCCTTGTTCTATGGGATGGTAAGTTATGTCCCTGTTTTCTCACATCAGAGAGCGACTGAGAATCCCACCATTTGAGCTTTTGCTAGAAGCCATTCTCACTAGCATGGTAATTAATGCTTTGTAGTCATGAAATGTCTGTAGCCACCAGTCTATCTATCCACCCTAGGTGATGACAAATACTATAAATCACTTGTAGGACAGACTTAGACTTTTTTTTTTTTTTTTTTTTTTTGCGGTACGCGGGCCTCTCACTGTTGTGACCTCTCCCGTTGCGGAGCACAGGCTCCGGACGCGCAGGCTCAGCGGCCATGGCTCACGGGCCCAGCTGCTCTGTGGCATGTGGGATCCTCCTGGACCGGGGCACGAACCTGTGTCTCCTGCATAGGCAGGCGGACTCTCAACCACTGCGCCACCAGGGAAGCCCAGGACAGACATTTTAATTAGATGGAGGAATGGGCCCAAGCGTATTGGCTATTGTAGTGTTTAAGTGCTATACTGAAGAATTTTATGAGATGGGAAATTTTTGTTGAGAACTGTGGTACTATCCAGAGAGATTTATCAAGAATTACGTTAGTGTGTTTCTGTAGCACCTGTAAATTAGAAAGTGATTGTCAGAGCACATAGGATGTTTTAGTAGAAAGACTAAACTGTGCTTTTATTATGTGTTGCCTTCTGGAAAGTTCCTTTGATTTTTTCATAAATTTCACCCTTGCACAACTTTGACCTTACAGGGAAAGAAATGCTTAAAAGTTAACCAAAGGTGTTTAGTTTGTGCTGCGATAAAAAAAATTAAGAAATTTGCTATAGGATAGAACCATGGCCAACATGAGCTCCTTGTAATTACTTTAATGAAATAAGTCACATGGGGCCAGTGTGAGCATACTCTAGACCTAGTGCCTGTTCTCCAATTGCTTAAACCAAAACCACAAAGCTGAATTTTTATTTGCAAGTCATGTATATCTCTTGTACTTGCTTGTCGCTATTTCTGCTTCTCTCTCGTAGCACTTACATTTGATGGGCCTCTGTCCTCACACTGGGCTTAGGTGTTCTTGCCTGTGATGTGTGATGCTGGCATCTGGGCAGCCAGTGTTCTGTGGCCCCTTCCAGTATCAGAGTTATGTGGTTCTGGTCATGGTTCCATTGGACGATACAAATTCTGCTCCCTTCTGAAATGTCTTCTGGACATTGTTCTGCTGATACTCAGTTTTGTTCTAGGCTCTAAAATTATTTTTGAAAGAGCCATATTAGCAGAATTTCCTAAACAAAATGCATTTATTAATTTGTGAGCTGTGGACCTCTTAAGTGCTTTATTTTTTATTACTCTTGTTCCATCACAGTACAGAAGAGTTGAGAACAAATTTTTAGCAGAAGCAGTGCTTCTGAAACTGTTTTTGAACCCTGGACCCTTTTAGTGATGTTAAAAGCTATGGACCCTGTTTCTAGAAAAATGCACGTATGTGCATATTGCCAGCATGCTGGGAAAAGAGTCATCAGGTTAGTGGTCCCCTGAAGCCTGACTGTGGACACACGGCCTCAGCTTAAGAAATTACAATGAAAAGTGTCAAAAAATAAGGTTTTTATTAATTCCTAATTCCTAGGACATTGTACTGATATTTTCCCCTGCAATTAGAGGACATTTTCACTTCAGCTAATTATAGGAGACAGTTAACTAGTAGAAAAGAGAAGCTGTAAATTTTAGAGAAAAAAGATGTAAAGTGGCTGGCTCCTGGTGAAATATACTAGATAATGACCCATTTTAGGACCTATTTGGTTGTGTTATATAGGTATTTTCAGAAGTTTCTACTGTTGAAGGGGTTTCTTTGAGGTTTGCAATAGATGAAAAGTTAAAAAAAAAAACAAAACTAGGACAGTTTGAGTGACCTTGGCTTGATGTCTTTTGTTAATATAAAGTTTTTCCCTGTAAAAAGAGATAGGATTTATCTGTATACTTAAAACTTTTACCCTCTTCTTGAGCTGTACTGGGCCTTACGGTGAACCACTGTGTTAGTCCAAGACAAAATGATGAAATCAGTGATGCTTGCCTGTTCCTCTTGCCCTGTGACCCCTGGTCTCTTATGGCCTGGGTCCCTCTGACCCAATAAGATTTTCTGATTCTGTCCTGAGTTCCAGCTCACCTTGCTGAGACCTTGGAAAACAACCTGATGGTGGTAGAAATTGAGCTGAATGGAGGGCACCCAGAGCGCAGCCCCCTAGCTAGTTGAAGGTGAAACTTGAATTTAGCTCTCTGGACTTCAAGATTCTTTCCTGATGCCACTTTAGTGTGTGATGGAGGCAGCAGGAAAGCCATTCAATCATTCATAGATCTTTATTGAGCACCTACTGTGTGCCCGACTCCATTCTAGGTGTTACAGATGGGGCAGAGAACACAACATCCAGAATTTCGGCTCTCACGGGGCTTCTACCCTCTCATGAAGAGACAGATAATAAGCAAACAAACAAAACACAAAAAAATAACAAATCATGGTTAGGTGCTAAGTGGAGAATTAAAACAGGGTGATGTGATGGAGTGTGACAAGGTGACTGCTTTACCTAGAATGGATAGAGGACTCAAGAGAAGGTGACATTTTGGCTGAGACCCAAGTGGCAAGAAACAACCAGTCATGTGAAGATTAGAGAGAGCATCCCAGGCAGAGGGGACAGCTAAGGCAAAGCCCCAAAAGTGGCAACAGGCTTGACGTGTGGAGGAACAGGCAGAAGGTATTAGAAAGAGGATAGACTTCATATTAGCAAGTGCAGTATGTTAACCCCAGGTCTGCCACGATGAACCAGTCCCTTCAGCTCTATTGCCCCTTCTGGAAAATGGTGCTAAAGTTAGATAACTCTTAGGATTGGTGTGAAGATTAGATTTAATACATTAAACATGCTCAGCACAAAATAGGCCCTCAAGAAATGGTAGCTTTGGCTGCTTTTAATCTCCCAAGGAAATTGATATTTTGACAGGGGTCTTCTGAAAATAATATTGGCCAAGGAAAGACGTTCGGATGGTTGCACTTTAGACAATGAAGGTGACGATGTAAACGTTTCCTGGGAATAGCGTCTGCTTGCTCTCTACCTCTTTCAGTGCCATATTTTCCAAAAAAAAAAAAAAGAGTAGGGGAAAGGAAACGAAGACACTAAAGTTTATTCAAGATTCTTGAATTTTTGAATGATATATTTATTTTCTATGGAGTCATAAGTATTAATGGAAAATTTTAATACTTAGAGGGATAGGATAATTGTACTGCAGTGATACAATTGATAGGGTCCCAGGTGTTTTTATTTTATTTTTTTAGGAAACTATCAGTATAAATGTATGGATGAGAATTAATAATCATGGTGCCAGTAATGATAAAGGAAATAAAACCTCAAAAATTATGAATAAGTGGATACAGTTGATTCTTGTTGACTACTGAAAGCTCATTTACCTTATTGACTATAATTTTGTGACTTAATTCTGGATAATTGTGTCTATTTTGAATAATTTTGGATCATGCCTATTTTGGCATCTCCCTGATCTCCGGAATTTCTGACTGTCCCTTCAATATCCATTTGGTCTGTGTTCAATGTAAAAAGACACATTAGCATTTGCCTAAGCCATGTAAGATGCATATTAAGATTCAGAATCTACAATGACAGTCATAGCACACAAATACCGGCTTTGAGGAATATTTATTGGACAACTACCGTAATTAGCAGTGCATCATAGTGTGATGGTTGGGTGTCAGCCAGATTGGGGTTCAGCTATTTGTTTTGCCTCGTATTGTAGAGGTCATTTAACCTCTGCTAGCCCCAGCTTTTTCATCATAACGTAATACCTACCTCACAGGGTTATGTGACAATATAGTGAAGACTTATGTAAACCATCTAGCATGGTGCATAACACATACCAACCACTACAGAAGAATCATCAATGTCACAATTACTACCACCACCATCACCACTCTACCCCAGTACTTACATATGAAGTCATGAGCCCAGCCTTTTCTGAAATTAACTCTGAAAACAGTCTGATATTTATTTACCTAGAATTTTGGAGTTTTTAATTTTAAGGAATTTAGACTTTAGAATATCTAGAATTTTAGAAGGGATTTTTGAGTCCAGCCTTCTTGCCGTGTTTGCTTTTTATTTAAGATTCTGGAGTGTAAATCAGCGGATGGTTACTGGTGGAAGAGGAGATGGTTTCCTTATCCTGGGTTTGGGGTAAATGCTGTACAAATGTCCATTCTGAAAGATCTTGCAAGGAATCTGGGGAAATGAAGCTGGAATTACTATAGTTGCAATGTTGGCCCAAGTTAGTTTATGGAAAACCTTGAGTTTGAGTCTGTTGGTTTGCTTATCCGATATTGGATAGAGAGAAGGTTCTGAGTTAGGGTGGGTAATCACAAAGAAGTAAAGTTGCAACATTTTAGTTGCGAAAGTCTGATGGAGCCCCCTTTCGAGAGCTGAAGTGAGCATGTTTATTGCTGCAGTTGAGAAAGATGGTAAATAGCCTCTTTAAATAGGCATTAAAAGACGTTTCCTTGATTTAAGTTTGAACATGTAATGCATTGGTTGTGAATTGTTCTTTCATCCTTTCAAGGAGGAAAACTACAATTTTAAAAGTGCATAGTTTGAACTTGTGGATTTCTGGGTGAATCAAAGATGCCAATAATTTTGATTTGGTTTAAAGAAAATATGACGAGTTCCCCCTATATCGATTCCCTCTAGTTTTATCTGTCGACTTGATACTTGTTTGGGGGGTCCTAGATCTTTCACAGGTGATTTTAAGTTAGAGGTTTTCTGATATGAAAATATTTAATTTTTCAGAACAAAAGTTTCATCTGCTCCATAGTAAGGGCCAACAGTGTTTATAGTAATGTTCAGCGCGGCCTTGGTTTTGGCTGTTCAGAAGCCTTGGTTAGCTCTTTGGCTCTGCGGAGAATACATTGTTTTTGAGTCTCCCTGCTGGGCCTCCCTGCCTTCTTGTCATGTACTTCCTGTACCTGGGTTGTGGTCATATTGATTTGCTGGGGCGCTGCTGTTGCAGATATCTGGGGGCGAATGAGAATTTGTTCATGGGTGTTGCCCTGACTTCGTCCGCTGACCTCCTTTCAGCCCAGTTTTACCACTCTCTGTGTGAGCACTAGAGACCCTCAGCGGCTCCCTGGTCCCTGGCAAAGTGCCCTGCACGTGGTAGAGATTCAGGAAACATTTGTAGAATGAAGAAACCCCTCCTTGTTCTCCTGTCTTGAGTCTTCCTCAGGATTCAAACACTGTCATTCACTTTTGCTAAGAGATCTTCTCTTTAAAAAAATTCCTATTTCAGATATAGACATTCATACTTGGTGTGTGTGAGGTTAAGAGCAGCCTCAGGAGTCGTTTAGAGAGAATGAATATGCCAGTGTGATTTTTATTCCCTTGATTATTTTAAGAAGTGTAAAAGGTGTGTGAAAAGACGAGCTGAATCCCAGGTTCCCCAAATAAAACGTTAACTTTTGTTTGGGTGATAAAAGATGGTTTTCAAAGGAGGAAAAACTGACTCAAACCATCTTCTGGTATACCAGATGTAAGGACCATATTAATGGCAGCCTGCCCTTGGTAAGAACAGGGCACCAGCAAGGGGTGTAAACTAGATCATGGTTTAACTGTGACCTTGAAGGAATAGTTGCCATTTAAGCTTACTTTTTTTAAAAAAAAAAAATTCTGTTACAGCAAAATAAATGAGTGACCCCTGAAGTTGCCTCATTAGGAATCCAGTGTGCATTTTTCTCTCTGAACGGAATATCTGATGGCCCATCATCTACTCCTCCTGCTGTAATTTGGTCCTATTGGGCTTCTGCATGTAGAATTTTGTTTTAAAACAGGAAAAATAATGATTCTGAAAAATTGTTCCTGTCAAGATATTAAATGAGTCTTTCCATTAATATCATTTCCATTAGTATTTTGAAGTCAAATTACCTAGTGACAGTTTGGCTTCAGTGAAGCTTACATTAAAAAGAAGAGACTGACTGAGAGAATTGGAAGAAAAATAATGAATTCTCAGCACTCTCCCCAAGCCCCTCCCCCCAACTCCCCCTCTCCTTACTCTTCTCAGGACCCTTGCTCCTTACTTGTCTCCTGCTTGGGTCATTGGTTGGAAGAGCTCAGGTTAGAGTCAGAGTTATAATCAGGGAGAATTTAAGTTTGTTTCCTAGCACCCAGATTCTTCTCTGTAGTCAAGGGCCCTAATGTTCTAAGAAAACTGAAGTGCACAGGTGTGAACTTCCTGCTCCCGCCTGTGGCGTCTCCTGCAGGCAGTTTTGGGAAGAGGCCCAGTCCTATACCTGCTGTTTGGGCTCCCTCTGTATCCACCCTGGGTCAGGTGTTTCATTTCCTGTACCTTCATCCTCTCCCTTCCTCCCGGCACCTTTCCTTTAGAAATGACCCAGATCTCTTAAGCACTCAGCATCCCCAAACCCCATAGAACAAACCACCCAGGCCTCTCTTTGCCTTGCTTGTTTCCCTTTATTTTTTTAAATAAATTTATTTATTTTATTTATTTATTTTTGGCTGCATTGGGTCTTTGTTGCTGCGCGCGGGCTTTCTCTAGTTGCGGTGACGGGGGTCTACTCTTTGTTGCAGTGTGTGGGCTTCTCATTGCAGTGGCTTCTTGTTGCGGAGCAGGGTCTCTAGGTGCGTGGGCTTCAGTAGTTCTGGCACGTGGGCTCAGTAGTTGTGGCTCGCGGGCTCTAGAGCACAGGCTCAGAAGTTGTGGCACACGGGCTTAGTTGCTCTGCGGCATGTGGGATCTTCCCAGACCAGGGCTCGCACCTACGTCCCCTGCATTGGCAGGCGGATTCTTAACCATTGCGCCACCAGGGAAGCCCTAGTCTCCCTTTTGAGGTGAGGCTCAGTGTCTCCCCTTCCCATCTCGGCCACCTCCCCAAAGAGCTGTCTGCATCTGTCCTCCCTAGCCCATTCATTCTTCTTCCCAACGCAGGCTGACTTCTGCCTGCATCACTGTGTGAATACCGCTCCTGCAAAGCCCAGGAATGGCCGTGTAATCATGGTACTTACTTGTCTTGTTGACTGCTACCTTCTCTTTGCTTCCCTGCTTCTGTGTTTCTCCAGCACCTTCTGGGAATTTTGTTTGTTTCTTACTGTACCCCTTTCATTATCCCTTAATCTCCTTTAATATTGGTGTTTCCTGGAGTTTTGTCCTTATATTGTTGTCTTTCTCACTCCAGATGGTCTAATCTGCTCTCCTGGTCTTAACCATATTGCACATATGCCAAGAATTTCCAAAGCTCTGTCTCCCATCTTTGTCCCTGGGCTTGATTACAGCTTCTAGGATTGGGGTAGGCTCAGGGCAAAGGGGTTTATACTCTGTCTCCTTCAGTCTATACAACAGTCGTGAGAGATGAGCAGTGCCATGGTTCCTGCATTTCCTACCCGAGGAGACTGTGGCTTAGAATGTCCAAGAACAGGTCCAAGGCCTTGTGTCTAATAGGCTTGCTGGAAAGACCTACTTGGGCCTCCTTCAGGCATTTCCAAGTCAACGGTGTCCACAACTAAATACCCCACCTTTATCCCTACCTGCTCCTCCACCCACTTTCCCAGTCAGAACTCATCTCACCATTGTTCAGGTACCTATGCATCATTGTGGAGTTTTCTCTCTCCTTTCACCTCTTTTCCCATTTTCACCAACTGCCAAGTCCTGCTGACTTGGCTTGCTAAATATTCTTGAGTCAGTTTCTCTTTTCCATCAGCACCACACTTGTTCAGGCCCTTATCACGTAGATAATTCCAATAGCCTTGGAACGGGTCGCCATGAATCTACTCCCTCAAATCCGTCCTCCACAGAGCTACCCGGATCAGCTGTCTAAAAACTCGACCTTAGCCTCTCTCCTGCTAGAAATCTTTTAAAGGCTTCCCATCTCCTATAAAGTGCAGGCTCCTTGGGAAGATTCCCAGTAGTCTGGCCCTTGTCTCCCTCCCCCAGTCCTTTTGCCACCTCTCCTTGTCTCCTAGCTCATGATCTAGGTACAAATGAGCTAATTAGGTTTTCCTGCTGCTACTCATGTCTAATTCACTTTGTTTTCAGTACATACTGGGGGAGGAGAGCAGGTATTCCTTTGTAATTTGTGCAGAGGACTTGTTGCATAACACTGGAGAAGATAGGAGGGATGAAGGTTACATAGCAAAAAGATGTCACTTGCCATGTGACACACACACGCACAAACAGGCCTGGGCACGCACATGCACATAACAACACACACGGCATTCCCAGAGCACCTGCTACAGCCAGAGGCGCATCAGGTGCTACGGGTGCACAGCTCAAGGAGCTCACCTGTAGTGAGGGAGACGGCACGAGCCCACTATTTCATCAGAGGGTACCTTTGGAATAGAAGTGTGTGCAGGACATAGGGGATTGTGAGCCTGCTTCAGGGAGGACTTCGTGGAGGAGGAGGTATCCAAGTTCAGTCTTCAGGGAAAGTCAGTATTCACCAGATTTAAGGTGGCACAAACTCCTGTGCCTTGTCTCCCTTAGGGATTTGTATTTTTTCCATAGAATTTTACCCATGTGGGTCATTTTACACAGGGCTAACAACACTTCAGTGCCTTTTTTTTTAATCATTTTTTTTTCAGTGCCTTTTAAAAGCAAACTGTGTCTACTATATAGAAAATAGATAAACAACATGGACCTGCTATATAGCACAGGGAACCATACTCAATATTTTGTAATAATCTATATGGGAAAAGAATCTGAAAAAAAAAATATAATATATATGTAATATACATATAATATATATGTAATATGTATATATATCTGAATCACTTTGCTGTACACCTGAAACTAACACAACATTGTAAATCAAGTATACTTCAATTAAAAAATAAATTAAAAAAATTTTTAAGTGCTAAGTTCATTTAAAAAATTAAAAAATCAAAAGCAAACTCTGTCTGGTTCAGACCATTGGCAGGAACTTGCTTCATGAGGGAAAGGGGACTGTCTTGGCCCCTGTTGATTCCCAGTGCCTGGCCCTGGTAGGTGCTGAATAAATGGTTGAATTGGACACCTTGAGTGAGGGGTGAGAAAGGGTTCTCCTCTTTACCCTGGAGGTGAGACAAGTCAGTGTGACAGTTGAGGCCGGTGTGGGATGGGCCTGTGAGGTCGAAGCATGGTGGCCTGCCTGTGTCGTGGAACTGGGCTGGCTCGTGGCGGGGGCAGTGTGTAGGCTAGATGTCCAACTCTGTTCTGAACACCAGTGCCAAACTCATTTGCAGTTGAAGGGAGTGCCCTTTTAAAGGCTAAACGAATAATTAAATTCAAGCAGAAGGGTGATGGAGGTGGAGCTAACTCATTTATTAGCATATAATAGGATCACTCTAACTTCTGTAAATGTAAATGATGGCGCTTTGTCCTTTCCCAACTGCAGAAAAACCTGGGAGACATGCCCTGGATTATGAGTTCGTCAATAAGCAGCTGCTCAAAGATCTCAAAATACCAGAATATGTCATATCTGTGGGCTTTGTCCTGTAGTTAATTACAGATTTTTATCTCCACATATGTGAAGTTAATGATCATCTGGTTTGGGCCCGGAATTATCTGCCCCAGACCCCCGTTCCACTGGGCTTCGTCACTGCCTACTATTGGTGTGAAGCCTTTGTTTTTCCACCAGAAGAATCGCACCGTAAGTGTTTCCACAGGAACTCTGCCCTTTGCCAGTGTCATTGTTGTGGCTGTACGGCAGAACCCACAGGGCGGAGGTGTTTTAGCCCTCGCTGAAAATGTCACAGATCTTTCCATCCCTCACTGCAAATTTTCCAGTGCGTTCTGGTCCACCGTGGAGTCTTAAAACCAGCTTTACTGATTCCCACATAAGAACTGATCATTAGATGTCCTAAATGATCCGTTGAAGACTAGCATGCAGAAAGGCCGTTTAGTGTGTACCGCTAGCTGCTAACATTTGACAACACCACGTAGAAGTTGCTGTTTAAGGTCCGAGAAGTGTGTAGCATCACTGTTAAGACAGCCAAGGACGTCACCGTTAAGTGAGCCAAGTTAAGACTTACCTCTGGCTAAGGCAGTTTTGTTCCTTTCAGTTTCTCAGTGGATCAACAGATATTGTTCTGATTGAGTCCCTTGCTTTCCTTTTTTTCTGAGTGCTTACAGGGTGGCCTGGAATAGTTGGCTGTTAACTGGACTTCACGTTATGCCTGGTTGGTGTTGATGGCAGAGCAGTTGCCACTGTGATCGAGTAGTTATTTGCGTTGGTAAGTCAAAGGAATGGCTTGGAGGCTAGTGTACTGTCTGGAGGAAGGTTCACTGTAACTCTGATTAAGAAATTACTGAATCTCAAATGACTATAACCCAAGTGAGAGATGTTCCAAAAGAGTGGCTCTTCAGAGAAATAGTGACCAGCTCATTGAAAAAGAAGACACTAGGCTAGATAGAGAAGACAGCTGTGTTCAGACTGGTTGACTCCTCTTCTAAAACTATGAAGGGACTAGGCTTTATAAGGAAAAGGTCTTAAATTTTCATTCATTCTGGAGCTGTGTTAGAACAAGGACTCGACAATACAAAGGCAGAGCGACAGATTTCTTTAGACTTTTATCTTAAACACAGAACATCTATCTAATGTGCAAGAGTAAGACCTGGCCTTTTTTTTTTTTTTTTTGTAATCAAGCAGTATTTTGAGTAATGTTCATTATGTAACAGCACATGGCACACTGTGAAAGTGTAAACATTGGTTAAAAAATTATATGAGTCTGAAGATGTTTAAAAAGAATCTTGTTCATAACTTTGTTAGGCTGAGATGGGTGGAATTATCTTTGGCACCAGGAAATTGGTCTGGATTATTTAGAACAGGTTTTTTCCAGATTCCGTCTTCTGTGGACAAGCACAGCCTTACCCCTTGGCTTTCTCTCGGGTCCAGGATTCTTAGGTGAGTTCTTAGGCGATTCTTAGGTCTTACAGTCTTCAGTGTCAGTCTTCTACCCCCAGAATCACGTCCTCTTTATGCTACACCAGGCCTGTGTTTTGTAATAGTGGCTCTTTTGGATGGTGACTTCCTGCCTTTAGTAATCTCTCCTCGTCGTCCTGAAATGATGCCCGTTTATCTTAGGAACATCATGAAGGTTGTCATTTGAGGGACATGGCTTCTTGTGGGCTTGAGAAAGAAGAGCTGTAGCGTTGGTTCACGCTGTTGATGGAACCGGGTGATCTCTGAAAGCTCCCCCGGCTCTGAGAATTCTGATGTTATCCACATCCACTGCCAGGGTTGCAGCTTCATGACACTGGAGGTGTAAGAAGAAAAGGAAATAAATATGAGAGACTTAGCTCTGCTGGGCCAGTGGGAAGTGGGTCAGGAGTTGAGTGAGACGGTGCCTGGCATTTTTCAGCCACATCAGAGCAGAAGTGTCTTGTGATGCACGCAGAGGCAGGCGGGTCTGTTGTGTGCCAGGGGTTCTCAGGAAAATAAGCTGCTGTGTGACAGGTGTGGCACACTGCCAACTGGAATGAGTGACCAATTTAATCTTTTTTTTTTTTTTTTTTTTGGTGAGTTGTTAAATGAAGTGCTTAATGTTTGGAAGTAACTTACTTGAGAGAAGAAGAGCCCATGGAGAGTGCTGGATGGCTGCCGTGGGACCAGATCTGTTCTTTTCAGGCCGGCAGAGCCAGCTCGGGGGCAGTCAAACAGCTGTAGGTACAGCCGGAGCAGCATCAGGGCCTATAATCAGCAGGTTTGCTTGTGGATCAGCTAGGTGGAGTGGACACCTGCTGGTCTGCTCTGATGAAAGTACTGGCCCTGCTGGTCTTTGCTTGGGTGTGACTCTGAAAGCTCCTCCCATGGTTGGGCTATGTGACCTTCTGTTTTCACCAGGTTCAGACTGCTGGCTCCTTCAAGCTAAAGGGATCTTAGAGTTCATCTAGGACCAAAGTTTTCTTTTCTCTTTTTTTTTAAGTTCCAGTGACCACCTTGAACTCCCAGTTGAGTGATTGAAGCCAGGCTCGAATTGCTCACCAAGTCTCCTACTTCACGTGATAGTTTTTTGGTTTCCACTTTGAGAGAATGACCTTCTCAGGCCTGCAAAGGGCTCTTTCTGTTCCTGTCACAATACTAGGCTGCACACTCACCCTCCCGCAGTTCCCTTTTCTAGTATATTTCCTCACAAATCGTTGTCCTCTTTCCCCTATTTTTAGGGTAGCAGATCCTAAGATACTCACATATAGATACCCTCCTTTCTCAAACCCTTCTCTAGGGAGCACATTTATGGAGGACAGTCTCTCTCTAGAGTCTTCTGTCATCTGCAGTCCCTTTGAGGCTACCATGAGTAGGGTGCTACCAAGTCTTTTCTAAGAGTCTCCATTTAATATTTAATTATTCCAGACTAAGACCTCTCATTAAAAGAGAGGGGCCTACGTTAGGTGTCTTACCTCCCACGGCCTCTAGTTAACATTGACCACTACATAGGAGTAGTAGGTCATTTGTATCCTTTCCCCATCCGTAGACCAAAACTTTTAGTATTTGTATCTGGAGACCAGATTGACAGAGCCTCAAATAGTAATTTGATGGAGGTGCATATTGAAGAGGATAAATGATCCTCCACCATGAGTCTCAGCTTGTTTCCTCTGTCTTAGAGTTCTGCTGTGCAGCGTCCAGAGGGAGCAGAGAAGTGATAAATGGAGTCGGGTGAGGGTGGGGTCATGCGTAGTAATAGTAGGTACTCAATAAAGGTTAATTAGGTGTCAGGCTGACTGCTTCACACACATTGACTTATCCAATCCTCAGAATACCGCTGAGATATATAGATTTTCTTATGAGCCATTCCTTATGAGGGCACTGAGGCCCAGAGACGTTAAGATACTTGCCCAGGTAAGTGATGGAACTAGAGTGTGAACCCCTGTATAGAGTCACTAGGTGGCATTTCACCTGCTTCAGGTGATGATTAGAAGCAAGATGTAAGACCTGTAGATGAACTCCTGTGTATTTACCTTTTAAAGGTATATGTCTCTTAATTCTGATATTGTGGCGTTATCAAGAGCTTAAGAGTTCATAGGGCCTGGATGGGGAGAACATGCCCCATGCACTGCATATGCTTCTGTAGCAGATGACAGGTCCTCAGCTTGGTGCCTGTCTTAGCAGTGGGGTGAGTGAAGTATCAGATGATCACACAGCACACATTTGATGGGCTTTCTCTGGAATTTACCTCCCCTCAAACCCTGTGCTTGCTGCACTATACATTTCTTCTACCTTTAATTTTATGCTCTCTTAATAGAACAGTGAATTACTAGGTAAAGACGTGATGGAACTTACCAGCACAAGCATGGTGCAGACAGTGTTGGCTGCAGTCTACAAGCAGTCACTGGAGGTAGTCGGGAATTTCCCAGTGCTTATGGCTGTAGCCTATGCCAATGGCCTTTTTTTCCTCTTTTGAAATATTTTAAGATTAACTCTTACTTTGCCAATAGGTTCAACACTTTCTTCAAGCAATTATTATGTGTCTGGGGTTCTGTTAGACATGGATCATGCAGAAATAAAAGGATAGATTCTCTGCCCTCAGGGAGCTTACCTCATAGGGGAAACAGACACCTAAATACTTCTAGGGATCACAGATTTTATTTTGTGTCTAACATGACCTTAATGCAGAATTCTAAAGGAATAAAACTTCATGAGCAAAGCAAGCATGAGCAAACATTTCACATCTTTCTGCCTGTGTTTTGTGAACCATTCTGTCCGAGACTTCAACCAGGCAGCCATTATAGGAATGAACATTTAAATGAGTTCCTTTTCCTAAGCATTACGGTTTTCCTCATTCACCTCTTCATTCCATGATTAGCTAATGAAGTTCTCCCGTCATTTTTAAGTTTAGAGGTGGCTTAGGAATTGTGCCATATATTTACTTGGACTTGTTTGCTGTCCCTTGCTTTACAGTCTGTTCACTAATGATTGCATTGTTTCTTTGAGTTCCTTTGAAGTTGATGGTACGAGGTGGGGACTGGTAGGGAGAGGAACCAATGATAGGTATTCCAAAAACTGTGAAGGTATTTGGGAGAAAATCCAGGAGAAGCTGTCACAATGCTGCTTATTTAAGGTGGTTTGGTTTGTGCCAAGTTTGGAGGAAATTTAGTTACTTAAAAAAATGCAATTGCTTTTTATTTCACTGTTTTCCTTGGAGTCATGCGGATGGGGTGTTGCAGTGTAAAGCGATGTCCTTATACCAATGGTAATTTTCTGATGATCTCCAAGACTGTATGGAAAGTGTTAGCACAGGTCCTTCCATGTGCTCCTCCACTATCACCTGCTCGCTGGCCCAGGCCTTGGTGCCCACATGCAGGTGGTTGGCAGCCACCTTGTACCTCTTGCCTGCTGGGCTTAACAGTGGTGTCTCTGGCCCTAATGCAGTTGGAACATTTGTAATTTATTCCCAAATCCCAATTTTGTGGAGGTTTGTACTCCCAGCTTAGATTTAATTACCCCTGAGTGGTGGTCAATGTTAACTAGGGGTCATGGGAGGAAAGACACCTAATGTATGTCCCTTGAAGAGAAGTGCTCAGTCCATTTTCATCAGAATTTGGTTAATAATGCTTCTGTTTTACACACCAGGAGCCTAATATAACTAGTAATGAATCTCCTTAGTAATTTATATTGGCAGATCTGTCGTGTTAGATATTAAAACATTTTACGCCACGTGTGTTAACTTCACTCAGTCAGTGAAGTGTCCTCAGGGTGAGGGAGGATGCAACCATCTTTACCCAAATAGAAAGGAAGAGAGGACCCGGGTTCTTCAGGGAATGGGATGAAATGCACTTTACTGAGCTTGGCTGGGGCAGTGGGATGAAGAGGGGAGTTAACAGGCTTGGGGAGGAGAGCATCTCACTAAGCTTTCCAAAGCTGGTTCAACCAGGTGCCGAGAAAGCTGTCGAAACCCACAGAGGAACTCCCCGGTTCCTTTCCATTCCTCTTTCTGATATGATCTTAGACCAGTTTATTTACTGGTCAGCCTTCCAGTTTTGTCTGCACTGGTCTATTTTCACATCTTCCTAAATGGCAGACAGTACAGTGCGGTGTTTTCGGGGGAGGGTGTCACAGTGAGAGCAGGGTGCCATGGAGAGGACCGCCTGCTCCTTTGTTCAGCGCGAGTTGTCTGGGCTCACCCTGCGTTAGAATGCTCCAGAGGTGCGTGGCCAGAGAGTGGATTTTGAATCAATAGAAGGAAAGGCTGGGTGGATCGACACATGAGGCCTTTTGAACCATGTGTGACCTCTGGAGAGGCAGGAGGTAGGACAAGGTTTGCTGACAGACGGAGGGAAACAAAACTCTGCCTCTGGCGTGCAGGCTTGGTCAGCCACTTTTCTACTTTGATTGTGTTAAGACGGAGGGAAGCTTCTCTAGTTTTTACTGGGGCCAATACAAGAGAAAGGGCGTTTGTTACTGGTGTTCTTAATTTTAGTAAGCTCTGCCGAGCTGCTTTGTACACCAGACTTAGTACATAACTTCTGTGGCTGAGCATTTTTTCTTCTTTCTCCCCTGTCACAGTCACCAAAAGCCAATTAGCCCTTGATTAATATCATTTTTCCTATGAATCCTCCAGGCTCGGTTAGTCTCCCACCCCCACTTTATACTTCCCTAGCAGTTGGCACTTCTGCCTTGTAGCACTTTGCACACAGTTATTGACAGTTGATTAGTTATCTCCTCCTAGGTTGTAAGCTTCATGAGCCAGGGTCCATCAGCATCCTCCGCTCCCAACACACGCTTGGCACACAGTAGGTGACCAGTTAGTATTGGTTGTCCAACCCACCAGTAGACTGACGGAGTGGCGCAGAGGCAGCCTTTGGAAGCATTAAATGGAATCATTCTGAGAATTTGCTAAAATGATGGTGGGTAACAGTTTATACTCTTACAAGTCTGCCCTTGAGACTTGTAAGTGGCAGTTGGTTTGCTTAGCCCTTTACAGGTTTCACAGTGTTTTCCCTGTTTCTTTTCATATGCGTTTCCTACTTTGACCCTCACAGTCATTCTCTAAGGCAGGTATATCATCATTTTCCATTTCAGCTGAGGGGACATAGGAGGTTACACGGCCTGTAACTTAAGGGGTGTAGCTGGGGCTTGATGACAGGTCTTCTGACTCTACATCCAGTGACCTTCCTGCTATCTCATGTTGCTCCTCCCCCTACTGTCATGGTTATTGATCATCTACTATGTACCAGTCCTTAATATTGTGTTGGCCAAAAAGTTTGTTCAGGTTTTTCCACAAGATGTTATGGAAAAACCCAAACTAACTTTTTTGCCAGCCCAATATTTGTTACCTTATTTAATCTCTCATCAGTTCTGTTGAGGTAGATATTATGCCCATTTTGCAGATGTGGAAATGGAGGCTACAAGAGGTTAAGTAACTTTCCTAGAGACACATAGTAAAAGGCATAGGAAGAGTCTGGGTTCAAACCCAGTTCTCCAGTGCTGGAGGGCACAGCTGTTGCCACAGAGGGCACAGAGTGCCAGCTGAAACCTTGTTGACTCTTCTGGTGGGGAATGGGGAGCAGTGCTTGTCACTTTAGAAATTCTGGTTGCTGTCTGTATGTTCATCCTTATGTTCATGGTGGTGTTAGAAATACTGTATGGTATTTAGCAAGTGTCAATGACATGCCAGGACTGTGCTTGGCATGCAAAGATGAATAAGGTAACCATACAGAGAGCTATTGACAATATAATATGTTATAAATGACCCCCAAAAGGTCTATGCGTTGTAGGAATGTAGAGCTGGAAAGATAACCAACATTTGTATTCTTATGATGTCTCTTGCTTTCACGGTCACCCTTTTTGTATTCTTTTTCTCCCCCCATCCCCCGCACTCCCCCCCCACCCCCCCCCCCGCCCCGTACCGCCATCCCCCTCCCTCTCCAGTCAGGGCTGAGGTTGAGACAGTAACCTGTCCAAAGGCTACTTGTCGGCTACTGGGCCCTAGAAGAACACCAACACATGCATTTGCCTGGTCGGTGTTGTATACAAACAGTATAAAAACAGAAGAGAATTGACAGATATTTAGATCTATGCACTTGTACACAAAATAAAGATTACTTTTATCTGGTTAGTGTTTATGCCTTGGCTGCTGGCTCCATACTCCTCTGGAGAGTAAGAACATCTCGTTGCCCCTCGGAATCGTTTCCGAAACTGAGCCTAGAAACTGCAGCAGAGTCTGTGTCCTCACCTCTTCATCAGAGTCCCATGCCTCTTAGACACTATCAGAATGTCTCCTATCCCCCGTGTCTGTCTGTACCGGGGAGCTCAAAGCGCTTTATAACTACACTTGCCCCAGCAACCTGGGGAGGGAGGGAAGGGAATACAGTCAGTTCTCCTTTGTGGAGGCAGAGGTATCGACTGTGTCTGTTAGCTTAGACCTTCAGGTTATTCCAAAACACCCTTGCTGACTTCGATCTTACGGTGCTCAAAGCCCAGTCCTCTAGTGTCAGGTGTGGCAAACATATCTGTTGAGGGATTATAGGTTATTTTTTCGGCTCTCCCTGGAAGAGCCCAGTCTGCCTCATGCAGCCTCAGCTGAGGAAATAAGTAGACTCTGGTGCTGCCTTTTCTTCACCCCACACCTTTGATGAAGCACCGCTTTGCTTTGCATGTTAGGATCCCAGGGTGAGAAATACGCTACACGTGTTTCTAATCTTGCAGTCAATTTACACAGCTTAAGCAGTGCTCATTTAAAACATTGCAGAAGCTGCACGAAATTATACCCTATTAGAAAACTTTAAGGTAGCTACTGATTCCCCAAAATAAATGATTGGGCTGTCGCCACATCGAGTTGCAATGTTGAGTTGCAACCTTGAGTGTTGAGTGAGGGCTGCATCACTGGCCTTTATTTCCCTTGTCTTTATGGGATGAGGGTTCCTTTGAAGGGCCCCAGGATTCTGGAAGAATGTGTTTCTAAATTTTCATTCTCACAGGTGGCGCTTCTAGCTAAGGTCCTGCAGGGTTGCATTCTGCCACACTGCTCTTCCTGCTTTGGGCATGTGGGCGTGCGGAGTGGGAACTGCGTGTGGTCATGGTTGGGGGCCTGTTGGGGAAGAGGACAGGGAAAGGCAGGCTGGCATTCGGTAGCTTTAGTCTGTCTTTTCTCCTGCTCTGCCTTTCTGTCTCCTGAATTTCAGGATTTGGGTGCATGTATACATTTAAGATTTGCTCTACATAAACGAAAGCATACTTGCTTGCTGGGAGGGACATATGCGAGGGAACTATGCGGTGTCTGGAGGCACGGTGAGAGGTGGGGAGATTCTGGGGGAGGCCCACACGGTGTTGGTGGTTTTCCAGTTGGTAGAATAGTGTCGGCGCCCTCTTCTCTGGTACAGGTGTAGCTCTCTGGGGCCCAAAAGACAAATCAAGATTAGTAAAGAAAATGACATGCTCTTGGCACGCTGTGGTTTGTATTGAGGAAAAAGTGACACCAGTTTGAGCTTTCAACTTGAATTCTTAGTAATGAATTTAACGAAGAGGTGGCTTCCCATATCTCTTTCTGTTTAGCTGTAAAACTATAAAAATGCATGCTGTTAAGTTTGGATGGCTGCTACTCACCAGGGCAGGTGAAGAGACTTTTACGCTGACGCCTTGGGCTAACCCTGGGAACAATTGATGCTCCCTCGCAGAGGAGGCTGCTTTCACACTTTTCACAGTCAACTGTGAAGTGCAGAGTCTTAGAGCAGCAGCCCTGACTGTGGTAGGAAGGACCCTGGGGTGACTGTCCCAGCTTGGTTGCTAAATAGCGGTGTGAACTCAAGGAAACCATCACGGCTGTCTCCACTGAGATTATGTTTCAACAGAGGAATCAGACCGTTATCTCTATGGGCTTTTCTGGCTCTAAATTCTGCAATATCTACATTAGTGTAAGTCGACATCTTTTATTTGAACTGTTGGGGCCAGATGTGTTCCTGAATTCAGGATTTTTCAGTTTTACACGGGGCCGTGTGTCCTCTGTTAAATAATATTTCCCCTAGGGGCTGGATGGCACCCTGTAATCAAAAGCATTAATGCTTGGGCTTCCCTGGTGGCGCAGTGATTGAGAGTCCGCCTGCCGATGCAGGGGACGCGGGTTCGTGCCCCAGTCCGGGAAGATCCCACATGCCGCGGAGCGGCTGGGCCCGTGAGCCATGGCCGCTGAGCCTGCACGTCCGGAGCCTGTGCTCCGCAACGGGAGAGGCCACAACAGTGAGAGGCCCATGTACCGCAAAAAAAAAAGCATTAATGCTTCTGCAGTGCAACATGAATATTCACACTAAGTGGGATAAATGAAGATGGCAAATTGCCTTATATTTGTTGAGGTCAGATTTTTGACAACAAACATTATAAAAGTTTTTCATGTTTTGGAGCCTTTTGAATATCAGGATTGCAGGTAAGGGATTATGGACCTGTATAGACAAAGGGGGAAAAAATCTGGAAGATTATGTATCAAACTCTTAGCAATGGTTTTCTTGGGTAGAGAAGTGGAGTGGAGTTACAGAGGACTTTTATTTTCCAAATTATATATTTTTCTAGTGAGTGTGTCTAATTTTATAATCAGAAAAAATGATTAAAGATATGTATAAAAAATAGCTAGAGATACATTTAACAAATCCATTGCACTGTTTGTTAGGACATTAAGGTTTGAATGATGTTTTTCCTCAATTTTTCAAATTTTTGAATTGCAACTATAATTTACATATACTTATATTGTTTCTAGATAATAATATTAGAAGAAATATAAAAAGAATATGTAATAGTAATTAAAAAGTCAGTGGTAAAAAAATAAGTCCTTTGGAGTCCCATGTGGGAGGTCAGGAGACACCTCCTCCTTCCTGGTTTGTAGAGCACATTATAGTGACCTATTAAATAATAAAAATCACATGGAAGAAGCAAATAATGATAGCCAAAATATAATGTATGGGAAAACACTTTATGGAAATATAAGGCCTTACAGAAATAAAAGATGTTATTGAAGTAACATTGCAATTCTTTGGTGGCCCGGAATGAATGGAGTTGGTGGGAATGGGCTTTGTCTGAAAATGGACTGGAAGAATTCCTCCAAAATTGAAGGAACTTGCACTTGCAGTTTTATGTATGGAACATAAGTGGGATGGCTGATAGTTGATTGTTTAATTTTGTCAGTTCATACATAAGGACCTATATTATTCTTAGTTTTCACATTTTTTCATATTTCTAATCAAAATATACTCATCACTCATTTGTTACCTTTTCCCACTTAATTGTATAATTACTCTTTGTATGTTGCTGCATAATATTTCAGTCACTGCTTTACATAATTTGCTGACTTATTGCTATTTCTAATTTTTTTTTTTTTTTTTTACAAATAACACCTCTCTGTGCCAGTAGGTCTTCCTTTTTATTTCCCCTCGTGTATCTAGGGATTGTTTTCTTATGAAAGATTTTCTGAATGTAATAAGAACTTGAAGTTTATTCCATAAGCATTTATTGAGCACCTACTGTGTGTTGAGGCTTTGGAGATACAAAGATGAATTTTTAGAACCTTTGCATGAGCTGTGTCCATTTCCTGGAACTCTCTCCCCATCACCTGGTTAATTCTCCATTTGAATTCCACTTCACCAGGAGGCCTTCTATGAGTCCCCCAAAGTAGTTTAGGTTTTTCTGTACTTTTTCTTCTCATTTAATCATGGTTATAACTACACGGTCATTCTGGGATTATTTGTTTTATTTCTGCTTTCCTCAATAGACTATGAACTCTGAGAACAGGTCCCATGTCTGATTTGTTCCTCTTGGTACTTTACTAGGCACTCAAATATCTCTAATAAATGAGTGCTTGAATAAATGAATTAAATGTTTGAATGTGTTCCCTGCTTTGAGAAACTTAGAACATTAGAGGTGACCAATGGATTGGGTTGATAATTTCAGTGATATATAAGTGCTTTATGAAAATAACCTTTTTCCCCTTTGCAACAAAGTCCCTGGAGGAGAACTCAGTGCCAGCATGTTATACAATGTCTTACCTGATTTTACCCATACTCTGCACTAGGAGTGGGATCATCTTAAGTTCTTTTCTGCTAAGGCTATTGCTTTTCTGTACAAATCCTTCTTTGTCATTGCATTGTATACCAATAACATTCACCTTTTGGACTTATTTTGACATCTTTGTTTTCCTCATATTTAAAAGCTTTTTCAGGGCCTCTTTCACTGGTGTTATCTGATGGCTATTCTTGTTTTGGTCTTTATGCCCTTTTAAAAACTGTTAGTTCCTTGAGGGAAGGGATGATTTGATCTCCGATAGTATCTAACACAAATTCATGTGGAACAGTGTTGGTAATAAAACTTTGGATAGGATACATTGGAAAATTCATTTTTTTAAATTTAATTTTTATTTTATATTGGGGTATAGTAGATTTACAATGTTATGTTAGTTTTAGGTGTACAGCAAAGTGGTTCAGTTATACATGTACATATATCCATTCCTTTTCAGATTCTTTTCCCATATAGGTTATTACAGAATACTGAGTAGAGTTCTCCGTGCTATACGGTAGGTCCTTGTTGGTTATCTACTTTATATATAGTAGTGTGTGTATGTTAATCCCAAGCTCCTGATTTATCCCTCCCTCCCAGCTTTCCCCTTTGTTAACCATAAGTTTGTTTTCTACATCTGTGAGTCTGTTTCTGTTTTGTAAATAAGTTTATTTGTATCATCTTTTTAGATTCCACATATAAGTGATATCATATGATATTTGTCTTCTCTGTCTGATTTCACTTAGTATGATAATCTCTAGGTCTGTCCATGTTGTTACAAATGGCATTATTTCATACTTTTTCATGGCTGAGTAATATTCCATCCTATATATGTACCACATCTTCTTTATACATTCCTCTGTCAATGGACATTTAGGTTGCTTCCATGTCTTAGCTATTGTAAATAGTGCTGCTATGAACATTTAGGTGCATGTATCATTTCAAATTATGGTTTTCTCTGGATATATGCCCAGGAATGGGATTGCTGGATCATATGGTAGCTCTATTTTTATTTTTTTAAGGAGCCTCCGTACTGTTCCCCATAGTGGTTGTACCAGAAAATTCATTTTCTTACATACGTTTTAATGTATCCCTTGGGTCAAATGGAGAATTTTTTTTAAAAGATGATTATCAAATAAGTATTTAAGTAATTGGACCAAAATTTATATTCTTACCTTTTTACTAAAAACATACACTAAATAATTTTAAAGGAAGATTTGGTAGTCTCGTGTTCAAGATTGAAATCTCTTGACTACTATTGCTTTGACTTATCATTTGCTTCATGGGTGGCTTCTGAATTCATTGCTTGGAATGTTGCTACTCAGGGCCAGTGTTGTTAGTATTGCTCTGTCATGATTTTATTTGTTGCTACTTCCACATTCTAGCTGACCTGGAATCTGGAAGATGTCCACCAAAACACCTGTATAATTCAGTCTGAATTCAGAAGTGTCACTTGCAAGAGAGGCAACCTCAGGCTCATGACACTCAAATGATTTAATCATAAATCTCCTTATACATAATAGAAACTGGCAGGTGACTCACCATGGGTGGAAGCCTGAAAACAGCCTGCCAAAGAGGGTAGTTTTTCTGGTAACACATCACCACCCTTTTGAAGTATCCAGAGAACCTGAAGAGCAGGAACTGCCAGTCAGACTGACTGAACGCTTGGCATTCTTTCATGGAAAGATGACAACTCATTCAGGGTGAAAGAGGAAGTGGAGGGGGCGGGGCCACAGAGCAGGAGGGTGACCTGACATTTCCATTATTTTGTAGGCTGCTAGCTCTAGTGCAGTGGTTGTTTGGGGTGGGGGGGAGGAGTTGGAATCATGTACCTCATTGTCTATGTCTAAGGGAATGTATTATACCATTTTTGTCAAGGAGGGAAATTTGTACACGTTTTATCCTTGTGTTGCTTCAGAATCTGGATTGCTTGTGATCCCTGCTATTCCCCTCACACTGACCTTGGGACTTTGCTGATGATAATTCTAGCATCATTTTAAGAATTGAGATTCTTCTGTGTCAAATTCTGTGAAATTTGAGAGCCAGAAGACTCTTTACAGGCTATTTCTGGCTTTGCCACTGACATGTTTTGAGTGTCAGTTGATTTTTGTCTCAGTTTAGAAGCTTACATAGTAAGAGTCAAAAGACCTATACTTTGATAATTTATTAAGTGTTGCCTTGGGACATCTTTGGGGGGAAATAAAGGTATCTTTAGTTCTTTGTTACTTTGGGTAGAACCCACTGGGGAGTTCAGTAGGCAACCAGTGGTGAGGAGGGCCGTGGTGGGTCATCTGAAAACTGGTCAGTCCCCCAATTCTATGGTCTGTCTGTGCTTCTGCCATCCTTGTCTGGTAGCAACCCAGGCCCAGGCCAAAGCCAGGACTGCCTTCTCCACCTGGGAGAAGGTGGAGGTCCCGTACCTGGGCCGCCAAGTCATGCAGGGAAGACTTGCACCTGGGCAGGTTGATGCTGTCCATTTCAACCCCCTTCTACTGAACACTTACTCCAAGCAGTTGGTTCTCCAGAAGGCCTCTCCACCCCCTCATTCAAGTGACTGCATCTGAGTTCGTTAAGAAACTTGGGACTTCCTAGAATGATCTCCACCGATTTCCTGTCCTGGTGCCTGCAAACATATGTGTAGTCACCTCCTCTGCTTCCCTCTAGGTTTCTCCCATCCCCTCCTGCTTGCTCCTAGGCCGTCCTCTATTAGTCATTATGCCTTCCTCTCTAATTTTCAACCTTTGCATCTTGACGCTCTCTTTCCCTTTGGCTATGCAATGCTCTCAGCATTTCCTGTGTTTGTACTTCTTGTACTTACTAATATATATTTGTCAGATCCAGTGGACATGCTGTAGTCCTTGTTGCTCTGGACATCCTTGTTGTGTCTGATGCAGCTTATCCACTCTCTTGTGCTTAAGAGTCCTTGGCTTCCAGAAGGGATGGTCCATGCCTCTGGTTTTCCTGCTGCTTTTCTGTCTTCTATCTCCTTTGTGCAATTGCCCTCCTTTACTCAGCCCTTGCTGTTGAAGTTCAGTTCTGGAGTAATGCTCGTCTCTTCTCACATACTCTGGCTTCAGGGCTTCATCCACTCACTGAGTTTTCATCACCATCTATGTGCCGTGACCCCCCAGTTCTCTGCCTTACACTGCAGCCTGGTGTGCAGCATCTGCTGGTCATCACATGTATACCTGAAAAGCTCCTTAATTGCGTGGGGGCTGAACGCACCACCTTTCCTCCGAAGTCTCCCCTTTCTCCCATCTTCAGAGACTATATTGCATGGTGGTGAAGGTTGGTGCTTTGGAATCAGACAGATCTGGATTCTGACACTCACTGATATTTGATCTTGAACGTATCATTTAATTCCCAAAACTCAAGAGTCTTCCTTTTTAAAACGGGGATAGAAATAGTACCTATCTCAGAACGTTCTTAGGAAGTAGACCCTAATATATCCATACGGTGCCTGGCTCAGAATAAGAGGGCAATACATGTTTGCTTCTACTGGTGGTATTCTCTCTTAGTTACCCTCATCCATCGAGTCATCCTTAATACCTGCTTTCTTTAGCTCCTATATCCAACCAGTCTCCCAGTGTGGCTGATTTCTAATTACCATTTATTTCCTAGTCCTGGAAATTTCTGAGTTTCCTCTTCTCTTGATTCTCACTACCACTGCCTCCATGCAGGTCCTCATTATTGCTCCCCAAGATGAGGCCACAGTCTCCTGCTTTCTTTTTGTTCCTGCAAGTCCAGTCTGCTACCAGGTGGCCTCTCTCTGTTTAACAGGACCTCTCCCCTGGTTGAAGCCCTCTGGTGACTCCTGTTACGTGTAAATCAAAGACCAAGCTCCTTAACATGGTATCCCTGGTGTCTCATGGCCCTTGGTGGCCTTTTAGCTTATTTCTCCCCACTCCCTGACTCCAGCTCTATTCATGAGCAAAAATACCTGCTCCGTTCCCTGCGCATGCCATGCCGTTTAGGCTCTTTCTCACCTTTATTATCCACACTACTTGGAATGCTCCCTTCCCTGCTTTTGCCTTACTACCTCCTTCTTCTGAGGACTCCCCTCAGTTGCCACCTCCTCCGGGAAGCCTTCCCTGCCTGACTCTCTATGATAGGTTAGGTCATCTTCCACAGAATCCTGTTATTCTCTGTACTCATCATGCGCTTACCAGGTGGGATCACGGTCTATTTATGGTCTTTCCTACCAACATAAATCCTGAAGGGCAGACGCTATGTATCATTCAACTTTATATTTTTTGTACCTAGCTCGATGCTTGACATGTCGTAGGGACTTCTGAAATGTTTGTTAGATGAATGACTGAATTCGAGCAAACCTCCCGATGACCTTGTTTTTCTGGTTTGTGTGGACTACAGTGTTCTGGGGCAGGACTGGGTTTCAGCAGTTCAAGCCATGGCTGGGCAGCCACAACAGAAGTAGACACGCTCATATACCTTCCTTGGAGTTCCTTGTCCTAGATGACAGCCCTGGAGTGAGACTGTCACCTCACTAGTGTCAGAGCCTGAAAATTATTCCTGTGAAGAATAAAATGTGTCACGTTATTGGCTTAATTTTTTTCCGGAGAAAACGTTAATATTTTAAAACCTATGGTAATATTAACGCTTTCTATTTGCATGAGAACTTCCCTGATGAAAGATACCACAGGTGTAAAGTTTTCTGAGTAGTGTTACACCACGGTGGAACTACTTTCCATCGATACAGAGATAGAGAACATGTATACTGTGAGACAGAACTTCTTTAGAGATGGAAAATAGACTGACCTACTTCAGCGGCTGATTGTTTCCTAATTTTCTATTTTAAAAAGATTGCAGCTGAACACTGAAAAGCTTAGAACTCTGCTGCCCAATACAGTGGCCACTAGCCACATGTGGCTGCTGAAGTTTCAATTGAATTAAAATTTAAAAATTCAGATCTTCAATCATGTTAGCCACACTTCAAGTTCTCGGTAGCCACCTATGACTAGCGGTTACCATATTGGGCATCTCAGATATAAAACATTTCCTTCATTGCAGAAAGTTCTGTTAGACACACTGCTTTTGAATGTGAAAGTCTTGATGGATAATCTCAAAACCACCTAACCACAGAGGGAGTTTTACAGAGCTATGAAATAAGAATTGTTACTGGGTACACCATATAATTGCTGTGTCATTTTATATAGTATATATAGCATTATGTCTCCTTATCATTTGAACTTGTCTTTATCTTCAGAGACGACGATATTCAGACACCGAATGTTATATTTTCTGTCTGGAAATGTTTTCTTATACAACTCAGAGGGGAAAATGAAGAACGTGGGTTGAATAAATGGAATTATTTTTCTTTGCTTCACATTATCAGAAAAACTCACAGGCTAAAATACATCCTGAAACTAAATATTTACATTTCTTAAAGAATGTCATCTCTGTGAGTGTGTGTGTGTGTGTGTGTGTGTGTGTGTGTGTGTGTGTGTGTGTGTGTGTTGGATGAAAGGGAAACAAATGATCTGTATTGTTGTATAATATAAAAACTTAAAAATTAAAAGCAAAATGAAAGCAAGATCTTCTGCTTTCTTTTGTTTTCTTCCATATTTGCCTTATCCACTTGGATTCTGGTGGCCTGAGGAATTTAAGAAGTAAGCATAGGCTTAGTTCAGCTGGAACCATGCTAGGAAGCTCTAGCTATTTTGTAGTGCCAGGGAACTCACTAGAATATTTCACTGTGGAGCAGCAACTTTTTACACTGAATACCTTGGATGCCAGTACTGTAGAGGGATGGGAGGAATTGGAATGATCGTTCAGAAGGAATAAAAGTGACAGACCTGTACAGTTCATCTCACACACACAGATTCACGCACGACTGCCGTGCACAGGGAAGTATGGTCTGAGTCATTCGTGATTAAAGACCCCAGGAGACCATAGGTGACTCCCATCTGGATGGCTTCTGACACCCAGTTCAGAGGCTGCAGCAGGTGGGGTAATTTTTGGATTACAGAGAGCTGTGATTTCATATTACCAGCTTGTTTCCCCACCCTGTTTAAAACAGTGCTTGGGGACATTCTTCCGCTTAACATTTTTTGAGAGGAGGGACGTGAGCTTGAGGGTAAAGGGCACCGAATTCTACTTTAACCTTCCTGTACCTTCGTCTTCTTAGGGTGCCTCCTTATTGAGGGAGAGAATAGAGGGCATGTAAGTGTGGAAAAGTTTGTAAGAGAGTGAAGGGCGAAGGGTATTGGTCCTAGATAATAATCACACTGGTTATAGTATAGGCAAAGTGGGTTCCTGACCAACGTTACAAGTTTATTTTACCAATGAACTTTTACTTCCCAGTGAAACATTAGAATTTCCGGCAGTTAATTATTTGTGGACTTTGTTCATGGTTTTTCTAAAACTTTCAACTCTGTCTCCCTTCATCACAATGGGGCTCAATTTTATACCCTTTACGTCCCCTTTTGAAAAGAGGCAGTATAGCCTGGTGTTACAAATGTGGGCTTTGCAGCAGATAGATGGGGGATGGAAACCCATGGTCACTGCTTGGACAAGTTATTTAAATTTCCAAGCCTTAATTTTATAACCTGTAAAATGGGAATGATAATGCTTACCTCACAGGCAAGAGAAGGACATTTTCATGTGTGGAATACAAAATTAAGTCAAGTTGACTCATTTTCAGAAAGACCTTTGAAAATTAATAGACATGCCATATTTCTTGATCATTTTTATGATTAAGTTTGGTCATTTTCTTTGAGTTTTACCACATGTATTCACTTAGTGTTATAAAACTGTAAGGAGAAGGGGCTCTCAGTGAAATTAGACAGTCTCAGAATCTGTCCTACTATTAGGGAATTAATCAGAAAATAAAATTGAATGTGCTCAAAAGGATCTATTCCTTTTAAGGCAAATCACTGTATTATTTAAAGGAAAACAAAGAGGCCAAGGGAAATGAGAAAACTAGGAAATTCAAAGGAAGTTCATTTTTTTTAAAAAGCCCTTGATTATTTGAACTTTTTACTGTTTTGAGGAATATCATTGTTCACTGATTTCAATCCAGCCTAAGAGAAATAAAAAATCCACCTTATCCTCCAGAGACTTTTTGAGGACAGACTACCCAGTTTTGAGTGATCACAAACATTATCACAGACTTACAAGAGTCAGGATTCATGTGACTCTGACACAGAGGAGGTGGAATAATCAAGTGTTCCTCCCATGAACACTATGCAGCAATCATCACAGAAGGAAATGAAGTTCCCTTTTCCTTAATGCCTGGGCTGCTTGGGCCAGCATTACTGAAGATGTGTGTCCTGTGGATTGCACCCGATACTGGGCAAATTCCCAGAGGTGGAACGATGGGTCCCAGCCTTGGAGATACATATCGTATAGAAGGGAACGTGGACATGAGCATAGGCAACGTCAGTATCAGATGATGAGTGCCCTGACAGGGAGCTGGGAGATGACAGAAAACAGCTCCTTACCCCATGTGAGTCTTTGTGGAGAAGTCACCTGAACGGAGTCTTGAATGATGAGTAGGACTTAGTCATATGATGAATGGGCAGGAGAGAGGGCCACTGATTGTAGGCTAAGGGAATAGCATGAGTGTTAACGCACTAAACATCCTGTGTATGTTGGTAAGTGCAAGCCTTTCAACTGAGCATAAAGC
Organism: Grampus griseus; assembly: GCF_964374135.1. Classification (NCBI taxonomy): domain Eukaryota; kingdom Metazoa; phylum Chordata; class Mammalia; order Artiodactyla; family Delphinidae; genus Grampus; species Grampus griseus. Next base: position 40,089,117 of record NC_139018.1, on the reverse strand, counting down.
ACAGAGTGAGGGCTTCCCTCGTGGCACAGTGGTTGAGAATCTGCCTGCCAGTGCAGGGGACACGGGTTCGAGCCCTGGCCTGGGAGGATCCCACATGCCGCGGAGCAACTAGGCCTGTGAGCCAGTTACTGAGCCTGCGTGTCTAGAGCCTGTGCTCCGCCACGAGGGAGGCCACAAAAGTGGGAGGCACGTGCACCGCGATGAAGAGTGGCCCCCACTTCTTAAAAAAAAAAAAGCAAGGGCTGCAAGGGGAGTGGTGTAGCTGGGGGCTAGACCATGAAGAGCCAGGTCTATTATGTGAAGGCTTAGAGATATGCTCTAGCTGGGGAGCCATTGAATTTTAACCAGGGGTGTAAATGGTCAGATCTGCCTTTTGGATGGGTTGCCATGGCAGCTTGGTGGATCAGAGACTTGAGGCTGAATGGCAGGAAGCTATCATGGTCGGCCAGATGAGAGAGGATCAGCCATGCAAGTAAGCAATGGAAGTTAGGGCTGGAGGGAAGATAGGTGTGAGAAGTTCCCATGATGTGAGGTTTATATGACTTTGATCAATTGGCTGTGGGAAATGAATGAGATGGAGGAAACCAGGATGACTCCTCCAGTTCTGGTGGTGGTATGGATCTGGGGAATGTAGGAGAAAGAATTGGTGTGGGGGTCAAGATGACGTATTGATTTTAAAGTGTCTACCAGCCAATTGAATGTGCATCTGAAGCTCTGGGAGGATGGATGGCTGGAGACAGGAACCTAGGAGTCATCCACATAGAGGTGGTAGTTAGAACAAATATGAGTAGTTTGATGCTCAAGGAGAGCACAGAACGAAGAAGGCAGTGGACGGAGGACAGAGTCCTAGGGAATAGCAGACAGAAGTGGAAGGATGGATGAAAGAAAACATTCCTAGAAAAGACTGCGAAGAAGGGCTCTGCAGGCGGCATCTGTGCTTGTCATAGAAGCTGGGAGGGGGAGGCTTTTGAGAGGTTTGGAGTTGAGCTAGCTAACCCAGGCCACCCTAAGTATTTGATGAAGTAGCCGTCAAGGTAGAGTGGGTTTGGGCGTTTGAAGAGAATGGAGATTGTTTGGAATAATCCAGTCACTGGAGAAAATGGGAGGTGAGCTGACCAAAGAAGAGTGGAAGAAAGGTGAAGAGATGCTGAGGCTTGAGGTTAGAAACTCTGAATGACCAGTGGCCCCAGTGTATGTGGCTCCCCAACCTGTGTGCAGGAGCAGAGGCAGCAGATGAGGAGATTGGTCCAGGGTGGGGTGTTGCCAATCAGAGGTGGTAGAAAAGCAGGGTGTGAGGACGTGAAGGTACTAGCAAGAGATGGGAAGGAAATGCAACCAGGAGGGGGCCTCACAGGTTGGAAGGGAACAGTTCATGGCCTTGGAGGGCTCTGTGTGGTCAAAGAACAGGTGTAGAGGGAGGAGCCAGGAGGCTGTAGGGTGGTGTAGATCCCAGAGCAGTTTCAGTGTGTGGTCATGTGAGTGGGTGGCAGAAGTGGCCTGGCAGTGGAGGGTGGCCCGCAAGGAAAACTATAGAAAAGGGACTTCGATTCCAGTTGCACAAACTTGTAGGATTCACTCTGAATTACAAGAGAATGTGTTGAATAAAAAACTGTATTTGGATGTTTAAGAACACAGTAGGTAGGTATGTGTCCTAAACGTTTTGAGCAGTCTTCCTAGATGCAGGGGCATCTCCCCTCAGCATCTCTGAAGGCACCTGTTGGGATTCTGTCGTCATTTATTTAAAGTGAGGGAAAAAATCTGGGTTTGTGTCTCTTTAAGGAGGAAAATAAGAACGCTTAGACAATGAATATAATTTATGATAATACTTCATACTTTTCAAAGATATTGTTTGCTATTCAGTTTAGTTTGGTAGTTCTGGGTAATCCATTAAAAGTCAATTTTTAGTTTGTTACTTTCTGCAGAGGTGATAGAAAGGAATATATAACCCATATATTTCACTGAGTAACAGAAAGAACTGAAAGCTCTAAAGTCAATTTAAGTGTTTTCTCGTGCTAAGAAAGGCAGTAGATTGATGCTGAATTATACACATTTCAATGCAATTCCACCTAAAAGTTCATTTTCAACTTTATATATTTCTGTATTTGATTTTTTAAACTGCAGGTATGTCTTCTAAGATGAGAAAAAATAGAAGCAAATCACATTAGCATGTAGTTTCTCGTCTCCTACCATGTGCTGGGTGGTGTGAGGACAAAGGATGCATAAGACTTGCTTCTTGAATCCGAAGAGATCTGAATGTAGTTGAAGAAACAAGACGTAAACACAGGAAAAGTTAGATAATTATGCAGGAAGTAAACAGCAAGGCATGACGTGACTAGTGGACAGATAGATACATGGTTTGGGCAGCAGTTCTGCAGGAGTTCAGAAGAAAGGCCATTTCAGGCAGTGACGGTAAAGGAAGGGGAAAGTGACGGAAAGTGAAGGGAAAGAAGAAAAGGATTAAGTAGAGGGACTGAACGTTGGGAATTATGAAGCCTTGTTCTACAGCTTCTGCTTACCTTTTGCCTCCATTTCCCAGTCGGTAGAAGGGCATGATGGTATGTTGCCTCCCAGACTGTCAGGAGGTGAGACAGTGATTGCAAAGTTGTTTGCAAATAAGGCCTGGGCCTTCCATAATGTGTAGGAGGTACAAATGGCAAACCTTTGGAAGGTGCGTGAAGTTTTAGGTTACTAGGGTTTCGTTTCTGTTGTTCGCATTTACTGAGATGGAAAGAATTAGCATATTGCTAACGTTTGGCCTTGTTTGCCCCCCTTTTTTTTCAGTAAGAAAAGACTCATAAAACTCGGAAGACATTTTATGCAAAATTACTAGACAAATTACTGCTTTGGAAAAATTGTTTCCATGGCCATGTATCCTTTTTTATTTCTTTATTTCCTTGAGCAAAGATAATAAGTAGTAAGCAAAACAGGAGAGGAGCCAGATTCCAATTTAGGGGGAAAATAATTTGTAATTCACTTGTTCACCTGGTGTCCTTAAAAAAGTCAGTGGAAGTTGCAGGGTGGCTGGTGACCACTTTGGGTGAACCTAGCCTGACCCCTGGCATTTTGGAGACAATGCCTCAGAATTCATGGGTTTCCTAGATATAAGGACATGGATGTTAGTCATGTCAACTTTATTGTTAATTGCTTTGGGGATATAAATGGTATTCATCAGGCAAGGAAGCTTGTACCCAGACTGTAACTAATGTGGACCCTTATACATTTATTGATCCTTCAACATCTCTGTGTTCCATGTTTATGCAAACATTTATACTTGCCCGAATTGCCAAAGACTTTGAGGCATTCAGGGCTCCTGGGCTCTTAGCGTAATGGTGATGAACATGGGACCTTGGAAGTTTAGCCTAAAATTCACTGAGTATTCAGAGAGTACCTCTCTGTCTAGGGAGGTGGCTCATTGCTGCTGTGGTGTTCCCTTCTCTAACGTAGCAGTAGTAACCTGGACAAAAAGGGAAATTTCTGAGATAAATACTTTGAGTAGGGAATTCTGTTTTCCTGAATATATCCACTTGCCTACATATTCCATTGCTCCACTCCTTCACTGCTTCTGGAACTGGTAACCCAAGGGCCATAAACATGACTTTCTCCTACTTTGGCAGATTGGGGGCCTAGAGCTAGGAAAGTATGTCAAAGAACAGTGGGGATAGAGGTGAGACAGGAACTGAAGGAAGCGTGCATTACAGCCACAGGGAAGCGGTAGAGTCAGCTAGTACTCAGAGTGACATCTGCCCCTTCCCCAGTCTAAATGTCCACGTCTGACTCAACGTCCTCAGAGGACACGCACCGGGAAAAACAAATACGAGACGGTGCGACTCTGGTATTGCAATGTGTGTACATGCATGTGTATCAGAGAGCAGCCCTGATGTAACTACCACTGAGGTCACAGTGAGTGAGGTCATGGTGGGTGAGGTTACATGCAAGAGGCACCGCACACCTGAGCTGCCCTTGGTGCTGCTCTCCTCCCACGATTTCCCTGTCTTCAGCATCCACCTTGGTGCCTGGCACACAGTAGGTGCTCAAAAAATGCTTGCTGAATGACTAACTGGATGAATAGGTGCTAACTCTGACCCCTGTTGGAAATTCTGTGACCTGGAATCATTCTACAAGGAATGAGAGCCCAGGGGAGATTTATGTCCTGCTTGTGACTTTCTTGTAACAACTGCAAAATAATGTGTTACTCAGATGGACTACAGGCTCTAAACCCAGGCTCCTTGGAGGAGCCTTCAGGTTTCCATGGGCCTCAGGAATAGGATGCAAAGTTGGGGTTTTCTGGGGAGAGAGTCAGAGGGGTCTATGACCCAACCTGGCCTCCTGAGGGGCAGTGCTTTAACCCAGCCTAACCCTCCTGTGGGCATGCCAGCGCCTTCTAGTTCCAGCATCTGCTGGAGGTTCCTGACAGAGCCCACATTTCGCCTTTTGTTATGAAAAAAAAAAAAAAAAAAAAGAGAGAAACCGTGCCTCCAAGGTGATCTTGCCTTTGAGCCCGGTGTGTGTCCTGATCGGGAAGACTTCCTGCTGATGGTCCTTGGCCTGATGCCGGAGATGAGGAGACTCCTCCAGACCGATTTGTAAGGAAAGCCCTTAGAGGCAGAGCTGACTTTATGGAGTCTCTGCTCAGCAGACAGATGGATGTTTATGAAGTAACAGAGGAGGAACAACTAGGCCAGAGGTCAGAGGACTTAATGCTGATGTGCCCTTTGGCAACTCCTGTAACTCTCTTGTAGGTATTTTCCATCTGTAAAACTAGGGCTGGTACCAATTACCTCCCGAGTGGAGCCAACAAGGGGAGTGTGCTGTGGAGGTCTGAACATTCTTGAAATTTTTACAAAAATTTAGAATAGAAAGATGTTTGCTTATAAATAAATGGTGATTTGCCCCCTGCAAATAAATTCATTATTCATTTTTGCAGCCTTCGAAATTATATATATAGGCATCCACTTGGTACTTATGGGGAATTGTTTGAAGGATATTTAACAATGCATGCATGCATTTATTCATTATTCATTTATTCAGAAAAATGTGTAGAAGTCTAATATGTGCCAGACCCTGGAAACATACTTCAGCCTATGCTTCCTTTTTTTTTTTTTAACATCTTTATTGGGGTATAATTGCTTTACAATGGTGTGTTAGTTTCTGCTTTATAACAAAGTGAATCAGTCATACATAAACATATATTCCCATATGTCTTCCCTCTTGCGTCTCCCTCCCTCCCACCCTCCCTATCCCACCCCTCCAGGCTGTCACAAAGCACCGAGCCAATATCCCTGTGCCATGCGGCTGCTTCCCACTAGCTATCTACCTTACTACGTTTGGTAGTGTGTATATGCCCATGACTCTCTCTCGCCCTGTCACAGCTCACCCTTCCCCCTCCCCATAACCTCAAGTCCGTTCTCTAGGAGGTCTGCGTCTTTATTCCTGCTTTACCCCTAAGTTCTTCATGACATTTTTTTCCTTAAATTCCATATATATGTGTTAGCATACGGTATTTGTCTTTTTCTTTCTGACTTACTTCACTCTGTATGACAGACTCTAGGCCTATCCACCTCATTACAAATAGCTCAATTTCGTTTCTTTTTATGGCTGAGTAATATTCCATTGTATATATGTGCCACATCTTCTTTATCCATTCATCCGATGATGGGCACTTAGGTTGTTTCCATCTCCTGGCTATTGTAAATAGAGCTGCAATGAACATTTTGGTACATGACTCTTCTTGAATTTTGGTTTTCTCAGGGTATATGCCCAGTAGTGGGATTGCTGGGTCATATGGTAGTTCTATTTGTAGTTTTTTAAGGAACCTCCATCCTGTTCTCCATAGTGGCTGAACCAATTCACATTCCCACCAGCAGTGCAAGAGTGTTCCCTTTTCTCCACACCCTCTCCAGCATTTATTGTTTCTAGATTTTTTGATGATGGCCATTCTGACTGGTGTGAGATGATATCTCATTGTAGTTTTGATTTGCATTTCTCTAATGATTAATGATGTTGAGCATTCTTTCATGTGTTTGTTGGCAGTCTGTATATCTTCTTTGGAGAAATGTCTATTTAGGTCTTCTGCCCATTTTTGGATTGGGTTGTTTGTTTTCTTGTTATTGAGCTGCATGAGCTGCTCGTAAATTTTGGAGATTAATCCTTTGTCGGTTGCTTCATTTGCAAATATTTTCTCCCATTCTGAGGGTTGTCTTTTGGTCTTGTTTATGGTTTCCTTTGCTGTGCAAAAGCTTTGAAGTTTCATTAGGTCCCATTTGTTTATTTTTGGTTTTATTTCCATTACTCTAGGAGGTGGGTCAGAAAGGATCTTGCTGTGATGTATGTCATAGAGTGTTCTGCCTATGTTTTCCTCTAAGAGTTTGATAGTTTCTGGCCTTACATTTAGGTCTTTAATCCATTTTGAGCTTATTTTTGTGTATGGTGTTAGGGAGTGATCTAATCTCATACTTTTACATGTACCTGTCCAGTTTTCCCAGCACCACTTATTGAAGAGGCTGTCCTTTCTCCACTGTACATTACTGCCACCTTTATCAAAGATAAGGTGTCCATATGTGCATGGGTTTATCTCTGGGCTTTCTATCCTGTTCCATTGATCTATCTTTCTGTTTTTGTGCCAGTACCATACCGTCTTGATAACTGTAGCTTTGTAGTATAGTCTGAAGTCAGGGAGCCTGATTCCTCCAGTTCCTTCTTTCGTTCTCAAGATTGCTTTGGCTATTCGGGGTCTTTTGTGTTTCCATACAAATTGCAAAATTTTTTGTTCTAGTTCTGTGAAAAATGCCAGTGGTAGTTTGATAGGGATTGCATTGAATCTATAGATTGCTTTGGGTAGTAGAGTCATTTTCACAATGTTGATTCTTCCAATCCAAGAACATGGTATATCTCTCCATCTATTTGTATCATTTTTAATTTCTTTCATCAGTGTCTTATAATTTTCTGCATACAGGTCTTTTGTCTCCTTAGGTAGGTTTATTCGTAGATATTTTATTCTTTTTGTTGCAATGGTAAATGGGAGTGTTTTCTTGATTTCACTTTCAGATTTTTCATCATTAGTATATAGGAATGCCAGAGATTTCTGTGCATTAATTTTGTATCCTGCCACTTTACCAAATTCATTGATTAGCTCTAGTAGTTTTCTGGTAGCATCTTTAGGGTTCTCTATGTATAGGATCATGTCATCTGCAAACAGTGACAGCTTTACTTCTTCTTTTCCGATTTGGGTTCCTTTTATTTCCTTTTCTTCTCTGATTGCTGTGGCTAAAACTATGCTTCCTTTTGACACCCAGGCTGTGTACTTGGCCACATGGTTTGGGTTTTGTAAATCAGCTTTAGAAGAATGCTGCTAGAATTTTCTGTGCAAAATGCACCATTGAGTTACTGTTGGGATATTTCTGGGCAGGTCTGTAACCACTTTCAGTACATCCTATATGAAGATGCACTAAAACAGTGGTTCTTAAACTTTAGCCTGCATCAGTATCCCCTGGAGGGCTTGTTAAAACACAGATTGCTGGGCCCAGCCCCAGAGTTCCTGATTGACAGGTTAAGGTGAGCGGGATGCTTAACCATTTGTCATTCTAAGAAATTCCCGGGTGGTACTGATGCTGCTGGTCTAGGGACCACACTTGGATGTGGTCTTACATTAGACATTTCTTTAGACCTAAAGGCCTCGGGAGTTCTGTTCCTCCTCAGAAATTGGTGTGGTTTCATTGTGGTTAATGTGAATCATGGTTATGATCTTGGTTCCCTTTTTGCTTTGCTTCAGAAATTCGGACTGAAATTTTTAGGTCAACTTTAATCAAAGTTAAACTGTTTACTTTTAAATTTAGCCCCAGCCTTGACCTCCTATTTCATTTTCCCCATTCTGATTTTTTTACCTGTTTATATTTTGCAATTTTATTATGTAACTTCCGGTAAACTGTTTTGTGGAATATAGTACATATTGATAAATGTGATTGCAGTCACCATTCTTGGGCATTTGGCTTTTCTGTTTTAACTCTTTAATATATTAGCTATAGGAGTAGTTTCTCCAGAAAAGTCGAATTATTAATAGCAACTAACCAAAGTGGATTGAAAATAAAAACTTGGATAAGAGGGTGAGAAACAAAGTTCTCAGTAAAAAATTATAGACTTGTTTTTAAACAACTGGTACATAGGTAATATGACATACAAGCAGAAATTTATATTGCTTGAGAACCTTACTATATAAAAGCAAACTATATAGTTTCTTAGATTGTAGGATGAGCAAAGAAGGGATGGAGCGGTGAGAACAGGGGAGGAAGAACTAATAAAGTGGGTTGCCAAGCGTTAGTGTGCATCAGAGTCAGTCACCTGAGGGGTTAGTTACATGGGGTGCTAGTTTACTGGGCCTGGGCTTGGGGCCTGCATTTTTACTAAGTACATCAGGAGAGTCTGGCTCCGGGGGCCTGGGACAAGTTCTTGTGCTTTTACTCCTTTAGTCCTGGGGAGAAAAATGAAAAGCGGGGGTGTCTTAAAAACCTCCCAAGTCTTTATCCTTTTTTTTTTTTTTGGAGGATGAGGAGTTCCTGTTCAGATTTTCTGCAACTCTTTGTGAAATCAGATAGTGTAATGGGCATGACATCATTTGCATTACACAGCATTAGCTCCAAAAAAAATACTCATGTTAGATGCTGGTTGGAAGCAGTTTATAGCTGATTTCTCTCCTTCCCCTGCCCCTTTGTCTCTTCTCTTCTTCTCCCCTTTCTCTTGCTCTCTCTTCTTCTACTTTGAGTTTAATGGAAGACCCTTCACCAACAGCTTGTCTAAAAACAATCTGGAGAAAGGGAATCAAGGGGAGTACTTCTTAAAAGAAAAGTCTTGGGTTCTCACTGAGGACCTTCTCCAGGAGCATGGTGCAGCACTAAAGGTTGCAGTATGAAAACTGGCTCTGCCTGGGATGGGCTAACCCGCACCAGAAGGGGAAAGTGGGAAACAGGGCCAACTTAGCTTTGATGTGGCAAAGCTACGTACACTATCTAAAAAGGTCAGGGCTCCTTCTGCACTGCTGCCTCTGGCTGGCTTTTCATCCATTTAGTGAAAAACTCACATTTATCGCCTGTAGTATTGTTACTAATTCAGATTTAGATTTCTCTAAGGGTCACCTGGATTCAGGTCTCCATGGAGGCAGTCTTTATTTAAAAGGGACTTTTCTTAAATAGATGTTTTATTTTAGAATAGTTCCAGATTTACAGCAAAATTGTGCAGATAGTACAGAGACTTCCCACACCCCTCACACGCAGTTTCCTCTCTTAATATCTTACATTAGCGTCGTACTTTTATCCCAGCTGATGAACCAGTAATGATACATTACTACTAACTAAACTCCATAGTTTGTTCACATTTCTTTAGTTTTTACCTAATGTCCCTTTTCTGTGTTGGGATCCCATCCAGGATACTGCATTATATTTAGTTGTCATGTCTCCCTAAGCTCCTTGAGACTGTCACAGTTTCTCAGATTTTCCTTGTTTTTGGTGAGCTTAAAAGCTTGAGGAGCCCTAGTCAGATATTTTGTAGGATATTCTTCAGTTTGGGTTTGTCCGATGTTTCCCTTGTAGTTAGACTGAGATGTGGTGGGGTTGTGGTGAGGAAGACCAGAGTAAAGTGTTGCATGTCATTACATCACGTCAATTACATCAGTACACATTCCATACACACATACTAGCAAAAAACTGTTGATGGAAACCTTGATTGTGTGGATGAGCTCACGTTTGTCACGTTTTTCCCATGGGGTTGCTCTTTCCCCCCTTTCCGTCCTGTACTTTTTGGAAGGAAGTCACTATGCACAGCCCACACTTAAGGTTGGAGAGGTAGCCTCCACCTCCTGGGCTGGTGGATGGGGGATAAGTATATACGTACATTATTAGATGTTCTGCTCACGAGATTCCCCCCACACACCATTTACTTATTTATTCAACACTTTATTTAGGTCAGTGTGGAACTGTGGATATTTATTTCATACCTTAGGTTATAATCCAACACTCCATTATTCGGTTGCTCAAACTGTGCCAGCTTTGGCCTTTGGAAGCTCTTTCAGTAGGCTCCTGCGTCCCTTGGTGACATATCCCCATCATTGTGGGTTTTTTTTTTTTTTTTTTTTTTTTGCGGTACGTGGGCCTCTCACTGTTGTGGCCTCTCCCGCCGCGGAGCACAGGCTCTGGACGCGCAGGCTCAGCGGCCACGGCTCACGGGCCCAGCCGCTCCGCGGCATGCGGGATCCTCCCAGACCCGGGCACGAACCCGTGTCCCCTGCATCGGCAGGCGGACTCTCAACCACTGTGCCACCAGGGAAGCCCTGTTTTGGGGTTTTTTTTGAGCACTTCCTTATTCTTTCTGGCACTACAGACGCTCCAGGCTCATTTTGTATATTTATCGCCCCAGCCGTAGAATCAACCATTTCCCCAAGGAGTGCTGTTCCTTTTATTGCAAAATGTTATTAGAAACCACGTTCTGGGCATTGGGTGTCCTTGTTGCTACTAGAGTGTCACTGCTTCTAGGTCCTCTCAGCTGACAGAGCAAGGAGAGATGTATTTATACCAAGCCTTATATATACACATATATATAAGTATTTCTCTCTCTGTATGTATGTATCTGTGTTAAGCCAGACGTGAGTTTGCACTGATGTCTTCAACTCCAATACACGACTACATGGATCGTTCTAGCCTTTCTCCCTTGCTTGTCTGCAGATTCCAACAGTGAGAACTGCTTCCCACCATCTGCCATCCCTTTATATACGTGTGTAGTGGCTTCAGAAGGGTTTACTGGTTCCACCCCACGCCCACCCCTCAGCTTTTCCAGCTAGAGTTCAGTGCTTACGTGAAGTTCCTTTTGCTTTAGTCTTGAGTCCTCACTCATTTCCCAAGTTACTAGGTCAGCACCTTTTCCCTCTCTCCCTTCAGTGAGGTTAACATAGTTTTGAGTACACTTGATTCTCATGTTGCAGTTGCATTCCATCCAGGGATCTTTTGACTCGTTGAATGCTTTTTATTTTTTTAATTGCATCCATTCAGGTTCACTGTGCTGTAAAGTTCTATGGGTTTTGGTGAATGCTTGGCGTCCTGTATCTGTCATTACAGCATCATACGGAACAGTTTTACTGCCCTCAAAAAAGCCCCTGTGCTAATGAAGCATTTTTAAGAACTTGAAAGTATGGCTAGGTGAAAGGAATAGGAATGAATATTAGAAAACAGCTTCTCATGAAAAAGCAAAGGCTGGTGGGGCCTTGTCTGCTGCTTTAGGAGAAGGCAGAGCCTAGGGCCCAGGGATGTGTTTAGGTTAGAGTCAAGTGACATGACTGAGAAAAGAATAGGGGTTGGGTCTTTCATTTTAGCAAAAAGCCTCCAAAGAGTCCTAGTTGAAGTACCTCTGGTTTAGACGTGAGGTGGGAGGTGGGTGGTGGACATCCTGTCTCAGGCCTCTCTTCTTTTTTCCAGGCCCTACAGTAGCCTCAGCTCACCCTTTGGTTGAACATCCTGCCTAGAGTCCTGCCAATCAGTTACATCTGAAAGCAGTTCCGGTTTTACTTCGAAGTGATGTTCAGAAACTGGTCTGCTGTCAGCCTGTCCCCTGGCTGAAGCCCTCGTTGGCTTTCAGCTGTGGTTGTGAACTAGTTTCTAAGAGCAGGCAAAGTTAATTTAGTAAGAAGTGAGAGAATGGGACAGGTGAACTTTAGGAAAACTTCCTGTGTGGTAAATATTAATCGAGTTTATTGAAATCCATACATGTATTAGGATTCCCTTCACAGGGTGGTGGGAATGGTACTTGAGGACCTAAAATCCAACTCTAGTTCAACCTCCAGTTTATTTCAACCTACCAATTTATTAAGTCATTTACCCCTGGGTGACTGTGCAGCACAGTGGGCACAGTTGTACTTTACTTTGCCTTACTCGGAAGGTGGCTGTGAAGATAAATGGAAAACAAATGTGTGAAATCGCTCAGGGTACCCAAGGTAGATGGAGTGCCTGTACCCTCTGCACCCTCTTCTTTCTCCTTTGCTGGCTCTGCTTTCTCCTTTTCTCTAAACATGGCTTTCCCCCTTGACTCTGCTCTTTTTTTTTTTTGCGGTACGCGGGCCGCTCACCGTTGTGGCCTCTCCCGTTGCAGAGCACAGGCTCCGGACGCGCAGGCTCAGTGGCCATGGCTCACGGGCCCAGCCGCTCCGCGGCATGTGGGATCTTCCCGGACCGGGGCACGAACCCGTGTTCCCTGCATCGGCAGGCAGACTCTCAACCACTGCGCCACCAGGGAAGCCCCTGTCCTGTTATTTGAACTCCATCCTCTGTCCTTGGGGTCACTGTCTTGTAGTTCAGTTGTCCTTAGTCTATGGATGGCACCTACCACTCTGTCTAGCCCTTTGTTTCAAGCTACAGGCCCCATCTATCTTTTTGCCAAGCATTACTACCTCAATGTCTCCTCAAAAAATCAATATATTTAAAAATTAGAGTCAACCTAAACCAACTGACCTTCTAGATTCTCTTACTTCTTCCAGGGTAAGTCTTCCAGGCTTCCAGATCCTGGAGCCCTTGGTTTTTCAGCCTCCCTGGCCCTTAGCCCCCAAGCCGTACTGAGCTCCTATAATCTTTCCTTCCTGTCTCCCCCCAACCACCGACCTGTACCATTGGAATAAACTCTTAACTGTGTCCTCTTCCCCCAGTCCGGTCACCCCCTCTACCTTGTCTCCCAGCCTGGCCTCCTCTACTATTGCTAGTCTAATTTTTCTTAAATTTAAACTCTTAACTTGGCATCCAAGGTACAACTTGCATTTCTAGCTTTACCTTCCAGCTTAATTCAACTATTTAACTAAACTACATATTCCTTCTTGCTTCTGTGCTGTTTGCTCTCCTTTTCCCCACCCCCCTTCTCTTGGCAGGGTAAATTTTAGAGGGGGAATTAAACTTGCAGGTAGAGGGTATAGCAATATGGATGGACTTTGGCTAAGTATGAGGAGGACCATTCCAACAGAGCTGCTAAGGAGCGGGTGGGTATCATGGAGGAAGGCCAGCTGTTACCTCCCGGTTCCCAAGCCTGGGGATCCCATTAAAGTCTTTATCTTCCTACACCTCTGTAGCATGTCTCTTCTTTTCTGAAGCTGCTTCCTCCCATGTCCCATGATACCACACTTGGGCGAATTCCCCCCACCCCTCGGATTGCATCTCTGGTTCTTATTATTTCTCCCTTTCCTGTGCTCTTTCTTGAAGAATTTCAGACTCTTAGTGACCACCTTTTGAGAAAGATCCCTAAATGAGAGCTCCAGCCTGATCTTCACTCCACAGTTTGTCTTTAGTTTTATCTTCTTGCCAGTTGTTTCTATTTGGGTTCCTTTGTGTCCAAATTTGAACTCATTTCCTTCCTTCTAAAACATGTTCCTTCCCCCTGAGTTCCCTGCTTGATTAATGGCAACAGAGGTTGGCAGACTTTTTCTGTACAGAGCCAGCCAGTAAATATTTTTGTCTTCGTGGCTCATAAGGTCTTAGTCACAACCACTCGTCTCTGCCCTTGTAGCATAACAGCAGCCACAGACAATATGTAAATAAAAATGGGTGTCTCTGTGTTTCAGTAAAGCATTACTTAACAAAAACAGGCAGTGGCCTGAAATTGGCCTGTGGGCCATAGTTTGCTGACCTCTGATCCTAGGTCACCTGGGCCTCAGATTCAATATTCCTTTGACTTTCCTACTGCTTTTTCTTTTCATATGATTTTAATTTCCACTGATTCCATCCTTACGAAACCTTTCATATTTCTAGACCATACTCTCCCTCATTCATTGGTCTAGTAGATAAAATGCCCCTTTTACATGTTACTGTCCATCAATTTACATAATCAAAAACCTCTAGTGTCTCATCTTTAATAAGGTTAAAATTCTTTAAGTGCAGCTCTTTCTTCAGTTTTGCCTCTAACCTTCTCTCTTGCTCCTCTGAATGGACACTTCTTCATTCACGCTGGTTTAGTTTGTGTTCTGCTACTGGATCTATCTCTGCTCATGATGTGCTCCTGACTCACAGGGTCTCTTCCTGCTTATTGAAACTTGCCTTCGGGCCTCAACTCAGCTGAAGCTCTGCCCTAGCCCAGCGATTGCTTCTTTTTTAAATTAAATTTAATTCTTTTTTAAAGAGCAGGGTCTTATTAGTGATCAATTTTATACACATCAGTGTATACATGTCAATCCCAATCGCCCAATTCATCACACCACCACCACCACCACCCCGCCACTTTCCCCCCTCAGTGTCCATACATTTGTTCCCTACATCTGTGTCTCAATTTCTGTCCTGCAAACCAGTTCATCTGTACCATTTTTCTAGGTTCCACAGATATGCGTTAATATACAATATTTGGTTTTCTCTTTCTTACTTACTTCACTGTGTATGACAGTCTCTAGATCCATCCACGTCTCAACAAGCAACCCAGCTTCGTTCCTTTTTATGGCTGAGTAATATTCCATTGTATATATGTACCACATCTTCTTTATCCATTCATCTGTCGATGGGCATTTAGGTTGCTTCCATGAGCTGGCTATTGTAAATAGTGCTGCAATGAACATTGGGGTGCATGTGTCTTTTTTTTTATTATTTTGTTTTTGTTTTTGTTTTTTCTGTACGCGGGCCTCTCGCTGTTGTGGCCTCTCCCGTTGCGGAGCACAGGCTCCGGACGCACAGGCTCAGCGGCCACGGCTCATGGGCGCAGCCGCTCCGCGGCATGTGGGATCTTCCCGGACCGGGGCACGAACCCATGTCCCCTGCATCGGCAGGCAGACTCTCAACCACTGCACCACCAGGGAAGCCCACATGTGTCTTTTTGAATTATGGTTTTCTCTGGGTATATGCCCAGTAGTGGGATTGCTGGATCATATGGTAATTCTATTTTTAGTTTTTTAAGGAACCTCCATACTGTTCTCCATTGTGGCTGTATCAATTTACATTCCCACCAACAGTGCAAGAGGGTTCCCCTTTTCTCCACACCCAGCAATTGTTGTTTGTAGATTTTCTGATGATGCCCATTTTAACTGGTGTGTGGTGGTACCTCATTGTAGTTTTGATTGGCATTTCTCTAATAATTGGTGATGTTGAGCAGCTTTTCGTTTGCTTTGTGGCCACCTGTATGTCTTCTTTGGAGAAATGTCTATTTAGGTCTTCTGCCCATTTTTTGATTGGATTCTTTGTTTTTTTAATATTGAGCTGCATGAGCTGTTTAAATATTTTGGAGATTAATCCTTTGTCCGTTGATTCATTTGCAAGTATTTTCTCCCATTCTGAGGATTGTCTTTTCATCTTGTTTATGGTTTCCTTTGCTGTGCAAAAGCTTTGAAGTTTCATTAGGTCCCATTTGTTTATTTTTGTTTTTATTTCCATTACGCTAGGAGGTGGATCAAATAATATCTTGCTGTGATTTATGTCAAAGAGTGTTCTTCCTATGTTTTCCTCTAAATGTTTTATGGTGTCCGGTCTTTCATTTAGGTCTCTAATCCATTTTGAATTTATTTTTGTGTATGGTGTTAGGGAGTGTTCTAATTTCATTCTTTTACATGTAGCTGTCCAGTTTTCCCAGCACCACTTATTGAAGAGACTGTCTTTTCTCCATTGCATATCCTTGCCTCCTTTGTCATAGGTTAGCTGACCATAGGTGTGTGGGTTTATCTCTGGGCTTTCTGTTCCATTGATCTATATTTCTGTTTTTGTGCCACTACCATATTGTCTTGATGACTGGAGCTTTGTAGTACAGTCTGAAGTCAGGGAGTCTGATTCCTCCAGCTCCACTTTTTTCCCTCAAGATTGCTTTGGCTATTCAGGGTCTTTTGTGTCTCCATACAAATTTTAAGATTTTTTGTTCTAGTTCTGTAAAAAATGCCATTGGTAATTTGATAGGGATTGCAGTGAATCTGTAGATTGCTTTGGGTAGTATAGTCATTTTCACAGTATTGGTTCTTCCAATCCGAGAACATGGTGTATCTCTCCATCTGTTGGCATCATCTTTAATTTCTTTCATCAGTGTCTTATAGTTTTCTGCATACAGGTCTTTTGTCTCCCTAGATAGGTTTAGTCCTAGTTATTTTATTCTTTTTGTTGCACTGGTAAATGGGAGTGTTTCCATAATTTCTCTTTCAGATTTTTCATCATTAACGTGTAGGAATGCAAGAGATTTCTGTGCATTAATTTTGTATCCTGCAACTTTACCAAATTCATTGATTAGCTCTAGTAGTTTTCTGGTAGCATTTTTAGGGTTCTCTATGTATAGTATCATGTCATCTGCAAACAGTGACAGTTTTACTTCTTTTCCAATTTGTATTCCTTTTATTTCTTTTCCTTCTCTGATTGCCATGGCTAGGACTTCCAAAACTATGTTGAATGATAGTGGTGAGAGTGGACATCCATGTCTCATTCCTGATCTTAGAGGAAATGCTTTCAGTTTTTCACCATTGAGAATGATGTTTGCTGTGGGTTTGTCATATATGGCCTTTATTATGTTGAGGTAGGTTCCCTCTATACCCACGTTCTGGAGAGTTTTTATCATAAATGGGTGTTGAATTTTGTCAAAAGCTTTTTCTGCATCTATTGAGATGATCATATGGTTTTTATTCTTCAATTTGTTAATATAGTGTATCACATTGATTGATTTGCGTATATTGAAGAATCCTTGCATCCCTGGGATAAATCCCACTTGATTGTGGTGTATGATCCTTTTAATGTGTTGTTGGATTCTGTTTGCTAGTATTTTGTTGAGGATTTTTGCATCTATATTCATCAGTGATGTTGGTCTGTAATTTTCTTTTTTTGTAGTATCTTTGTCTGGTTTTATTATCAGGGTGATGGTGACCTCATAGAATGAGTTTGGGAGTGTTCCTTCCTCTGTAATTTTTTGGAAGAGTTTGAGAAGGATGGGTGTTAGCTGTTCTCTAAATGTTTGATAGAATTCACCTGTGAAGCCATCTGGTCCTGGACTTTTGTTTGTTGGAAGATTTTTAATCACAGTTTCAATTTCATTACTTGTGATTGGTCTGTTCATATTTTCTAATTCTTCCTGGTTCAGTCTTGGAAGGTTATACCTTTCTAAGAATTTGTCCATTTCTTTGAGGTTGTCCATTTTATTGGCTAGAGTTGCTTATAGTAGTCTCTTAGGATGCTTTGTATTTTTGCAGTGTCTGTTGTAACTTCTCCTTTTTCATTTCTAATTTTACTGATTTGAGTCTTCTCCCTCTTTTTCTTGATGAGTCTGGCTAATGGTTTATCAATTTTGTTTATCTTCTCAAAGGATCAGCTTTTAGTTTTATTCATCTTTGCTATTGTTTTCTTTGTTTCTATTTCATTTATTTCTGCTCTGATCTTTATGATTTCTTTCCTTCTGCTAACTTTGGGTTTTGTTTGTTCTTTCTCTAGTTCCTTTAGGTGTAAGGTTAGATTGTTTATTTGAGATTTTTCTAATTTCTTGAGGTAGGCTTGTATAGCTATAAACTTCCGTCTTAGAACTGCTTTTGCTGCATCCCATAGGTTTTGGATCATCGTGTTTTCTTTGTCATTTGTCTCTAGGTATTTTTTGATTTCCTCTTTGATTTCTTCAGTGATCTCTTGGTTATTTAGTAACGTATTGTTTAGCTTCCATGTGTTTGTGTTTTTTATGGTTTTTTCCCCTGTAATTGATTTCTAATCTCATAGCATTGTGGTCAGAAAAGATGCTTGATATGATTTCAATTTTTAAAAATTTACTGAGGGTTGATTTGTGACCCAAGATGTGATCTATCCTTGAGAATGTTCTGTGAGCACTTGAGAAGAAAGTGTAATCTGCTGTTTTTGGATGGAATGTCCTATAAATATCAATTAAATCTATCTGGCCTATTGTGTCATTTAAAGCTTCTGTTTCCTTATTTATTTTTCATTTTGAATGATCTTTCCACTGGTGTAAGTTAGGTGTTAAAGTCCCCCACTATTATTGTGTTACTATCGATTTCCTCTTTTATAGCTGTTAGCAGTTGCCTTATGTATTGAGGTGCTCCTATGTTGGGTGCATATATATTTATAATTGTTATATCTTCTTCTTGGATTGATCCCTTGATTATTATGTAGTGTCCTTCCTTGTCTCTTGTAACATTATTTTAAAGTCTATTATATCTGATATGAGTATTGCTACTCCAGCTTTCTTTTGATTTCCATTTGCATGGAATATCTTTTTCCATCCCCTCACTTTCAGTCTGTATGTGTCCCTAGATCTGAAGTGCGTCTCTTGTAGACAGCATATAGATGGGTCTTGTTTTTGTATCCATTCAGCAAGTCTGTGTCTTTTGGTTGGAACATTTAATCCATTCATGTTTAAGGTAATTATCAATATGTAGGTTCCTATGACCATTTTCTTAATTGTTTTGGGTTTGTAGTTCCTTTCCTTCTCTTGTGTTTCCCACTTAGAGAAGTTCCTTTAACATTTGTTGTAGAGCTGCTTTGGTGGTGATGAATTCTATTAGCTTTTGCTTGTCTGTAAAGCTTTTGATTTCTCCATCAAATCTGAATGAGATCCTTGCCAGGTAGAGTAACCTTGGTTGTAGTTTCTTCCCTTTCATCACTTTAAGTATATCATGCCACTCCCTTCTGGCTTGTAGAGTTTCTGCTGAGAAATCAGCTGTTAACCTTATGGGAGTTCCCTTGTATGTTATTTGTCATTTTTCCCTTGCTGCTTTCAATAATTTTTCTTTGTCTTTAATTTTTGCCAATTTTATTACTATGTGTCTCGGCGTGTTTCTCCTTGGATTTATCCTGTATGGGACTTGCTGCGCTTCCTGGACGTGGGTGGCTATTTCCTTTCCCATGTTAAGGAAATTTTCGACTATAATCTCTTCAAGTATTTTCTCTGGTTCTTTCTCTGTCTCTTCTCCTTCTGAGACCCATATAATGCAAATGTTGTTGCGTTTAATGTTGTCCCAGAGGTCTCTTAGGCTGTCTTCATTTCTTTTCATTCTTTTTTCTTTATTCTGTTCTGCAGCAGTGAATTCCACCATTCTGTCTTCCAGGTCACTTATGCGTTCTTCTGCCTCAGTTATTCTGCTATTGATTCCTTCTAGTGTATTTTTCATTTCACTTATTGTATTGTTCATCTCTGTTTGTTCTTTATTTCTTCTAACTCTTTGTTAAACATTTCTTGCATCTTCTCGATCTTTGCCTCCATTCTTTTTCCAAGGTCCTGGATCATCTTCACTATCATTATTCTGAATTCTTTTTCTGGAAGGTTGCCTATCTCCAGTTCATTTAGTTGTTTTTCTGGGGTTTTATCTTGTTCCTTTCTCTGGTACATAGCCCTCTGCCTTTTCATCTTGTCTATCTTTCTGTGAATGTGATTTTTCTTCCACAGGCTGCAGGATTGTAGTTCTTCTTGCTTCTGCTCTATTTCTTTTTTTAACTGAAGTATAGTTGACTTAAAATGTTGTGTTAGTTTCAAGTGTACAGCAAAGTTATTCAGTTATAAATATATAAATATATGTATATATATACATATTTACTCTTTTCTATTATAAGTTATTAAAAGATACTGAATATAGTTCCCTGTGCTGTATAGTAGGTCCTTGTTGGTTATCTGTTTTATATATAGTAATGTGCATATGTTAATCCCA
This sequence comes from Grampus griseus, assembly GCF_964374135.1. Taxonomy (NCBI): domain Eukaryota; kingdom Metazoa; phylum Chordata; class Mammalia; order Artiodactyla; family Delphinidae; genus Grampus; species Grampus griseus. The sequence continues at coordinate 40,069,514 of NC_139018.1, read as the reverse complement.
AACTCCTAATTTATTCCTCCCCCCTTTCCCCTTTGGTAACCATAAGTTTGTTTTCTGTGTATGTGAGTCCATTTCTGTTTTGTAAAGAAGTTCATTTGTATCTTTTTTTAGATTCCACATATGTGATAACATATGATATTCGTCTTTGTCTGACTCACTTCACTTAGTTTGATAATCTCTAGGTCCATCCATGTTGCTATAAATGGCATTATTTCATTCTTTTTTATGGCCAAATAATATTCCAGTGTGTGTGTGTGTGTGTGTGTGTGTGTGTTTACATACATACACACACACCACATTTTCTTTATCCATTCATTTGTCAGTGGACATTTACATTGCTTCCATGTCTTGGCTATTGTTAACGTGCTGCTGTGAACATTGGGGTGCATGTATCTTTTCCAATTATTGTTTTCTCCAGATATATGCCCAGGAGTGGGATTGCTGGATCATATGGTAACTCTACTTTTAGTTTTTTAAAGAACATCCATAGTGCCTGCACCAGTTTACATTCCCACCAACAGTGCAGGAGGTTTCCTTTTTCTCTACACCCTCTCCAGTATTTATTATTTGTAGACATTTTGATGATGGCCATTTTGGCCAGTGTGAAGTGATACGTCATTGTAGTTTTGATTTGCATTTCTCTAATAATTAGCAATGCTGAGCATCTTTTCATGTGCCTGTTGTCAACTGTATGTCTTCTTTGGAGAAATGTCTATTTAGGTCTTCTGCCCATTTTTTGATTGGGTTGTTTAGTTTTTTTGATATTGAGCTGTTTGTGTATTTTGGAAATTAAGCTCTTAATTGTAGCATCATTTGCAAATACTTTCTCCCATTCTGTAGGTTGTCTTTTTGTTTTATTTATGGTTTCCTTTGCTGTACAAAAGCTTTTAAGTTTAATTAGGTCCCATTTGTTTATTTTTGCTTTTATTTCCATTACTCTAGGAGGCGGATCCAAAGAAATATTGCTGTGATTTATGTCAAAGAGTGTTCTGCCTATGTTTTCCTCTAGGAATTTTAGAGTATCTGGTCTTACATTTAGGTCTTTAGTCCATTTTGAGTTTATTTTTGTGTATGGTATTAGAGAATGTTCTAATTTCATTTTTTTACAAGTAGCTGTCCATTACAAGTCTCTGTCTCATTTAATGCCACCAAGATTGTCATTGGCCTGGTGACTCTCTGTGACCACTTCTCTTTTACCTTGTACCCCACCTCTGATTACAAAGTACAGCTGCTGCTCCCTCCCCTGTCTTCCCCCGTCTGCCTCCCCCTCTCCATCCGCTCTGCTGCTGGCTTAGCTCAGGTCACCTGCAACCTTTACTAAGACCAACAGAATAGCCTTTGAATATGTATCTCCACCACGAGCTTCTCTCCCCTTATAATCCCAACACCCTGTCTGTAGGGCTCTATCATATTGGTATAATCCTGAAACTTTGCAGATTGAAACCCCTCAGCGGCTCCCCATTGCCCTGGGATAAGAGCTAGCCTTCCAGGGTGCCAGGAGGCCACTGTTGACCTGATAGCTTTTCCTCTCCAGCCTAGTTTCTGACCCATCTCATTTACACAGCCTGCATTCCACCATACGCAATCCTAATAGTCCTCAGTGCATTTGCACATACTTCCGCTCTGTCTCCCCTTCCCTGGCCCACCTGGAAAACTGCTACCTGTATTTCTAGGTAGGGCACCCATGTCCATTTTGGCAAAGCTTTCCTCTTCCCTTCCCTCTGGGAGGCCAAAAGGAGTGAAAGTTTCACCAGATAACCCTTGGGAGAGACCTTGGGCTTGATGTATTTTCTAATGTTCCTTCAGATTCACAGTTATCTAAAGGTGACCAAGAGTCTGAGCAATGAGAAATTAAGTAGACACATCTATAAAACATCTTGAGAGACTTCCCCGGCTGTCTAGTGGTTAAGACTCTGTTCTTCCACTGCAGGGGGAGTGGGTTCGATCCCTGGTGGGGGAACTAATCCCTCATGCCGCTTGGGAAACAAAAAGACCTCAAGTCAATGCTGAAAAGAATGCCATAGTAAAAACAACAACAAACAAACAAACAAACCTCTTAAATGCTTAAGTATGCTGTATAGTTTGACTTACTCCTTGCTTTGGTTTTGCTTTCTTCCTCCATTACAATGTAGAATAATTCTGGATTTGTTTATATCTTTTTTTAAAAAAACCTGAAATCTTCTGTAGCAAAACTGAGACTCTCCACCTCCTAGTATGTCTCCATCCTTGTGGGAGCTTCACCTCGGGGAGGCTCACTGGGGGGGCCGAGAGCTCTCCCCAGGCAACCCACAGAAGCTGTGAAGAAGGAAGGGGGCTGTGAGGCCACCGAGCAGGAGGGTGGGCAAGGATGGCAATCCTCACCTCCAGCCACAGTCCAAAGGCCACCTGTCCCTTTCATTTAATACCTTATCCTGGCAAGGACAGAGTTACATTCTCTTCCGGAAGGGTCTATGGAACAGAAAAGAGAAGGATTGAGATCATGGTGAATGTGCCCTTTTAAAGTGTTCTTTGATGTAGGGAACACAATTACCATGGTTCCTCTCTCAGTTTAGGGTCTGCTCTGGCATGAGGTCCTTGCGGGGCAGACACCTTATTGGAGGAGAAAGCAAGTACCCTCTTAGCTCTGGGGGGTGCTGTTCTGAGAGTCCCCTGCTGGTTTCAAGGGTGGGCATTTGACTCCAGAAGAGCTCAGCCCACCCTTTTTGGTCCATCAGGAGTACCAGCAGCTCTGGATCTCCTGGGCTGGGCAGGTCCCTTTAGAGCCTCTGTTCTCCTTCACAAAGGAGGTGTCAGGTAGGCCTCCCAGCACAGAATTGAACTCCCTTAGGAGGTAAAGAGGGAGGAATTGTAGTGGAGTGTTTTGAAGAGCCTAAGGCATCCCATCATCTAATTGACATTTTCAATCCCTTGGCTATTGGAGTCAAAGATTGAGAGACACACACACAGCACTTGTACAATAGACCATTTCTATCTATCCTTAGCCTTCTCCTTGGCAAAGAAAAAGTATTGTAGTCCTCAGAGATATCCAATCTGGACTACTTATTCCTGGTTTTTCATTTTGGTCAGGGACAATTTGAAAAACTAATTTTAATACAAAAGAATTCCCCTTTTGCCAGGAGTTACACTATTTACACTAGGACATAGGGGTAATGGGCTCTGAATTGAAATAACTCTAAGTTTAAATTTGCAGTGATTGGGTATGTTTAGCTGGGGGTGGGGAAGAGTTACCATGAGGCTTTATGCATTTGAGCGGCATACTCTTCTGTAGTCTTTACGTCCTCTGTGGAGTTCAGAACCTGTTTGTGGCTTGGAGTCGTAGAATCTTAGATATGAAAAGGGCTTAAAAGCCTAGTTGTCCACCTTTATTGTCTAGGTGCAGAAGCCAGATGACCTGCCACCAGAGCTGTGGTCACAGCCGAGGGCTCTTTCCCCACCATCCTCTTCGACCACATGGAGGGTCCAGACTTAACCACTGACTAAAGATAGTATTTTCCTTCACTTTAAACTATAGTCGTATTTGATAAGTCTCACCTTTCTGTTCAGTTTTTGCCATCTGCTTTTTCTGATCGTTTTTAATCTGTGGTGCTTTTTAGTGTGCTTTTAACACCTAAACCTTGTCTGGTTGCAAAAACAGAAAATCAGCAGGGACATAGGGTTTGCCTCATTCACCCCCTTTTCCTTTAAACTCCTTCCCATGGCGAAGCGATGCGCTGTGTGTCTGCAGCACATGACCCTGACTCAAGTCCTCCAGGCAGCTGACTAGTGGAACCTGAGCTGCCCGCTGCATTCTGCTAGCCCCAGCACAGACTTGCCACATGCCCTTGTGAAGAGCCATCAGGCGACACCATCAGGCTGATGCCACTCCCCCTGGCCTTGGCAGTGAGGAAGCAAGGCTGGAACACCGAGGCTCGGCATTTGGCCGGGAGCACCCTCAGGTGCCGAGGGCACAAGTCTAGCCCAAGTTCCCAGGGAGACGGGTGATGCGATTGACCTAACATGCCAAGGCTTGGGCAGTCTGGTTCGGGTGGAACAGAAGGCATCAGGCAAACCTGCAGGCAGGTGCAGGCACAGCAGCCTACAGGGAGGCTGGTGTGGAACTGGGGCGGGGTCTTCCCTGAGTCTGTATCTTGGCTTGGCCTTCTCTGCTGGTGAATTCCGTAACCTCATGGAGCCTTCATTTTCCCCTCTGTAATGGTGGTGGTGATACCTTGCAGGGAGTGAAGGTGAGAAATAAGGTAGGTCAGGCACCTACCTGGCAGGGCTCCTGCACATTGATGAATTCAAGACACAGTAACTGTTATTTCTGTTACTAAAGAACATAGCTACATGTCTCCTTGTTGGTTATTGGTACAATTCCGTAAAGAAATTTTTTTTCCTTTAAGAATTTGAACTCTCATTTTCAAGTCTCATGGTTTTAGCTGGAAGAGAATTATGAAATGCTTTATCATGTTTTTAAGTTCTTTAGTTACTTATCCCTAGAGTAAGACCTAGAAAAGTTATAGAAATGATCCACCTAGCCAAGAATCTGAATATCACAGATGTCTGGCCCAAGGCCCATAGAGTTTAGGTGAACCTTGTACCTTTGCCCAATAAAGGATTGTTTTTGTTTCTTTTAATATGCTAGGGCCTTTTGCTTATCCCAGGCTGAGATGAAAATTAAGTAGCCAGAAGTTTCCTGCCTGTGATCAATTCTAATGCCTTCTGTGAAGGGAAATGGTTGTAAATTATTACCAGTTAATTAAATGAGTGTTTCCGTTGAGTCCTGTCTGCAGGCTTTTATCCAAGCCTGTTTAGAATCATGGAATATTAGAGCTAGAAAGGATTTTTTAACAATCCTCTCATTTCATGGGCAAGAAGACCGAGTCAGGGATATAGGTGACTTGCCCAACTTCTGCAAAGTGTTGCCAAAGGAAAGAAAACACTGGCTCAGGGTGTGTGGTGGAGGAGGGGGGCTGGCGATCAGTTGGCTCGTCAAGTGAGCAGAGTATGATCCTTAAGGAGGGGGCCTGTGCAGTCCATATGCTACTGGTTTGCCGTGGAGCCATCTTGAAGTGCTTTTATATTTTACAAAGTGCTGTCAGAGTGTTTATTACAGGATAAAATACTATCATTCCCATTTTATAGGTGATGAAATTGAGGTGGTCAGATGACCTTCCAATTCAGCTCATTAGACCAAATCAACAGATATTTTTTGAGTGTTTACTTGGTTCAAGGAACTCTACTAGGCCCTTCAGGGAATAAAAAAAAGTCAGATCCGGGCTTCCCTGGTGGCGCAGTGGTTGAGAGTCCGCCTGCCGATGCAGGGGACACGGGTTCGTGCCCCGGTCCGGGAAGATCCCACATGCCGCGGAGTGGCTAGGCCCGTGAGCCATGGCCGCTGAGTCTGCATGTCCGGAGCCTGTGCTCCGTAATGGGAGAGGCCACAACCGTGACAGGCCCGCGTACCAAAAAAAAAAAAAAAAAAGTGTCAGATCCCACTGGAAAGGAGCTTACAGACTTAACTGCAAGTGAGGAGATGTAAGTCTATGAAATTTTATCTAATTGTTAAGGGTATCAGTAAATAGTAAGATAATAATCGAGAAAGGAATTTTGAGACTGCAGGGATCAATGTGCATGTGAGATCTTCCTGGCAAAAGTTTCTTCCTTCAGCTTCTGTAGTTACATCATCTTTGCTAGGTACACTCAGCTGCTGCTTCCACGTGCAGCCTCAGGGAGCTTCTCTGGGAAATCCTGAGCACCTGGCAGTGATCCTGACCCTAGGAGTCATTCAGTCAATGTTGGAATGAGTGGATAGGTGAAGAGAGAAAGGCTTTCTAAGTAGAGACAGCAGCACGAGCACAGGTGTGGCTGTGACATAGTGAGGAGATGGACCTGACTAGAAGAGTAGGTTTAAAGAATGGAAATTTGAAAAACAGGTTTGGGTTAATTAGTGGGGAGCCCACGGTGCCCTGGAAAGCCAGGTAAAGGAGAGTGAGTTTTCTTTTGAAGGCACTAGGAAGCCTCTGGAGGCTTAGATGGAGGAAAGTTGATGAGAGTGGCACTTTGGAAAGGGCATTTGGGCAGAGAGAGGTAGACACTTGTTTGTTTTTATACCACAGAAGTTTTAAACTTTGATGCAGTCCAATTTATCATTTTTTGTCACTTGTAATTTTGATGTCATATCTAAGGAACCGTTGCCTAACCCAAAGTCAGGAAAATTTATTCCTCTATTTTCTTCTAAGAGTTTTATAGTTTTAGCTCTTACTTTTAGGTCTGTGATCCATTTTGAGTTCATATTTATATATGGTGTGAGGTAGGGGTCTGCTTTTATTCTTTTGCATGTGGAATCCAGTTGTCCCAGCACCATTTGTTGAAAAGAGTACTCTTTCTCCATTTAATTGTCTTGGTACTCTCCTGCCCCTTTTTAATCCCTCTCTCCCACCTGTCTTATTTCCCTTACCCATCCCCAGGCAACCACTGATGTTTTCTGCCGCTATAGAAACTATATGTTTACAGTCAGGTTAAACTGTATGTTGTCTCTCTTTTTCTAGGCAGTATGTTCTCTTTTGTGTTTGGCTTCTTTCATTTACTATTTTTCCATGTTGTTGCATGCATCAATAGTTTATTCTTTTTATTGTTGAATACTATTCCATTGTATGGCTATATCATATTCTTTAAAAAGCGCCTTGAGCATTTGCATACATATTTTTGAACATATGCTTGCTTTATTCTTGGTTAAATACCTAAGAGTTGAATGGCTGGATCAAATGGGAGGTGTATGTGTAACATTTTAAGAAAATGTCAAACTGTTTCCAAAGTGATAGTTCCATTTTATAGTCGCATCAGCAACATATGGGAATTCCAGTTGCTCCACATTCTTACATTTAGTATGGTCAGACTTTTTAGTGTTAGCCCTCATAATAGGTATGTATTGTTATTGCATTGTGGTTTTAATCTGCATTTCTCTAATGATTAATGAGGTTGAACTTGTTTTTATATACTTATTTGCCATCTTTATATTATGTCTTCTTTGGTGAAATGAAGTGATGAAGCCCATTTTTTAAAAGTTGGGTTGTTTTCTTATAGAGTTTTGCAAGGTCTTTATTTGGATACAAGTGAGAAACAAATTACACTATTTTCTCCTGATCTGTGCCCTGTCTTTCATTCTCTTGACAGTGTCTTTCAAAGAGCAGAAATTTTAATTTAGATGAAGTCCAATTTGTCATTTTTTTCACGGATTGTGCTTTTTCTTTTTTTTTTTTTGCGGTACGCGGGCCTCTCACTGTTGTGGCCTATCCCGTTGCAGAGCACAGGCTCCGGACGCGCAGGCTCAGCGGCCATGGCTCATGGGCCCAGCTGCTCCGCAGCATGTGGGATCCTCCCGGACCGGGGCACAAACCCGCATCCCCTGCATCGGCAGGCGGACTCCCAACCACTGCGCCACCAGGGAAGCCCTGTGCTTTTGGTTTTATATCTAAGAAATATTTACCTAATCCAAGGTTCCAAAGATTTTCTCTGACGTATTTTTCTTGAAGTATTAAAGTGTTAGGTTTTACATTTAGGTCTGTGATCCATTTTGAGTTAATTTTTGTATAAGTTACAATGTGTGAGTTGAAGTTCACTATTGTGTATATGGACATCCAGTTACAGCACCATTTGTTTACACTGAGTTTTGATGATTTATCTATTTGTGTGTCAGAATGTCACTTTTAAAGGCCATTGCTTTCTGAGTTTTGACAAGGGCCCAGGAGTTGCCCTTCTCACTAATAGAAGTGGTCTGTAGGAAAGAGGGCTTGGCATATTCACTTCTCCCTGAATGACTGTTACAGAAAGTATGCACAGTACATCCATTTCTATGTGGGACCTCCATGGCCCTCTGGCCTCAGCCCTGTCATGGTGGATATTCTGTAAGTGCCTTAGATGATGACAGGGTAACCCAGGCCCTGATTTGGAAGGCCATAAAGCTGACAAGGAGAGTGACTGAATGACTGGATCTGGGATCTAGTGAGCCTTGGAGCCCAGAGCAACAAGCTGAAATTCTGCAGAAAAAATATGGAGCTCTTAGGATTTGGGGCCTAAGCACTGCACAGGATGTGAGAAGCAGAGCCTTACAGCATGTAGAAAAGATGCAAAGGTTTTAGTTGATGGCAAACTCAAGCTGGGTCACTGGGGCTTCTCAAAGTGTTCATGAAGTCTGTAGCTGCATCACTAAAGGGCACTGTCACTGTTGAAATCAAAGTTGGTGATAATGTTGCTTTGCCCTGTTAGCGTCTGATGCACCTGCGGGCTGATGTTCACTCTTTCATGGGAATGTGGAGAAATTGGAGCATATCTGGAGGAAACCAATCAGAATGGTAAAGGAGGAGAAAACCATGTCCTTTATGAAGCTGCTTGGAGTATCCTTGCTTGTCTGTTAATTTACTCATTCACAAAACCATTTCAGTCCTCTTATGTGCAAGTCAGGGTCCTAAGGGACCAGGGCATAGTGGCTACAACAACGAAGGGGTTCCAGCAATGGTCTCTATAATGGTGTGGAGTTGCCCACCTGTCTAAAAGAGGTCTCAGGAGGTCTTCCTGTAAAAAGTGAGTTTTGAGTTGATTCTCGATAGACAAGTAAGAGTTTGACAGGTTAAAAAGAGAAGGATTTTCTAGGTATAAAGATTGCATGCCTCAAATCACTAGGCAATAAGCTTCAGACAGGTAATGTATATTTTTCATCATTTTGACTACATTCTCCATTATGCTGTCTGACCCGTAATACATTTTGTTGATCTCTAAGGTTATAAATGAAATAATATGCCTCCCTGAAGAGTCTACAAATAATTTATAGATGCTGAGATATGGGTTGTGTATGTTTGGGATGGTAAGGGACACAGCATATGGGGCTGTGTGCCCTGCTAAGGAGTTCGGCTGTTATAGAAGGGAGAGGACACATAGAAGGATTTTAAGTTAGAAAGTCACATGGTCAGATTTTCATTTTTGAAATGTCAGTGGTAGCAGCTGGGGGATTATGAGTCTGGAGATGGAAACCAGCTAGAAGGCCCCTGCAAGGGGCAAGGTGAGGCAGGGCAGGAGGAGTGGAGAGGAAGGGGAAGGTTTAAGAGAGGCTCAGAAAGTGCACTTGGTGGGATCTGGTAGGATTATATGCACATAGTGAGGAGCCTGGGCTGCTGGGGAAACGGGGGAGTCATTTGGGGGTACATGATAAGACTTTGGACTCTGGACATGTTGAATTAAAGGGACTTGTCTTAGTGAGACACTGAGATGGAGACTTTCAGAAAAGGTGCATATATAGGTTTGAGAATAAAGTGTGTGCTTGAGACTTAGGAAATGAATGTGACTACACCCTCTCGGAGGTTCTGATATGTTTGTTTTTTCTCCTACTCCTACGCCCAAAGAATGTCAGGTGGGTTTTGAAATCATAAGCCTGAATCTTCCAATGGAAGGAAAAGAGGACTCAGGAGCAGCAGGGTTTAAAGAGAGATTCATGAAGGAGGAAGTGGGCAAGAACATCAGATACTGGCAGACGGGTCAGCTGAGGGGAAGATGGACACATGTTTGGATCTGACCATGGGATGTGACAAGGGTTACAGGAGCTGTTTCAGTGCCAGAGAGAGGCAGGGGGACAGATTGCGGGAGATGGCCTGGGCGTTAGAAAGTGTAGAGGGGAGGTGATGATTGTCTTTACAAATATGACTTATTCTCTTTGGCTGCCAATTTGGATAAGCCTTTTGGGGTGCAAGTGATAGAAAACCCTACTCAAACTGGCTAAAGCAAAAGGAAGTTATGGGCTCAAATAACTGAAAATCCAGAAGAATCAAGCAGGGCTTGATCTAAGGCTTTAAATGACATCAAGACCTGGTCTCTTTCTGTCTCTCAGCTCTCCCTTCTCTATTGACTTCATTCTCCAGCCCAGTGTGGTAGTAAGAATGGTGCCAGACACTCCCAAGTGTACGTCCTTCCAGATTACAGTTCAGCAGGAGTGAGATCGTACTTCTTCCTTGTAGATCCAGGATTCCTGATTGGACCTACTTGGATTTTGTGCCCAAACCTGCACCAGTGATTGAGGGTTGAGAGGAGCAATTACTCAGATGGCCAGAGGTAGGGCATATGCCAGCTCCAGGCCCGTCATCTTGGCCGAGGGAATTCAGTGCTCAGTTTGGCAAGCCTGGGTCACATGTCCGCTCTGGAACCAGCAGTAGACTCTCAGCTGAGCCATGGACTAATGTGAGGGCAGGGTGGTTCTCCAATCAAGCTGAAGTGCTCTTCCCAGAATCTGCAGAGCTAAAGTATGCACTACAGCAGTAGGGGACAAAACTAGGGTCAATGAATGGAAGCTATTGGTCACTGCATTTCTGCTGTTAGAGAAGGATCTTCTCTGGGGTACAGGAATGAAAGACGCCAGTTGTGGTGGTAGTGAGTTGACTGTCACTGGAGGTGTCTAAGCGGCCACCACCATGTATAGATGCCAAACCATCAGCACTGTGTAGGTGAAGCAGATAACCTCATTTCAGCCGCATTTTCAAACTGTTTCTCTGTGATGCACTAAGGAAGACATTTTACACCAAAACCCAGTGTACCATTCTCACGCGTATAAAACTGCAAACAGAATTTTCATGGCGTGGTGCTTTTCCTTACTATTTGGCTTGTTCATATTTTCTGTTCTACTTTATTCTAGTTGAAAATCCCTGTTGTGTGCAACCCACTACCTGGTTTTCATGTCTCACTAGTGAGTCTCGACCTGCAGTTGGTAAAACCCTGTTCTAAGGTCAGAGGTCTTAGATGGACTAGGCTTACAGATGGCGTTTGAGTCTGACTTTTCCACTGTGATGGTGACTTGGGTCAAAAATGAGGCTCGAACCTGTTGCACTGTGAGAGCTCCTGATTCTGAGTGCTGGAGTCTCCTGCTGTCTGTCAGAGCAACTCCTGCCCATGTGGTGGCGTAGCCTTCTTTGTTTTGTGGGCCCTCGGGCAGTGTTGGAGGGAGTTTACGGGCTGGATCTCGGAGGTGGCCTGGCAGTTGGGAGGCTGGCAGCAGCTCCTTCTGTGCCAGCAGCAGTTGATGTTGTGAGGTCGAATGTGTGTGCATGTGTGTGGCTCTGCCAGGCTTTTATATTGAAGATGAGGGAGTGGCTTTTAAAAATAAAATATTTTTGACTTGAAACAAGTCGAGGCAGAGAGTGGAGACAATCAGAGACTGACATCCTGTTTAGTCATCTCTCCAGAGAGCTCTATTTTCAGAACTGTTCTATAAAGGTTCACAAGTGGTGTTAAGATAGTTAAGGGGCTATTGTTAAGTTAGTAGTCGTGATGCAAGAAGCTGATTTGACCACTGGAGTGAGTTATGCTGTGGTAACCACACTGATAACAGACTGAACGCAGAAAGAGGCAGCAGGGTTTATAAGAATTGGCTGTTATATAGATGAAGCTCTCCCAGTCAGTATAAAACAGGCATCTTTTATTTCGAAAAAGCATAAACAGGGTGTAGTACTTAAAAACAGGTGGTGGTGAGCTCTAGGGTAAGGTCAGTGCATTTCTTTTCTTCGGTATTGGTCACCTATAGATACAATACAAACAGTAAATAGTACTGTTAAGGCTCTTTGAGATTGTCTGACAGAAGCCACATCGGAAATGCTGAATAACGACGTTATGGACTTGGAGATGGGAGCAGTGAAGCTGGGCATGGTTAAGGACCTTGCCCAGAGTGCAGAGCTGCTGCGGCAGTCGGACTGGAGTCCGTGTCCTGGTCTAGTTTGGACGCTGTACCATGTGATTCTACCCAAAAGACCATCCATATCTATACTCAGCTTCTCTGAACCTCCCTCTCTTAGACGAAAGGTCAAAGGCAGAGCTGAAGCGATAGGCTAAACCTGACAAGATTTTATTTAAGGACAATTGTAAATTTATGTATCGGAGCCCCAAAGAACCTCAGAATCCGTGGCTTAGAGGTGTTCATGGGTAGTTCAAGGTTAGCATGAAGAGGGCAGAGCCTGCCTACCTGGGCCAGTGTGGTCAGAGCAGATACAAAGGGTCCTGCCCCATCCTGGGGCCATGCTGTGTGAAGGTCTTTGGGAGACGGGAGTGTGTGCAGAGGACTGGCTCTAGTGAGAAGACGTACCGCTGCCTCGTTGGCAGAACGTCTGTCTTGTTTTCTCAGCTCGTAGATAAGAACTTGAAGGAACGTTGATGTTCCCATGAACAGTCGAGAGGAGTGAATGACAGCTCACGTACTGCCTCCCCTGGTGCTCCCTGAGGATGAACTGCACTCAGGTGGAGATGGTGTAGACAGAGACAGCACTCTTCTATTCAAACTCTTTACTTCCTCAAACTAAAGGTACGCGGTTGCCCATGGCATTGGTTCATTGCCTTTATGTTGCCATTATTTCTCTACTTCAAACTCTTGCCACGTGGTTTAGCAAAATATTGTTCTTACAAATGGTGCACATCAGTTAGGGGCGTCTCAAAAATAGTGACCACGTGTATGGTTGCTCATCAATATCACAGAGAGCCAAAAGGGAAGAGGAAAACATTCGAGAGAGGGAAAACATTGCACGGTTTCGTTTAGATCTGCTTTTCATCCGTTACAGTTTCTTGTGCTGTCACTTGTTTCCTGCCCCTCTACTGTTCAATGAAAAACATAGATCTGATTTATGGCTGTGATGTGTGCCTTGAGGCCTGTCTGTCAAGAATTATTTGAGGCCCACAAAAAAATACTTCAAAATTAGCATATAACGTACAATTTTTTTCTCTCTTTCTAGGTGGATCTGGAGCCAGAAGGGAAAGTATTTGTTGTAATAACCCTAACAGGAAGTTTCACTGAAGGTAAGAATGAATTTGGGGTGGTTTCAGGTATTTGTGTACTCTTAGTTCATACTTAGTAGGAATTTATATCATGGAGCATATAAAAAGAGCATTTCGTAAAAGACGCTTTAAAAATTGACTGTATAAACCAGGTTGGTTGGTATTTTGTTGTCTAATGGTCTATTGGTTTGGGTTGCCAGATTAAATATATTTGCTAACTCTGGCAATCTTGTGTTTTGTTTAACATACTCACTGAGGTTTTGTTTTTATTCATCATCATCTTAGTTCTTAGTTCAAGAGGTTCTTGCCTCTTTTGGTTCATGTCTATTAAACTGTATTTTAGATTTTTGGCTTTGGACCAACCTTTTAGTTTGCCCTAGGAGTGTATTAAAAATTTAAGGATTGCGTTTTCTTCCTTATAATCTTTATCTCATTCTGTCCTTTAAGGTATTCTGTTCCTCTTCCCCTTGCGCTACCTCCATCTCCCATTCCCCATATTTAAAAAATCGAGGTAAAATTTATATACAGAGAAATGAATAGATCAGAAATGAAGAGTTTGGTTTTGACAGATGCATACAACTGTGTAACAAGTGCTCCAATCCAAGACATAGAACATTTTCATCCCTCTGAAAGTTCCCTGTGTCCTCTCCCAGTTAATCCCCTGCTGCTAGAGGCAGTGAATGCAGTGTTTTGCTTTGTTTCTCCACTATAGGTTAATTTTGTCTCTTCTGGAAGTTCATATAAATGGAACTACATAGCAGGTTCTCCTTTGTGTCTGATTTCTTTTGCTCAGCATAATTTCTCTGAGACTCACTCATGTCATTGTGTATATTAGTATTCTGTTCCTTCTTACTGCTGGGTATTCTATTACATAAATGTAGCACAATTTTGTTTGCTTATTCTCATCTTGATGGACATTTTGGAGTTTTCCCTGTTTGGGGTTATTATAAAGAACGCTTCCATAAACATCCTTGTACATAAATTACACTTTGATTTTTCTTGGGTAAATACCTAGCAGTGGAATTGCTGGATAATAGAGTAGATACATGTTTAACTTTATAAGAAACTTTCAAATGGTTTTCCAAAGTGGTTGTATTCTTATATTCCCACCAGCAATGTATGAGAGTTCCAGTTACTCTGTATCCTCCCCAACCCTTGGTATGGTCATTCTCTTAAATTTTAGACATGCTGGTGGCTATGAAATGATATCTTGTAGTTTTAAGTTGCATATCAAATTCCCTCTAATTTCTGTCTCTTTTCTGGTGGCCCTCCAGTGTTTCCAATTAATTGTTTCAGAATGTATTTCTAAATATCTTAATTGTTTTGGGTGGGAAGATTAGTCCATTACAAGCTACTCCACCGTTACTAAAATCCTTGCAAAGATCTGTGAATGTGTGGCTTCGTGGTTTGTCTGTTTGGTGTTGGCATTTTGCAAATTGAGGACACTTTTGAGAAGTGGTTTTCTCTCGTCTCAGCCAACCCTTCTCATTCACGTGGGCAAATTGTCTTAATGTTAACATTTTTCAAGTTGTTGTCTCAATTGTCACATCTTATCTTTTGAAATTAGCTGAAACTTGGGATACTTGAACATGAAAAACTGTCCAGATTACAGTTTGGGGGTCTTCTGCCTGCTCACAGGTCTTTTGGTTTGGCTTGGTATCTTGAACATATAGGATTTGTGGGAAAAAGGAGTCTGCTCGTAACTCAGTCAAATAAAATATAATGTAATATTACAGAACATTGCTGATAGAACATTCTTACAGCACACGGAACATGGGTACAGCCATGGTATAGACAAGCCCAGCAGTGAGAATAGAGGTGTGAATGAGGAGTGAGATTCTGAATGTGCTGAACTACGTTTTTGCACTGAGTGACAAGGGACCAGTGGAGTAAGGCCATGCCTGTTAGACCAGGTCTGATGGTGCCATTGTTGTTACATGACATCTTTGTTTTAGAGTTACACCAGCTCTCTAGGACTAAATTTTATTAAGTTTTTATCTTCCTTAATTTTACACTAGAAACATCAGAACAGTGGCTCTGGAATACTCCTCAGTATTCTCATAGTATTGGGTTGGCCAAAAAGTTTGTTCGGGTTTTCTGTGTTACAAAGGAACTTTTTGGCCAACGCAATATTAATTTATTAGTTATAGTGATAAGAAGAAAGGAGTGTTATTTGGGGTGAGTTCTTACCAGGTCATTGCAATTATATTCCTTTCGGAGGTGACCCTGCGTAAAATGTTGAGGCAGGCCGAGTTCATCTTTGGTAATTCCACCTCCCCTCTAAGTCCTTCCTGTTCTCTGCCTTCCACTGTCTCTTACTCCAGTAAGATGCCCAGTGATCTCCTCTCTCCAGGAACACTTGCTAATAAGGAAGACAGTGAATTCATGGACTAATTCACACTAAAATGATAGTGATCGCTATCTTAGCACTCTACCCCTCTTAGGTGTGCCTGCGTAGTTTAAAAGATGCTGAAAGAGCTGTTTTATCCATGAGAAATAGATTTTTTTAATGTTGAAATTTCAGGATCTATGGCATCACGGTGTGGGCTGTATTTTAGAAGCTCAGGTCTGTTCTCTTTGTCTGTGGGAGCCTTGCCTTGTCAGTTTGGCTCCTAGGCCGGGGCTCAGCTTGAGCTCGCACGTTGCTGCTGCCTTAGGGCACAGCTTCCTTGTCACATGCAGACAACGTGATGGCTGCCTCTGTGTGTGTTACACAAGGAGGGAATGGAGCCTCCCAGCCCACACACACCTGCCTCAGCTATGGCAGCACCTGGACCTGGCACTGTGAGAATGTCCCTGGCTTGGCCTCTCACCTGTCAGCCACCCTAGACCATCCCTGGCCATAAAGCGACAGGTAGACTGATAGAACATTTGGAGCTCTAGTTTCCATCTGGGATGCTGAAGGGTTTTACATAAAGAAGCAGGATGAGGTCAGGCTTGCCTGGTGTGGCTCAGGCTGTGAAGGGGGCACTGGCCTGGGATCCCAGAGGGATTGTCGAAGATCAAGAAATGTTGGTTGATGAAAGAATGAAATAATGCCACATGCAGCAACATGGATGGACCTAGAGATTATCAGGCTAAGTGAAGTAAGTTAGAGAAAGATAAATATCATATGATATCACTTGTATGTGGAATCTGAAAAAATGATACAAATGAACTTATTTACAAAACAGAAACAGATTCACAGATTTAGAAAACAAATTTATGGTTACCAAAGGGGAAAGGTTGGGAGGGGCATAAATTAGGAGGTTGGGATTAACATATACACACCACTACATATAAAATAGATAAAAAGGACCTACTGTATTGCACAGGGAACTCTACTCAATATTCTGTAATAACCTATATGTGAAAAGAATCTGAAAAAGAATGGATATATGTATGACTGAATCACTTTGCTGTACAGCAGAAACTAACACAACATTGTAAATCAACTATACTCCAATATAAAGTAAAAGTTAAATTAAAAAAAAAAAGGAAGTGTTGGTTGAGCCTCGGCATGCATCTGATCTATCTCACAGGGTTATTTTGAAGGTCAGGTGGTAGAATGTGTAGGGAAATGCTTTGCAAACTGTAGAGTGCTCTGTGAAGGTACACTAGTGGTTCTTATCTCTGTGTTCCTGTTGTCACAGCAGCAGCAGTCCTGTCATTCTCCCCACCCCTGCCTGGGACCCCAAGTACACTCAGCAGGTGTGTTTTATTTCGATACCGCCTTTATTTTATACTAGAAGCTTCGAGAATTTAGTGGACAGTTTCTAATATGATGTTGGCTTATTGCCATGGCTGTTTCCCTTTCATGGCCTCCTATAGGGGTTCTGCCATTAGCCCAGATGTTATAATCCCAAAGCTCTCCTTTAAAAAGCAGTTGCTTAAATGGAGCTGTGGTCTGTGATGTACAGGACTGGCATTAGGAGCTACTGACTACTCCTTATTTCACCCTGTCTCCTCTTTTCATCTTTCATTAATTGTGCTGAATTAGTAGCTAAGGCAAAAACGTTTTTATTAAATATAAGACATGACTGAGAAATGCCTGCTGGGTACAGACCTGTGATCTCATCACAGATGCTGGGGAGATAAAGATGAACAAGACACGGACACTTGAAGGAGCTCATAGGAGGCAGGCAGATGCAGCCCATGTTTGCAGTGCAGGGGCCCAGGTCCCAGCATAGGAATAAGTCCAAGGCATGGTGCTGGCTGGCAGGAATATGTGATTGGATCAGCCAGGAGATTTTAGAAGAAGTTTCACAGGGGAGGTGATGTTTAAAGCAAGTTGGAATGATCCATAGAAATGTCGCAGGCCGGGGAAGATGGTTCAAGAGGGGATGATAGTTTGTTCACAGGCATAGGGGTGAGAGAACAGTGACGGGTTTCAGAGACTGAAAGTAGCAAGAGGGGTGCCGAAGGTGAGGGAGCGCAGTGGGAGGTGTAGCAGAGACTTGGGAGGGCCTCATGCGTAGGTTTGCCCGGGACAGTCTGAGTTTGTCTGCTATACCACTGTAACTACTAACAGTGTCACCTTTCACTCTCAGAAGGGTCCCAGGTTAGAGGATAAATTGCATGGTCACACACTACTTCTAGGCTAGTAGACGTGATGGGGTGCCAGTGAAGGGTTTTAAGGAATGAGAAACAAAATCTGACTTGGTAGCTGTGGGTACAAGGGGCTTGGGGCTGGGGGCTGTTCAGATCATAAGAGGAGACAGGGGTGTAGACAGCCAGTAAGAGACAATTAAAGCTGTCTGAGGGAGAGGTTACTAGAGCCCAAGTTCAGTTGGAATCTGCAGGATGGATGGAGAGGAGGGGACTATGAGAAATATATAGATCTCGAAACCAACAGGACTTGGCAGTTCATAGGGTGTCAGGGATGAATAGGGATGAGACCCAGATGATGCTCAGAGGGGTGTGGCGTCATTCACCAGAGCAGAAGCATAGGAATGGAATGTGATGAATTCAGCTTTGAATGGGTGGAGTTTGAGAAGCTTGTGGGAAACCCGAGTGGAGATGTTTAGGAAGAACTAGCAATAGGAGTCTCGCGTTTGGCAAGAGATTGAGGCCTGAGATGTAGCTCTGGGTGCCAGTGGGAGACAGGCACAAGGATGAAGGGTAAGAAGAGTTAGAGAGAAAGCCAAGGTTGACTAAGAGCAGAACTCTGTGGAACACCAGTAATTAAGGACCTGGATCACAGATTATAATTTGTCAAACTCACCCAGACTCTGCTGAAGGTTTACTTAATGAACACCCATTTTGTTAATATCCTCGTTCAGTAATATTTGAGCGCTTACTGCATGCCAGGGACTGTTTCGCCAGGTGGTAGAAATTGGCATCAAAATGGTGATAATGAAGTCTGGAGAAAGGACAGAACATAAAAGTCTTTTTGAAAAGTCATACTTGAATTGGTGTTAGCAGTAGTAGCTTCACAATTTGATGATCAAGTATGCTGTGTATAGGTTTATGTTTAATGCTGAGGTAAGAAGATGAGCCTGCTTAAAAACCTACAGTGAGGGCTCTTCATTAAACGGAGATGGAGCAAGAAAACGCTTCGTGGAAGTCTGTCACAGAGCTGAAGGCATAACATTATCAACGGGGTCAAAAACCCATCACCATTGTTCCTCTTAAGAAAGGTGTTGGGCTTCCCTGGTGGCGCAGTGGTTGAGAGTCTGCCTGCCGATGCAGGGGGCACGGGTTCGTGCCCCAGTCCGGGAAGATCCCACATGCCGTGGAGCGGCTGGGCCCGTGGGCCATGGCCACTGAGCCTGCGCGTCCGGAGCCTGGACACCAGGTGGTGCGAGCACACCACCCCATCTGTGGGGTAGTCTTGTCAAAAAACCCAGCCCAAATCTGGTCAGTCTTCCACATCTAACCACCATTGTAGACGAAATACAGTGGATAGGGGCACATTTTAAATGACACCAGGAGATGCAATCAGCAAAACCCAAACTGTGGAAAAATTTGATAGGACAAGAGACTTGGTTCCTTTGACCAGAAATTGGAAGAAAAAAAAAGAGAAGGAGGGAAAATCAAAATAACAGAAGAGAAACATATTAACCAGTTTCAACATATAGAACATGTCAAACACAGATTGCAAAACAATAACTCCCAGGACACAGCTGGGAAAATGGAAACAGTAACTGTATACATGATGATATTAAGGAATTATTAACCTGATTTCGCAGTGATTGTGGCATTTTGGTTGTTTAAAATAGAGCGTCTTGGGCTTCCCTGGTGGCGCAGTGGTTGAGAGTCCGCCTGCCGATGCAGGGGACATGGGTTCGTGCCCCGGTCCGGAAGGATCCCACATGCCGTGGAGCGGCTGGGCCCGTGGGCCATGGCCACTGAGCCTGCGCGTCCGGAGCCTGTGCTCCGCAACGGGGAGAGGCCACAACAGTGAGAGGCCCGCGTACCGCAAAAATAAATAAATAAATAAATAAAATAGAGCATCTATTAGAGATACATATTGAAATGTTTACTGATGAAATGATAGCTGAGATTTAGTTCAGAATATTCCAGAGGTGGGAGGAGGGGAGATAGGGTACAGATAAAACCAGATTAGCCACAAGCTGGCTGTTGAAGCTGGGTGATGGTTACATGTAGGTTTATTATAAATTTGTCTACTTTTGCATGTGTTTGAGATTCTCTTTAATAAGAAATTAAAATTACACATTTAAAAATCTATTTTCTAAACAAAAAACAGAATCTGGGTTGCCTCTGCAACATCCAAATGATGCTTTAACTTTGAACACATGCTACCTATTCTCATTTATAAATTAAAGCTGGTGTTTTTTGTCTATATATTTTATCCTTAATTCCCAATTTTTATGTATTACAAAGAGGTGAGTTAAAAAATTTAAATGACTAAAGTATTTCAGAAATATTTTAAAGGTTCTAAATAAATACTAAGCTGTGAGTCAAAAACTGCAGGTAGGAAGAGATGAGTAAGATAATTCCCTTCGTTCTGTTGTAAAGTTCTCACTCATAATGAATGACAAGTGAATCATCTCCTATTAAATATTACATAACATTTTGCCCTTAGAAAGTTTAATTTTAAGATAGTTTCCTAAAAGAATAAAGCAAATCAAAAGAATTAATGGTAGAAGTATCTTTATGAAGATAGTAAGATGAAAGTTCTTTGTGGACATGTTTCTTCCCCAGAGTTCCCAAAACAAACTTGAAAGTATTCTGCACCAGTTTAGGAGGAAAAAGTAACTTCTTAAAAGACAAACAAAAATGCCACCTGACAGAGCACCTGTCATTTGTGGATTTGAAGCTCGTTGAGAAAACTTCGCTAAAACTTTGAATCGCCCCCTTCTTTCAGGCTCTTATTATGTTACTTGGAACTAATAACACATTTCCCCCTGGGAAGAACATAGAAAGTGCTTGAATTTTGGTATCTGCTTATTCTTTCTACTAAGGCAGTGCATTATAATGTAGAGTAAGATTATGATCTTTTTGAACCATTTTCACTCAAATTTCCTGTGTCAAACCACTGGTTTACACATAATTATGTTCTCTGCTAAATCATCATGGCCACATGTACCAAGGTCGATGAAACGTGTTAACTGCTTGAAGGCTGCAACCCCCAGTTTCTCACTGTATCTGACACTCTCAGTGTGTGTCATTTTTAAAGGGGAAAATGTTATCTCTGATGACAGTTGTTTTTTAGTATTCCTTTCTCATGTTTCAAGCCTGGTGACAGCTTGTTGATATACTTTTTCTTAATTTAGATTTTTTTTTTAATTTTTAAATTTTATTTATTTTTGGCTGCATTGGGTCTTTGTTGCTGCATGCAGGCTTTCTCTAGTCGCGGTGAGCGAGGGCTACTCTTCTTGCGGCGTGCGGGCTTCTCATTGCGGTGGCTTCTCTTGTTGCGGAGCACGGGCTCTAGGCATGAGGGCTCAGTAGTTGTGGCTCACAGGCTCTAGAGTACAGGCTCAGTAGTTGTGGCACACAATCTTAGTTGCTCCGTGGCATGTGGGATCTTCCCAGACCAGGGATCAAACCCATGTCCCCTGCATTGGCAGGCGGATTCTTAACCACTGCACCACCAGGGAAGCCCCTAGATTTTTTTTTTTAATGTATTCTTTCTATACATTTATCCTGAGGGATGAGTGACTACTTCCGTTCTCTTGCTGGTCCAAGCAGTTATGTGGCTCCCACTGGAAATGACTGCCAGGTTGGAGACAGGGTAGGAGAGAAAGAAAGGTATTGAGGGAACGGGACACTGGAAAAAGAAGAAATGATCTTTTTAGAGGATTGAGACTAATCGTCCCATGTCATAGTTGACCTGCTCCTCCTTTCCATGACAGCGGGCTCATTTATTGAACTCCTTCTGAGGACCAGACGCTGTGGTAGGCTTGTAATTGAGCACGTAGCAATAGCAGCCCTTGTTTTATTTTCTTCTGGTAGCAGGATAGCCTCGTACCCTCGTAACTGATGCCTTCTGTATGTTCCCGCTATCCTGTTTGTTATTTCATTTGCTCGTCACAACAAACTTCTGAGGCTGATGTGATCCTCAGTATGCAAGCTCAGGGACACTGATTTGCTGTGGTCTCCTGAATAATGAGTGCCAGAGCCCAGACACAAGCTCAGACTGGGAGGCTGAGGTGCAAGGTCTTTCTAGGTCATCTAGCTATCTGGGAGGTGTTTCCATGTCTTATCTTGATTCTACCTTGGGAAAAAAAGACTGTCCTTTAGGTGGTATAATCCCACCCTCCTCAGAGTTTTGTCATCTTTTGGGATGATGTCTTTTTTGCAAGGCTTTCCTTGGATTCCTCCTTCTTAAACCTAAAGATTGACATTGACCTAGGAAAGGTTCCACCTTCTCAAATACAAGGTATGGATCAGAGAGCTCAGAGAAGGCTGAGCTTAAGATTTGCTGAGTTTTACCGTCATCATCCGTAGTTTCTCTTAATGCAGGCATTAAACTAGAACTCGGAAGAAATTCAAAGTCAAATGAACGAGTTCAGCTTAGGATATGACAGCTATATTTGCCTAGTTATACCTCAACCATCATTAGCTTCATCCTGACTACTTCTCTTACTTGCATTGACTACTGATGAGTAACTTTTAAGTGGTGTTTTTGTTCAGAATTCTTCATTTGGTTCTCAGAATGTGGTCCTGCAGATCTCTGGAGGTTCCAGAGACATTTTCAAGAGGTCTGTAGTTCAAAACTATTTTCCTTATAATACTAAGATGTTCTGTCTTTTTTTTTAATGTGTTGACGTCTGCACCAGTGGTGCAAAAGAAGTGGTGGGTAAAAACTGCTGGTGCCTCAGAATGACTCAAGCCACCAGTGTACAGTTGTCAGTGTAGCCAGTGTATTCTTCCTCTCTGCAATTATGTGGCAATGGCAGGGAGGAAGAGTTTCACTTAAGAATATCTTTGATGAAGCACTAAACATGATTAGTGTCCTTAAGCTCATCCCTTGACTATATATCTTTATAATATTCTGTGTGACAAAGTGGGAAATTTGCACAAGACACTTCTGCTACATACTGCAATACTACTGTGTCTCAGGAAGAACACTTGTATGATTGAGCTAGCCGCTTTTTTCCCCCATGGGGCACCATATTTACTTGAAAGAATGATGGACAAACTATAGTTATGGAGACTTGGGATTTTATCAGGTATTTTCTTAAAAATGAGTGAAATGAGCTTGTTACTTCAAGGCAAGCAACTGTGAGTATGATGCCAGTGATAAAATTGGATCCTGCAAGCCGTAGGTAGAATTTTGGAAAATTTATATCCACCATATGAGCTTGTCAGCTTGCAATACTTAAAAAAGACTTTTCACATGAGTTTGTTGTTGATGTTAACAACTGTGATTTTTAATATTGTAAAATAGGTCAACATTTGGAAGAGGATCTGCATAACTCAGTAAACCCATGTTTTCAAAATGACCAGTACAAAATGTTACAAAACCATGCATGGGTCAAGGATCCATTGAAAGCTGAAGACAGACTAATCGATTTAATACAACAGTATAAAAAGTTCATTGATTGTTTTTAGAGTCTACATTGCAGCTAACCTTTAAGAAGCTACCACTTGTCAAGTTTTGATGTAGAATCAAAGAAGTACCTGAAACTATTAAAACACTCTGTTTTCCACTAATTTCCATGCGAGGCTGGATTTTGTTCACATTTTTCATCTAAAACAATGTTTCAGCAGATTGAATACAGAAGCAGATCTAAGAATCCAGCTGACCTCTAAGTCACACATCAAAGAGATTTGCAAAATTGTAAAACAATGCCACTCTTCTCACTTAACATTTTTTGCTTTAGAAAATAGAGTTATCTTTCATAAAAATATTGTTTTTGTTAACATGCAATGGACTTGTTTTAAATGAATAAATATTTTTAAAAGTCTCAATTTTAATTTCTAATATGGCAAATATTGGTAGAGAGAACCCACAGAAACCAAAACTGAGTCCTTGATTTTTAAGACTGTAAAAGGGTCCGGAGCCCCAATTATTTTTAGAATTTCTAGGTTATTTTTCCCCTTTATCTTTCTTTCAGAAGTCCAGAACTTTTCATTTTAGTGAGCATTTAAAGAGAAGGAACTGACAGACATTTGTGTACATTCTGTTGGGGACTGATGTTAGGTGACAATTAGCTGATAAACACAACAGAATAATTCGATCATTTTTTGAAACTGTAATCCTTTTTCTCTAATTATTTTGACTGTGCAATGTACTTTTTCAGCCGGTTTTTGTTATAAGCCTTTTCTCATAAAAATAGGGAGGTCAGGAAATGACGCCCAAACAACCCAAAAGCGTATGGTGGTTTCTAACTTTAGAGGTGCCTGTTATGGGTAGCTTGATGCTAAACCTTTGCTTGATTTGAGCGGAACAAGGCAGTCGCAATACTTCTGAGCAAGTGATCAGAGCTGTAAGCACTAAAAGCTGAACTGCAAAAATAGCTCAGAAGTCTATGGACGGAAGCATCAGCGGATTCACCTTATGTGACACTCACTTATTAACCAGCATGTTCCTCTAAAATCAAGGTTCTTGCAAAACAGAGTCTGACTGGTATCTTCATTTGCTCAAGCTTCATATTTTTTTAGTTGAAATTATACTCATGCAGTGTTCTCTCAGTGGATCTGAGATTTGGGAAAAACAAATGATTTAATTATCTGATAGAAAAATTAATTGCTCCAGAGTCTGGTTTCATTATGCTTCAATCTCATTTCCAGCAACCTCAGAGCTCTCTGCTCTTTTTGTTTCAAACGAACAAGGCAGCAGAGGTTCTGTTTGCCAGGCCAGTAACATTGACATCCCTTTTATTAGGTTTTCCCCAGTAACGCCTGTGTCAGTGGGCAGGTAAAGAGGCAGGAAGACCTGTTTCTTTCCTTCCCCCCTGAAACTTGTCTTCAGCATTAAGATTTCATCCTGGTATCTGAAATTTCTGTTCAGCAGTAGCTGACTTCCTGCATGAGCTTGAGAGTGGGCGAGGGGGGCCTTAGTGATCTAGGGTTGAAGACACATTCTTTGTGTATGTCAGAGACTGCCTTCGATTTTCTAAGTGCAACTTAGTTCTAACATTGTTATGGAGAAAGTCAGTTGCTATCTCTGTGAATTTACTTGGTTACAGAATATACTGGGTTGAGCGATACTTCCAAATTATCACCGCTTGGATCCAGTGGGTCAAGGGAACTCTCTCTGGACACACACAGAGTATTTGTGTATAACATTATGTGATGTATATATGCATGCCTGTGTGTAGGCAAGTGCTTAATAGTGACACTGAGTTTATTATAGTAGAACTCAAAAAGTGTGTAGGTGGAGACGCAAACAATTAGACAAATTAACATTGTATGCCAAGTGGTAAGTGCTATGGAGAAAATAGAGTAGAGCAAGGGGACAGAGATGAAGACTGTGTGTGTGCAGTTCTGTTCAAATCAGGTTGGTATTTGAGCTGCAGATCTGAAGGAAGGGAGGGACCATGAGGTTGTGGTAGGGGAAGAGGGGACAGGAAATACAAAGGCCCTAAGGCAGGGGCGTGGTAGGTGAGTGAGAGCAGTAGGGAGAGGATCGTGGCTGAGCCTTGGGGTCTGGGGGAGGTACCAGCATCATTTTGACACAAGGTGTGTACCCTGTTAATGTCACTTCCCTTTTCAGGAACATACCTTTGTTAATTAAGTGAAGTTGAAGTTCACCTATATTTGATGCTGGCTTGCCATTTGGCTCATTGAACATAATATTCCTCCTTTGGCTAGGGGCTTGAAGAGCACCATATTTACAGCCACTTATAATGATTTAATGTAAGTTGCTAAAGCAGAAACTTTTAAATTTATCATGAAGACTTTCCCAAGTTCTGTGCATTCCATCAGGGTTTCTTATTGTTCTAAGCTACATTAGGATCCACTACACAGCTTAATAAGCATTAAAAGTTCAAATGTACTATCTGGGGATATATAACAAGTCCATGCACTGCTAAATATAATTAGCTATAATTCAATTCTAGTTATAGGTTGTTAAGAAATTACTCTTATTTGTGAGCCTCGCCCATCTTAAACACAGTAACTTTAGGTTCAGCTTGTCTTCTGTCTGTGAACATGGTGGGAACTATCATTTGTTAAGTTTTAATAAATGTTAGTGACACATCTACTAAACATCTGGAAAAGTAAATAGGTTGAAGGTCAGTCTGGGTACATAGGGGACTTAGAATATACCTTTTGGAAGGTTAATTCTTACTGCATTTGGACGATACTTTTTTCGTGTGAATGAGGACACTTCCATCACCTGAGTCCTTAGATTGGGAATTACCAACTACTGAAAATGGGGCCTTCAAAAAGTATGAAATGTCAAGAGAGGATCTATATTCTAGATCAGTGGAATCACTTGAGAATTTTGAAAACTACAGATTTTCAGGCCCCAGACTGAATCAGAATCTCTGGGAAAGAGGCCAGGGAAACAGATTCCTAATAAGCACTTAGGCTGGTTCTAATAGTTGGCCATGTTTGGATGCCCCTGTTGTACCTTAAATCATATCTAATTTGATAATTGGAACATTCTGGTGATTGGGAGGTTTGCTAGTTGAAAAAAATATGTAGAAAAAAACTGCATAGCAGCGTGTATTAGTTTGATGCATAGTCTTTTAAGAGTTGACAGAACTCCAAGTTCATTTTTTTTAAACAGCCTTTAAAATGCTCTGATGTCAAATGGTTGGATTATAGTTTTTTCACTTTTAGGAGGAGAAAATGAGACTCAGAGGCAAAGGGCCTTGCTAATGTCTACACTCGGTGCTAATGCTGAGACTCAAGTCAGGATTGAACATAGTAAAATCAGGTTGGGAATGTTGGCTTTGAGACAGGTTCTAGATGTTTCCCCTTCTCTTCAAGTAACTGGGGTCAGGAAAAGGCAATTTAAAGTGATTCCAGTTACAATAGGAGCCAAGATTTAAAAAATAGTGTAAATGTTTTAAAAGATTGGATGGGTGCTCTGTCTTTAAAAATGATGACAAAAATTATGAAAGTTTCTTTCATCTCTTATTTATCAGTGTTTGGGTTACAACGGCACCTGTATGCTAATTTTTAGAACCAAGAACAGATCAAATAACTCAGCATGTACTTTTCTGACTGATTTGAAGGCTTGATATCTTTCACTTTATGCTGACTTTCTCAGCACTATCATGAGGAGGGTTATTTTTGCAAAAATATTTGAAGATGTGATCAAGTTTTCCAAAGGCTGGGCATCGCTCCATCAGTGTTGATCTCTTGTTCCTTGGTGGTGGACCTGACACCTGGATTTACTTTGTCAGGGCCTTAGCTGTGATTGGAGCAGCTTGTCAATCAATTTCAAGACCTGCATCAGCTACAAGGTCTCACTTTGACCCTGCGCCTGACTTTAATTGTGTAAGTTGTATTGTGGAGTATAGCTGATACTCAGAAAATGAGAACAGCAGCCATTCGCATGGTAAGAATAGGATAGTTTTAAGCAGGTAGGAATGTCAGAGAAGGGACTAGTTTAAAAGTGGTCAGTCTGTTCCTTGATGACGATTTTTATGCTTTGAGCATTTAGTTTACCTTTATCAATCTCACTATGATGGGGGATTTTGGAAATGAAAACTCAGATGACGAGTATGGGTGTCTCAGTGAAATAAATAACTTATTTCTTAGGAAGGGTGTAGTAACTCTTGAATATGTCAGTAGTGTTCAGATACCATTGTGTAAAAGGGACTGCATATCTGGGTACCACCATCTCATCGAATGGTTACTTAGAATCCACCCAAAGGGGTACCTAACAATAACTGGAGGAGTCTTTCCAGCAGTGAACTTTAGGAAGGATTCATTGACAAAGACTGAACTTAACTCTCAGAGGGAACCATTGATTTTGTTAAACATATTAATAAGTGACGATTCAGTAGGACTCTGATACCTCCTGCTGGCCCCTCAGGACCCTGTGGGGACACTCAGCCAGGATGCAGAAGAAACTTACTGAGTCCTGCTCAGGTGTACCTGTGTCCAGTCATGTCTTGCTCCACGCCTCTGTCTCAGGGGTTGCATGTCCTTAGTAGATACTCTAATTCCTAGGTTCTTGGTCTTGCCTCTGTGAGTGATCCAAGTTCACTCCAAGCCCAGTCTTATGGGCCCTCTTTCTAATATGTAGGATATTGACCATATGCTGGCTATGTCTGTTTGGTCGTCTCTCTCTCACTCTGACCAGGAACCATGAACTGCTTAGGGGCTGAAATCGGCCCAGAGGTGGGTTTTGTTTTGTTTGTGGCACAATACAGTGCTTTTGAAGTGTTTCAACTTGAACTCTTCAGGCCGGGCAGGGTTCTCCAGGGCATCCCTGTTCCCAGCACTGCCTGTTATCTGAATTCCCTCTGACTTCACATCTCCATGGCTCTACCTCTCATTTTGCAATCCTGAATCTGTTTTTTCTTGGCCATGTGTAGTAGCCGTGGGGCACTCTTAATTTTCTTTTACAGGGAAGGATCACTTCTTTGCTGGAGTCAACTGAAAACACTTTCCTTTCGCTGAAGATCGTGAAAGTTCCTCTCTTGCACCATTCAGCATCCCAACCGACCCCGGTGGCCCTCCCACTTCCGGTTTTGGGTCAGGCAGAGTCTCACTGTTCAGGGGAATTTTGCAGGGAAGGGTAGGGAAAGAAATCTCTCTTTGTTGTTTTTTTGTTTGTTTGTTTGTTTGTTTTTTAATCCAGGAAATAAGTCAGACTTTTAGATAATAGATCACTTTTAGTGATGTCTCCAGCTTCCTGAATGCCCCAAAATGTTCATTTCTGGTGTTAGTGTTAATCCTTTCTTTAACAGAACCTCACAGATACAATCCCCTGGGAACTGCTGTTGGGAATCTCTTACTGTGCTGGAGATGCGGGGTCAGTGGTAGAAGGGCATCAGCTTTCAATCAGATGGACCTGGTTCTGCTTCCTGTACTTCCCAGCCATGTGTGACCTTGAGCAATAGTTGCCTTACATGAAAAGTACAGGGCTGGTGGTATCTACCCCCAGGATTGTTTGTTGTGAAGGTTATGTGAGATTATACACACACACACACACACACACAGTGTTGTATTATGGCCTGATGCAGATTACGTACCCACCCATTTGGGAAGGAAATCTGTACCCAGTTTATTTCCATGTACTTTGTGATGAATCATCTGAAAGGCACTGGGGAAAATACGATGACATAAGCCTCCTTTCTCAGTCATTGTTTCAAATCCTAGACAGCATTTGAACCTATCATGTATTTCATGTTCTGGAAGGGGTGCAAGGTACATTCCAGTCTGTGTGTCTAAGTGCTTTTGATGGGAGCTGCCATTGATGAAGCCGTGGACGTGAGAGAAGGTACAGGAATAATTCACTCCCTGTGAGGGGGGCACTGCTTTGCCAGTTTCCTGCTTGCTGGACCCCAAGGAACATAGGTTGCCCCTCTTCCTAAATCTGCCTGCCAAAGCCAATGTTACATCTTTCCCCAAGTCACCCCTTGAGGATCTAGCTAATGCCTGGATTGCAGCTGCTGCTGCACGGTGTCTCCTTGTGAGGGCTGATGGTGTGTGTGTGTGTGTGTGTAACTGCCATGGTCTCTTGGTAGGAATGGTGGTAGGACAGCAGGACAGGCATTAGGGTCTACTCCCCTGTCTAGCATGACCCAAGGAGCAGTGGGTCCAGGAATTGTCCTTTGGGATCATATTGAAAACCAGCTCCCATGGCTGGCTGGTTCCTTCAGTGCAGATATATGGGTGCAATGAGTACCTTCTTCACATAGCTATTTTAAGATGAATGAGTTAATGTTTGTAAGACATTTCTAGGTCCCAGAAAGGTGTGTTTTAAAAGCAGATTGCATGTGCTGCTTGCTGTTAATTTCTTATCCCTAGAGGATTGAATTTTAAGTGACAGGTTGCACATTGTAAATTGTCAGGCAGCATTGGCTCTTGTCCTCTACCTTTTCCCCATACCCGGATTTTGTTAGGTTTGGTCACCAGCCTGATGACCTAAGTGCTGTCCATCAACTCGGAGCAGCCCTAGCTGTTTTATTTTGTTGTTGTTGTTATTTATTCACACATTGCAGTTGGTTCACTCCATGTGGATGTTTTCGTAGCCTTTGGTCCTTTTCCAAATATTTACTTTACTTTGTTAAATTAGTTCCTCATTTATCAGTTAAAGTGTGTGTTGACTTTTGTGGTTTTAATTTTACAGGCTTGGTTGTCTTTGTATTGCCAGATGGTGTCTCTTGTTTGAGTCCATAAGCAGGGTTTGTTTGTGGACTGGCTTGTTTTGTTGAGGGCTTAAGCACTACCTAGTTCCTTCTTAAGTTAAGGATGGTGTTATGTTCAAGTGAAAATCCATTTTAAATCCAGTATTTAATTATTAATTAAAATATCTCTTGTGTGGGGCTTCCCTGGTGGCACAGTGGTTGAGAGTCCGCCTGCCGATGCAGGGGACACGGGTTCGTGCCCCGGTCCGGGAAGATCCCACATGCCGCGGAGCGGCTGGGCCCCTGAGCCATGGCCGCTGAGCCTGCGCGTCCGGAGCCTGTGCTCCGCAACGGGAGAGGCCACAACAGTGAGAGGTCCGCGTACCGCAAAAAAAAAAAAAAAAAAAAAAAAAAAAAATATATATATATATATATATATATCTATATATATATCTTGTGTATTTTGGAGGCAAAATTACAACTTAGTTGCTCATGAAGGAGGAGCACGTGCTAGAAAACTGGGAATTTTTGTGGCGGTTTGGCTTGGCTTCTTTACGCTGCCCCGTGGTGCCTGTAGGGAGGGTAATACGTATCCAAAGGGCTGAAGGTAGGCTCCTGCTTCTGGGAAGGCTGACAGGTATCATCAAGGTATGTTAAGGACTCTTTTGCTCTGGGGGTCTTGGGGAAGTGCTGCTGCCTGTGATGGTGAACAGAGTCTAGATCTGGGTGTTTACTTCCTGCTTCTAGCACCATTTCTGGCTCGTGGACGGTGACAGTGGGGACTGTCGCGGCTCAGTTGCTCCTTCTGCAGTCCCCACCGTATTCTTGGATTCTCCCCCATCCCCTCTCTCAGTTGGAGCCCAGTGGACTCCGTGAGTTAAGGAGATGGGGATTTGAGGGTCCACAAAGACTAAGGCAGCTAGAGATAGGATAGAATACCCGAGAGGAGACAGCTGCCCAGAGAAGGAACCCCAGAAATATGCAAAGTGACCCCTTTAGTACTGAGTACTAAACAGTATAAGGACATACCTGAGGCAGGGGAAAGAGTCATCCAACAGCATTAGAGAGAACTGTGCCTGGTACTAACGAAGGGCCAGGAATAGTGCCTGTTCCTACCAGCTGGACTGGAATATCTCAAGATGCATGGAACATTGAGTTGAGTGCACAGAAGGGCGTTGCCTCCCTAGTGAGGAATAACTAGCCCTAGATTTAGCACTGTTCTAGCCCACCTAAAAAATCTAAAAATCAAAATCTGATAGGATCAGGGCTTCCCTGGTGGCGCAGTGGTTGAGAGTCCGCCTGCCGATGCAGGGGATGCGGGTTCGTGTCCTGGTCTGGGAAGATCCCACATGCCGCGGAGCGGCTGGGCCCGTGAGCCATGGCCGCTGAGCCTGCGTGTCCGGAGCCTGTGCTCCGCAACGGGAGAGGCCACAGCAGTGAGAGGCCCACATACCTCAAAAAAAAAAAAAAAAAAAAAAAAAATCTGATAGGATCAAACTATTTCCAAGTAACTTAACTGTGCCCCCAAACAAAGCTCAAGAATATTTATGGGAAGACAAAACTATCCAGTACTCAACAGGTAAAATTCACAATGCTTGGCATCCTATCAAAAATCAGACATGCAAAGAAGCAAGAAAATATGACCTGTAATGGAAAATCAATTAATCAATTGAAACTGGTCCAGAACTAACACAGATGTTAGGATTAGTAGACCAGATATTAAAACAGTTATGCTAAGTATTCATATGTTCAAAAAAGTTAAATACAGAGAAGGAAGATTAACCCCCCCCACACACAAATCGGATCTCAAACATGATGTGCCTACAATCAAGCCTTATGTAATTTAATCCTTAATGTTACTTCCACCAAATCCACATGACCCAAACCTGGGCCCTACTGATTTCTCTGATCCCTAAGCCCATCCTGGTCCACTCAGTGTTCTCTTGAGCCCAGACGCTGGGGTCGCCACTGCAATGCTAACTCAGTGATGCCAGGAGTCCGCTGCACCTTTAACCTTCCTTCATGCCTGCTGTGCCAGTGCCAGACCTGAGCAATCATTCTGCAGTGCTGCTCCTGGGACAAAGAATGCATCTGAATTCCTGGTGTAGCACCCAGGCACTCAGCAAAAATCCAAGTGTGCTTCTTGGTTTTTTTCAGCAATTCCAAAACCTTTACACTTGCAAGCTTTTTCTTTTTTTCTTTTTTTTTTTTCCCTTTCACACAAATTCTGGTTCTAATACTCTGCTAAAAAACATCCAGCAGCGACTGGGCCCGTGAGCCATGGCCGCTGAGCCTGCGCGTCCGGAGCCTGTGCTCCGCAACGGGTGAGGCCACAACAGGGAGAGGCCCGTGTACCGCAAAAGAAAAAAAAAAAAAAATCCAGCAATAACTTCCATCTTTATGTGCTCACTGTCTCTCAGTGTGGCCACCTCCTTTCTTCCTTTCTGCCAGTTGCCAGGGAAACCACTCTTCTCACAGAGGCTACACCCTTTTCCTGGGAAGATTCATCCTCTCTGGCGTCTTTAACATATTCTTGCTTGTTCACTTATCTGGTCTGACTACACTTTGTGCTTTTGGTTGCTTCTCCTTTGGTCATGCTGACGGAAAAAAAAAATTCTTCACCTGACCCTCAGCTACCATCCTATTTCTTTCCCCCTGTTATAGCCAACTATCTTGACAAATATTCTGTACCTGCTCCTGACCACCTACTTTCACCCCAGTCTCTGATTCTCTCTTGTTCAGACACCTCCTGATTACAAAATGTACCAGCCTTTCTCAGCAATCTTCCTCTCTGACCTTCCTGCTGTATTTGGTTCTGTTTCCTGTTCTTCTTTTGGGAGCCTCAAATCACCACTACAAATCTCCCCTCTGTTCTGAGTTGGTGATGCTCAGTGCCTTCAGCTCCTTCTCCCATTCCCTTCAACGATAACCTTCATCCTTCGTCCTCTTCAAGACCCCCATTTACCCCGTGCCTCCACTCAAAGCAGGTGGCCTTGCTTCCTAAGCGGTTAAGAAAATTGCAGCAGGCGTGACCTCCCTCAGCTACATCCTGCTCACGACTTTATCTGCGTGCCCACCATCTTTGTTCCTTAGCCTCTGTCCCAGAGGACAGTTGTGCTTGTTTTTGCCAAAGACCTGAGCTTCCTCAAGCATTTGGCTTCCCTACCTCTAATTCTTCACTTCCCTCTCTCTTGGTTTCTTTCCTCAATCTGTAAACATGGCCAAGCCTTCTCATCCTAAAAATCCAGCACCTCCTTGGGTACTTTCCAATGTGTTTCTTCTGTTTCATCCAGATGTCTTCAGAGTATAGCCTGTGTACACTCTCTCCCCTTCTTTGCCTTCTGTTTTCTCCCTCAGCCACTACTGTAGCTCACTGGCTTCCTTCATTATCATTCTGCTCAAGGAGCCCTTGATGAGGTCACCAGGGGCATCTGTATTGCCAAATCCAGCGGCAGTTTTCAGGCCTCATCTTACTGGACATCTGTGTTGCCTTTGACAATGCCCATCACTCCCTCTACCTCAGGGCCCTCCACTTTTCGACTTCCATGACTCTGAAGTCGGCTGACATCTCCCTGACTCTTCCTTCTCTGTATCTTTGGACTTCTCTCCATCCCCCTTCAGTTTGCTTCTCCGGGCATCAGTGTTCAGCACACTGGTGTCCTCATGCACATCCCTGGGGATCTGTTTTAGTCCGGGGATTTCACTCTGCCTGTCGCTCTCCACCCTGACATCTGTGTCTGTAGTCCAGCCCTCTCACCTGAGTGTCAGCCTCCCATATCCAGTCACATGCTGGGAACCCCCACCTCGGTGTTCATTCATTCTTTCAGTTAGCAAACATGCATCTTCTATCCCCATGTTCCGTTGAATATGAAATGTTAGCTATGGTGGAAGAAAGCATCCCCCCTCTGCCAGGTGTCTGATCCCGTTCCCATCTCTTTTCTTTCCTCTTCCTTCATGGGCTTCCATTCCTCCTCCTGTATCTTAAAAGTGAGCACCTATAAGATCCTTATAGGGTCTTTCATCTTCAGGGAGACTGTCAGTTATTACCTGCAGCCTCAGTTCTTCCCATGAGCCTTAGTTCAGTGATATCTTTCAAACACCTTAGACTCAGACCCGAGTCATCATTCTCCTCCCTTCTCAACCCCCTCTGCCTACTCCATTTCTGTCCTTGCTACTTCTCTTCTCCTAGACACCCAAGCTCGAACCGACATATTTCCCCCACCTAAGTATTTTGTCTCTCCAACTAAAAACAAAAGCAGTGTGCAGTTCCTGCTCTGTTGTGTACCTCAGTCTGTGCGCCCCGCCCCCGACATCTGTGAGGGTATGAAGTGAGGCAGAGAGAAGCAGCTCCTACCACGTCCCGTTCTAAAAAGCATCTGCAGAGCCCCCATCCCTTTCCAGCTGTGACATTAAGTAATCACAGTAGAAGTGATGTTTTTGGAAGAGGTTTCATCCAGACTTCCATTTCCAACCAGAAGGAGAGCTAGGGAAGAAGATTAGCCATTGAAAGATGAGGATGTAGAATCAGTTTAATGAGGATTCTTACTGGGGATGTTTGCAGGAATTATTTTAACAACACTTACTTTAGACTATGCTATTGCAGTCTTCTTTCCTTTTG
This sequence comes from Grampus griseus, assembly GCF_964374135.1. Lineage (NCBI taxonomy): Eukaryota > Metazoa > Chordata > Mammalia > Artiodactyla > Delphinidae > Grampus > Grampus griseus. Next base: position 40,035,467 of record NC_139018.1, on the reverse strand, counting down.
GCTAGTGGATTCCTTAACACCATATGGGGCCACTTCCGTCACTTTCCTGTTACCTTCAGATTTTTTTCTTCTCTTTGCCTCACTTTATACCCTCACAGATGTTGGGGGCGGGGCATGCAGACAGCTTTATTGAGGTACAGTTGCCTAATAAAATTACAAGATGTTTAAAGTATACGTCATAGTGATCTGAGATACACATACATCATGAAAGGATTTGCACCATCCAGTTAATTAACATCTGTCAATACCTTCTGTTTTTAAAGTTATTTTTAATTGTAGTAAAATACGTTTAACATAAAAATTTACCATCTTAACCATTGTAACTGTACAGTTCAGTGATATTTATTACATTTGCCTGCGCAACCATCACCACTGTCCATCTCTAGAACTTTTTTCGAAACTGAACAGAACTCTTGTGAAACTAAAACTCTACCCATTAAGTAATAAATCCCATTCCCCCTCTCCCCAGCCCCTGGCAACCATCATTCTTCCTGTTTCTATGAATTTGACCACTCTGGGTATCTTTTATGAGTGGAATCATACAGTATATGTCCTCTTGTGACTGATTTATTTCACTTAGTATAATGTCCTTGAGATTCATCCATGTTGCAGCATGTGTCAGAATTCCCTTCCTTTTTAAGGCTGCATAATATTCCACTGTATGTAAATGCCACATTTTGTTTATCATCTGTCAGTGGACTCTTGGGTTGTTCACCTTCAGTTTTAAAACAGTCTCACATTAATATTTTAGGCTGAATCCTGTTCATTTTATTTATTTATTTATTTTTAAATTTTTTTTGTAGTACGTGGGCCTCTCACTTTGTGGCCTCTCCCGTTGCGGAGCACAGGCTCTGGACACGCAGGCTCAGCGGCCATGGCTCACGGGCCCAGCCGCTCCGCGGCATGTGGAATCTTCCCGGACCGGGTCACGAACCCGTGTCCCTTGCATGGGCAGGCGGACTCTCAACCACTGCGCCACCAGGGAAGCCCCTGTTCATTTTATAAGCTCCAATATCACAGTCAGTTGAGGCCTCCTTGACTCACCTCCCACAACTGTGACCCGGCTGCTTGGAGTGAAGAGGAGGGTGAAATCTCTTTTTCTTTTGAGGTATAATTGATATATAACATTACATTAGTTTCAGGTGTAAAATGTAATGATTTGATACTTGTATATATTGTGAAATGATCACCACGGTAAGTCTAGTTAACATCCATCACCATACATAGTTACAAAAAAAAATTTCTTTCTTGTGATGAGAACTTTTGAGGTCTACTCTCTTAGCAGCTTTTAAATATGCGATGCAGTATTACTAACTGTCGTCACCATGTTGCACGTTACATCCCCATGACTTGTTTATTTTATAACTGGAAGTTTGTACCTTTTGGGAGGAGGGTGCAGTCTTGTCCTGAGATCCAACATCCCCTTCTGTCCTTCCTCTCCCCCCTTCTTCTCCTCTCTTCCTCCCCTCCTCTCCCCCAAGAGTGATTGTCTTGGAGCCAGCCTCCCTTCCTCTGCTTCAGGTTGGGGAGGGAATAGACTCTCAGCCCCTCTAATGCTGAAGTCCCCTTCCTTTCTCAGACTGGTTCTGACTTTGAGGGAGTGTGCAGACCTGGTGATGGGGTTACCGGTTCTGTCTCTAGGAAGCCCTGCTGCGGGGGGGGGGTGCTCTCAGAACTTAGATTTGGGGTACCTAGCACCTTTCGTCCTCAGTGAAAATTTTAGGACAACAGGAAAAGTCCCACCCAACCTCCTGCTACACTTAAAAAATTAAAGGGGACCTAGTTCTAGATGACTGTATGATCACTGACTGCAACTTCAGTCTCTCCAGAGGTGAGACCTTTTCCTTAAGGTGAACTTCTTTGAAAGGGCTTCCTCCCACTGTCTGCATCCCAGATTGCTTTACCAAATAGAATCCCTATTACCCTTTTTTGGTAACCTTCCCTGGTCTACCATCATTTTAACTGCAAGAGCCTTGTTTCTAGGGCTGTTCGTGCAGTGTAGCAGCTTTAAATGGCTGGCTTAGTGGTTTCTAACCCTGTTGGTTAGCAAGGCTTTTGCTAAATTTCCCAGCTCGCCACATAAGTGTAGCTACTTAGACTCTGTGTCTTTTGGGACCAATGATGTATTTAATGGCAAAATTAAATTCAGTAAAGTCTCTAATTGGATTTTGTTTCATTTACAAAAGTATGTAAACACGAGTTGTATATATGTTAGCCATGTTTTGTGGTCTGAGACAGTGTTTGGTGCATTGCGGATGCATCTTCCTTTATAAGGAGTCCACCCCAGCCCTTCTAGACCCACAGCTTAGCAATGGTCCCAGTACCCAGTTTTCTTTAAAAAAAAAAAAAAGAAAAGAAAACAGCCTATAGAGTGATTGAATCTTTATCTTACAAAACTTGAGCGTCTACATGAAAGCCTCTAGGTTGAAAGTATGTTCGTGTGTGCAGCTGGTTTGGGTGGGAGGGCTTTTTCATGGATGCTTCTAAGAGCTGATGAGGAAGCCACGCCGGGGTTGCTCCTCTGCTGGGAGGGCAGAGGCAAGGTCATCTGACCTGCTGATTACACTTGAAAAGGGAGAGTGTGTCTTTTGCCACCTCAAAGGGCAGCTGTTTATTGAATTTATCCACCCTACAATTGTTTTCCATATGGAATGGTTCCTGGAGAAAGATCTAACATCTGCACAGGTCTATCCTGTTTCTTGGCTGTGTTTACCAAAGCGAGTTCTGCTCTTACGTTTACCCTGCGAACCGCACGTACGGCGTGAGGGTGGGTTTGGCCCGCCGGTCCAGTTTGGGGAGGTCATACTTTGAAGCATGTTGCATGTTTGACAGGTCAAGCTCCTTCAGTCATTCATTAAATATTAAGTTGGTCCCGGGCCAGGCACTAGCCTGTGTCCTAGTGATAAAAAGGGGAATGTTGACAGCATCTCTGCTTTCAAAAAGCTTACAGTCTGGAGAGGAATAAACACAGTCAGCGTGACACGTCATGGTTGCTGCACAAGGGGCCAGGGTGCCTCCTGGAAGAAGGCCTGATGGCTTCAGGAGAGAGGGTGGGGACAGAGGTGAAGCTGGGCTCAGAAGGAGAGCCACGTGTGATGGGTTATGTGGATTCTGTCTCTGTATCTTGTAATCTTAGGATTAGCCTAAGCTAGGGGTGTCGGTTTCAGGTACTGAGAGATGTCTCAGAGACCCTCAGAGTAGCCGGAAGCCGTTGTGACAGGTTGGGCAACTGTACTTATTCCTCTGACCCCAGAATCAGAATTATCCCTTTGCTTGGCATCAAAAGATGCCCCTTGGTCCCTGGGTTTTGCATTGGAATTAGTAAATAGGGAATTCACTGGCATAGATTGAAAACCTCTTGAAGGCTGCCTCACAAGAGCAAGGACGTTAACCCTGAAGCCCGGGCCATTTTCCATCCTGAGAATTAAGCTCTGCCGCTTCGTAAATTCCCATCGTGGTTTCAAATGAAGAGACCATTGTTCCTTTTCCTTCCTAAAAGAAGCAATATATTTAACTTCTGGCTTTCTGCCTGACTGATGGAGGGTTGATCTCTATGAAGCCAACACCCGTGGCTTCCCAGCAGGACAGACCCTCAGTGTTCATCTCATCTTCCCCTCTCTGGTTGAAGTTATTGAGATTCTCAACTGGCTCGGTAGGAGTCTTGTGTTAAGTCCTAGTAGGTGGCTACCTGGCCTGGATTCCCACCCTGTGTTTAAAGATAAAAAGACAAGGTCGTAACTCTTTTAGCAGCTAGAGATTCTCCAAAAGACCTATTATGGGAATTTAAAAGCAAATGTCTGATGGGAAAATCTGTACTATCTTAGGACTTTGAAGCCCAATACAAAAGAGTCTTTATAGTTGTTGAATAGTTCAGGTCCGGGCAGGTGTCCAAGAGGAGAAGTTTTCAAACTTATTTTTAAGCAACAAAATACTTTTTCCCCCCAGATGAAATCTACAGAATTCAAATACCATAAGGTTTCTCAACCTTGGCATGATTGGCATTTTGGGTGGGATAATTCTTTGTCATGGGGGCTGTTCTGTGCGTTATAGGAAGTTTAGCAGCATCCCTGGCCTGTACACTCCAGATGCCAGTGGCAACCCCAGCCTCGCTCCAGTTGTGATAGCCAAAAATATCTCCAGACATTGCTAAATGTCCCCAGGGGGCAAAATCACACCCAGTTGAGAACCAATGCACTACAGTATATAAAACTGATTTTTTTTTTTTTTTTTTAAAGAAGGAACCAATGCTTAGGAAGGGGGATTAAACTCCTTCTGAACTCTGCCCAGGGTTCCTGACCCTTCCTGGCGGTATTTGAGGAACTGGTGTGGGGCTCTGAGGTACACAGGTGCACAGTCCCAGAGGGATAGGTTGTCATTTTCAAGATCTGGAACATGGGGAACTGGTTAAAATTTTAAAAATCTAAAATTAGACAAACGTACAAGTATTTTGAATGTACACTGAACAGTTACATGTGTATGAAGGTATACTTTGTAGGTGTACTTGGCTCTGTAGAATAAGGAAAGAGAGATGGTTGGATGATAGCCACCTAACTGCGTATGCACTGGGCTTTGGCTACCACATTTTGTCCTCTTTTACCAGGGATGCCAGCTGGGGGCATGTGGCTCTCAGCCCCATGCCAGAGCCCACCCTTGCTGTGTGACCCCCAGCTTCCGTGAGACTCAGCAGAACCAGCTCTCCTCAAGGTGGTTCTGATCAAGGTAGGATCGAAGTGCGGGCCAGTACCAGCAGCCTCTTTCAGCCAGATTCTAACTGGATCCCAGTTTGGATCGTTGTTCTGAAATCATTGGATGGGTTTTCGTACTTCTGTGCTTCGTACTTAGGGAGTATCACGTGCTTTTGTACACGTGTGAGTGACTTTCAGGGAGCCCAGCTCTGCCTCCTGTCCCCTGCCACTCTGAGCACCAGTTGGGGTGGGAGGAGGACTCTGGGAGTTTGGCACGTGCTGCTCCCACCTTTTCCTCCCTGACCCAGGTGGGGAAAGTGTGTGGAAGCCTATCCCAGAGGCAGCCTCTGTAGCCCAGGTACGTGGGTGTCAGTGTAAAAAACAATACCGCTGAGTCATTCTCACCAGTGGGCGGACACATGGGCTCAGGGAGGGCGGGGATTGTCTGCCTAGAGGGCTCAGCTTCAGTCTGTCTGTCCAGCAAACTCCCCCTAACCCCATGCCACAGCTGGAGTCCAGCATTAGATCACTGGAGAGCCTGTGCCTTGCTCGAGGGCTCACCCCTCGTCCCAGCCATCTGTTGGGCTGCTGTTGAAGGTCTTTGGCCCTTAAAGCAAAGTTCTGTTTTCCTCGAAGATGGCATGACCCCTACAGTGAGCTATGGGGACAAAGGAATGAATAAAACTCATGTACCTATATGTCCATCTGTGGGTCTCTAACCCTTCTTAGAAATCCACTCCCAGAAATCCTGCAGGAGTCTGGCAGCAGTTTGCCTAGAATTCCTGGATGAGGCTGTGAAGAGCCAGTGGTAATGCTTCTCCGTCCCCCCGCCCTCTCCCACTGCTGCCACCATCGGCTGGAGGAGAGGAGCTCGGGGGGCGCCTTGGGTTGGAATTGGGTGAGGGATCTGAGACCCCCCAGCTCCAGAACATCTAGAAAAAAGGTTTCTACTTCTTGCTTAAAAGGTTTCTACTCCTTGTTTGAAATCCATTTTATTTACTTAAATCTTTGGTGTGGATTATTGCTGTAAGCACACAAACCACTGAGCTAAAAACAGAGGCTCAGCAAAGGTTACCACTGATATATGAGTATGTAGTAGATGTTATCTCGCGGATGGTTTGATGAGTGACCCAGGTATGTAACTGGTTTGTTTTGAAAGGGGAGTAGAGTTCCCAGGACTCCTCCCCGAAGTGCTCTAACAAGTGGCTGCATTTTCTGACCTCTGTACTTTTGTCATCTTTTATCATCTAATTATGCAACCCGTTTTAGGTGCTGCTGAGATATGAAAACTAAACATACAGGATTGAATGGGTTTCAGAGCTAGGAGTTGCAGAAAATATTCTTACACTTATACATAACTTTATAATGTATACATTGTTCTTATGTGTATTCTCCTCTTTTTTTTTTTTTTTTGTGGTAGCGGTCCTCTCACTGTTGTGGCCTCTCACTGTTGTGGCCTCTCCCGTTGCGGAGCACAGGCTCCGGACGCGCAGGCTCCAGACGCGCAGGCTCCGGATGTGCAGGCTCAGCGGCCATGGCCCACGGGCCCAGCTGGTCTGGGGCACGAACCCGTGTCCCCTGCATCGGACTGGGGCACAAACCTGTGTCTGCTGCATCAGCAGGCGGACTCTCAACCACTGCGCCACCAGGGAAGCCCCTATTCTCCTCTTTAATCATCACAGATCAGCCCTTGTGACCTTGGTTCTCTCTTGGCCGTATCTTGAGCGAATTTCAGGAATCTCATAACGCTGAAACCTCTCGGTGTCTTTCTTGATCTGTGCAGGCTCACGTTCCTCCTTCCTCCCCAGGTCTGGTATTCTTCTTCCTTCTAAATCTCATCTCCTACTAGGCCTTCATACCCACTGTAGTTCCAGCTATAGTATACTACTTGTGGGTACCTGAATGTGGCAGGCTCTTTTATACTTCTGTTTACTTATCCATTCATTCATTTCTTCCCCCATCCATTCACTCACTCACCCATGTATTCATTCATGGCTATTGATATGCGAACACTAGGGATACGTCTCCCTACCCCCACATACCCCTAGTTCACAGTCTGAACAGGTAAATGTGAGTCTGCGTGATAAGAACTTTGGTGTTGGGGCTGGAAACACTACAAGGTGACAGTCAAACCCTGACTTGAATAAGGGTCAATGAGGCAAGCAAGTCCTTAAGGAAGTTGTTTTACAGGGAGGTAGGGTGGGAGAGTAAGGACAGGAGAGAGGAGGGCTAGCCTGGAGCCCAGGGCCAGGCAGGGATGGATGAATGTTAAGGGTTTAGTGCAGGCAGATAAACCGGCACGTGCGCTGCTTTGAGGACTTTGCCCTGAGGCCTGGAGGCAGCCACTGAAAGGTTTTTCAGAAGGAGCTGGCTGGGTGGGAATGGCTGAAACAGACTCTTTTGGGTATTTCCTGTTCCTTCTGCTTCTCCCCCTGATCCAGTGCTGCTCGGGCTTTGGATTCAGTGCAGTCAACACCTCCCCCTGCGTTGCTTCAGATTCCCGGGCTCTCTCCAGGCCCCCTCCTCTGTCTCATAGCACCCTGGACACGCAACCTAGAAATAAGGCAACAATTGCTTTTGTATTTTAACTCTCTATTGATTTGCGGGTCCTTCCTGCTAGACCACTGGTTCTCTGAGTTTAAAATACAGATTCTGGGTTCCTACCCCAGATATTCTGATTTAGTTTGGAATAGAGTCTGGGAATCTCCACTTCTTAATAAGCAGAAATATTCTAGCAGAGTGTGAGTTTAATGAGGCTCTATGTCTTACGTGTGTGTGTACACACTGTACACACACACACTGACACCCACACACTTTGTCTTAATCATACTGGGTTGGCCAAAAAGTTCATTCAGGTTTTTCTATACCCTCTACCATCGGAAAAACCAGAATGAAGTTTTTGGCCAACCCAATACTTAAAGCCATATTTAACAGAGTGCCTGGTACATAGTTGTTATGCTACACATGTTTGGTCTAATGGAAGAAGTCACCCAAATTTATATATATAAGTAGCGTGGGAGCCTAAATTAAAGCTCACGGGTGACTGTGAGGCCAGGCTCTTTTACAGATCACTATGTCACAGCTGCCACATTGTGATGGCCTCGGAGAAGCAGGCAGTCCCATTGAACCACAGAATCCTAGAGACCCAGAAATGGGAACAAGGGATCTTTAACTTGCATTTTATGATTTTCAGTTGTGTGTTGGTGCAACCTGCAAGGATTCCACTAATGGGTGTTAGAACCTCATTATGACGGATCCTGTGAGGATACAAAACCTAGCTCTGGCCTCCAAGAAATCTTTGGTCTACTTGAGGTAAAAGGGAAAAATGCACAGGCAATTGAATGACTTTGTGAGATGGGGAAGGCCGGGTGGGGTGCTGTGCACGGACGAGCATCAGAGCCATGCGCTGATAATGAAGAGGAGAGCGCAGGTAGCTAGAGGGGTCTCCAGACGCCTTGGGATGAGGAAGCACTTGGATGAGGATTGGCTTGGGGAGAGTGAACAGCTGTTCGTGCTGACGAGAGTGACCTGGGCAGAGTCTGGCTGGAGGAAGGGCTCTGAGTGGCAAGGACGCCAGCTTGGAGCAGGTCTGTGTAGAGGCGCCACAGGTGTTACTCTGGAAAGGGATATTGGTCCAGCCTTGGGGGGGCCTTCAAGGAAAGGCTGGGGATCTGGGTACTTGGCAGTTTCAGGCAAATTCAGCTGTTTAAAGGTCTGTTTTCCTTGTCTCCAACTCTGTGCACCTTAACAAAGTCATGCATTTCTGAATCTAAGAGAACAACCATATACTTCTTTTTTTGGAGAGCCACACTTGAGTTCCAGGTGAGTGGAAAGCAGACCAGAATGCATCCAGGGACCGTTTTGTCTGGCTCTCCCTAGGGAGGAGTGTTCTCATGTCACCACCTGTTCCTCGTGCCCGTGCCCTGCTCACACCACCAAGCTGTCACGTTCCCTATGGTGCCATGCATTTGCCAGTGCCTTCAGTGAAAACACTTAAAAGATCAGAACTATGATTTCCTTAGTCATTAATGCAAAACACAGTGCTACAGCCTCCAGACACGTGATCTCGAATAAAGTTTTCAGTTCACACTGACCCTGTCATTGCTGAAGCCAGATTCTTCACTCTTTCACAAGTCTGGGCAGACAGCCTCACTGAGAATGTTTTCATCAGAGGTGTCACTTCTTAATAACCCTTTGATCCAGGATAACTTCTTCATAGTCTTAGATGGTAGTTTTGCCCCAAGGAAGTATAAGAGGACTCCCGTGAAGGCTCTTGTTTTCTTTAGAGTTTGCCACAAATACTGGCAGAAGAAAGTCTTCTATTGTTAAAATTATTTATACAGTTTTAAGTGAAGGCTGTAGCTTATTTTAAAATGTTTCTGTTTTGAGTCTTTTATCTACAATTAGAGCATGAAGCTGGAGTACCCTGTCCTTGTGTTCACAGAGGAATTTTCTCACACAGCTACAAGAAAATGCGGAAAGTTTTGTTTGAGGAAATTCGACTCTTTCATCTCTCATGAGTTACTGCTTCAGGAGCGCAGTTTACAAAGTGGATTAGAGTCAGCTTGTAATGGGGAAATATATGTGCTCACAAAAGCAGCAACATGGCTCTCCCCTCGAAATCCCACCTTGTTACCGGTCAGCACCAGATGCTGAGAATTACTGAGCTTTCACCTGGCTCTTAAACACCAAAAATGTTTTGTTTACATTAGTGGGGACTCTTATTTTGGGAACGTGAAAAATTCTGTGTCTGTCAATCACAGAAAATATTCCCCATTGGTTTGCTTCTGAGATTCAATCATTGCCTAAAAATTAAAAAAAAAAAGTTTTTACTAGGTAGACTTGTCTTTAATTGTCTCTTTAAAATACTTTTGGGACTTCCCTGGAAGTGCAGTGGTTTAGAATCCACCTGCCAATGCAGGGGACACGGGTTCAGTCCCTGGTCCAGGAAGATCCCACATGCCGCGGAGCAACTAAGCCCGTGAACCACAACTACTGAGCCCAAGAGCCACAACTAATGAAGCCCGCGTGCCTAGAGCCCATGCTCTGCAACAAGAGAAGCCACCGCAATGAGAAGTCTGCGCACCTTGATGAAGAGTAGCCCGCGCTCGCCGCAATTAGAGAAGAGCCCTCATGCAGCCACGAAGACCCAACAGAGCCAAAAATAAAAAAAATAAAATACCCCTTTTTTGGAGGTGAGGGAATGAGGTGGCTCAAACTTTGAGTAACTATAGTTTTTCCTTTTTTGCATAGATGGTTTAAAGAATTTTGAATGCCACTGTTCCCATCCCACCCTTATCCCCTGCTCCACATTCATGGCCAAAGGTTTAAAAAAAGTTCTTAAAGGAAGCAACGTTAAAGCAAGAGGGACTTATCTCTTAAGTGTTACAGAGCACTCCTACAGTTTTACATTCAGTTTCCAGTTCATCTGGAGAGTAGAGGGAAACATGAAAAGCTTCATTCCTTACAGATCAAGTGAAACCGGTTCCTATCTTCTCATTAAAACAAGTAAGAAACAGAAAAAGTAGACTCTTTTTAGGCCTCTTTCATCAGAATTACTGTGTCACGTCAAGGAACCAATTGGTAAGCTTTGGGCAAGAGCTCAAATAGAACTGAGTGAACACTCTGTTTCTCAAGGGCAAATGGTAGAGGTTTATAAATGCTTTGCAGTTAGAGGGCGTGCTCTCATCCACTGTTTTTGATCTTTGTGATCAAAGATGGATATGAGGATTTTTTAAAAAATACGTCTGTACAATAGCTCGGGACGCTGCTTCCACGTAAAGAAGGCGAACAGTCACACCCATTGCTGATGCTTTCAGAGCCTTGGGCAGTCTTGGAATTTGTGTTCTTTGGACTCTGCTGAAGTTGCCTAGTTGCAGTGGCAGTTGCTAAAATCAAATGTACTTCAGTTAGTAAAGAACTTGACAAAGATATTAACAAGACTCATTTTAATGAGGCCAGAAAAAAAAAAATCTGTGTGTGTATGCTAGGAATTGTAAATGGTGATGAAGCAGAATCAATGTAATTGAGATTAGTTTATTAAAATTCAGAAATATTACAATTTAACTGGATTATTTTACTCAGCTAGAGATGGTATAAAAAACTTGGCAAAAGTGATTTTTTACTTTGCTTGCTGGTCAGGATAATACTATATACATGGAATTTTAAAACATAAGTCTAGATTTTCTCTCCTCCCCACCCATATGTATGTATAAAAAAGTAAACATGAGCCCTAACCTTTCTGAAGCCTTCTTTGCCTTCAATCTGGACACAATCTTGGGCAGAGAGTTCTCAGGTGAATTCCATGCAATTGAATTTTCTCAACAGGAAAAACAGTTGCTAACTTCTCCCCAAAAGTAAACAGCTGTATCAGAAAGCCATAGTACAAATGGAAGACAAACAACTCAATTTTAAAAAAATAGGTGAAAGATTTGGACAGACATTTTCCCAAAAGAAGAAATATGGATGGCCAATAAGCACATGAAAACATGCTCAACGTTTTGAGGCAGTAGGGAAATGTGAATTAAAACCACAATAAGATACCACTCACTAGCATGACTAAAATGTAAAACACCAACCACACTAAATGCTTAAGACCGTGGAGCACTAGAGCTTTTCAAATGATTGGTGGGAGTGCAAAATGGTACAACCACTTTGAAAAATGGGCAGGCACTGTCTTTCAGAACTGAAATATATCTACTCTATGACTCGGCAATTCTTTTTTTTTTTTTTTTGTGGTATGCGGACCTCTCACCACTGTGGCCTCTCCCGTTGCGGAGCACAGGCTCCGGACGTGCAGGCTCAGCGGCCATGGCTCACGGGCCCAGCCACTTCACAGCATGCGGGATCCTCCCAGACCAGGGCATGAACCCGTGTCCCCTGCATCGGCAGGCGGACTCTCAACCACTGCACCACCAGGGAAGCCCAGCAATTCTTATCTTAGGTATTTATCCAAGAGAAATGAAAGTATATCTCCATGAATGGAAAGAAGATGCCAACTATAGTGTGATTTTGAACAACTGAAGGAATGAAAGAATCAAGAATATATTTGAGCTTGACATTTGGCGTGTTTTCTTTCCTCTATTAGAGGGTCTCAGAGTGGACACCTAGAGAAGGGAATGTAACCCTATTGTACTACTCAGCTCCTCGGTAAGCAATAGTATATAATGAGTTAATGCTGCTTAATACTTTCTTGTAAATCTGTGCTATTAGATATATAAAATAAAATTTTATATCCTCCTGGTGAAACAAACCTTTTATCACTATATGGTCACTTCTCTAATACAAAGGCTTCCCACAGAGAAGCACGACATATACTATTTCTCTTACAATGTATTTAATATGATATAATATGGCTACTCTGTTTCTTCTGATTAGTATTTACCTTGTATCTTCTTTGATTCTTTTGCTTTCTTTTTTTTTTTTCTATCCATGTTTTAGGTTTGTGTCATATAAACCACAAGTAGTTAAATTTCTTTTTTTTTTTTTTTTTAAGTTGATAGAGGTTCTTCCCACCACCATCTCCACCAAGTCCATTTTCCCTGCTCTTATGGTTTGGAAGATATAACCTCTTTTTTTAAAACTGGCCATACTTGGAATTTTAATACATCTATGTAACAAACTCTAAAGTTGGCCACTACCTTAACCTTCTACTGAGCAAATAAGGATGTTTAAATGCTTCAACTCCAGTCCCCTTACCCCTGGCTGATGTGTAATAAATTGGTTGCTATTTTTAGATGTCTTTTTACTTTTCTTTTGAAGCTCTATTAACTAGACATTACTTGCTTATTCCATCATTGTTTATACTCACCTAACATGTTTGTAATGTTTTACTCACCATTTTCTTCTGTAGCTCAGACCTTCCTTTGAGGATCCTCCTTCTTGAAGTACATCCTTTAAAAGTACATCCTCCTTCTTAAAGTACATCCTTTAAAAGTTGATTTAGTGAAGGTGTTTGGTGGTGAACTACCTCAGTATTCTGAAATATCTTTCTCTTCCCCTCATTCTTGAAAGCAAGTTTCATTAGGAACATAGACTCTAAAGAGTTAGAAGGAACTTCAGTGACCATGTAGCCCAGCTTTCCATTTCCAGAGAAAGCCTGCCTCTGGGCACACAATTTTTCCAGGGTCCCTACTGCCTGCAAAATAAAGTACAATTTCTTAGCCTGATAATGAAGATGCCCCTGTTCTGCTCCCATTGTCTCTGCTTCAGAATCCCCACCATCTGTCCTGCTTCTGTGTGGGAAGCCTTTGTATTAGGGAAGTTGGTTTTCTCATTGTTCTCTAGTGCCCATATACTAGGGCTTATGTCAGTCTTCCCAGATAGGTCATCCTCCCTAACCTTTATAGGGTGCCTTGGTCTAAGTTCTGCTGTTCCGTCAAGGCCTAAATGAAATGCCTTCTCTGCCATGGAGCCTCTCCTGACCACCCCAGCCCTCTTCCCCTTCCCCTTTCAACACCTGTAGATAGCACTTAGCCTCTCTGCTGGGTGCTTTTCATCTCTTTATAGCTTGTGTCTCCAGTTGGAATGTAAGCCCATCTGGATAAATGGCCTTCAAACTTCTTTGATCAAGTAGACATCAGTGAACAATTTTTGAGCATACACCCCACATATATGTATATTTTCTTAAATTATATATATAATTATATATATATATAGTGTGTGTGTATATATATATATATATATAGTACTATGATTGCTATAAACACAAAGTATCATAGAATTGAAGTGAGGAATGTGAGAAATAAATAAATGGAAGGTACAGTAGTTTCTTCCTGTATCCCACCATAACGATTCGAGAAACTTCTTGGAGTAATCTTGCCCTACTTCTTGGTGTTCTGGGCCCTAGTAAATAGTAGACATTTAGTAAATATTTAATGATGGTGCTGCAGTTACGAGGTATTAAAGTGATCAGGTCGGAAGGTGAGTATCAGAATTTGCTTGAACCTTGTATTCTCTCAACTCTGGACGTGGGTACGTACTGTTTCCTCTTCTTGCAACATTCTTCCCCATTTTTCCTGTTCCACCTCCCCTTCACTTGTTCTGAAAGTCGTAACTTCATTGTCCTTAAAAAGAAGCCACCTCTGATTGCCGCCTGTCCTGGTAAGGCTCCACCCCTTCCACACTTACATGGAAATGTGTACTATGCACAGTAATAGCCATTTACAGTCTGTCTCCAATGTAGGCTTTCAGTTGTTGAAGGCATTACTCTACCATGTTCACCATTGTACCCCTACTTCCCATCGCAGTGTCCAGCACTTAATAAAGATTCAAAATCTGTGGATTGAATGCACATATGATAGAGAAGGAAGAGGTTGGGTGTCCTTAGAGCCTATATGGGGACCAAGGTTAAAACAAAAGATGAGCTGCCCTTTAGTGTCCAAAATGGGACAGAATACCTGCTTGCCCTCAAAGTGGTTTGTGCATTGAATGACAGCTTTAGGGTTGAGAGGTCTTTTGCTATTCATTTTCCAGCGGAACCCTAGCAGTTTGTTGAATTGTTGTGTATTTAGACTATGTTTACTAGGTTATAATAAAACTCTGAATTAAACCCAAAATATCCAGACTTTTGTTAATGTGATACGTTGAGCTGGTACTAAATCCTTCAGAAGATGGAGGCATTTGTCACACCTTATCCAGCTATTTGGTGTATTCTTGTATACATTTCTGCTTTTCCTAGAAAGGTATGAACTCTTATTCAAGGATATAGAGTGGGTTGTTTATGGTAATAAAGAAGGAATCCTTTGAATGGATTTTAAGAAAAGAGGATTCATTTGTCTTTGACTAGTGGAATGTTCTTTCTGGTAGCACAGTAATAACAACACTGGATCATTAAGATGGGAATTTATTGCTAATCCCAAACTCTACTTTTATCAGTGGTTTCAGTCCCTGTCAGTACCAAACCTTGGTTTGCATTATTTTTAAAAGTTTAATTTGTCGCCTTTAAATTTTATCTGTCCCTGTTTAATTTAAGGCATAAAGCAATTGTCAAAAAAAACCCAAACAACAAAAAAAGCCAACCTAATAGCCAGATGTATGCTTCTAAGTTGTGAGCCTCTAACAGGAAGTGACCATATGATATAAATAACATTTGATTAAAGCAGCTGTCTCTCTCTCTCTCTCTCTCTCTCTCTTTCCCTCTCTCCTTTTTTTAAAATAACTATCAAATCTGGCTGAGATTCAAAGCCCTGGCATCAGTGTTGGAGCACATTTAGTTGTGTGATAAAGGTGTTTTACCTTCAGTGTTAGGTTTTGAATTAGTCTGTTTACAATGAGCAATGGTGCAGTGGTTTTAAAAATCATGTTGAATCAGCAACATGAGGGAGCAGCATTGCTTTCATTCCAGCCATGTAGCTGGAAAAGGAAATGATTAGACATCATACTCCTCATGGCTAATATCCTGTGAAGTTTTTCTAAAATCATGAAATCAGAACTCAAGAGCTTAGAAGGGACCTCAGAAGTCTACTAGTAGAAAGGAAAAAAACAAAAATTGAAAGGGAAATGGAATCAGCCACACTAAAGGGCAGGATTCTTTTAGTTCTCAGCAGGAAACACATGTTTATCTGGAAAAGATTTTGGTTGGACAGGTTGTTTGTGTAAGAATCTTTTTTGTGAGGAAGGAAGACTAACCTGAGCTTGGAGGCTGGCGGTGGAGAGGACAGTCTCTAAGCTGTTAGAGAATGAGATTGAGAAAAAAAGTACAGATTTCAAATAGAGAAACCCTACTTTCATAGGGGGGATGTGCTAATGCTATTAGCTTACTTTTAAGTCAGCTGTGCTGTATATTCATTTTATAAGATATGATTAAGTGGTAACTTTAGTATTAGTTGCTATAAAAGCAGAAATAGTAACTTTTAAAAAGATAGGGAAAATTTATGTCCACACAAAAACCTGCACATGAATGTTTATAGCATCTTTATTCATAATTGCCAAAACTTGGAAACAACCAAGATATCCCTGAGTAGCTGAAAAGATAAATAAACTGTGGTGTATCCAGACAATGAAATATTGTTCAGTGCTAAAAAGAAATGCACTATCAATCCATGAAAAGATACGGAGGAACCTTAAATGCATATTAGTAAGTGGAAGAAGCCAATCTGAGAAGACTACATACTGTGTGATTCCAACTCTATGACATTCTGGAAAAGGCAAATTTTGGAGACTGTCAAAAAGATCAGTGGTTGCCAGAGGTGAGAGGAAGAGAAGGAGATGAATAGGCCGAGCACAGAGGATTTTTAGGGCAGTGAAACTACTCTGTATATTGTAATAATGATGAGTATATGTCATTATACATTTGTCCAAACCCATAGAATATATAGCACCAAGAGTGAGCCCTAAGGTGAACTATGGACTTCGGGTGATTATGTTGTGTCGATGTAGGTTTATCCTTAGCAACAAATGTACCTATTCCTGTGAATGATATTGATAATGGGGGAGGCTACACATGTGTAGGGCAGGTACAGGGGGTATATGGGAAATCTCTGTACCTCCTCTCAATTTTATTGTAAACCTAAAACTGCTCTAAAAATATATACTCTTCAAAAATATATGGAAAGGGGGCTTCCCTGGTGGCGCAGTGGTTGAGAGTCCGCCTGCCGATGCAGAGGACACGGGTTCGTGCCCCGGTCTGGGAAGATCCCACATGCCGCGGAGGGGCTGGGCCCGTGAGCCATGGCCGCAGAGCCTGCACGTACGGAGCCTGTGCTCCGCAACGGGAGAGGCCACAACGGTGAGAGGCCCGCGTACAGCAAAAAAAAAAAAAAATATATATATATATATACATATATATGGAAAGGGAGCTTCCCTGGTGGTGCAGTGGCTAAGAATCCGCCTGCCAATGCAGGGGACATGGGTTTGAGCCCTGGTCTGGGAAGATCCCGCATGCCGCGGAGCCGCTAAGCCCGTGCACCACAGCTACTGAGCCTGCGCTCTAGAGCCTGCGAGCCACAGCTACTGAGCTTGCGTGCCTAGAGCCCGTCCTCCACAACAAGAGAAGCCACCGCAGTGAGAAGCCCGTGCACCACAATGAAGAGTAGCCCCCGCTCACCGCAACTAGAGAAAGCTCGCGGGCAGCAGCAAAGACCCAACAGAACCAAAAATTTAAAAATAAATAAATAAATAAAATTTTTAAAAAAATTTTAAAAAAATGTGGAAAGACGTTTTAATTGGAAAGTGGTTGGCAAAGTAGCACAAAGAATATGACACCACTTACATAAGATTGCATGTCTATACAGTGTATATATTTGGCATGTTCACCAAAATTTTCAGTGATTATTTGTATAGTAAGATTGAAGATGACTTTTTTTTTTTTTTTTTTTGCGGTACGCGGTCCTCTCACCGTTGTGGCCTCTCCTGTTGCGGAGCAACAGGCTCTGGACGCGCAGGCTCTGCGGCCATGGCTCACGGGCCCAGGCGCTCCGCAGCATGTGGGATCTTCCTGGACCGGGGCACGAACCTGTGTCCCCTGCATCGGCAGGTGGACTCTCAACCACTGCGCCACCAGGGAAGCCCCGTGAAGATGACTTTTTAAAAGAAAAAAATTTTTCTTTATTTTCTGTATCATTTGCATTTTCTCTAGTGACCATATATTATCTTTATAAACAACTGTAATGAAAGAGCAAGAAGACATTTTTATATGCTGCCTCTACTCTGATAAGTGAAACCACATCATGGTTTCATTATCCTCTTAAGTTCAGAAGGTTATCAAAGGGACAGGAGATACCATGAGTGGGACATTTTCTCTCCAGTTAAATTTTCTCCAGGTAAAAGAAAAATTGCCAGATAACTGGAAAATGCTTCAATTTTTAAGCATATAAAACCAAGATACTTTATCTAACTTAAGCTTGGAGTTGTGGATAATGCCATTTGGAGATAATTTCCAGATAGTTAGGATGACAGAGTGATGATAGGGACATACCTCCAAGGATCCAATACAAATTTGATGGAACAGAAACATATTTCCTGCTCATCCTGAAAGCTGATGGTTAATGATCCACTAAGCAATGTTTAATTTTCATTTTAAAAAACTGAAGAATGAAGAAGTGGCTGCTGGAAGTCTATTTACGGATGAAATCAGTGGGGGAAATAAAATATTTGTAGAATCACAGAGTAGAAATCCTTCCCATTTTTCACAGTGAGTCATTGTAGGATCCTTGCATTTGTCATAGGGAACAAGAAGAAATTTCTGTCATTAAATTGTTTGTGCAGAAAAGAGTAGGCACAATGATAGTCAAAGATTATTATTGTAAGAATTTTCTAGTTATACTCCATGTCATTCCACAGCAGCTTATTAGGAAATATATATGGCAGCAAAATATAAATAAGAAATCAGGACCAGGCTAAGTATGAATTCATTCTATGGTAGATGCTATGAATGACCTGCCCATATTTCCTCTCAGCCCACAAAGAAGGGCTGGAAATGCTGGAGAATTAATGTCCCCTTTCCTTGAAGCAGCCATTAACCAATGTCAGATGGGAGCTGGAAGATAAATATCCCAGTTTCCTTGCCCCTTGAGGATGTTCTGCCCACTCTTAGAAATCCCTGAAGGAACCCAGGTGGCAGGATGAAAGGGAGGAGAAGATTTGATGGGTTCCTGAGAACTATGGGTGTGGGGTTAGGGAAGTCAACATTGGTATCTACTAAACAGACTTAGTGGAGGAGTTTAAGATCTTCTGGGTTCGTAATGAAAGGAATCCTGGTCCTCCAAGCCCATTACTACTGGACTTACTCCTAGCCTACCACTGTCTTTCTCTGCAGAGCCTTGTGGATGCCCCATTCCTGGTACCTCAGGTCCAGACCCCAGAAATTGAGGACCGGGGGAAAGACTAGTCTCCCGCCTGACTAAGGCCCACTTGAAAGTCTTTTTGCTGTCTGAGGACCCAGCTTTCTCTCAGATGTTGGACAGTGGAAGCACCACCCTTTGGGGAAAATATACCCCCTACTACCTTACTATGGTTCAAATAGGACAACTACAGTAAGCCTGATTTCCATGCAGGATATTCACATACACTGTGAATTATGTGTATTTCCTGCACATAACTGGTTGGATGAAGGATGGATTTCAGAGGGGAGCAAACTTGTGCAGGGAGACTAGTTAGGAAACTATTTCACAGTCCAGATGAGAGGAAAAAGGCATGAACTAACTATACCCAGTGAGCATGGGAGGGAGAGACCCAGTCAGATCATAGAAGACTTAGTAGAACTTGACGATCAGTTTGTTGTGGATGGAGAAGGAGGACCTGAAGACATCTCTGCGCTGTTTTTTGGGTTTTTTTCTTCTTTTTCTGGGTGACTCCAAGCATAGTGGTACTATTATCTAGGAAGAAACATGGGTTCAAGAGGTTGGGGAAGAGGGTTCAGCCTACAAATGTCAAGTTTTAGGTACTTTGGGGATGTCTTGAAGAGATACTGAGAAGCTACTTAGAAACAAGTTTAGTAGTTAGAAGCCAGAGCTAGAGCTGCAGATTTGCGAGTCCTCAGTACATAGGCAATTGTTGGAAGTCAAGAGGTCTTTTGAAGTCTTGGAGGAGATGAGTGCCCCTAAAGACCAGAAGAATGGTGTACAAAGAACCTTGGGACACACACATGTTTAAAACGTTGGGTGGAAGAGAATAGCTGGTGAGGGAGACTAAGAAGAAATTGTGGAGTGAGAGGAACCAGATGTTATTGGAGCCAAGGTCCCTTTCTTCAGGGCTGAGGAGAGAGTTTGTACTTTGGACAATACCCGTAGATACAAGGGGTGAAATTAAGAAGGAGGTGATTGGACGATGGGAGATCAGGGCTCTTATAACAGTGGGGTGAGAGGCCTTTCCCAAGGCTCCTGATGGAACTTGGGTACCATTTCTGATGGCCGCATCCAGGACCTCTGTTCTGCTCCTCTTTCTGCTGACAGAGGAGACTGGAGGGTTAGGTGGGGTTGGGTGAGAATGGGCTCAGCTTTCATGATGCTATGAGCCATGAGTCCTCTGCGAGAGGGTCAATCTAGTAACAAATTATTTTCCCCCCTCTTTCCAGTGATAGTCATCCCCATGAGTTTGCACGATGGTAGATGCTTTTGTAGACTGTGCTTCCTCAGAGGAAGCCAAGTCCCTGAGAAACACCTGTGTATAGCTCCTGTAGAGTCAGGTCTCATACTACGTTGAGTTGAATCATTCTGTCTGAATTTAGAAATACCTATGAGTCATGTGATTCAGCTCTTTTCAAAAAACAGAAGATTCTGTTCTGCTCAGTGCCATTTGGGGGCTTTTGCTTGCCATTTTTAATACCAACACTGTCACAGCCATTGTGACTGGTGCTGGCATAAATTCCTGGAATCCTCTCCCTATCCTGCTTCACCAGGTTCTCCTTCCTCTTCCAAACAACAGCTAATCTCAACCCATTTATGAAGTCTTCCTTAATTAATCAGACGACTAGGTACACAACTCCTGCGATTCTCTCTTCACTCAACACCCAATAAATGCTGTCACCCACTGGTTGTGTGTACCTATCGTAAAGACTCATTTAAATTATGTATTTGCTTAATACGTGTGCTAATTGTTCTGTTATTATCACTATTGTCTCAGACAGGAATCATCTAAGTTTAAGTTCTTAAGCATCATTCTTCATCACACAGTTCTGTGATCACGTGGTTGCTTATTCAGTATGTTGGATAATACTAAGCAAAATTCTCTCACTACCTTATTGCATTACCTTTCAAGGATATTTTGTATTTTAGAAACATTAACAACATAGCACACTCTGGTTCTTTCTTGACTAGTAACTTTTGGTCAACACTAAGGTTTTCCTGTTTGTTTTTCCCATAGTCATCACCTCCCAAGTGCACACATGAGAAAATGAATGTCTCAGGAAGAAGAAAAAAGACATCTGATAGCATTGCTCAGTAGTTCAACATAGTAAACAGGGTCTGGCGTCCCCACTTCTATCATTGGCTGCCTGACCTCACTTAACCTTCCTGTTAGTTTCTGTTTCCTCACCAGAAAATTTATTACTTTCCAAGGGAGAGATCCAGTTGATTCTAGAAGATTCTAGGAGACCCAATGTTAATAATGTTAATAAAGGACAAAGTGCAGGATGGTGTTAACCGTATGGTCCTGGGATAAGATCAAGAGTGGAGGATTCCGGGGGTAGTTCTGGTGCTAGCTAGCTACTAGATGAGCCTTGAGCACGTTGTTGAACTTCTAGGTAATGGTTTCCTAGGTATTGATTCTTCTTCTAGGCAATTAGGTGATTGGATTAAAAATCCCTTCTATTTCTTGAACTCTGAAGTAAGAGTTTTAACAACAAGTATAATAGGTAGCACTTAGTTGCCACCTGCTAGGTATTTTTCTAATTATGTTACACTTATTATCTCAGCAAGTCCTCAAAATGGCCGTTTGAGGAGAGTTCTCTAGCCCTTCGTGTTCTACAAATGAGGAAACTGAGGCATAGGAGATAAAACAAGTTGCCCAAGGTCACCCAGTTTATAAGGGGAAGAAGCAGGATTCACAGCTGGGCTCCAGATTCGAAGCGCTCACCCACCACACTCTCCTGCCTGCCATATATAAAGGCTGCACGACCTCCCTGCACCGCCCCCTTGAAGACCAGATTTTAGTAAACTAAGTGCTTTTGCTGCTGAGCAAATTCAACTTAAATTGCATTCTACACTACATCAGAGGTATTTCTTTTATATGCTTTATATCAGTAATTCTAAAAATTAAAAAGTGCCGTAGATTTCTCTTTCTGATTTAATATGCTTACAGTCATTTGGAAACTTGGAACTATGCTGTTTTGACTCACATCAGAATGTTTCAGAAGTACTTTCAAATACAGATGTCTATATCTGGTATATAAAGCCTTAAATTCAGGTAGGGAGAGCAGAAGACTAAAAAGGATGAAATATTTACTATTTTTGAGATCAGGTTTAGACCGTATGACAGAGACTTCGGAGAGCCACTCCTCCCTGGCAGAGCCTCACATCAGCAGCGCAAGTTTCAGACCAGCACAGCTTTCTGCGATGGAAGCTTACCCTGGGGTGGCTCCTACTCACTTGTGCCTCCTCAAGTTCTGAAAGAGTGTGTGGGCTGACAATCAGATTTTATGAAATATAATTTTATTTCAAACTAGTTAAGCTTCGTTACATTTGACATAATTATTCTCCACCCTGTGGTTGGGAGGGCTTGGCAACACCAACTCCTGGATAAGACAGATCAGGGCTCCAGACCTGCCCACCTCCTGAGACTGGAATGTGAGTTTCCACTCTGGGGCACTGAGCCAGCTTCCTATTTACTTAGAGGCATTGAGCACCTCAGGAGCAAAACAGAGGTTGTGATGCAAGTTTTGGCTGCAGAGCATGTTAGGATGGCTTGATGTGTTCACCTAACACGTGATCTGAAAGATTTCTCAAAGCCCAGGGTACACAGGATTACATCGTCTTTTTTAGCCCTTCTAACTCAGTCCTAAGTCAACAGGAGGCCGTGTGAACAATGAGGAAGCTCCCTCTGCGCTCTGATTGTCAAATGGGGGTTGAGTCTGTGCTCTGGGGAACACAGTTAAGTCCCAGAGTTCTTTCTTCCTGGTCAGGGCAGCCAGCAAAAGAATGGTGATAGGGAAAGCCATATGAAGCCATGGGGGCCCCGGTTTACTTACATGACTTAAATTTCTTGCAAATTCTGAGGTGTGGGTGAGTGTGTGTTTGCTTTCTAAACAAAAAGAGGCACATGTGCAAAAGAATAGAGAAAAGGGAAGAGTGAAGTTTAGTTAAAATGACCATGTATGAGGTCTTCTGAGGCACCTGGGTATAGGAGGTGAAAGAGACATAACCCCTAGTTGCCTGGGATAAGGGAAAAGATGGAGGTGTGCTCCCAGGTTGCTGTGGAAACAGAGGGGAGAAGCATTTCACTCTGATTCAGGATTTGCCTTAGGCTCTGAGGCACACAGGAAAGTCTAAGTTAACTAGTTTAAAACAAAACAAAAAAAAAAAAAAAAGGAAGGAAGAACATTCCAGGGCGGGGTGAAAGGCAGGAGCGAAGGCATTAGGGGATGACCGACTTGGTGAACAACTACAAGCAGTTTCTTCCCATGTCCTTCCAGCTATAACAAATCACCTGGAAAATTGATAGGTCACATTACTGCAATGGTAATAGCTGTTGAGGGGGGAAAAGAAAGACCCAATTCATGAAATATTAAAACTGCAAGTGAGCTGACCTTTTAACCAATCTTTATAGTATTAAGGGATTAAATGAGTAAATTATTGGTAATTGGACCCCCAGGGAGAATTTAATTTGCATTTAGATGTGATAAGTGTTTAGTAATTCAATACAAGTTTTACTTTGGCCAGTACTGAGCTGGGTCTTAGGTTGGTGATAATGTAGATCAGGTATAGGGTCTTATCATTAGGCTAACTTTCATCATCTGTCAACAAACAAACATTAAAATCTGTTTATTTTGTGGTTACTAAACGGCTTCTAGAAGTATTGTGAAAGAGAGCAGTACAGTACAGTGACTTCTGTTCTTATGTGACCCTTATCCAAAATTGTAAGAACCTCTCAGGAATATTGATTATGACACTATCCCCGTAGCGCTGAGGACAAAGGTATATTTTCATCTTCTTGAGATAGCTGGGAAACCTGAGAATGATAGTAATTGGGCTGCTTGCCAAAGATGTTACACACACACACCCCAAAACAAAACCTGAAGCAGGTACAATTTTAACCATGCTAGAGCCTCTGAAGAATTGGTATCTTAGCAATGTTTATTTGGACTATTTCTACATTTTATTCTTTGAGATTTCTTGTATTGACCCTAATTTTTACTGTTAAAAAGAATATAATGATTGATATCTATATAACATATATTCCTGCTTTCTGGTGTTTTTTTATAGAAAACAAATCCTAGAAGTTGAATTGTTGCATGAAAGGAAATGCACATAACACTTGGACAAGGTCACAAAAACACTAACTCGAAAAGATATCCGCACCCCCGTGTTCATAGCAGCATTGTTTACAATAGCCAAGATATAGAAACAACCTGTGTCTATCGATGGATGAATGGATAAAGAAGTTGTGATATAGATACACAATGGAATATTAGCTATAAAAAAATGAGGATATCTTACCATTTACGTCAACATGGATGGACCTTGAAGGCATTATGCTAAGTGAAATAAGTCAGAGAAAAACAAATACTTTATGATCTAAAAAACAAACAGGAAAAACAAAACAACCAATTCACAGAAAAACCGATCAGATTTGTGGTTACCAGAGGCCGGGTGTAGGGGGAGGAAGAATTGGAGGAAGGTGGTCAAAAGGTATAAACTTCTGGTTATAAGATAAGTAAGTACTAGGGATGTAATGTATACAACATGATAACCACAGCTAACGTTGATGTATGGTATATAGGAAAGTCGAGAATAAATCCTAAGAGTTCTCATCACAAGGAGAAAATATATATTTCCTTTTCTTCTTTGTTTTTATTGTATTTATATGAGAAGGTGAATGTTAGCTGAACCTATTGTGGTAATCATTTCACAGTATTTGTAAATCAGACCATCATGCTTGTACACCTTAAACTTACACAGTGAAGTTAGGTCAATTATTTCCCAATAAAACTGGAATAAATACTTCGACAGGTATTTGTCAAATTGGTCACCGAAAGAAATCATTCTTGAAATAGCTACGTGTTGAATGTGACCGTGTGCCTAGCTCTGGGCAAAACGTTTCTAACGCGTTATCTCATTCAGTCCTTGGAAAAAACCTAGGAGGAAGGCACTCCCTGGTTTATAGATGGGAACACTGAGGCTTAGCAGGGTAAATACAGCCAGAGGATGGTGGGGCGAGGACTAGAGACCAGTTTATGCTCCTACCAGCAGAGGCTGGAGGTGCAGATTTCCCTACACTGTAGTAAGAGTAGGCATGTTAACTACCTTTATAAGTAGTTGCCAACTTAAGAGGTAAAATGTCATTTACCTTGCAGTTCTTACATGTGTGTCTTGGATAGCATTGGACATCTTGGCATGTTTATTGTCTATTTGCATTTATAATTTTATGAATTCCCTGTTCACTTCCTCTGCCCCTTTTTTACTAGATTGTTTATCCTCTTTTCTTAATGATTTATACATATTATAAATAGTAACACTGTCGCATGTTGCAAATCCTTTTCTCCCCAGTTTGTTTTAACTTTGTTTTGTGTCTGTTGACAAGTAGGACTTTCAATTTCATAGATTGCAAATCTGTGGATCTTTTATGGCTGTAGAAATTTGTTATCCTCATCCCATTACTAGGAGTGTATTTTTTTCCCATGTTTTCTTTCTTTCTATAATTTCCACCTCAACATTTATCTGAGATTATTTGGGTGTAAGGAGTGAGGTAAAGGTATTTCCCAAAAGGCTACCTAGTTGTCTAAACACCACTTATTGAATAATCCATCTTTTCCCACTGATTTGAACCATATTCTCTTTCAGCCAAATTGATTTCTAGTTTTGGACTTTTCTTGAGGGGGTAGAGCACTGTTTAAATTATCGTAATTTTATAATATGTTTTAACATGTAGAGCAGGTCCTCCCTCATTGAAATTTTGGGACAGTTTTAAAATATTTATAGTACCAAATAAACCTTGAAAAAAATTGTCAAGTTTAGAAACATCCTTTGGGAATGTTGATTGAAATTTCGTTGAATTTGACATTAGATAGAATTGACAACTTTGTAGTATTGAGTGTTCCAATTTAAGAACTTCATTTTTACTTATCTTTTCATACCCTTCAGTTGGTTTTATAGTCTTTTTTTCATATAAATCTTCCACTTCTGATAAATTATTTCCTAGATAATTTGGTTTATTTGGTTGTATGAATGGGATTTTTTAACTTATTCTAATTGGCTCTTTTGATATACTAAATACCTTGACTTTTAATGATTTATTATTGTCCATCACACTGAACTCATTTTTTTAATAGATTAGGCTGAATTCTCCTGAGTTTTCTAGTCATACATTAAACAACTTCAAATAATGGTATCTTTGCCACCTTTTCCTAATAGTTTGATCTTTTGTTTCATTTCTAACAACTTTGGTGAGTACTTTCAGAATAATATTAAATAATAGTGGTGATAATTAGTCTTATTCGTTCTTAACTGTCACAGGAATTTTGTTAACATTTACCATTCAGTTTGATACTTCTGACCTGTGAAAATGTGTGTTAGTCATGTTAAAGAGACAATCTTTTAGTCTTTTCGAAAGAATTTTTTATTGGATTACAAGTTAAATTTTATCAAGTGCCTTTTAAACATCTATTGAAACTGTCATACTTATTCTTTCACCTATTAATAGAATAAGCTATAATAGATTTTGTAATAATATGCCCATTGTTATGCTCCTGAGAAAATTCCCACTTGGTCATAGTGAGTTTTTCTTTTTAAGATAATTCTGGATAGTATAGAAGTTTCTGGTTATTTGAGTATATTGCTACTGGGAAAAGTCTACATAAAATGAATCCTTCAGTATTAGAGGTAGTCCTTTAAAAACTTTATCAATTCCTTCTAAAAAATTAGACTTTTTGGTTTATGTGACTAATTTTGACCATGTATTTACATGGAAATCTTCTATTTCTTCCAGGTTTTAAAATTTATTAGCAGATTATTCTTGCATGATTCCTTTAGTTTCCTTTGGAGCAGTGATTCATTTAAAAGCATTATTGAAGAAGGAATCTTTATTTTATAATCACAAGTCTCTGCATACATTGGAAAAGTTCTAGAACAGTTAGGTGGAAGATATCATTTATGATCTTTAAATGGTGCACAGTTTTTAGAGTCTTCAGATTAGGAGCCACTACTTTTAAAATATGAAATTAGAAAGGGAACTCTGAGTGTGTTCCCAGTTAATTTCTGCCTCTTCCAAGTTAACAGAGGTGGTGCTGGAACTGATGCTTTTGGGCAGGGCTCTCACTGTGTTGGGGGCAGTTCCCTCACTAAGTTTGTGAGGACAGCAGAATGAAAGGGGAGTAATGAGGAGCCCTGTTTGCCAGCCGGTCACTGCAGCCAGTCGGTGCACCTGAGGTCCCAGACAGCTGGACAGGGACTGCGAGACCATGCTGCTGTCACATACTGGCGCATCGAAACTCTGGGGAACCCACGCTCTGTTCCGGGGGAGACTGGCCCAAGATAGCCAATTATAACTAGGCAGTTGGGAATCCCAGGGTTCACGTATGTCTAACAAAGCATGATGATTTTCTGGGGTGTTTTACATCTTGAAGAAAGAAAAAAGTAATTTGGGGAGTATTTGAACTACCAAACTTTCTCATACATTAGGTGCTGGTAGGTTCATTACACATTATTCTTTTTTCCCTTCTTTTAATGTATAGCTACTCTCCAGAGAGACCGAATCTTCAAACATTTTACCAGGAAGCGCCAAAGGGCTATGCGAAGGCGAGTCCACCAGATCAACGGACATAAGTTCATGGCCACATACCTGAGGCAGCCCACCTACTGCTCTCACTGCAGGGAGTTTATCTGGTAAGAGGTCCCCTGTCTTCTCTCCTCCCAAGAGCTGAGACTTCCTCTGGTTGTGTGTGATTTCAGGAGAAAGCATGATTATTAAGAATTGTTTTAGAATCTGATTTTTTTCTCTTACTCTAATATGTTGACCTAGAAATTTTAATCCCCAACAAAAAAATTACACAATTTACAGATTAAGTTTTATATGTTATTTCTTTTGCCAATCATGTTGGTAAAAGTGCTAATGAATCATGAACTGGTTAAAAAGCACTAATTAGAGAGAGAGGCTAATCAGTTAATAAATGATCTATCCCTAAGGAGGAAAGAAATATCAACAGTATTTCTCTAAGAAGGCATGAATCACATGATGACTTATGGAATTAATTGTTGCAAGTAAACTAAACATACAGTAGTCTTCAGCCTTATAGTATGTAGACAAAGGTAATAGCTTTCAGTGATCACATACTATAATCCCTGGCATTTAAGAATCAAGATAATTAATAGTTGAGAAATTCTAGATGATTTGGGGCAATATCTTACTATACATGTTACTCAAGTGGCAAATCTATAATGTAAAATAAATTTAAGTAATAGTTATCTTCAATCAGAGGCAACATTAAACATATTTATTTGCAGAGAGAAGGAAGAAATACCCTCACATGCACAAAACATACACATACACACCCTTCTCAGGAGGAAGAAACACACTTTCATATCTGCAGCATAAAAGGAGATCTTTGTTTTTGTTGCAAATTTTAGTCATTTTGTTTAAAGCAGAAACACTTGATTCAGATTCATTTCTGAGTATTGATCAATTACTTTGTGTTTTGTGGGGGGTTTTGTGATTACTTTGGATTTTATACCTTTTAACAGTCAGAATGCAGGCTTAGTTTGTGTTTCTGGCCTTTTTAATCAAGAATATGGTCTTGTCTATGAACCTTTTAAAGTACTATTGGAATCCGTTTGCTAGTATTTTATTGAGGATTTTTGCATCTATGTTCATCAGTGATATTGGCCTGTAATTTTCTTTTTTTTGTGATATCTTTGTCTAGTTTTGGTATCAGGGTGATGGTGGCCTCACAGAATGAATTTGGAAGTCTTCCTTCCTCTGCAATTTTTTGGAATAGTTTCAGAAGAGTAGGTGTTAACTCTTGTCTAAATGTTTGGTAGAATTCACCTGTGAAGCCATCTGATCCTGAACTTTTGTTTGTTGAGAGCTTTTAAATTACTGATTCAATTTCAGTACCGGTAATTGGTCTGTTCATATTTTCTATTTCTTCCTGGTTCCATCTTGGGAGACTGTACCTTTCTAAGAATTTGTCCATTTCTTCTAGGTTGTCCGTTTTATTGGCATTATAGTTGCTCATAGTAATCTCTTATGATCGTTTGTATTTCTGTGGTGTCTGTGGTAACTTCTCGTTTTTCATTTCTGATTTTATTGATTTGGGCCCTCTCTCTATTTTTCCTGGATGAGTCTGGCTAAAGGTTTATCAATTTTTTTTTATCTTTTTGAAGAACCAGATTTTAGTTTCATTTATCTTTTCTATTGCTTTTTAAGTCTCTATTTCACTTATTTCTGTTCTGATCTTTATGATTTCCTTCCTTCTACTAACTTTGGGTTTTGTTTGTTCTTCTTTCTCTAGTTGTTTTAGGTGTAAGTTTAGGTTGTTTATTGAGATTTTTCTTGTTTCCTGAGGTAAGCTTGTATCACTATAAACTTCTTTCTTAGAACTGCTTTGGCTGTGTCCCATAGGTGTTGTGGTTTTTTTTTTAATATTTATTTATTTTTGGCTGTGTTGGGTCTTCGTTGCTGTGCACGGGCTTTCTTTTAGTTGCGGCTAGCGGGTGCTACTCTTCGTTGCGGTGCGCGGGCTTCTCATTGTGGTGGCTTCTCTTGTTGTGGAGCATGGGCTCTAGGCACGCAGGCTTCAGTAGTTGTGGCTCGTGGGCTCTAGAGCGCAGGCTCAGTAGTTGTGGCGCACGGGCTTAGCTGTTCCATGGCATGTGGGATCTTCCTGGCAGGGATCGAACCTGTGTCCCCTGCACTGGCAGGCGGATTCTCAACCACTGTGCCACCAGCAAAGTCCCATGTCCCATAGGTTTTGGATTGTCACGTTTTCATTTTCATTTGTCTCTAGGTATTTTTTTTATTTCCTCTTTGATCTCTTCAGTGACCCATTGGTTGTTTAGTAGCATACTGTTTAGCCTCCATCCGTTTGTGTTTTTTGCAGGTTTTTTTTTCTTATAGTTGACTTCTAATATTATAGTGATGTGGTTGAAATATATGGTTGATATTTCACTATTCTTAAATTTACTGAGGCTTTTTTTGTGGCCTAGCATGTGATCTATCAAGAATGTTCCATGTGCACTTGAAAAGAATGTGTATTCTGCTGCTTTTTGGGTGAAATGCTCTATAGATAATATCAATAAATATCATTTGGTCTAATGTGTCGTGTAAGGCCAGTGTTTCCTTATTGATTTTCTGTCTGGATGATCTGTCCATTGATGGAAGTGGGGTGTTAAAGTCCCCCACTATTATTGTGTTACTGTTGATATCTCCTTTTACATTTGTTAATATTTGCCTTACGTATTAAGGTGCTCCTATGTTGGGTGCATATATATTTACAATTGTTATATCTTCTTGGATTGATCCTTGATCATTATGTAGTGTCCTTCTTTGTCTCTTGAAACAGTGTTTATTTTAAAGTCTATTTTATCTGATACAAGTATTGCTGCTCCAGCTTTCTTTTGATTTCCATTTGCGTGGAATACCTCTTTCCATCTCCTCACAAATATCATATGATACCATGTGGAATCTAAAAAAATGGTACAAAGGAACTTATTTACAAAACAGAAATAGACTCACAGACATAGAAAACAAATTTATGCTTACCAAAGGCAGAAGGAGGGGGCAGGGATAAATTAGGGGTTTGGGGTTAACAGATACATACTACTATATATAAAACAGATGAACAACAAGGACCTACTGTATAACACAGGCAACTATATTCAATATCTTGTAATAACGTATAACGGAAAAGAATCTGAAAAAGAACATATATGTATACATAGATTTGTATATATATATATAAAATGAATCACTTTGCTATGCACCAGAAACTAACGCAACATTGTAAATCAACTATACTTCAATAAAATAAATTTTAAAAAGAAATAAGACATTAAATTTGTACACAATAAAAAAATAAAATATAAAAGAAAGAAAAAGTATAGAGTCTTGTCTAAACCAAAGGCCCTAAACTGGCTGTCGATATGTATGAAGCCTAAAACTGTAGTCTTTAGGAAGACGTTCCTATTCCATTTTTTGATGAAAAAATTAGCATCTCTGGCAACTTCGAGCCCATTTTTCTTCTTTGCATGTTCCAGTTAGACCCACCTCTCCCTGGATTTGCCTGACCAGAAGGGTAATTGTCTGTTGCTCTTTTATTTCATGTCACACCATTTGGCTTCCCTCCTTTACGTGACCTGTCTGCCCCTGTAGGCATTTGTGGTGACAACCTGTGATCTCAACTAACGTTCTTAATGGAAACTTACTTGATAATTTCACCAATTTTTTTTCTACCAAGGAAACTTTAACTCCCACCTAACTGGCCTTGTGAAACACACGCACACGCACACACACACACACACACACACATGCACACTCACTTAAAATAGTGGTTATGTGTTTTATATATATACACACACACACACATACACACACACACACATACACACACACACACACACACACACATATGATTAAGCACATGGACTCTGTCATTCAATCTCATCACCAACTAGATGTGTGAACCTAGACAAGCTATATAACCCAGCAATGTCTCCTCATTTGCAAAACAGAGACAATAATTTTATTTTATTTACATAGTAAACTTTTATATGCACTAGAGTGCCAGGCACTGTTCTAAGTATTTTACATTATCAACGCTTTTTATCTTCATGATAACCTTATAAAGTAGGTACTGTTATTATTATACCTTTTTATATATTAAGAAACAGTGGCTCAAAGTAGTTAACAACTTGCCCCAAATCACATCCAGGCCATCCAGCTTCAGGATCTGTGCTCTAGGCCATCCTATTATATGTGCTACCTCACGTGGCTTTTATGAGGTTTAAATGAGATGGTAGAGGTCAGCTGCTTGGCTCATGGCCTGGCATATCCTACTGGCTTAGTAAAATGTGGTTTTTGTTAATAAGAATGAGAATCATATCACCATCACCCAGAGACTGTATTAGGGAGAGACAGAGATGGAAGCTGTGGGTATGATGGGCATATTGTGACCGTACTTCTGCTCCCCAGTGGACTCTGGGTGATGTGGGCACACGGAAGATGGAAGATGCCTCAGGTCAGGCAGCTGGAGTGGACTCACCTGTTTACATCCATATGTATATCTGCATCTGTTTACTTCACCCTCTGCATGTCTTTATGTGTATGTGAGAGAGAATGATCAGTAAGGCAGTAAAGTGAAACTTCAGGAAGAGGCTCAGTCATACACACAGAGGAGGTTTATTTTCACTGAGGACTTGGGGGATTGCCGCAGCGATGGGTAGAATGAGAACTGCCAAACTCACCTGTTTGTTATTCGGAGCATTCTAACTCATCAATTTCCTCCTTGTCCTGTGGTAACAAAAAAGGGCTTAAAAAGGACATTATTTCTGCTGCTTCTCTGAAATTGTGTTTTTTATAAAGGACCAGAGGATGAAATTTGTTTTCCTTAAGTACTGTAATTATAGGAACATTGTTGCTGAAATATTTGACTAATGGTTTCTTTTTTCTCTATTGTCTTGAACAGGGGTGTATTTGGGAAACAGGGTTATCAATGCCAAGGTAAGAAAACATTTTAAAACTATGTTTAATCTTGTTGTTCCTGTGTTAAAAAGTGATTATACCAAGAGGAAACAGGATACATTCCATTAATATTTTGATAAATAACTCTCTGTAGGTCAAATGAGACCCCCGTAGAATTACAACCCTTTAGTTTTGTTTAAATTTTAGCCATGTCTTTTTGTAGACAAAGTAGAGGGGATGTTTTTATTTCTGAATCCAGGATACCTATATACGTGTAGTTGTTTAAAGTTTTGTCTCTGCAGGATCATGAACATACTAAAAGGTAATGCGATTTTGTGAGCAGGACCCTTGAGTCTTGAAGATAAATTTTTGGTGTTTTACAATCCCCTTGTCCGTAGGAGTGAGAAGTAGCACAATGCTGATTTCTCTTTACCTGCATTGGAAATAGAAGCTATTATCCAAGTTGCTTTTTGGATTTTCTGAATTTAGTTAAATGTGAGAATGTTCAAAGTTAGGCTGTTAAAGGTCTTGTAAGTTATTATCCATTCAATTTATTTTGATTTTCACAATTCTGAGATAACCTCGATTAGTGTTCCGGAAGAATTGGAATGAAATAAAAAAGGAAAGAGGAAAAGAAGGCTCCTTAATCTGGAGGTTTAGCCAGGCTGGGTTGGACTTTTCTTTTATTTGGGCCTCCCTCATCATTAACTTGAGCGTCATCTCATGGTTTATCCATATGGTACCTATTATCTTAATTTACACCCTACAGATCATTGGTAAAATAGTACTACCTATCCTAGAGTGGTAACCTATGGTAAACTAGGTAAATAAAGAAATCCCACCTTCTCTTCTGAAGGAGGGGAAGTAAAATATTATTTCCCTTAGAAGAATGGAATAAGACATACATTTGGATGTAATTTTGACTTTAATATGTATGAACAATTCTGAGTTCTCAAATTTAGGAAAAACTGATTTGATATGACAACAATAATTGACCTTCTGCTATTAATTTCAGCCTCAACTGAGAGCATAGTTCACAGGTCAGAATCAATGTCACTTTTTGGCTTGGACCTCTCCAGCACAGGGGTATGCTCTGTCCATCTCATGCATACAAAGATAACTTGAGAACCTCTTGGTAAACAAGATTACATTTTTGAGTTTAAAAATACATGATTTGTGACGTATCTGTTGTGTTTTTAGTTTATTTCTTCTACCATGGCCCATAGTGCCAGGATATTTGAAGAGCTGATTTTCAGTGGGCCACCTGTTAAAGGACCAGGAAAGAACACTGGTCAGGAGACATGAGGACACTAATTTGTGCACATCTTGCAAAGGGATATAAAACCACATGCCTAGTTGGAAGGATATACCAATCATGCTAAAAAAAGCACACAGATTAAAGCAGTCTTCAGAACAAGGAAATTTATAAAGGATAAGGGAGGGCATTATGGAATGATAAAAGGAGTCAGTTTTCCAAGAAGACATAAAAATCTTTAACGTATATGCGCCTAATAACAGGGCATCAAAATACTGAAGGCAAAAACTGATAGAACTGCAAGGAGATATAAACAAATCCACTATTATAGTTGGATTTAATTTTATTTACTATCTCAGCAGTTTCTGATTCTGATTGATCGGCATTTCTGCCTGATCCAGCAGGCAGAAAATCAGTAAGAATATAGTTGACCTAAACAGCACTATCACAACTTGATCGAATTGACATTTATAGAATTCTCCATCTAAGAGCAGCAGAACACACATTCTTCTCAAGCTTACTAGGAACATTTACCAACATAGACCACATTCTGGGACATTGAAACAAACCATAACAAATATAAAAGAATAGAAATCATAAAAAGTATCTTCTCAGACCACAGTGGAATTAAACTAGAAATCAATAACCAAAAGATAGCTCAAACACCTCCAAATATTTGAAGATTAAGCTACATATTCTAAATAGCACATGGGTCAAAGAAGACTCAAGAGGAAATAAAAAATATTTTAAATCAAATGAAAATACAATTTATCAAAATTTGTGGGAGGCAGTGAAAGCAGTGCTCAGAGGAAAATTTAGAGTATTAAATGCATATATTAGAAAAGAATAAAGGTCTAAAATCAATAATCCAAGTTTCCATCTTAAAAAGGAGAGAAATTTAAGCCTAAACTGAGCAGCAGAAAATAAATAACAAAAATAGAGTGCAAAACAGTGAAATTGAAATTAGGAAAACAGTTTAAAAAATCCACAAAACCAAATGCTATCAATAATTCTCCAAAAAGATCAATAAAATTGATAAGCCTGTAGCCAAGCTGACTGTGAAAAAAACAAATGCCTTGGAATATAAGATTTTTCTATGTGAAGGATTCCCTCATATAGAAAGACCAGTTCTCTGGGCACTTTCAACTTGGTTCTCCTGAGAATTCAATCTGATGACAGCTAGATTTGTTTTAGATTATAGTGCTACTTGCTGACATGTCATCTCTCTTTATGTATTTAATCCTAGAAACTTCCATATGTCTTGAAAGATCTTAAAAATGATGTGTATTTTCATATTGCTTCATTGCACATGTTCATCCTTTAATGGAAACTGGACTCTGCACTCTATCAGTTGTCTGAATGAAAATTAAAAAAATGTTATTTAGAAAGTTCTAACTATTCAAGCAATTGATTGGGTCATTCTGCAAATACTTAATGAATGCCTACTTTGTTCAAGTCATCATGCTGGCTGGGAATCCTGAGGACATTAGAGGCTGTATGTGGAAGATCTGAAATGAGGGAGGCCAGCTAGAGGTTGTAGGAGACTAGAGGAGGGAGAGAGTTTCAGTCTAGAAGGGGAGCCATGGGGAGTATATTTTCATAAAAGAGACATTTTTTAAAGTTGTGTCTTGTTATACATTTAAGGTTTAGTGAAGTGATAGGAAAGGAAGATACCCCAGGGATTGAGAGGGACATGGACAGTGTGTTGGGGAGAGTGAAGACTTGCTCCAGGAAGAGCACCTAGTCTAGTTATTAGTGGAACAAAGAGCCCCCAGAGAAGAAAGGTGACAGGTGAGCCTGGGGTCGGCTTGGGAGAGCCTGAAACCCATCTGGGAAATTTCAACTCTAGTTTGACTGACTGTGAGGCACGATTGAATGCTTTAGATTATGGGCCTGAGGTGACCAGAATCATATACTGTGAGATGATTCCTCTGGAGGTTGGGGCAGGAAGGAGGAAAGCCAGGAAGGATGACATTAGTTCCGGACCTGAGTATGAATAGTTCAGGCGTGAGCAAAGGCCTGAGTTAGGGTGGTGGTGAGGAATATAGGAAGAACGGGAGCATTGGCTGCCATCATGTGGGCCCACCATCTAAATCAAGCCACCATGGCCTGGTGCCTCCAATAAATGTTTAATGGCTGGATTTAATTTCCTAGTGTGCACCTGTGTCGTCCACAAGCGCTGCCATCATCTAATTGTTACAGCCTGCACCTGCCAAAACAATATTAACAAAGTGGATTCAAAGGTGAGATAGCAGTTTGCTGATTAAGTGCCTGCATGAGCTCATGCGAGCACATTCTCTCTATCTCGCTCTCTCGCTCCCTGTCTCTCTTGCTCGTTCTCTCTCCCCCTCTCGCTGCCTCTGTCTCTCTTTCTCTCTCTCTCTCCCTTCTTCCCTCTGCTTTTCCTTCCTCCCTCTCATTCCCAATTCCCTTCCACACTCCTTGAAGCCAATGGTGGTATCAGAATTGAAATTTCTCTCCTTTTTATATTATGGCATTTGTATTTCTTTACTTGCATAGCTTGACCTGTCCTGCAAATGACTCCATTAGTGATCAGCTGGGTAAAAGCTCTAGGGATCAGTTCTACTAATTTGCAGAGAGATTTCCCTGAGTTTGGCATCAGATGACTGAGATTTGAATGTAGAACCCAGACTCTGCTAGCTAGCTTCTCTCTCGGCCTCAGACCTAAAATAGTATCAATACTACAAGATAGAATTGATATGGTAAGTATGTTGTTAACTGTAAATTGCACTTCCTAAATAAAGTGACCTTTGGCCCCCTCCAGCCTCTCGAGGAATTTCAAGGAGGATCTAGATCTATACATAAAGGCTTGAACATCACTCTTGCCATTAGCATTGCATCCAGCTGAGGTGGGCATACATTCTAAATTCTGGAGGTAGAAGGCAGTTGGAGTATTACCAACAGTTAGCAGTGGATTTACAGATGCACTGAAGAGTCTGACTCTGGAACTTGTTGGTTCTTTACAGTATACGCCCAGGATGGCTGAGAGTACACACAGAGGCGTGTGTACTTTCTTTTATGAGAAAGAGGCCAGAAACGTTTCAAGAGGAGTAATATTGCCCCACGACTTGTTATGTGTGGCTCTGTGGTTATTGCTTCCAACTGTGATATAGACTATAGAGCATATGCCTAATTTAACTATTTGCTGGAAACAGTATGTGAGATTTCACCTGATCCTGAGACGTGATCGTCTGTGAGATAAAAGCAGAACCTTTGCACTCAGATATCAAAATACAAAGACAGGCAGAGGCTGGAAGGGCTGAATAAGATCACCAGTTGAATGTCACTTTGGAATAAATTCCTTCTGTGGTTCCCTGTCCTCTGGGGGTCACCCCATCCTCATGACACAATTTCTGAAAGAACTCGTGGTGATAGCAAGTGTATGTTGCCTATAAAAGACGTGTTGAATCCTGAAGTTAAAAGGTTCTAGAAATAGACATGGGTGTGAGGAATTGGCCAGGAGAGAAACACGGCCAAGTGAATGTAAAATGTGAAATGAATATTTAAATTTCTATTAATCTCCCAAGATGGTGGACAGGTTAATGTATACCACACATTTCTGTCCAGCCAGTCTTGTTCGCTAGAAAGTGTGTTTCGTCTGCGTGGTGAGGCCTGGGTAATTCATCGTGGCCGAGCAGTAATAGTGTACTCATCTCGGGTGTCATAGTAACACTTTGCGTTTGGTGGGCTCCTGTTACAGTTTTCACAAAAGGTGTGGGTATGGAATTTCAGCTCTCGTCCTCCTGTTTCCTTGCTACAGATTGCTGAGCAGAGGTTCGGAATCAACATCCCACACAAGTTCAGCGTCCACAACTACAAGGTGCCAACGTTCTGTGATCACTGTGGCTCCCTGCTCTGGGGGATAATGCGACAAGGACTTCAGTGTAAAAGTGAGATTCTCGGGGGCTTGGGACCCACTTCCTCGTGAGAACACCTTGCTGCGAGCTTTCAGAATTCTGCAGTTCAGAATCTGACCTAGGACGGATGGTTTCAGATACCTTGTAAATGAACATCTTAGTGGCTCTCTCTATGTACGTGTCCCTTGTCAGGCACGTAAAGAGAGCTACATGTGAGCCACAGATTTCCTAACCATGGAATGTTTACTCACTTGCTAAATGAAATGTCCTGTCTGGTTAACTAACCCGTTGGCTATCCTCTATTTAGTACTGAGTACAGGCTAGTCATTGTGTATTTCCATAGGTATTTGAAAGAGGAAAAGATGGGATCTGGTCAGAAAGGGAAGATGGTAGGAGGTGAGGTGGCCAGAAGAGAAGGTTGAGTTGTGAGTAAGAGCTAGCAGGAGAGTTGGTTTGATCACCTCACCAAAAATAAGCAGGAATTGGGTTATAAAAGCATAACCCAGGGCTTCCCTGGTGGCGCAGTGGTTGGGAGTCCGCCTGCCGATGCAGGGGACACGGGTTCGTGCCCCGGTCCGGGAGGATCCCACATGCCGCGGAGCAGCTGGACCCGTGAGCCATGGCCGCTGAGCCTGCGTGTCCGGAGCCTGTGCTCCGCAACGGGAGAGGCCACAACAGGGAGAGGCCTGTGTAACGCGCAAAAAAAAAAAAAAGCATAACTCAGTCCGCCCTGTGTCTTCTCAAAGAGCTTGATAGAGATCAGAGAGTAGGTGGCCGTGCGAGGGCATGCACTTCAACAGCAATGTCCAGTGGAGCCTGAGTTTGGAGCTTTTGCCTCAGCAGAGGATAAGGATGTGGGGGCTGGTCCCTGTCCTGTTAGGAGTTGAGGGGCTGGTGACCTGGAGTCATCTCTCATTGAGTGTTGCTGTAACAATCTGGCTGTCGTGGGGTGCACTGTCCTGTGCTAAAATACGTGTGAGTTTCAGCCTGAAGCCTGAGACACATTCCGTGTCACCAGGGGAGGCAGAGTTCATGTCAGTACAACTGGACAGCTTCCACTGGCTGCCTGGACTTAACCAGACCTGCTTCTATTAACAAAAAGGGGCTAGTCACTTGTCTTTAAGAAAGGCAAATTCTTTTATTTCTTCAGAGCACCATTTAATTATTCTTTCTTCATAGATACCTGAAATAATTCTTTTTCAACCAAAACAGCAGCCAACTCACATGTAGCTTTGTTTCAGGCACTGCTTGATCGTTAGCTGGATGGTGTCACCCAGGTGTGGGTTTCTAGCGTGAAAGTCACTTTCTGCTTTCGTATGGTTGTTGCTGACAGGCAGAGCCATGGGTGGGATTCATCTGCATTGCACTTGTCCCTGGTGGTGCTGAGGATAGCACGCCTGCAGTGTTCCAGCTCCTATCATTTTTGCTTTTATTGTCACTTGGAGCTTTAGAAAGGCCACTGCAGGCTTGTATATCTCCATACCAGCCTTGCTGAGAGAGGTGGATTTCCTATGAATCTAATGAAGCTTAAACCTTGGAGCTCCTCCCTTGCAAGGTACCTTCCAAGTTCTCTACTTGATGAAGTGCTCTTTTTCTTAAAGAGGGCAACCCTACAATTGCATCACTTCAGGCACCACGAAACCTGGCTCTGTGTATGCTTCCAAAGATGGGCTGACACACCTCAATGCATCTTACGCTGCTTTATCCCTGCCTCCGATCAGCAGGGCCCGTGTCAAGAAACCATGTCAGAACTCTGTGCTGATTAAACCTCGGGTCTTTCATCACCCCAAGTCAGCTTCCTGTGCACCAGGAGCTTAGCTTGCGTCGCTCTCCTCTTCCAACTGCCACTTGCCTTGACCTTTAAAAAAGTTGCTTTCTGTCACCCATGAAGCCACAGGCTGCAAGCACTGAGAAATACAGCTGCTGCACAGGATGCCGCATTCTGTGCTGTGAGGGCCACCCAAAGACAGTGCTCAGAGAGAAAGCTTTACTTAGAGCCGTTTCTCTCAGAAACACCAGTTCCATCCTGTCTGAACAGCCATCTACACGTGGCTGTTAGATTGCTACCTTTTATTGAGAGTTACAAGGAATGGCATAAAGTCGGTTGACGCGTTTCCTTGTTACTTAATTGAGTGAGCTGTTGCCGTGATGAATGTTTTGATCTCTGTATTGAATCATGCTGGGAAATCAGTGATGACTTTTAAAATATGATTTAAGTGAGTGTCTTGCATCAAGTCACAGTGAAAACAAAAAGAAATTTGAAATGTATTATTCTTCCGTATGCCAGGCTTACTGCTTCTGCACAGAACAGAAATAGAGAAAAAATCAGGGATTTACTTACACTCAGGGATCGTTGTGAGTGTCAGTTGAATTTGATGAGAAGATCTCATTATTCAGCCTGTGCAATTCCTCAGTCACGGTCTTTCAGGTTATCTCAGCTCTCTTTCACAGCACATGTTGACGTGTCTCCTTTCTGAACGTGGATTCCCTTTTCCTCTTCCATCCAGTATGTAAAATGAATGTACACATTCGATGTCAGGCGAACGTGGCCCCAAACTGTGGAGTGAATGCAGCGGAGCTGGCCAAGACTCTGGCAGGCATGGGCCTCCAACCCGGAAGTATTTCTCCCACCTCGGTGAGACTTTGCTATTTTCATATTTTGTAATTTAGAAGTTGTTCAGATGTGGCGAGCCCTTAGTATTGTGTGTGGCATAATCAAAGTTCCTAGTCTCAGCAAATACAATAAACAGATTTACTGCATTTTTAAAGAGCATTTTGTTCCACAAATAAGGTTCTGTATACAATTATATAACAAGAAATAATGAGCGTGCAGATATAGCAAGAAGCAGAAAAGGGATTTTTTTTTTTTTTTTTTAAACAGCTTCCTGTCATTGTGGTCTGGTGAAAAGCCTGGAATCCAGGGTCCTCGGTTCTGCTCTTGTCGGGGCCCCCAGCACTGCAGTTGACCAGTAACTATGGGCCTTTGCTTCCTTCTCTCTGAAGGGGTTGAACTTAAAGAGCTGATGTTCTCCACAGGCCTGGAATCCAGCAGTTGTGTAGTATTTGTTTATGGATCGTGAATTTATCTCAAGTCCAGCCACAGACAGGAGTTCCTTCCTCTTGGCGGGAGTGGGTGGAGCATGTCAGTGGCTGTGTCCTGCCACCGCCCTGAGTGACCCTCCCCCACCTGCTGTTGTCCATTAGAGCTTCAGCCACATCCCAGGCCCACATCCTATTGCCGCCTTCCTGGCTGTGGTCTGCTGGGAATTGGGCAAGAGCCATGGTTATGGCTGAGGCTTCTGAAATGTGTAGCTTGACGCCGGGTTCAGGAAAATTCTAGATTTAACTGTCAAATCTCTCTGGGCACTTAGGAAGGGAAGTGCAATCACTGTCAGGTTCTTGGTTATCCAAACAGTGTCATCACTAACCACCCCATTTCCTTTTCACTGAAGGGCCCTGCCTGGTACAGCAGGGGCTTGGATTGACATTGCACTTCTTGATTTCAGGAAGGCGTTGGCAAAGTCCTTCAAGTCTGTGTGTCGTTCTTGTGGACAGACAGGCAGGATGCTATACCGTGAGGGGGATTTCCAGTGCATGGGACAGCTGTGCCTGAAGAGTGTAGGTTAGGGATTTCGGCCTGGCCCAGGGCTTCTGAAATACCGTGGAAATAAGCTGAGCCATGTGGCACAACCTCTAGGAATGGGCAGCGCCACTTACCACTTGAACCAAGTATCTTTCATGTTCTGATACTTAATAGTGAGAAAACCCAAATTAGCTGACAGTACAGCATTGAAGAGAGACATCTTCAGTCTATCAAAAGAGAAGAATGGGTTAAACAAACAAACAAACAAAAGATTGAGACGCTGGATTTAGAGTTTTCTGGCAGGGGAAGTATTTAAGTGGAGGAAGTGAGATTCAAGCTGGTAAAATTTTTCCATCTTTGAAAAATTTATGATCAGAAATCTAGAGGAGAAACTATTAAAATAATTGGATTTTAAAGGTGATCCATTTTATATCTTCAATCACTGTTTCCCTGGGTTGAGTAAGAAAAATCCTTGTAGTTTCAGGATATTGCCCAGCTGTGTATTACAAACATTGCTTAGGAGTTACCCCAGATAAGCTTTTTTTTTAGCTAAATAGGTCAAATGCTCCAGGATGTCAGACTTTTGGTCTCTTATCTGGTGGTAGCCTGTCTTATAAATATCCCAAGGTAGACACCTGCACGTCACCTTGTCTTTAGGTAGCACCCTCCCTGGGATGAGTCTTGTACTAGTGGGATGGGGCTAGAGAACTCCCCAAAGAGGCCACACCTACTTCTGGTTCTCTGTGGTGAACCGGGAGCTCTCATTGTGTTGGTGGTTAACCTTTCTGGAGGGCAAGTTGACCATGTATCAGAAGTCTTCAAAATTAACACATTGGCCCAAAGAATTCCCTTTCCAGAAAGTTATCTTAAGAAAATAGACGATGTTGATGAGGATGATCGTGTTGATAAAGATGACAACACAGCTTAGGTTTATGGAATGTGCCAGGCACTGGTCTAAGTGCTTTAAGTGCAGTTAGTCATTTGCTCCTCATAACAACCCATGTTGCAGGTACTATAACATCCCCTTTGTTAGAAGAGGAAACTGAGGCTCAGAGAGGTAGGTGACTTGTCCATGGTCACAGGGTTAGGTTGTAGAGCTGTGATTTGAACCCAGGCCGCCTGCTTGAGAGCTTAGACTCCTAATCACCCTGATTTGAAGATTTGCCTGCAAGTATGGTCACTGTGTGTTATCTATACTAGTGAAAACTGGGAGATAATCTATATTTCCAATACCAGGAATTAGTGAATCAGTTGTGATATATCCATAAAATGGAATATTGGACAGCTTTTTGAAACTCACGTTCTTGAAGGAAATTTAGAGATATGGATAATATGCATGGAAAAATGTTAAATTAAAACTTGTGTTATGAAACAATTTTATTGTATTTTTTTAAATTAAGTGTAAAGATAGACGTGTGTATATGTCTGTTTCTATTTTTTGTTTTTTGAGGAGGGCTGATGAGATTATAGGTATTGTCAGTCTTACCCTTCATATATTTACATTAACTTTTGTTTCTCTTTTATAATTTAAAATATTATATATAGAAGTGTTGCTTCCTCCGTTCTTGGTGTGGAGTGGTGCTCAATTCTCTGAGCAGTTGTGAAAGCTGCTATTTGCAGGACATGGACACCAGGTGGCGCTCTTGGAACTTTGACCACCCTGTAGAAAGCCACCACAAGAAAGCAGGTGGACCAGACTGAGACATTTTCTATATACTCCCATTTGAGCACAAACTGAAACTCGGTGGCTTAGATATATTTTAAATGATTCTGACCCAAATACAGTAAGCACAGATCAGGAGTTGGTGCCGAAGCAGTTCTGAGTGGCAGAACCTGATCACATGTCAAGCTGTATTGATCTTTCCCCATGTGTTATATTGAGGGTTGAAGCTGCAAGTAAGGTCTTCTTCATCCATAAATGCTTCATGCTCCACTGTGATTTCTGACTCGATGTATTCCTACTCTCCTTTGCAGAATCTTCTTTCCAGATCAACCCTAAGACGACAAGGAAAGGAGAGCATCAAAGAAGGAAATGGCATTGGGCTTAATTCTTCCAACCGACTTGGGATCAGCAACTTTGAGTTCATCCGAGTACTGGGGAAGGGCAGCTTTGGGAAAGTGAGTCTTGGCGCCAAGTGTTCGGGTGGTTAAAGGATGCCTGCTCCATGTATGTTGTTTGCCTGTGCGTGTATGTATACACATGCCCATTTCCCACGTGCCATCTGTCTTCTGCCCCAGACGAGGCCACACCCTAAGAGCTGCATGAGTTCTCACGTTCCCTCCTCCTGCTTTGCCGTAGGTGATGCTTGCAAGAATAAAAGAAACAGGAGACCTCTATGCCGTGAAGGTGCTAAAGAAGGACGTGATCCTGCAAGATGACGATGTGGAGTGCACCATGACAGAGAAGAGGATCCTGTCTTTGGCCCGCAATCACCCCTTCCTCACTCAGTTGTTTTGCTGCTTTCAGACCCCTGTAAGTATGACCCACCTTCACTGCCTCAGTGGCCTCCTTTCTTCAAAAGCTGAGCTCACAGATGTTGAAGATTTCATAAAGTAGAGTATTAGAAACTTTGGGGGGATGGACTCCTAAGGTAGGGTCATTTGAAGTATCCAGTGACTTCTGATGACAAGAACCAATGAGCTAACTGCTTCCTTCCTTTCATGCTGTCCTGGAGAGGGATCACTTGGAGGGTTGTGTGTCCTAAGATTGAAAACGTCTTCATACATAAGTCTTCTCTAGCAGAGTGAAGGTTGCAGAAGTCGAAGAATACAGTAAACGTCAGGGACTGCTTATTTTGGTGACTTTAACCTCAGCTCTGTTGCTAAATGCTGAACTGGTTCTGACCCGGGGAAAAGAGTTCAGACCAGGATAGGCCCGAAGGGGGCACCTTGACTTGTAATGTCCCAGGGCATTGCTCCCGGCCTCAGTCAAGGACCCTTTGCTTGATCCTGTGGACTGATTGTGGGATTCTGTCTATCCCATCATGTTGGGCAATTAAGAATGCTTTGGGCTGCAGTTAACAGAACATGTGACTGACAGTGGTTTATACAACAGACAGGAAGGATGAGTTTAGTTCATCAGTACAGACTTTTTTCTTGGGAAGTCTGACAGTAGCGATGTTAGGGTTGGATTAGTTGCTCAGTGACCTCAGACATCTCTTCCCCGTGGGTCTCAAGGTATTTGCCACAGCCCTAAACATCACACCTCATATGACAGCATCCGAAGCAGGAAGCTCGGGGGACAGAGGCAGAAGGGCTTCATGGACCACTCTCCTTTTATCAAGGAGAGAAAAATCTTTCCTAGACCTGAGTTACAGGCTCACCCTGAGCTGCAAAGGAGGCTGGAAGAGCAAATATCGAGTCAAGATAAGCTGCTTTATCATGGTTGGCTCGCATCAACCTTGACGTATCCCCTGGGGCAGGACACTCTGTAGCCCATTTAGCGTTGGGCTCAGAACTGGGCTCCTGTTGTCAGTGGAGAGGGAAGAGGGCTCCTGTGAAGGCAGCAAGAGGGTCTGGCACAGATATTTCTTGATCTTCTTGCTGTCAAAGGCATTCTGAAAGAGAATTCAGGACATGTCCCTTGCCTCTGCTACCATCAGGGATGTAAAGGGTGTGATGGGAGCAGGATGGGGGCGTCCCACCTGGTCCAGTGATGCTGCGATGCATTTCTAGGGAAAGTCACAGCTATGCCGGAACCAGAAGGGCCAGTCAGAATTCGTCAGGCAAAGAGAATGAAAGCGAATATGCAATAAAGTTTAAACAGCTCAGGCATGGATCTACTAGTAAACGGGAAGAGGAGGTGTAAATAAAGCTCACGAGCATAAAATGTGAAGTTGAGGAGGGGCCTGGTGAGAACTGAGGCTGCAGAAGTAGCCCAGGCCGCTGTAGGCGCTGTTAAAGGAGCTAGGGTTTTAGTGCT
Organism: Grampus griseus; assembly: GCF_964374135.1. Classification (NCBI taxonomy): domain Eukaryota; kingdom Metazoa; phylum Chordata; class Mammalia; order Artiodactyla; family Delphinidae; genus Grampus; species Grampus griseus. Next base: position 39,990,877 of record NC_139018.1, on the reverse strand, counting down.
AAGAACAAATGGAAGACATTTAAGCAGAGGAATGACATATCAGATTGCATTTTTTAACTATTAAAAACCATTTTATTTTATTTTTTTGCAATAGGTAGTATAAGCATCCTCCAAGTAACCATACCCTCTCTTTGAAAGGAACAATTATTACTAGTTTCAAGTGTAGCCTTTCAGAGAGTTTTTTTGCACCCAGAAGTATACACACACACCACATATATGCATCCATATTTATTTTTCTAAAAAGCACAAATGATAGTATGTATTTGTCCACCATTCTGTATCCTTTTTTTAAGGGAAAAAAAAATCCAAAACGGTTTTATTAAGGAAGTAAATCTCTGTAATGCATCTCGCAAAATTTACACATTTAAAAAAATGGAGGTATAATTGACATGTAACATTATATTAGTTTTGAGCGTACAAAATAATGATTTGATATTTGTATATGTGGTAAAATGATCACCACAATTAGTCTCGCTAACATCCATCATCACACAGTTACAGAATTTTTTTCTTGTGGTGAGAACCTTTAAGACCTACTTTCTTAGCAACTTTCATATATGCAATACTATGTTATTAACTGTAGTCACCATATTGTAAGTTGCATCCCCATTCTCCTTATTTTTCTGAAAAAATGTAATAATGTATCTTGAGATTGTCTTATATTTGTATATACCTGGCTGCGTCCTTTTTAATGGCTTCATACTATTCCATTTTAAGAACATGATGCAATTTATTCAACTTGTTTCCTATTGCTATATATTTAGGCTGTACTTAGACTTTTATTTCAAAGTTGCAGTGAGTCTCTTTGTACTTTTATCTTTAGGTACTTGTGCTATGATTTCTATATGATACACTCTTAGAAGTGATATTGCTTTGTCAGAAGTAGATGCATTTATAATTTTATCTAGTTGGCCCTCTCTCCCCATCGTGGTTAAAGATAGCTAACACTTTATCATTTGAATACCAGGCACTGTTCTAAGTGCTTTATGTGTATTATCTCAGTAATCCTTACAGTAATCCCATGAAGTAAGTTCTGTTAACATCACTCCCATTTTACAGATGAACAAATTGAGGCAGGAAGAAATTTAGCTTCCAAGTGGCAGACGTTTTCAGTCTGACTGCTGAGCCCAAGCTCTTACCACTTGCTGGCTGTATTTCTAAATTCCTACTCCCAAACCATGTGTGAGAAGGCTTATTTCCCCCACCCTCCTGTCATGGCATGCTACTTATCATTTTGGTGGTTGGAGAGATTTTTGAAAAGGTGTCTTTGGAGTTCTAACCGGCATTTCTCTGACGGTGAATGAGGCTGAGCGTTCACGTGTGTTTAAGGGTCCCTTGTGTTGGCAAAGACGCATGTACAGCTTAGGGAATGGACGGAGCAGGGAACACTGCAAGCCGGGAGACAGGAGGGTGTGTGAAAGGGGATGCACAGCGTGCACTCCCATGCTGTCTGAGTATGTTGGAAGGAGCTGGGGTTCAAGTAATAGCTTCTTGGGCTTCGGTTTCCTCTGCGCTCCTTCCCGCCCCTCATGGTCTAGGCTCTTTGAGGCCACGCCCTCCTCATCAGAGTCCTCGGTGGCTCCAGGAGCCCTGGAGTCCCTGGAGTCCCTGGAGTCCATGCCGCCCCTACCACCTTGCCCGATTCTTGCTTCCCATCTCCGGGTCCATGGTTCCTTCAGAGCTCCGGTTCTGCCCATTCTCCACTGCTACCCAGAGTATCCCCAAAACACTATTTCCCATGCTCTGTGCTCTGTCCACCTGAAGCCCTTCATCAGCCCTCATCCAGCTGTTCTCCCGGAGAAGAGTGGGGTGACAGCCCTGAGCGTGAGAACACCCTTGTGAAGAAGGCAAGACTGATGGGTGGTACTGGTCACCCGCCTGAGCTTCAGGCTTGCCTTCTCCTCATTCCATGAGCCGGACAGGGCCATACTCAGGTCGTCTTTCCAGGGCTGCGCCAAAGTGCAGATGGTTTTCTATGACATTGGGTTAGATGGTATTAACAGTTGACGGACATGGTTGTGCAGTGGCTGCTTCAAGTTACTCTAATGAACAAATAAAGAAGCGTCATCTACCCAACTCCAGGGGACTTTACCTACCGAAGGAAATCCCCGTGATTCTGTGGAAGCAGTCTGAGGTCTTACCAACAATTACAGGGTGTTGTAGTAGAAAAGAACTTAACCTGGACCAGATTGGGAGACCAATAAATATAGAATATACAATGCAAAATTTTCCAGGAAAATATAAACTCTACAGTATCGCCAAATATTAGTGTCCACATGTTATTTCCACAGTGTTCAGCCGGTGAAGCCTTTATTTCAACATGGGCCATCTATTTTTCCTAGTGACAGTTTCATATATGGCCACAAGGTGGCAGTCGTTACCGCAAGGTGCTTTTTATTTCTGCACCAGAGAGACAGGAGCTGACTTTGGGGTTAAAATTTGTGTGTTACAGTAGATGTCTCCAAAGCAAAGGATAATGGGAATTTTCCCTTGCCCTAAGTCTAATTGATAAAGTGGTAAGAACCAACTTAAAAGAACCAAGTGCATTTTTCTCATGCTGAGATAGAGATATACAGTTTCCATTTTGCTGTAGTTTAAGCCTTCTCTCGGATTTGCAAGGTATCAGACTCCACATATGCATAGCATTTGCTCTCTGCATCTGTCCATCTGTCAGAAATCCTCAGTCACTATCGCCATTTGCTACTGAAAAACTAACTATAAAGAACAGAAAATGTTAGTTACCATGAGAAATTAAAGCAGGTAAATGACTACTTTTAGCTAAAAAGTACTTTTAGCTAAAAACTGGGTTTGGCAGGCCCTGGCCTCTGAAGTGAGATGCTAGTCTGCAATGTGTCACTTCACTGTGAAGACGCTGGCAGAGACGGCAGTCCACTTGCCGTCCAGCCCTGCAGAATGCGTGTCTCTGAGGCCCAGGAGAAAGGGAGCAACTTGCTGAGGACCCCTTAGGCTGGGAGTGGTGGAGACAATGTTTATCTCTGGGTCAGGCTGACTCTGCAGCCTGGCTCCGTCCACTTGGTGTCTTATACAGCATTGAGGTTGTTGGTTCAGCATCTGCTTAAAGCCCCTCCTGTCTGCCCTGACTCACCTCCAACCTGCTGATATGGAAACAGCTCTGCCTTTGGAAACGGAAGACCTAAGTTCTTCCAGCTCTGTTTTCCTCTGTCTGAATGGCTTGCAACCACCTTAAAATTCCTTTGAGCCTTCAAGGTCTCATGGTTGAGATGAAAGCAGAATTGCTGTGAGGACCAAAGGCGAGAATGCAGACACGCCGTTGCTACACGCGCGGCAACTCGGTGTTGTGATGACCGCCTCCTTCCCCACACCAGAAAGATGTCCTGTGCCTTCCCAGGGGCCAGCACAGACCCCCACATGGAGGTGACAGTAAACACCCACAAAGTAGGCATTTTGAAACTCCTTTTGTTCTTGGCCAGAACAAAAAGATAAGCGAATTTCAAATATTAGATAATTTGTCGTTTGCTGCATAGAATTATGAGCCCATGAATTACTGCCCCGATTTTTTCAATATAATGCTTGTTACTTGCATGTATATCATTCCACTGGCATCCTCATAAATTTCTGAAAGCACTGTAAATCCTAATCGTTTGTGAATAATTTGATAACCTGGATCCAGACTTATAAGAATGCATATACTCTTGGATCTGTTGATTTTATTGCTGATAATCTAGCCAAAGAAAACAACGTAAAGAATAAAATAAATGTTATGCATAAAGATGTTTAACTTTCAGTGCATTATTTATAAGAGGAAAATCTTGGAAACAACTTCAGCCTTCAGCAATAGGAGTCTACTTAAACAATGCACTATTTGATGAAGATTTTCAGCCAGTAGAAAAATAATTGAATATTAAGTAGTTAGATCATCGTGTGTTACTGTCAGAAGCATCTAACGTGTAATATTTATTGCATATAATTCTTACATCAGCCGTAGAAGATGGGTACAATTAATTATCCTTATTTTGCCGAGTGCTAAAGTGAAGGAGTTAAGTTACTTGCCCTAAATCTAACAGAGTAAATGGTGGAACTCGGAGATGGGAAGCCGGGAAACAGTACAGAATTTATGATGATTAGGGGCGTGAATCTATATCAGGTTTCACCCAGGACTGCAATGTGGCAAACCTGGCCCCTCCTCCAAAAAAAGCCTGAAAGGAGATGATGCCAGTAAACTACCAGGGACTGTTATGAAGGTTGTGGAATTAGGGATGATCTTTTTCTTCTTTGCTCGTTTGTCAGTTTCTGCAATGTGTTTCTGTTTCTTTGTGGATGAGGGTGGGAGGAGTGAGGCCTTATGAAAGGAGCAGGGCCCAGGGTCTGGGCTGCCGGCCTGGTGTAGGCCACCTTCCCCGCTCTTTCAGGTTCAATTCACTTCACACGCCTTTCATCTTAATCAGTGACTGTTGTGCCGGCAGCCGAGCCTGCTGGCATTTATGGCCTAGGCTCCGGGTCTCCCCACCCCCAGCTCCCAGGGGCTCTCCTTGGCTCTCCTGGAGCCCTGGCTGAGTGCTGAGGGCCGAGACCAGGAAGAACAAAGAGGCAGCAGCAGCAGGAGGGGGAGTGGCAGAGTAAACACTGGTCAGATGCTTTAGCCTTTGTTCAGAGACCCAGTTTGTTAGAGCAAAGGCTTCCATTTGGAAAACATAAGACACACTGTGCTTGGTGCCCAAGAGCTGCCTCTCGTCGGCACTACCCCGGCCGCGTCAGGTCCACGAGCCCGGTTTTTGGGAGAGAACTTGTTTGCATTTGTGAGCTGCTGCCCTGCGAGGGACGGGGGACAGATTACACAAAACCTCCTTTTACAGGGACAGAAGCCCAGTGCTCTCACCTCCCTACTGATGGGGTGTCCTCGGGTGTCACCTGCAGGGGTCGTCGGCGAAGCAGTGCACCTGGGGCTCCTGGCAGGGGCATTGCTTTCCCTAAGAAGCTGCCACTCAGTGTCGGTCAACAAAGCAGAAATCCAGCCTTTGAAGGGTAGGGCGGCTAGGAATCTTGTGACCTAAGTGCTGTCAGCTTACACAACCGGTGCAAACTGATTTTGGTGCACTTAAATCACACTTAAAATATGTCTGAAAATCTCCTGCCAGCATGGGTGCAGGGAAACAGTCTTTTCTCTGGGTTATTGTCTCCATCGTCATATTAAATATTAGCAAAGGGGTGTACATGTGAGAGAGAGACAGACAGACAGACAGACAGAAGAGTTAGGCAGCAGGATGGTCGTGTGGCCCTGGAATGCATCTTTCAGAATCTCATCAGGAGGTCACTACACTGCAGCCTTCAACAGGAGAGCCCTGAGTTCTCATCTTGACTTAGCTAATAGTCCCCTTGTCTTGAGGAAGGTCCCCTGCCTTGGATTTTTTTTTTTTTCCCAGATAAGCACCTCCTGTGCCCTTCTGTCACAGACCTGTTGGCAGAAATGCCTCCCAATAGGGACCCCCCACGGACTTCGTTCAGGTGGGGGTGGGAGGTGCAGTCAGCCCTGCACACCCAACCGCCCTGCAGCCCCTCCAGCCCTCATTCCGTTTCCCGGTGTGCAGGGAGCATCTGGAAGCGGCAGCTTGGCCACTTGGCCCCTGGTACAGCTTTACCCGCTACGCTCTAAATCACAGCGACATCCCGGGCAAGGGGAAGAGCCCTCTGTTAACACGTCACATAGCTGGTCGATTCTTGGCGCCTCACTGCGCCAGCTTCGCAGAAGGGGTGGGTGAAGGATGAAGTAGCAGCAGCAGGTACTATTCACCGAGACCCTAGCATATTCTGGGTGCTCGTGTTCACTACCAGTGTCTAGACAAGTGTACAATTCGGTATTTCCATAAATAGCTGTTGAATGAAATATCTCATTTAATACTCAAAACAGTCCATGGGGGTATAGATACTATTATCCTCATTTTAAAGGTCTGGAAACTGAGGTCCAGAGAGGTTAAAGAACTTGCCCCAGATCACACAGCAAGCAGGAGTCAGTCTGTGGATTCTTAACCAGGTCGTCCAGTTTTAATAATCTAATATGGCACAAAGAGAAGTATCCTCTCTCTGCAGTGTGTACAGCTGAGGAGAGTGTCATCAGGCAGGAGTAAAGGCAGTTTTTCACAACATACAGTTTTGTGGCCTTTTATAAAATACCTAAGGAGAGGCCATTTCCTCGTCCCTGTTTGGAACTGGGTTTCCTCCTTTCCCTGAGCAGTGAGTGCCATAAACACCATTTGGTCTGCTTATGGGCCGCTTATGGGTCATTTGGTATAGTTTGCCTTTGGCTCAGATCAAAATAGAAAATGAACCAGAACATGGTGTTTCCCAGTTGGGCATGTTCCCAACTTATTAATCGTGTTCCAGATGGGAAGAGAATGCACATAGGCCATCTCTGGGCTCTGCGTTTCTGGGAGGCTGATTTAGGACCTTTGCTTCTGTCCTCGGAGGCTTCCCGGCTCCCCGACTATCTGTGACTCAGTAGGGCCGGGAAAATGAATGGGAAATAGGAGGACGCGAAGTCCTTGCTGTTCCTTTGGCTGTCTCTGCTCAGGGAGGACTGCCAGAACACTTGGTGTGACCAAAGGGCTTGAAAGGGTTGCCATGTGTTTTCCTTTGAGGTTGTTCAGCTGTAACTGGCCTCGTCACTAGCTGTCATCCACACCGATGACCCAGAGATGCCCTGGACTCCCCACCTCCGTGGTTGTAAGGCGGTTCGTGAATTGTGTGTCACTTCCGTCGACTTATCTGAGAGTGGCCAGGGTCAGACGCGGCCCTTGTGCTTCCCGATGACTGGCGAGGCTTTGTGGCAGTGAGTTTGGGTTACGGTTTTCCCTGATTGTGCCTGGGAACCTGCCAAACTATAGATACTCCCGCCTCAGCAGGCCCTGTTTTAAAGCACTGGGCTTGAGGTGCCAGGAGTGGCTCCAGGCATGAGAAGGGGATGGGCTTTCTACCAAATAGTTGAGTGAGAAGTCAGCCAGTCCGGGATCACACTGATGGAGGGCTAGGGGGAGAAGCAGTGCTTTTAATCCTCAGTCTAGCTGGGAAGAGGAGATTCACACGCATGGCATAGACAGTATAATGGCTGTGTTTACTCCATGCTACCAAAGGAAAGGTAGCTGAAAACGAGGACTGGCCTCTGGGGGAAAATTTTACCTACAGGCCAGTCTCTCCTCAGAAGGGCAACCAGAATGACTATCAAACTAACAGTCTAACCAGCAGCACCTGAGGGTGGCCTGCGGGTGTTTCTCTGGGAAGCTGGGTTGGCCTCTGCCAGGACCAACTGGGACCTTGAGGCCAGGGCCTGACACGACACCTGTGGGTGGCTGGAGTGGGTCCCCCTTACCCTGAACCCAGAATCGTGCAGTCTAGAAACCCAACTGGTCTGGGTGAAAACCACAGACCATAATGTCTCCTAGTTTTGAAATACTTGCATTTTCCATAATTGCTTCATCACTGGTTAGAACCCAGCTGCGCCCATCTCCACTAGGCCCCAGAACAATCCGGGGCCCCTCAGGACAGAATCAGCCCCGTCAGTCACTATCAGCTTAGCCGACTTGTAGTGACAGAGGCTTGTCCACCAGTAGGTGAAGATCAAGGGTGTTCATTCATTTGGCAAATGTGCACAGAGTTCCTTCAGGGTGAAGGCTCGGGTGAGCCCTGAGGATGCAGCAGTGGACGGAGCAAGGAGGGGCCCCTTCCCTCACGGAACCGGTGTCCTCCCGGGGAGTTCGGGGGCCTGAGCAGCCTGTTCGTAACATAGAGTCAGCTGCTGACCCTCCACGGTGGGCTGGTCATGGTAGCAGTTCTGGGATTGCCATTTAGGACAGGCTCAGAGCAGCCATCCGCTTAGAAGAGAGTCTGTGGGGCTTGTATTGAAGTTGCATTTGCATGTGGATGCCTGTGTGGTGCAGTGAATTGAAGACCTGATGGAGATTCCTGGGGGCAGGGACGGCGATGGGTTCTGTAGCACCACTGGGCTTGGGGCCCAAAGCAGGAGGCGTCATGGAAGAGCAGGCTTACTTCCCATGCTCACCATTGTAACTGGCACAGTGTTCTTCATCCCTCTGGAAAGACTGGCCCCCACCCCCCTATCAGTGCCGTCGAGACTGACTTGTGCAGGGTTCCTCGTCCAGCCTTCCACTGTCAGAGAGCACCTTGGCTGTCTCACCAGCAGACCTTCCCACTCCACTGGCGGGCTCTGGCAAGCCCCTTTGGGACCACCCAGGGAATTCCTGTTTCCTTTCAGTGCAGGCGTCCAGCTTTTAGTATATTTGCACAGCAAAAGAGCCGGCTGTATTTGGAGCTCACTCCTACCCATTTCTTTAGGATGGTCTGTAATGATGTATTGCTTAGGTCTCACAAAGCGAGTCTTGGAACTCCTCCCAGAGTCTCAATTCCATTCTCATTGTGTATGATATTTTCAACGTTAAAATAATATAATGTATAATTCCCAACCAAAACAAAAGAGGAGAGCCCTTCCTTCAAAACTGCTCCCCTCCCACCCATACGTGTTTTCCTGCTCCTGTGCGGTGGCCGCGTGGGAAGTGCCTTTGTCCTTTTCCTTCCTCTCCTCACCCCCAGGGAGCACTGACCCATAGTCTGCTTGTGAAGTGGGAACTAGCCTGTGCCCACGACAAGCCCAGACCTTCTGCACTAGCGTGTGTCTCACCAGTGGTGGAAGGCGGTTCAAGATAAGTGAGCCACAACCAACAAGGTAGAGAACTGGACTTAGAGACTGGTTCAGGTTCCTCTTCTGGAAACCTGCAGAAGTGAGAGCCTGCTCAGAAACTCGGTTTGCCCCTCCTTACTTTGGCTTCAGGGCAGATCCGTAGCAGGACGTTCCCTCCACATTGCTCAGAACTTTACCTCCAAGACCTTGACCTTCACCAGCAGGTCAATAGTTTAAGGAATTGAATGACTGGCGAATGTTCAACCTTTCCAGTAAAAAAGGTTTTAAAAAAATAAGTTAAAAAAATTTAAATCCCGTATTTGTACAATGTGATATCATTTGCCCACTACTAATATTGAGGGCAGGATAACCCTTTGTCACAGGAGGGGAGGGAGCTGCCCTGTGCGTTGTAGGATTAGCAACGTCCCGTCCCGGCCTCTGCTCACCAGGTGCCGGCGGCACTTCCCTAGTTACGACAACCAAAAAAGTCTCCAGACATGACCAGATGCTCCCTGGGGGAAGAATCTCTCCAGCTGAAAACCAGTGCCTTACATGAGTGTCTGGTGGTCCAGCCTAGATATGGGAAGTCAAGTAGGCTGGATCACTAGCCTTTTCACAGAGGCCAAAGAAAATGTGACAGATCTTCTTTGTAAAGACATAAGCATTATCTCTGTTTTTTTCTGAGTTTGTAGACAGACAGAGCTCCTGTTTGGGGACTCCTAACAGCTGTCCTGTTAAAGAAGATGTTGCACATATATACAATGGAATATTACTCAGCCATAAAAAGAAACAAAATTGAGCTATTTGTAATGAGGTGGATGGACCTAGAGTCTGTCATACAGAGTGAAGTAAGTCAGAAAGAGAAAGACAAATACCGTATGCTAACACATATATATGGAATTTAAGAAAAAAAAATGTCATGAAGAACCTAGGGGTAAGACAGGAATAAAGACGCAGACCTACTAGAGAATGGACTTGAGGATATGGGGAGGGGGAAGAGTGAGCTGTGACAGGGGGAGAGAGAGGCATGGACATATATACACTACCAAACGTAAGGTAGATAGCTAGTGGGAAGCAGCCACATAGCACAGGGAGATCAGCTTGGTGCTTTGTGACCACCTAGAGGGGTGGGGTAGGGAGGGTGGGAGGGAGGGAGATGCAAGAGGGAAGAGATATGGGAACATATGTATATGTATAACTGATTCACTTTGTTATAAAGCAGAAACTAACACACCATTGTAAAGCAATTATACTCTAATAAAAAATAAATAAATAAAAAAACAGCACGCTGAGTGTCAGAGCCTGGGGCATCTAAGGAACAAAAGATAAGCTCAGTGAGCATATAGTTAAAATGGGTTATGTTAGAAAGCAAGCAATACAAATAGTGCAGCTTCTCGTGTTTTGGCATTTAATGATTATATGTCCACTTTACCAACAAAGCACTGAATGAGTGGCATTTTATGAAAATCATCGTCACCACTCTGGTCTTAAAGGGGTGCCTCTCTGTGAGTCAGATTCTTATCCTGTGTGTGGTACATATGACTGGAATTTACAAGCAGAGATAAAGCTTTAAGAAATATTTCCCAACCAGTGTATAAAAATGTGCTGGTAGCAATACAAGTGCGCTTTGGGGAAAGCGGACTTGCTGTTTTCTTTCTTTTGTTCCCATGTATGGGAATGCCATTTCAGCTTAAGATAGATACCTTAGAGGCTATCTGCAAAACTGAGTGGTCTCTACATATTAAAAGTAGATCCTAGCCACCACAGACATTACCTGTTAATACGTTGAATGGTAATATTGTGTCTACGTTGCATTTTTAATTCAATTCAGTGAATGTTTCCTGAGCCAGGGACGTTATGTGCCAGGGACTGAAGGCATAAGGAAGAACAAAATGTGGACCTGCCCTTTTGTTGCTTTCAGGCAAGGGTCTTCCTAAACACAGATAAGTCTTATCACTGTGTGATAGAAGACAGTCATAGCTTGGTCCCTGGGGAGGTTGGAAAGGCCTTCCATGGGAGGGGCTGTCTGAGCTGTGTTTTAAGGATGAATAGGAGCCCTACAGAGACAGAAGGGGGATGGGCCTCCCAGACAGGTAATAGCAGTGCAAAGACACAGAGGCTTGAAATTGTACGATGTGCCCAGGAACCCCCAAATAACTTGATGTAGCAGGATTGCAGGAGAGGAAATACAGGGAGGAAAGAAGACATCCTTTGCTGAAGAGTTTAGACTCAATCATGAGGTGAAAGGAACTGGCAGGGAGCAACCTAAGCTTTGCATTTTGGGAGGGCTGCAGGTGGCTGTCTGCAGAGAGAGGAGACTGGGGGGGCAGCCCTGGTAAGGCTGTTGAACCACTGGCCTGCTGAACCTTCCTACTCCAAGGCAGCAGCCACAGGGATGGAGTCAAGGAAACACATAGGAGGTGGAATTGATAGGACTTTTTAGAGTAAAAGAGTGAGAGGAGTAGCGAGAGTTCTGACCAGCTGGGAGCCTGGGGGAACGGAATAAATGTTTTGGGTTTTTTTGTTGTGTTTTTGTTTTGCAGAAAATCCAGCGGTAAGATGTTGCTCAGAAACACTGTTCAGATGGGGAGTGGATTTTAGTGTCAGTATCCACTTGGCATAGTAGAAACTGTCATTTAAAATATGTCAGTAGGCGTTTATAGAAGGAGAAGAGAGGAAGGCTGAAGAGGGATTTCTAAGTAAGGGAGGTTAAAGGTAGGGGGAAAAAAGAAGAATCAGGAGGAAGTGGTTTCTTCGGAGGAGCCATCAAGTGCCGAGATGAAGTCCGTTCACCAAGGGATTCAAAGCTATCCACTGGATTGGGGATGTGGTTGTTTGTGTGGCCACCTTAGTCACCATTCTCATCCTTGGGGTTTGAAGGGCCCATCACACTTCATTTCACCAGCTAAAGCTTCTCGACAAAAGTAACACAGTGTCCTCTCCCCTGGGTAAACTTTTTCATCTATTTCTGATCACTTTGCCCCTCATCTTATTAGAGCTGTGTCTCTTTTACTTGGGTCTCCCTACCTTTACAGGAAAGTCTGCATCTTTCTTCCTCAGTGGACAGTGGAGATCCATATTTTGCCCACGTTGCAAAAAGGATCTGGGAAGAGATTGTAGGGGATCTCATTCCCCAGCCAGAGGGCCAGAGAAGAATGATGTTGTGGCTACACTGGAAGTCTCAAACTCAAAATAGCACATGGAAGGCACATTCCAGACAGAAACTTCAGCAAGCATGCAGCACCATAGAGCAGAGGAAGGAACAGACTCTCAGCCAGTGGGTTGCCAGGCATCATCTTGAGGCAGATACGGAATATTCTTGGCCAGATTTGATACTTACCTAATTGGCAAAATGTTTAATCAGAAAGCTATAACCCAGAATGTCCTCCCATGAGGAAGACACGTCTAGTTGATCCACAGATCAAAGGGAGACATGAAATCTTCTTTAACAAGTTGCGAAGTTTAGGAACCTCTGTCATGAGAAAGAATCTAAAGTGAAATGGCATAACGGAATTTTTACTCTTTATTTTACTCTTTATTCTGTAGCCCTATACAAACTAAATCCATAAATATCTTCAATAGACTTGTTCCTATTTGATGCTGAAACCAAAATCTTTATAAAAAGAATGTACTATGTGAAATAATGATTTAAAGGAATCCTATCCTGCATACCTTTAAGTGACCAAACCTTTTTTTTTTTTTTTTAAGTGAATAATCACCTAAGGTATCTTCTTTGGGAATCTACATTCAGAATTTAAAAACCATGTCCAGTTCGTAATAATCTGCTTTCAGAGATGCCTGTTTTTCCAGGCTAATAAAAATGATCTTTATCATAGGACAGTGACTAGACTGTTAATACCATGTCTCTTATTCTCATTAACGTAAGCAGAAATCCAGCTAATTGTAGGACTTCATAGAAATGGCATGGGGAATAGTACGCAACTGTTAAAAAAAATCATGGTTTTGATGACTAAGTACATCAGGAAATATTATGTAATGTAAGTGAAAAAGGAAGGGTATGTTTTTTTGTTTTCTCTTTTTCTGTTCTTTAAACATGCTATAAAGTGTTAAGTATAATTCGGACATAAGGGGAAAATCGAATGTAGTTAAAATTACTTTGTAAATATCTTAGGTGCTCTAAAATCGGCAGTTCTTCAGACGCTAAAAGCCATAAATGGTTTTGTTTCTCCTTGTGTTTAGACTTCTCTCTCTGGGTGTCAGGATTACAGGTGATTTTATTTTCTCAATTTTCCATGTATTTACTTTGTAGTTACATTTGAACAAAGAACATGTAATTACTTTTATAAACAGAAAAACCAGAGCTTTATAAATAAAGGGAAGTGGAGTGGCGTCAAGCAGACCTGCCTCTCTTGAACTCTTTCACGAACGGTTTTAACTGTGGACGAGACACTTCACTTCTTTGCACTTGACTTCCACAAACTGGCCGGGTAAAACTAGTCTTGGCGGTTTGTTCCAACTTTTCTAATCTCGTTTAAATTTTATCGGGAAACAAAAATGGTCTCCTGCTATGGTAGTTCCTCAAGGGTTTATTAAACCTTACCGTAGTCCAGGCACCGGGGGCGGTGGTACTAGAGATACATCATTTGGCATCTGGACTTTGCCTTAAAAGGTTTCGGGTCCTCCAGAGAAAACACAACCAAGTGCACAAAGTGAGCACAGCCAGCCCTGTGATACTGGGCAGGATGTGTGTGGACCGGAGACGCCAAAGGAGGCTCCAGCAGGAAGGGAGGACTTGTGCCCCAACTTTGCTATATCCCTGATCGTATGCTGCTTATTTATGCTTAAAAAAAACCATCCTGGCCCAGATGTTTCACAGGATGTTGACCTGCAGGTTCGATTGCCTCGTTTCCCTCATCTGGTACATATGCCAATGAGCCTTGTCGAGTTTCATTATAAGAGAGGACCGTAACGTATCCAGTTTGCCAGGAGAACACTTGGTCTTTGGAAAGAACTGTGTGTCCCTCCAGGTTTAAAATGCAAGCTCCTAAGGGCTTGTTATATTGGAGACATATTTCACCTTCCCAAAGACTAGTTTCTGAGCTCAGATAGGATGTACCATGCCTGTGGGCTTGACAGAAGAGTTGCTGGGTAATTGAATTAACTTCGCATATCTTCTGGGCTGCACAAAATGATAAATTAAAAACAAAACAAACAAACAAAAAGCCATTCGATTCCCTCTCCTTGTTTCTTCCTTGAAGACTTTGTAATCATTCTTAATGTGGTTAAGTTCAAGTTGTTTCCAGTTCAGGCATGGTGCAATCAGATTTCCTCACAGGGGTGCTTTTCTGCTGTCACCTCCTTGACGTCAGTAACGGTTTCCTGTTGGTTTGAACTCCCTATTCACCCTCTAGATGACTTTGTCAGAGAAAAATTATAAAACAGAGGCACTTATGAGAAATCTATTGTCTATTACTGGAGATTTCCTTTTCCTTGTCCACAGCCGGTCAACAGCACTCCACAGCTTTTGATACAGGGTTGACGTGTTACTCATTTAGAAGTAATTCCAAAGCAATTCTTAGAACTTGGCTAAGTAAGTATTGATGTGGCTCCCAGCTTAACATTGCCTTAAAGCAGTAACTAAATTAGTCATTAACTTTAAGTGTTGTTTCTATTCTTTGTCTTATTTCCAAAAGGTAACCTGCATCCTCACTGTAAATACATCTTTAAATGAGATTTACATGTGTCAGTGGCAGTGACCATGGATCCTTGGTTTAAACAGAAACATCTTTCTCAGTCTGTTTATAAGAAAAAATCGACTTTGTAGAAGGGGAGAATAGCTACTATAAACAGTCTCGTTTACCATAGTGTTTGCAGTTCATAGGGGAGCACATTTGCCTTGCAATAATGATTATGGTTATTATAAAGCTCTTAAAATAGAGAATATGAATTATTATCTAATATTAGGAAAATGAGAAAACTTATTTGGTCAATGTGTCCTGGCTCATCAAATCTAGTTTCGTGACCCCTTGTTAAATAGTCACGTCCAAGAAAGATAAGTTCACTTTATCAGGTCAGGGCCATGACTGTGCAGTATCGGGAAGAGCTCCTGCAACCCAGCAGCTGCCCTGGGGTCCTCCTGACTCCCTGATCCCTCGAGATTCCTGTCCTGAACCGAGGGTCGGGGAGCTGCTGCTGTAGCGGTTGCGGCTGCCGTTTCGCTCCAGTGTACTCGCCAGGCCGAGTACTCCACGAGTGGGGCACCATCTCCGCATCCACCACATAACTGTTTGAAATTCTAAGCTTAAATCATTTCATCCTCGAACACCTGTGAGTTCAATCACCTGATTATCCCCATTTTGCCGATGAGAGTTTTGAGAGCGAAAAAATAAAGAGCGCACAGCAGGAGCTGCCTTGGCATCTCGGGCTTCCTGACTCCTGACCCCTGCACCGTGCTTTCTCTTGGCTACACCAGGGACTTCAGTGCTGGGCACAAGGTCTCCCAGATGTAGCTCTGGTCCTCTTTGTGTGATGTAGTAATAACAATAGAGTCTATTTGTTGAGATCCCTGTCTGGGTCTGGGGCTGTGCCAGGCACTCGGCTTCGGTTTAATCCTCACACGATCGGTGTAGCTAGAGGTGTTATTACCCTAGATTTATAAATCAGGAAACCTCATGCCCCTTAGAAATCGGTGAATGTTTCAGTTACAAATCTCCTGGTAGCAAATAATGGAAAAACACTTAACTAGAGTCATGCAAAAAGGGAGAAGTGAAAATAAAGAATCAGAGGTACAGTGGTGTCTCGTGGAACCCAAGGGCACACAATGGCCACGTCTCTCTGGGGACCTGAAACTGGAAGGGTGTGAGGGACCCAGGTAGTTTCCTTCTCGGCCCATTCACACTTTCTTATCTTTGCCCCATTCTTCTCCCCCATCTGTCCATCCAGGCTTCCACTGCTCTGATATACCGAGACATCTCATGTGTTGACACCACAGAGGCGGCAGCCTCAGCTCCCTAATTCATGTTTCCTCAGTTCTTGCACACAGCACAGCCTACATGAACACCTGTCTATCTCAGTTCCAATTTTCTGGGAAGGGGACTGGGGCGGGAGGCGGGGAGCAACTTGGTCCAACTTGCTGTGTGCAGGATGTCCAGCACTTACCCATGTGACGGTGCCAGGGCAGGTCTCTGAGAAAGGAAGGGCTCAATGGGCTGAGCAGACACCTCTGAAGGTGTCTGGCACACGGACCCTAAGGGGTCTCATCCCTGGCCCGTGCTCACTCTGCACTCACCCTCCTTAGGCGACGTCACCTTGCCACAGGTACCATAGCACTTCTATCTATACTGGTGTTTTCTCTCTAACGTTTCCTCATGCAATTGTCCAACAGTTTTACCTCCTAAAAAACAGTCCTTAGGAGGGGCTTTAGGGAATGCACACTGCTTATACTGACAGCCACTTTCAGGGCAGAAGGTATTTTTATCCCCTTTGGCCTGGGGAAGTAACATCCCTGAACTGACAGTAGCCAGGGCAGACTTGGCCCAGGCTGCAGCCGGTCAATGGAACCAGGCACGTGATGACAGGAATTCTATTATTAACCAGGCACCAGCTCCTTGGCCTCCTGTAACTCACGCTGGGCTGGGCTGGGCTGGGCTGAGTGGGACAAAGGGATTTCTGAGTTGCTTTCATTCCCCCAGGTGTTCCTCACCCCATGTTAAAGACTTGCATTTGTGGTTAGTTGAATCAGGAACAAAAGAGAGGAGCAAGGGACAGACAAAGGGCTGGGCCACTTGGCTTTAGAACTGAGGTTAAGCCAGCCTGGGGGACCTTAGATTCTCTACTGTGCAGATCAGGGCAAGATTTCCCATCGAGGAGCCAGAGGCCTCGGGGAATGCCGTGCAGGTGTCCAGGCTCAGCATCTAGGAAATTGGATTTTAGAAAAACTGGAATGCTATCTACACAGGCTTAAATACAGAAACAACCGTCTGCCCTCACTGCCCAAGGTGGGATTTGGAAACTCTTCCCTGCCCCAGAAATGACTCATGGCAGCCTTAATCCACCGTGCAGTGATCCCAGCAGATGCTTCCTCTGGTTGCTTCCCAGTTGGGTTTCTTCAGCAGGACTTAGTGTTTGTCAAGTCATCAGTGAGACTAGGTCTTAAGCAGCACAGATAGTGGAGCTGTAGGCAGGAGGTGATCTTCTGCCTCGTTGCTTCATTGCTGCTTTGCAAAGGGCATTTGTTCAATGTGAAAGGTTTCCAGCGTGATGGCATTCACGCCATAGGAGTAAAATGCCGTAGGAGCTGGAGTCATCGGGTTTTGTAGCCGATGTTTATCATTTGTGGCAGCCTCCAACACTACTGCAGTCTTTTTCAAGCCTAGCCCTTAGAAAGCATAGCTGCCACCTGCTTTAGCCCAGACACTGGGCCTGTAATTATGACAGAGGCCGATAGTGAATGACCGTGTGTATTCATAGGACCAACGCCCCGTTCTCAGCTGTGGGTGACCTGCGGATAGGGTGAAGGGAAGCTTCCTAACTAGCCTTGGGTTTTTTTTTTTTTTTTTGGGGGGGGGGTGTACGCGGGCCTCTCACTGCTGTGGCCTCTCCCGTTGAGGAGCACAGGCTCCGGACGCGCAGGCTCAGCGGCCATGGCTCACGGGCCTAGCCGCTCCACGGCATGTGGGATCTTCCCGGACCGGGGCACGAACCCCCTGCATCGGCAGGCGGACTCTCAACCACTGCGCCACCAGAGAAGCCCAGCCTTGGCTTTTTGTACCAGCACTTGACCCTGAAAGCAGCCTCAGCACCTGGGGAACATCCCCCTTTGCACTCCCGACACCGTGCCTCACACCTGACGCTTCAGCTGTTCATTCACCTTGATTCCTGCCTCCTCCATCCCACTCCATCCTGACTCGTGCTTCCTCATCCTTCAAGGCTGGTGAATCGGCTCCTCTTCGAAGCTTTCCCCCAACCCCACCCCAGCCTCCAGGCTGCTCCGGTGTCCCTGCTCTGTTTCTGCATGATGCCCCCTGTGCCCCTCTACTGTGCTTAGCACACTGGGCTGATGTGCTCCGGCTACCAGAGCTTCCTGAGAGCAGGCCTGGGCTCTCGTTCATTTTATGATACTTGGCCCCCACCCAGGGCCTGGCATACTGTGTGCTCAGTAAACGTGTATTCCTCCTTGTTGAGACCCTTAAAGCAAGCATAAAAGGTCTCTGAGGGGACTTCCCTGGTGGTGCAGTGGTTAGGTCACGGGTTCGAGTCCTGGTCCGGGAAGATCCCACATGCTGTGGAGCAACTAGGCCCGTGCGCCACAACTACTGAGCCTGCGCTCTAGAGCCCGTGCCCGGCAACAAGAGAAGCCACCACGATGAGGAGGCCACGTGCAGCCAAAAATAAATAAATAGAGTAGTATTAAAAAAAAAAAAAGTCTTTGAAGGACTCAGTAGACTCTATGAAGCCTGTGTGCCAGAACTCAGACCCTCTCCTCTCAGTGGAGCCCTGGGACCCAAACCAGAGCCTGCCGAGTCTCATTTTGGATGTGATTCCAACAAGCCTGATGGCCTGGTTATATCAGGCATCAGAATGGCTATGAAGGGAGAGGGTCGTTATTAGGGGCCCTGAATAATGGGCAGCCAGGGATGTGAAGACCCCTCTTTCTGCAACTGCTTTCCTAATCCCACCTCCCACTGCCTAAGTACCTGCTCTAAGACAGTCTCAAAATTGCACTTTCCCAATCTCTCATCTTTCAGATGAAAATTAGGGAAATATGGAGGAAGCCATAGGTGACTTTGCTTTGTTTCTAATTATAAGAATAATGCACACTCATCATAGAAACCTTCAGATGGAATTTCCTGGAGGTCCAATGGTTAGGACTCCACGCTTTCACTGCCGAGGGCCCGGGTTCAGTCTCTGGTCGGGGAACTAAGATCCTACAAGCTGCACCGTGTGGCCAAAAAAAGTTTTTTTAATAAAAAAATTTTTTTTAAAAAGAAACCTTCAGAGATACTGAAAAGTATAAAGAAGAGATAAATGACATACAAGATCTCACAACTGAAAGCTGACTTGTCATACATAGGTATTTTTTGGTCTTTTCTGTGCATATCTGCATCTTTGGCTGTAACTGAAATAATTCTGCACATTCATGGGTATGATCTTTTTTTTTTTCTAACTGAAAACATCTTCACCATTACAGCCACCACCAGCAGCCGCTACTGTTTATTGTGCACTTTCTAGAAGCCCCACCTGAGGACAGGTTTAATGAAAGTTCATTGCTGAGGATGGCTTCTCACTCACCCCCACTATGAGTGAATCTTTGCTAAAAGCTGGATGTTTCTGTCATTTAGCTCCGCCTCTACAAAAGAAATCATGGAGAAATTGCTACCTAATTTGAACTGCCTTGGCAGCAGACATTCTAAAATAGAGTGAACAGAACTGTATGTAAACAGAAGGTCTCTTCACAGCAAACGCATTTTGCTAGCTGATAAACATGCTTTTAGTTTTCTACCTTGTGACATTATTGTAGGTCTTTGGTAAGATGGACTATTACTTTTCATTAAAGTGTCCTGGTATCTCCTGGCTCGTTCTCCCTTCCTGCTTGCTTAAAGAGTTGCGTGTAGCCCGAGGGCTGGGAGCTGTACCCTCTGTTCTAGGTGGTGCCAGACAGGAAGTTAGAAATGAGACTCTGGGTGAAAAATAACGCATATTTTCGCAGTTCTAAAGCTTATGACCTCTTGCTGTGCGTGCCAGGCGTGCACGCCTCCCAGGAACCCGTGCATTAGTTGAGAAATCTGCCGCCGGGGCAGGTGGTGGGGCCGAGACAGAGAAGCATGACTGGGGAGGGAAGGCAGTTATGTCCTTCCCCAGATCTGGAATTTAGCCCAGGGTCTGGCTTTTCAGACTTGAGATTATGAGAATTATTTTAGGAGGGAACTAGGAATGGATGCAGTTTCCCTTGGAATGCCCTCATCTTGATGCCTACTGCCTTAGACGTTCTTGCTAGCCCCCGCTGACTTCCAGCAGCCTAAGGGGTAGCCACGTACCTACTGACCCAGCTCTAGCAACCAGATATTTCAAGCTGTTGGAATTCATGTGACTGCCAGTCCCAGCCATGCAAAGGTGAACAGGCCAGATGACAGAAATGTATCAGATGGACCTTCTTGCTGAGGGATGGATTGAGGCAGCTTTACCGCCTGGGGGGGTTCATCCGGGCCCCCTGAGGCCCCTCCAAATGAACACAGCGTCGGCATAACAATTTCTCATGCGGATGCAGCTCTTAGACCCGTCTCTATCACATGCTTACCCTCTGCCCCGCCCACTGCTAACCTGCTCCTTCCACCCGAGCCCTCCCCGTACAGAAAATAGGGAACCCCATTGCTCATCCAAGCTCGCCCCACCCAACTCGGCCTCTCCCCCTGGTCAGTCACGCTCACGTGAAGGCCATTAGCTTAGTCAGACGGCTTGATATATCTAGGATTCTGTTGGCTTATATTGGTCAACCTGAAGAGTTGTTTTATTGACGTTTGGTTTGGGGTTTTGTGTGCGTGAGTCTTGCCATTCCATCTTCACTCTTAAATTCTTGCTTCTCATTAGCAGAAAGAGACGTTTCATAGACCCAGAGGATTTTTTTTTTCCTTCTAATTAAGGTTTGTCTTAAAATTGGGCATAGGAGGTCATAAGTTGTAGTGTCTTCTGATTGGGAAGGGCCTGATTAAACCAGTGCTGGATCAGGAGATGAACAACAGCAGACACAATCTCTGTCCACCATTCAGCTGTGAATGCATGGCAATGCCAAACAGAGCTGGCAGCACCTGAAACCACTAATAAGGATGGCTTCTGTGTGCGAATACACATCCTTTGTGAATTGGTAAGATACCAGTTTCCTTACAAAATGACCTCTCACCCTCCCACCCTCCAAAAGGATGACCACTGGCCCTGATTGCACTCATTTGGAAGGTCTCAGCTCCCACATCACTTGCTCAGAGAGACCTCCCCTGACCCCCCAAGCGGATGACACAATATCATTGCTTCCTCCACTTTTCCTTCACAGCATTGACCAGAATTTGTACATTTGCCTGTTTATGTGACTCTGTGGCTTTTTTAAAGTAATGTGTATCTCCCACACTAGACTCTCTATGGATAGAGACTGTGTCTGTTTTGTGCCTTTTTTTACTCTCTGTTGGGTCCCCATCACCTAATTCAGCACTGGCTAACTTGGGACTCCATAAATGCTAATGAGAGGGAATGAGGAAGTCCATTGGTCTCAGAGGTTCCTGAAGCAAAGCGTTTTATGCTGTCCATCTTGGAGAATCACTTTTTAATGGAGACTTGTACACTTCTTCCATTAAGCAGTGTTACTTTCCATAGCGCTTTATTCATAACACTTGCACAGTACTTAGTACATTGACTGCAACAGTGACTTCTAAGAGCCCATTTCACCTGCTAGGTTAGAGTTCCTTCCAGATGGAGACAGCATCTCACTTGACTTTAAGTTGCCTTTTCTGATTCAGGAACCTTCTGAGGGGCCAAATAGAATTTCTAACATTGAGGCAACTCTGAGGCTGTCATTAGACTGTTGTCTGGCTGATTTGTCAAAAATGTTTTCCTTTCTCTGTGATTATTCTCCGCCCAGGTGTGAGGACCTATCAGATGTCCCTTACTTGCTGTGATTAACCCTACATGTTCCAGACAAAAAGGCATGCACTTTTTGATTTATGCTTCTCTCTTCCAGTTTATAAAACTCAACAATTCTGGTAGAGATAACATCATCATCCTCACCTTATTAATGTTGAACATCCAAAAAAAGTTAAATTCAAGGGTACATAGTGTTTAAAGTGCAGAACTAAAACTAGAACCAAAGCCTCTCTACTTTTTATTTAATGCAGAAATTCAACGTTGTGTGGAATTACTTAAAGGAGATCCAGACGTTACTAGCACCACCTAGCCCCCATCCCCACCATCCCAAGGATTTAATCCACCAGACCCTCCTGCTTTGCCCTGACCCGCTGTCAGGATGTTCCATTGAGTACCTCCATTTAACAACCTCTTCTCCCCACGCCGGAGCCCAGGGTCATGTGATGCTGACTGAATTCTAGGCTAATGGCTACACCACGTTGGATCCTCTTTTGTCTCTTTTGTGTTTGTACCCAGGATCGTCTGTTTTTTGTGATGGAGTTTGTGAACGGGGGCGACTTGATGTTTCATATTCAGAAGTCACGTCGTTTTGATGAGGCACGAGCTCGTTTCTATGCTGCAGAAATCATTTCGGCGCTTATGTTCCTACACGACAAAGGAATCATCTATAGGTGAGTTTTGGTTGCTGGTAACCCCTCTCATGATTCATCCCTGGGTCATTCCCCTGTTCAACCCGTCCTTCCATTTCTCATGATGAACAATTGAAATGGTTTTGGAATTAAATTCACCGAGCTTTGTGTGTCCATTAAAATGAATGAATAACACAGCGATTAACAATGCCTGCGAACTAAAACCTGCCCCCGTGTGGTATTCGTAAAATAGGCTTGAGAGTCTCAGAAGAGACTGTTCAAGAACTTGTTCGGCTGGAGTTTTCTAAGGCCAAACCCTGCAAAGGGCTGAACACGTGGCTGCTCTCTTTTTTCTGTTTTAACCTTGAGAGTGATTCGTTCCATGTTCAGAATCCATGCCTGAACTGCAGAGCATGGATGCCTCTTGCCCTAAATTGCTGTGATTAGGAATCACAGTCCAATGAGCTTGCGGCTTACCAGTCCAGGAGCCAAGAGGTGACCTGCTGATGGCAGTGTCCTCCTGCTTGATGATACCTATCACTTGAAGCCCCCTCCCAAATATTGTTTGATTCCATTTCATGACACACAGTCTTTTGATCGTAATATATCATACGTTAAATGGGCTTGAAATCTGGTTGATGTTGTTAGATCTCAGAGCTCAGGGGAGATCAAATTAAACTTTAGTCAGACACAAAGCTGAGTAAAGTGGAAAATGTAATAGTGAGTGTTAGATCATTTTTATTCTTAAATTTCCCTTTTTTCCTCTGTTGAAAATGTCATCCTGCTCTTTACATCACATTATGACTTAGTTGCCACACATACTCCTTTTTTTTCCCCCTCTTGAGAAGCAATTGTTTCTTTCCCTTGAGAAAAATTCTGTCTCATGTTAGGCACATGAATGTTGAAGGAAAGAATTTCCTGATTGTTTATTAGCTTGCTAAAGGCTCTTCCTTTCGTGAGCTCGTGACAGCATGAACATCATTATTAAAGTGTGAGAGAGCTTTAAAAACTGAATATTCCTAAGTACCCTGGGAGAAAAAAGTAGGAAAAGAGAAGTGAGACAGTAAAGAATGCAGTAGGACTGGTCGATGGTACCAGAAAGAAGTGGGAAAACAAGAAGGTAGAGCAGGCACTGCGCAGAAATGTCTTCTAGTGAATTCGCACTGTAGAACATGAAACCTCAAGTAGACACAGCTCTTCTGTCACAGCCCCTGCTGTGAAGTAGAAGAGGGGGGACAGCACGGGGAGCCAGGCTGGATAGGCAGCAGTGGGGTCGTCCCTTGAAGGTCCTAAGGAATCTCCGCTCATTCCTAAGTCCTGAGGCGGCCCCAGGTCACTTTGGATGGCCTGTGCTTTGAGCTTTCTCAACCAGGACTTGATGTTCTCCTGGCGGCTCCAGCAGGGCGTTTCTCCTGTCTCAGCCCTCCGCTCGGCGCATGATTGGTGGTGGTTGCTGACATGATCTCTGGTGCTGGAGGGAGTTCTAGGTCCTTCCTGGTGGTGGTATCGGACTCTGGTGTGTGTTCCACAGTTGTTCTCCTCTCCTTGCTTTAGCTACCCATCTCTGCTCTGTTTAGCCCAGGGAGAGCCTTCCCCACATTTAATTTTTAAGAGTAATCACTTCCCTATTTGACAGGAACTTGTGTTGTAAATTTAAAAAGATTAACAATGGCAACAAGAGCTAAACAGAGTACTTGTTACAGGCCTAGTACTTGACCTGAATTTCTCCCTTAATCCTCCCAACAATGGTATTATACAACAATAATATTACTTGTGTTACTTAGATGAATTACTAATCTTCAAATGAGTTAATAACCAGACTATTAACTGGTAGTGAAGCCAGAATTCAAATTATGTTTTTAACCACTGGGCTATACTGTCTCCTCAGGAGAGACTTGAAGGCTTAGAGTACAACCTTAAAGTAAACTGTCACGTAAACCCATTGAAGAGTGGGTTTCTTACTCCCCTTTTGGTGATAGGGTGACTTTGATTTGTGAAAATGAGGCAGAATGGGTGTCTTAGTCCATTCAGGCTGCTGTAACAAAATAGCACAGATTAGGTGGCTTATAAACCACAGAAATTTATTTCTCATAGTTCTGGAGACTAGAAGTCCAAGATCAAAGAACCAGCATGGTCATGTTTGGTGAGGGCCCTCTTCCTGGCTCCTAGCTGGTACCTTCTCACTGTGACCTCACGTGGTAGAAGGGGCCAGGGATCTCTTTGGAACCCCTTTTATAAGGCACTAACCCTATTCATCAGGGCCCCACCCTCATTACCTAAGCACCCCTCAAAGGCCCTACCTACTAATACCATCACCCTTTGAGGTTAGGATTTCAACATAATGTGGGGGAGGGAGGACACAAACATTCAGACTAGCAGTGGGGAAAAGCAGTAAGGCCTAAATCATTTTCTTGAATACTCAGGCTTTTCATAAGCACTGTATTACCTTGATGCGAGGCACATACTAGATGACCTGTGTGGGATGTCAGATGGAGACTGCCTCTCCATCTCCCTGTTTCATTTGTCTTGAAATATAGAGGATGGACATTGTAGCCTGATGTGGTTTCTGGTGAAGCAGTTATCAGCCCACATCTTGAGAAATTTTATTTCAGTTCTTGATATTGCGGTTCAAATCTGAGAATTTAATTCACTCTTTGACTTGAATTCCATGTTCAGGCTCTAACTGATATGGTTGACTTTGAAGGGAACATATTTAATTAGGATAGATTCCAATGCTATTTTTATCCTGTGTATTTATTTCATGGGATAATTTAATTCCATTCAGGGTACTGGCCTGAGAGCAGAGTCTTTAAGGATAAGCCTTTGAAAACCAAGTCCTTGTAATTCACAGAGAGCAAAGGGTACATTTGGGTCATAGAGGGTGTGAATTTGATCCAGAGAGCACAGTGAGAAATGTGGGAGCACAGGACAGCCTTGTTTATCATACATGTCCTGGGATGGCCTTTATCAGAGCTAAAAGGATGAATGATGCCTGAATGATGCCTGTGATCTCTCCAAATAGAGCTGTTGTTTGGCTGTTTTATGTTTTTGTTTTTTTCTGAGGGAGGTGTTTCTTTTGCAGCAAGTTACAAAGATGGTACCATTTGCAAGTCATCATCAAATGGGACTTTAGAAGGTAGTGCCTTATGCCTTTCTTCTCTCTCTCAGCGGACTGTGCCTTGTGTGAGAGGAGACAGGCCAGTTACATTCAAGTGCTTTTCTGCTTGTGTTCTGACCCTGATTCTCAGATGTGTTCACTTGCGTTCCATGGAGGAACAGAAGCCCAGCTCTTGGGAGTTACAGCAAGAAAAGAGTCTGCCCCTTTGCCTTTGGTTGGAAGGTCTGGAGCCTTGCTGTGGCCCACAGACCGAGAAAAGAGAGGGCTGCGAAATAAGCAGTCACTTTGCTAAGGGAAAAAAAGACTATTCAGTCCTTTGTCTGGGGCTTATTGGCTGACTGGAATCCCAGACAGTGCTCATGAATAATTTACATGGGCACTGACTTTTTTCCAGAGTCAAGCCCTACAGAAATGGGGAAAACAAAGAGGCACGCATCCCATTTACCTGCCTGCCAGCATTATGGGCACCGTTCTCTATCGTGTTTCATAAACTGTGTTAGGGGAGAACTCAGACATCATTTGACGTGTCAACACCTAACTCCCAAAGCCAGCAAGCACACGTTGGATTTGCTGTTTCTGACAAAGCATGGAATGTATCTAAAATAGGTTGAGGGCTTCCCTGGTGGCGCAGTGGTTGAGAGTCCGCCTGCCAATGCAGGGGACACGGGTTCGTGCCCCGAAGATCCCACATGCCGCGGAGCGGCTGGGCCTGTGAGCCATGGCCGCTGAGCCTGTGCGTCCGGAGCCTGTGCTCCGCAACGGGAGAGGCCACAACAGTGAGAGGCCCGCGTACCGCAAAAATAAAATAAAATTTAAAAATTAAAAAATAAAATAAAATAAAATAGGTTGAGTGAAGAAGAATTTATAGAAGAGCCCAGCTGAAGTTTTGATTCCTCCTTCCCAGGTTATACTTGAACACAGCACATTTCAACGTATACTTTTCAACTCATGCGTCTGACTGCTTTGTGCCCTGTGCAGTTCTCATCATGCGGGCTGCATGGATATCAATGGTAATTTGCCCTCCCATCGTCCAGATGTGGAACTGGCCACAGAGGCTGACTGCCAGACCTGACATATTGTTTTGTACTCATATACTTATACAGTACATTAACTTTTAAAGAAAATCACTTTTGATTTCTCCTCAAGTTAGAGAACAGTCACTACCTAATTTGACTTTTTTTCCCCATAAATTCAGAATTTGGAAAGATTAGCAATCTCCCTGCCAGATGAGATCTATCAAGCTAGTCTCTGAGCACAGCTGTGAGACATTGTATCTGCATGAATACACCAACCTCTATATCATCTGACTCTTGTTTCTCAAAGATACCATAAGGGACCATCAGGTTCCTTGCTGACTCCACATACCTGTGTGATCTGAAGTTAGCTGAGTACCATTTTGCTTAGAGAGGCCATGCTGAGAGAGGCCACCTCTGTGAGTATTGCTTTCATGTTTAAGAATTCACAGGTCAGGACTTCCCTGGTGGTCCAGTGGTTAAGACTTTGCTTTCCAACGCAGGGGGTGAGGGTTTGACCCCTGGTCAGGGAGCAAAGATCCCAGATGCCTCACAGCCAGAAAACCAAAACATAAAACAGAAGCAATATTGTAACAAATTCAATAAAGACTTTAAAAATGGTCCACATCAAAATAAAATAAAATAAAAAAAAGAATTCACAAGTCATCTGTTTCCAGATCAACTTGTGTGTTGGGTCCATGGTGAATATCATATGCTTGAGTCATTGTTCTCTGATATCTAGCTCTTCCCCCTCTTGAAAATTGTGGCAACACCTGTCTGAGTCCCATTTCCGGGGACCTTTCTTACTCCTAAGTATTTATCAGAGTTTCAGAGTCCCCAGATGTCTTTCATTTGAGCCTGGAATTCTGGACTCCTATCTACAGTGGAATTCGATTCTATACTTGTATTTATTCTACTCACTCTAGTGAGAAAGGTGGTCTTTTTAGATAAAGTTGAAAGTCAAATTTCGGAGCTCTGTTTTCCCTTTGCCATGTGATAACATCATTCTTTCTGCTCCAAGAAGTAGGTCTACTCTTTCTTGCTCTATGTGCTACAAAGACAGCCACAAATTGTCGTGTTTTTATCTTCATATAGTCCTTGTTTTTTCAGGAAGCGCTAGCCGTGGGATTTTCAATACATTAGTAACTTTCACTTCGGATTTTGGCTGTGAGCTCTCACTCAGGATTATTACTGGAGCTCCAAACATTTTAGTCCTATTCCTGCCTTCTCTCTTCTTAGCTTGTTATGCATGTTCTGTCAGATGATGGGCTCATTCAGTGCCTGCTCGTCCGTCACCAGAAAGTGACTTCAATCCCTAACTCCTGAGATCTTTTTTCAAAGGTGTGATGGGGAGCTCTGAGGATTTCCAACTTACTAAAATAGCTTGACATGTCCCCCGAATGAAACTCATCAGCCCCTATTCTCCTCCCTTGCACAGCCTTTGGGGACGTTTGACAAGAATTTATTGAGCATTGACTCTGTGCCAAGGATATGGTTACTGTGATAAGCAAAAACAAAAGTGCTCCCTTGTGGAGAGTATGGTCTAGTGAGGGAGAAAGACATCAATCACATAATCATACTAATAGAAAATCACAACTGTGACCAGTGCTGTGAAGAAGAGGAATGCATTGCAATGAATGAGAACCTCTCATCGGGTGATTCAATCTGGTCAGGGGAAGGTGGAAGATTTTCCTAAGGAAGTGACTCATGAGCTGAGGTAACTAGTAAAGAGTGAAGGAAAGAGCGTTCAAGACAGAAGGAATAGCAAATGCAAGTGCCCAGTGTCAGTAGGGAGCATGGCAAGCTCAAGGGCTTTTAGAGAAGTCCAGTGTGGTTGGAATTTAGGGGGCATATCTTCCCACAACTGACGTTTCAATATCCTAATGTGGTCACTGTCCTCTGATGACTTTGAGATTTTTTAGGCACTCCTTATAAATAATTTATTTAAAAATTGGGTAAGGCTAGTCATGTTGTCAGTCCCTGGAGGAGCCATTCACTCACAGTGAGTTTCTTGTGTCCAAATCTATGTGTTTGTTTTCAAAAATGGAATTATAAAGTGTCAGAACCAGATGAGACCTACAAGATTACTTAGTGCCGAGTTCCCGGTTAACAGATGAAAGAATTCAAGTCTGAAACATCCAAACAATAAATTGCTTCTCAGAATGGATGTTTTCTTAGGATGGCTCACTTGCAGCTTGTTTTTTCATCTCCAGAAAAAAAATATTGCCATTAGAAAATTTTGTTTCAATCTTCCACATACTGCTGGCCTGAAGGGCTAAGCAAGACATTCGGAAGCATGTGATATTGTTCGCTCCATTTCAGTGAGGAAAATGCAGTTGAGCTCAGAACATTAATTACTGAGCTCCCGCTTGTGTTAGGAGATATAGATACAAAATGAGTAGATGTGTTGTCTGCCCTCTGAGGTGCTTTCTGTGGGGTGGGAGAGATGGCCCGTAAATAATAGCAAATGGGCTCCAAAACTGGAGTATGCCCAGGGCATTATGGGAGCACAGAGCATGGCCACTTAGCTTAAGACGGAGATTTAGGCAAACTTCCTATGGGAGGGGATGCCTGAGCTGAGTGTGGAAAGTTAAAAGCTGAATAAAATTAAGTAGGGTGTTTAGGTAGGGCGCAGACTTGAACAAAATCTGAGAAGTGTGAAAGTCCCTGGTGAATCTGTGGGTGGAGTGGAAAACTACTAGAATTTTGGTAGTACTAGAGCCTAAAGGTTGAAGTATGGTGGAAGAATAAGGCCAGAGGGCTTGACAGAAATGAAGTTATGCAAGGCTTAACATTCTTGAGAAGTATGAATTCTGTATCACTTAGGATTTGGCACCATTGCCTGTCACAGGAAATATAAAATGACAGTGGCTTAAACTAAACAGAAATCTCTTCCCTGTAAGGAATCTGGAGGTAGGGTGTCCAGCTCTACCATTAAAGCTCCATGGAGTCCTCAGGGACGCAGATTTCTATCTTTTCTATTCTGCCGTCTCCAAGGTCACCTCATGGTCTAAGATGGTTGCTGCAGCTCCAGAAGTCATCTCTGTATTCCAGTTCCAGGCAGTAAGAAGGGCAAAGGGCACTCCTTCCAGCTGAGTCAGCTTTCTTTAAGGATCCTTCCTGAACTTCCACACAATACTTACCATGGAATTGTCCAGAACTTGGTCACATGGCTGTACCTAGCTTCAGTGAAGGCTAGGAAATTACTACATGGCTATGTTCTAACTAAAAATTGAGTTTCTCTTATTAAGGAAAAAGAAGGAGAATAGTTATTTGATAGAAAACCTGCACTGTCAGGTACAGATTTCATACCAGGAGATTTGGCTTTATGTAGCAGGTAAAGGAGAGTCTTTGAAGAATTTTCAGCAAGTTGCATGACATGAGTGAGTGGATTTATGTTTTACATGTATTTGGCAGGGGTGGGGGGAGTGTGTGGACATGTGCATGTGGACAGCAGGGGAAGGTTCAGTTTGTGGCTGTTACGGTGCTCTGGGTAAGAAGATAAGGAGTCTCTGAACTAAGATATTGACGGTAGGGCTGAGGAGAAGGGCATACGTTTATGAGATACCAGCAAGTAGGACAGACAGGGCTTAGTGTCTAGGTGGACCCAGGGCATGAATGAGAAACCTGGGGTCATTGCTAGGTATTTAGTTAGAAGTTTGAATAGATGATGGATGGTACCGTTAGCTAGGAGAGACCATGAGCCTTGGAAGAGATCTCAGCAGAAGATGAAGATGAGAACTAGAAACATAAGATGTCAGGTACTTGAGACACATTCCAGTGGAAATGCTAAATGGGCAGATGGGTTTGAGTCTGAAGCCCAGTGAAGGGGGGCCGGAACTAAATATTTGGAAGTCATCAGGACATAGCTGTTAGTTCAGATCATAGGACTGGATGAGATCATCCAACAACAGTGTCTTAAATGGAACACTGAGCTAAAGACAGAACCCTAGGGAATCAGGCCCCATTGGGAAGCCGCCTAAATTTGGCTGTGTGGTTACACAAAATACTGATATACTGCATCATTTAGAGTACGTGTCCCCAAAGTAAAATTCCATTTAAAATATAATGCTACAAAAAAAATAGAAAAGCATCACTTATTTTAAAGTAAGTTTGAGAGGCAGCATATATTCTTTGAACTGAAAGAATGCTGGGCCTGGTTTTCAGAAGGACCTAGGTGCTAGTCCCAGCCCTGCTTCATACTGGTCCTGAGGATGTGGGTGGGTGGCTGAACACTCTGAGCCCGTTTGCCCTTCTGTCCAATGGGGTACCATTGACATAGCTTTCCTGTAGGGTGTTGATGAAGCTCCAGTCAGGTGGAAATGTGAAAGCTCCTTGAAACATGCCACGTCGATAGAGATTATTCTTTGCATACATGCTATCAGCAGATTTGCACTTTCTCTGTAGCATTGGCTTGAGCTGAAACTTTGCTCGTGATGCATCCTCAAAAATAGAGAATTCTTCACAGAAATTGGAGTTGTGGCTTGTGAAAATCAACCCTCTGAAGACCAATCTTTTTTGGAGGCATGGGGATCGTCAAATAATCCTTTATTAAATTATTTTTCTTTGTAGTTCTTGTAGCTGGCAATTTCACCACACCACTGTTGATGTCATCTATGATGTTGTGAGGGGGGCAGCCGTCAACATTGCAGCCCACAGATGGGCAGTCCCCAGGATCTCTTTAATGCTTCCAAAGAGTTCTCTAGCTAAAGATAGATGCCACATCTGTCATGCAATGTTGACAGTCTCATCAAAAGTGATGCTGCCACTCTGTTTGATGTTTTTCTGCTTCTTTCTGTCTCTTGGTGATTCCTTGAGGGCTTTGATGACCAGAGGCAGAGGCAGAAGGTACCATCTTAATCTGGGCCTGTCTGTTCTGAATGGTCAGTTTCACTGTAATCCTCAGACCCTTCCAGTCACCAGTTGCCTTGGTGATGTCATTACCAACCTTTGTTTGTTGTTGTTGTTTTTTGTTTTAAATGCCAAACATTTTTTTTTTGATGTTGGGGGTAGGAGTTTATTAATTAATTTATTTATTTTTGCTGTGTTGCATCTTCGTTTCTGTGATAAGTGGGTGAAGCATTGTATTTTGTTTTTCAGAGCTTTTAGAGAACAATTGATTTTCTTTTTTTTTTTTTTAAAGAAGATGTTGGGGGTAGGAGTTTATTAATTCATTAATTTATTTTTACTGTGTTGGGTCTTCGTTTCTGTGCGAGGGCTTTCTCTAGTTGTGGCAAGCGGGGGCCACTCTTCATCGCGGTGCGCAGGCCTCTCACTATCGCGGCCTCTCTTGTTGCGGAGCACAGGCTCCAGACGCGCAGGCTCAGTAGTTGTGGCTCATGGGCTTAGTTGCTCCGCGGCATGTGGGATCCTCCCAGGCCCGGGCTCGAACCCATGTCCCCTGCATTAGCAGGCAGATTCTCAACCACTGCACCACCAGGGAAGCCCATTACCAACCTTTTCTGGAGACAGACCCAGGGGGCCGATCTTGGGGACCAGAGCAGGTGTGGCACCAAATTCCCCATCAATGCACCTCAGGTATACGACTTTGATCTCGTTGGGGTCGAACTTAGGCAGCATGGTGGAGGCAGCTGGTGTCAGATGAACCGGGATTCAGGATGAATGAAGAAAGTTGCGCCCTGGCCTCCTCTGAGCCAAAAGCTGAAAGGGGACCAATCTTTTTACAGTAAACTAAATCTGATTATGCTTTCCTTTCAAGCCAAATAATTTTCTTTGCATTTTAGCCATATTTTGATATCATGTATAGTTAATATAGTTACCATGTAGTTATCATAAGTCCTTAAGATAGTTGCCTTAGGAAGCCCTGGAGCACTGGGGACATATTGTAAAACTTGAAGACTATACTGTTGCATCTTGTTTAAATGTCAGCTGCCTCTCTAATGTATAGGGGAAACAGTCGAACTCATTTTGAGTTTACTTTTTCTGGTATTGAAGCAAAATTTTCTTTTGTTCATTTGAGGGGCGATTCAAGAACATTTTTGGACCATCACTATTTACCAGGAGTAAATATCCTGGTACAGTTTCTCCAAGGATCCAGATTAATGACAGAAAGAAATTTCAGCCCTGAAACACTTTGTTTCTGCACTTCACTTATTAGATCAGAATACTGATCCTGGCATATATCATCCGTGTTTGACCTTTGCATGAACAAAGGCTGTGGTTATTTGGGACTAATTGATATATGTGTTAATTGATTCCACTGGCTAATGAAATCAGACCACCAGTCTTGCTGTATTCCCCACCAAATTGATCCAGCAATCTACTGCTTCATTATAATTAAACACAATCTTGGATTCATTTGCTAAGCTCTAAAAATAGAATCGTTGATCTTTAGGTACCAGATGAACACTGCCATTTGTAAAAAGTGATTCAGTTGTACAGTTAAACAAATGCCTACTTAATGCAAAGCTTTATGTCACACCTTCAGAGACTAAAAGAAGAATAAAGGAAGGCCTCGCCCTCTAGCTTGGGTTACTTACTCATTCCTTTCACACTTAGGTGTTGAGTACACATCGTGGGCCAGGCACTGTTCAAAGCTCTGGAAATAAAGCTACGCTACCCTCCAGGAGCTTAAATTCTAGCACAGGTAGTCAGACAAGCAACAAGTAAGTATATTGAGTGTCGGGGTGATAAACTCCGTGGAGAAAAAGCTATGTCAGGGAAGATAAAGTTTGAGGAGAATGGTTTTACTGTTTACACAGAGGATTAAGAAAGGCTTCTCTTGTAAGGGCTCTTTGAGCAGATGAGTAGAGACCTAAGGACGCGAGGAAACAGGCTCTCTATGAATAACGGGGGGAAAAGCATTCTGGGTGGAAGGAACGGCAGGGACACTGTGGGAGGGGCATGTGCTCTTCGAGGTCAAGGATGGCTGGACAGAGAGGTATGGGGCAGAGCGGAGGAGATGATCCGAGCTCTCTCCCTGATTCTGCCACACAGAATAATAGCCATGTGTGCTGAGCATTTATCTCATGAGGACAAACACCTCTGTAAAGGAGTTGTACCTATTTAATTTTGCCTTCTTATGACATCTCTCCAAGGAAATGGTGTCAACCTTCTTTTACAGATAAGGAAACTTGAGGCTCTGGGAAGTAACTCTCTCAAGGTCATGCAGCCTGTGGTGGAACTCTATCATCCCACCTCAGGTTTGAATCCAGGAAGGTACCAGTTCCTCCATCCTCCAGGCCTTGGGACATGAATTTCCCTTTGCCTGGAACACTTCTCCCTCTCTCTGCCAAGGGAATGCCTGCTGATCCCTGCAGTCTCTGCTTAGATTGTCACCTCTAATGGGAAATTCTCCTGGACCCCCTTGCCCCCCATCTCCGTCTGGGTTGGGTGCTCACCCTCTCTGCTCGCACGGTGTCCTGTAATACCCTTCCCTCAGCATCCTTCCTGGCCTATGCCTCTCTGCGTATGGGCTGCCTCGTGAGAGCAGGGACCATGCCTCTTTAACCCAGTATCTATCGGCACTATTATACTGGTCCAAACCCATGATTTGCTGAGAAATCAAGGTAGTTTTTTTTTTTGTTTTTTTTTTTTTATAAATGAATGCCTTTTGAGAATTTGACCTACTGAGAAGAATGTTTGAGCATCCATAATAGTATTTTTCAAATGATCGTTTTAATTCTTACGGATTTAAAAATTTTAGATTTTCATTTTGATGATAACATACGTCTTTCACTCACTATAAAGAAAAAATTTCTTCCTTGTGATTGTAATTCTCAAGTGAAAGATATTTCATAGGAAAAGACATGTCTGTCAGTGTTTCTTCACATGTTCTTTCAAAAGGAGCTGTACGGTCTTGGGTTTGAGAAACAGTGGTGGTCTCTGCCACGACCCTTCTACACTGGATGACTTAGATCCATAGAATTTGTAGAAAACTTAAGTTGTGTACTTTTCTGCTTTAGGTGACTCTAATTCCTCTCAGATTTACATCAGGTCTGTCTGCTGTGTTCAGAGGACTTCAACAGTAATCTGTTCCATTTTTTTATGCCTTTCTGCTAAAAGGAAAGGTAAAAACTGCTTCAAGATCATTTTTACAAACCAGACATTGTTTTGTAAGTTCCTTAAACCTATCATGTATATTTTACCTATATGACTATGTTAGAAATCCTGGTGATTTCACTTTTTTTTACAGTTATGGGTAAGTTATCGAATACCATCAATACCCTAAAATTATTAAGGGGCTGTACAAAGATATTTTTCTCATAAAGATGTGTATATACAGTCTTGGGTATACGGGTATACATTCGTCAGTGAGAGCAATGATTTTCCCCGTGTTTTTTATTTTTAAAATAAAATTGATTCTCCTCTAATTACAAAAGTAACATATAGTAACTGTTGAAAATTTAAAATTAAATAACCTATAACCCTACCACTGAAAGATAATCATTTTCTTCAGATATATTTCCTTAGAGTTTTTTTTTTGTTTTTTTTTTGGGTACATGGGCCTCTCACTGTTGTGGCCTCTCCCGCCGCAGAGCACAGGCTCCGGACGCGCAGGCTCAGCGGCCACGGCTCACGAGCCCAGCCGCTCCGCGGCATGTGGGATCTTCCCGGACCGGGGCACGAACCCGTGTCCCCTGCATCGGCAGGCGGACTCTCAACCACTGCGCCACCAGGGAAGCCCTCCTTAGAGTTTTAAAATGTATTTACTTTAAAAAAAAAAAAAGAAACAAAATTGAGGTCATACTATATATACATTTTTAACCTGATTTTTTTTTCACTTAATTTGTCATGACCATTTTCCCCATCATGAAAGTCATCTACATTCTCTTTTAAACCTAATATTACATGATACAGAGTGGTCTACCATATGGACCTACTTAATTTATAGTACCTTTAAGTTGATTTATTAATAATGGTGAATTTATTATAGCCTTGTACACATCTGTTTGGATCCGTCTTTGATTCTTTTCTTGGAACAGATTCCTGGAGGTATTACTGCTGAGTCAAAAGGCATGCGTGTTATTATAACTTTTTTTCCTGGGGTTTGAGGGACCTGGGTTCCAGTTCTGCCTTGCCACTTCCGAGCTGTGTAATTTTGAGCAAGTTACGTAACCGCTATAAGCCTCAGTTTCTTCATTGATAAAATGCAGATCCTAGAAATGCACACCTGAGTGGTGCATGTGAGGCCTTTAGCCCAGAGCCTGGTATGTAGTACATGCTCAGTAATGTTCACCTTTTGAACATTCTTTGGAAAAATGCATCAGAGCACATGTTTTAATGATGAGTATTGGTGTTACCCAGTGGGTTGTATTTGCCTTTCCACTTCACTCCACCCCCACCCCTGTAGATCTTAGGTGTACAATTTGATAGGTTTTGATGAGTGTACACAATATGTAATCAATTCTCTAAATAACAGATAGAACGTTTCCATCATCCCAGAAAGTTTCCTTGTGCTCCTTTCAGTTAATCCCTAATCACCCCTATAGGCAACCAGTGTTGATTCTATATAGATAGTATAGGATGTGCATATCCATATTAGGATCCTGAAAACAAAACCACTTCTCAGTAATGTCCTTGTGAGTGTAAGAGGATGGGGTTCTTTAGGGTGACTTTGTGAGTGCAGTGATGGTCATGGTTCAGAAGAAACCCCCCAGAAGACCTCATTCCTTGTCAGCTTTATTCTCTGTAGAGAAAATAGTTCAAGAGGATGTTTATCAGCACATCAACAGTGGTTGTCTGAGTATCTGAGGGAATGTAGGTGGTTTTTATTTCCCTTTTAATGCTTTTCAAATGTTCTACATTGAACAAACATTGTCTTTTTAATCATTAAAAATATTATTTTCAAAAGGGAATCTCACATATGATATTGAATATACCCCAATACGAGTTTTGCAACGTGATTATATCAAAAATAGGTACCTTGCTGCTGCTGTACCAGTTAAGTTCTGTCAAGCCTTGGCCTTCCGGCTGTGATCACTCCTTGTCTGTGAGTCATCATCCTAGTCTACTCAGGCTTCCATAATGATCACCATAGACTGGATGACTTAAACAACAGAAATTTATGTCTATACTTGTAGAATCTGGGAAGTCCAAGAGCAAGATGCTGGCCATTTTGGTGTCTGGTGTGGCCTGTGTTCCTGGTTTGCAGACAGCCACCTTCCTGCTGTATCTTCACATGCCACAAGCTCTCTAACATCTCTTCTTATAAAGGCACAAATCCCATCATGGGGGACCCACCTTCATGACCTTATCTAACCTGAATTACTTCCCAGAGGCCCCATCTCCAAATATGGGGTGGTCAGGGCTTCAACATATGAATTTGGGAGGTATGCAGCCATTCAGTCCATCGCAGTGGTTCATTCATACGTTTATTCAATTTTCAACATTTTCTATTATGTGAAGCAAGGTGCTTTGCAACTACTTGATAGTACAAAATCTACCTGGAAATAATTTCAGCCCTGAGGAGAATAGTACCTGCTGGAGTTGAACACACCATGGATTGACGCGAGAGAACAGCTGAGGATTAGATGAGGGCATTGTCATTCTTTTGGCTCACTGAGCTGTGTATGTTAGTCTTGGAGGGTATGTTTTCCAGTTGTGTTGAGACCAAATCCTCCTCCTGGATCCCAGTACTTAAGCCTGGCAGGAGAAATAGCTAAGCGGAACGTGGTATTATTACTGTTTGCCTTTTGATAAATAGTCTGCCTGAAGGTGGAATTTTTTCCATTGTCTTGCAAATGTCAAATTTTACTTATCAGCAAACTTCCTAAGAAGAAATATAACTTGGTGCAAGCACCCTGTTACCATTTGGCCAAAATGCCCAGACACTGATGAATTTCTGGGTTCAGCTGCAAAGAAAAGGGAGTGAAACTGACAGGCAAACTGCCCCACACCTTGGAGAATGACGTCACTGAGGGATCCGGTTCCCAAAGTGCGTGCATGGTGCTCAAAATGGGAAGGTGGCAGTTTGACTGTATGACCTTTCATTTCTCTTTCCTCCCTTGGCACTGCTCCTCCAACCTTCAGAATATCCCTCCAAACCTGCTTTTTCACATATAGAATCTCTGTCCTACATTCTTGATACTTCCCTGATCCATGTCCCACTGACATGATTTTTGAACCTTGGGATTGGAAGGGAGTTCACAGTTATATACCCTTCTTTTTCAAAGCATGAATACCTAATAGCCTGCTGAGTGGTCATTTTGTCTATATTTAAACACCTCCAAACAAAAAGGAACTTGTTCCCTCCACTTTTAGGCATCAATGACTTGGAAATTTCACCTTTGTATTGACCCAAACAGTATCTCTCAGTATCTTCCATTCACTGGTTCTGAACCACCTATAAGGAGGAAACTGAAAAAACACAAATCTTCTACAAGAAAGCCTTTTAGATATTTGGAGGCAATCTGGTTCTTCCAACGTAGTTTACCTGTCAAAGAAGGAAATGTGATTAGTGTGATATTGTTCATTCTGGTTATCTTTTTGCAATCACTGATTTCTGAGCAATCATAAGCCATCCATGTAATTTTTCATTCTTGATTCAGTATCTGTTTGATGTGTTGCATTCTTCTCTAGTAAGATCAGCAGCGTCATAACTAGTAATTGGTTAACTAAAGTGAGTTGTGATGTTAATAGCTCACGTTATTCCTCTTAAATAAGACTTGGGCTTTAACTGAATTTTGTTGATGCTGATTATAGGGGCAGCAGGCATGGTGGGAAGTTGATTGTTGATGTGACTTTAGAATAGGCTCTTCAGGGCTTCCCTGGTGGCGCAGTGGTTGAGAGTCCGCCTGCCGATGCAGGGGACACGGGTTCGTGCCCCAGTCCGGGAAGATCCCACATGCCGTGGAGCGGCTGGGCCCGTGAGCCATGGCCGCTGAGCCTGCGCGTCCAGAGCCTGTGCTCCGCAACGGGAGAGGCCGCAACAGTGAGAGGCCCACGTACCGCAAAGGAAAAAAAAAAATAGGCTCTTCAGAGTTTCCTTTTGCAAAGATGAGGCAGAGGATGAGCACAGGTGTGGGGATGGGGGAGATGAAGACCTGAACACCTCGAGTTAGAGGTACCTGTGGAACGCCTAGTCAACTGACCCATCTCAAAGTTGTAAATACCAGGCTAACGCTGAAGACAGTGGCCGTAGGCTCCAGGTTGATTGCGTGGCAACAGTGTGCAAATGAGGCAGTATTGACTTACAGTTAAGAGCAAGGCTTTGGAATCAAACTTGGATTTGAAACTTACCTCCACAGTGTACTAGCTCTGTGATACTGGGTAAACTCTTTAATTCCTCTAAGTCTCAGTTTCCTAATCTATAACATGGGGATGACAGTTCTGCTTATCCCATGAGGTTATTTTGAGAATTCAATTCATGCTGCTTGTTTATCCCCATATCTGGTATCAGTTAATTCTCCATACATGTTATCAGTTATAAAGAAGAAAATGACGCAGGGAAGAAACTTGAATAGTGAACCCATTTAAGAGGTGGACAGATTTCCTAAGGAAAGGTTAAATAAATTACAGTATACCCTGCAGAATATTATACAACTATTGAAAGAGTGAATGAGTTAGATTTACATTTATTCACCTGGGTGGTTTTTTCCTGATAGATAAATCAGTGAGAAAAATAAGTTAAATGGTTCATATGCTCATTTAAGTCCCACTTTTTGCTTAAAAATAAAAAAGGTAGCAAAACCCAACTGTACATAGATATGTGCATGGAAGAAGTTGTGGGAGAGCAGATACAAAACAAGTTTGGGATGGGGTGGACAGTTATTAATTTTTCGATAGGTATCTTCATATTGTATCACACTGATTGTAGTGAGAATGTGTTACCTTTGTGATTTTTGAGAACCAATATTTTTAAATGAAATAAGCAAAAGGAGTGGGGGATGGGCAGAGGAAGAGGAGAAATCAGTCAGTAGGGAGTGAAAGGGAATTGTCAGCAAGGGAAGGGATGTTTTCCAGGGGGTGCAGGATGAAGAGCCAAGATCCTCAGGCTCTTTCTCTCATTTGTCATGGCTCTATCAGGGCTTGGCATCCAGAGCTTTGGTTTCCTTGTTCATTTTCATTTGGTATCCCTCCATTTCTGGCACATGGTATAGCAATATTTCTTCTTTCTTCTCTTCATTTCTGTTTTATTTCTAGCTACTGAGCTTGTCCAGAGGAACACATTGGGAGAGATAAATGATATGAAGATGGGTATCAACAGGGTATTAGTTATTGACTAAAGAGCAGTGTCGATGTAAGTTAATTAGATGAGTTAATGCATACATATGATAAAAAAAAGAAATATTGAGCTATTCTAAAAAGATTACAGTGAAAGCTAAGTCCAGCTTCCTGATTTCTCTTTCTCAAGGCAACCAGTTACCCATTTCTTGTATGTCCTGCCAGAAATGGTTTACATATACACAAGCTCTGTGTTTCCTATCGAAAAACAAATGGTGCTATAGGATACACTTGAAGATTTCCTAAGCCTTTTGAAAGACCAGCTCTAAACTCCTGTAAAAAAGCTAGCAGTTTTGAGACTCCTCCTCTTTTCCAAGCAGGGTCTGTGGGTGAGGGTTCAAACCTGCAAAGAATTCTGCTCTTGTTGGAGAAACTGTGCAGGTCTGTGGAGATCATGCAACAGGCTTATAAAAGTTTATTGCAGTTATATAGCTACAAAGAGAAATTTATTTCCAGCCCTACACGTCGTGCAGCTGCATCAGTGGTTATGTTTATCACGGGATTAAGGAGCAGCGGCACTCATGTCCACGCTGGCTGCGTGGTGCTCGCTTTGCTTTGGTGCACAGTGGTCATTTACCAGCAGCTTCTCAAACCCCTTTCTCTGCAAAGCACTGGAGCAGGCACTGGCAAAGGGAGGGAAAAAAATCAGACGTGAGCTCTTATGCTCTGTAAACATGTGGAAGCCTTCCAGATCTTGTGAATTAAGCAAGAGCGGGTGTTAAATCTTCGTTTAATCCAAGCAATGAGAAGCCGGCGCCTCCCAAGTTTGCCCTGAGTGAGGATTTTAACACTCCTTTGACAAAGAAATGGGAGGGGGCAATAGAGGAAAGCAGGTGATAAGTGAGTCATGAAATTCACCCTTTAGAAGAACAGCTCTTGCCATCATGAGCCCTTCCTGAGTGAGGTACCCATTGTGTTAATTCTTGAAGGAAGGGAGGGAGGGAGGGAGGAAGGAAGACCAGTTTTTTTGGTTAGTGTGTGTTTGTTCTAATTCCTACACTGGATGCTGGAATTGAGAAAAATACTCTGTAGCGGAGAAATTAACTTAAGACTTAACTTACAGCTTGGGAGGAAAATTTTGACAAAGCAAACCTGAGATCTAAATGCCGTCAGGCTGGCCGCTTTATTGCTACTCTAAAAAAAGGAGGATTCAGTTTGGGCCTAAAGAACACTGAAATTTTGTTTTCTTGTCTGTAAAGAGACAGGTTCAAACCTGTCAGAGGCAGTTGCTGAGTTTCCTTATGACTGACTTATATGTGTGGCATTGATTTTTTTTTTTTTCCCGTAAGAATCTGGATGAGTCATTCAGAAAGTTAAAAAATAGCAAAAAAGAAAGAAATGAGAAAAGCTAGCCAACGTCTGCCCCACATGCCAGGAAGGTCCACACAGACGGGAAAAATCTGTGAGGTCTCTGTTTGTTTCTCCCCATGCAAATACTCAGCCGCGCTCCGCAAAGCTTGAGTGCCCTATCTGTTCAGCTGCCATTTAAGAAATAAGACTCTGTTCTCCACAGCTTATTCCTTGGAGTTTCAGAGTGTAAAATATGAAGGGTGTATAATCACAGTTCCCAGCATTTCTTGGCATTTCAGCTTTGGCAGCAAGAATGGGAAAAACTGAAGCTTTTATGGCTGGGAAGGCTGAGTGTAATCTTTGTGCTGTGGCACTACCAAAGGAAGTGAGTATGTTAAAAAGCACGTTCCCTCCGAAGCCTGTCTGAGGGGCCGCTGGGCTTTGTTCAGTTTGCTGCAGCTATGGTATATTTTTATGTTCTGTTTGCATGAAAAGAAAGAGGAAGCATCGAGGGCTTACTCTGCAGAGCATTTTCATAGTATCTCACTTGATACGTGATCCAGGAAGGGTGGCCTGGGTCACACCTGGTGTGTAAAGAGTTAACTCTAGAACTGATAACTTCCCAGAGAAGCTCAAGATACTGTACTTCCTAAGAATGAGTTCTCAAGATAACAACTCGGCAAAGAGTTAAGATGAGAAGAATTCAGGAAAGGACAAGCACTTTCAAGAGAAGAATTTCAAGAAATTGCTTTAACTCTGAGTGGGTAGCTTACATGGTGAAGAGGTAGGTCAGCCCCGTATCTTAGTTTTCCCAGGGAAGCCCCAGTCTGCTCCTGTGATTCCCCCTGAATAGCGCCCCCCTTTTACTCAGAGGCCCATTTTGGACAATACATTGCACAGTCACCCTACAAAGAGGTGTCCACATTCTACAACTTTTTCTTTTTTTTCTGTGAGATGGCAGAACCAAAGAAAAGGGGATATGTTTTAGAAGTTTAGAGGGTCCCTCTTCTGTAGGAAAGGAATTCCCCCAGCATTTTCTTTTCATGGACTATTCTCTCCCAGGCCATGAATTGGAAATTTAGTTATTAACCGTTTAAAAGTATCTTTTTAGCATTGGTCACTATCTTCATTTGAAAGACACATGGAAGAAAATTGCTTTTCCCCTGAGTCCCATGTGTTATGTCCTTTGCATGATACTTTAATATATTTGCATGAGAGATAAATTTGTCAGTAGTCATAACTTTACGGGTCCACATTCATCTATTTATTTATGCATCTGTTAAGTCATTTATTCATGCAACAGATATTCATTGAGACCTACTTTGTGTCTAAGGATATCATAGTGACCAAGATAGGCCAGGACCCTGCCTACAGGAAGCATGTATTCTAGTGTAAGCATATAAAAAAGTAAAAGTAATTGCTCTTGAAAATGACATGGAAGGAAATAAGTGCATTTTTCATGTTTAGTTTTACTCGATAGAGCTGCAGAAAGGGGAGATGAGAGAGACAGACAGCTACCTCTCTGTCCATTTCTTTTGTTGCTGAACGGGGTCTCAGACTCAAATAGCTTCAGAATAGGGACCAAAGGGGACACTACAGTCCCACAGTTCTAACCAAATAGAACTCATGTGTCTGTACAACTAAAGTTCAGTTTAAAAAAGAAAAACAAGGAACCCAAGGCCAGACCACATTGGGCCCTGGCCACTCATTCACTTCCTCCAAAACTCCCAGATGTCCTTTAGCTCCACATCAGTGCCCACAGGCCTGGTTCAGTCTTCCATTGCAGTAGGTCCCCTTGTGGGTCCTCAGAGGAAACGAGGGCAGTATTTATTAGAATGTTACAACCACAGGGAGCTTTTCCACCTCACTTTGGAAACACTGAGCCATCCCTCCAGAGTTTGGATGGCGGCCAGACTCTGCTCTAGGAAATCTGATGGAATATCCCAGCACTGGCAGAAATGTCACAAAGATCATCTTTCATCATGGAATTTCTACACACTTCTGTGGAGCTCCCGTGAGTCAGCAGGAGGAACTCCACCACGCTGTGGCCCCGGGCCTCCAATCAGAGGGGCTGTGGAAGTTTCCCAGCCCCAGCTGGGGGTTGTCGGGGGGGTACGTGGTGTTACCATACATGCCAGCCCTGGACTGCAGACTCCTTCGAGTGGGCGATGATGACCCTCCCAAGCCAAGTCTGAACGCCTTGGCTTCTTGAGTGGGCTGTCTTCTGGAAAGCTCATCTTCCCTTCTTCTTTAGCCATCACCCACCCCCTGCCACTCTCCCAGAAAATTTCTCTTCAGTGTCAAGAGTGAGTCTCCTAGAAAACCAGACACTATCCTTAACCGAGACTTTCATTAAGGATGGGAGAGGCTATCAGTCACCTGCCCTATGGCTCCATGGGGCTCTTTCTCAGACCAAGAAAGAAAGAAAAAAGACAGCCCCTAAGAAGGAACCTGACTGCCTCTTATTCCCTTTGGCCACACAGTGACTCCTCCTGAACAGACATTTAATGCAGTAGGAAAGTTCCTGCAGCCAGTGGCCTTCCACAAAGCCTCTTTTAAGGCACTGGTGTCTTCAAATGGAATTAGCTAGACTCTGTTTTCTTTGAAGTTGAATCAATATGCATAAGTCGTAATTTCCCTGTTAGTAGCTCCTTCCCTTTGGTTCCCCCAGCCTTTAACACAGCTATTGACAAGGGGAATGCCTACTGAAAATTACTGTATATCCTTGATTCCAAGTAACCAAAGATCACAAGATGCTGATGGTATCTGATACGATGAAAATGAGGATACTGGCAACTGGCAAGTTTTTTTGTCATTAGTTTCAAGAAACTCCCCTGTTGCAAAAACATTAAAGGGGATGGAGTGGGCACAGATCTTAGCATCAAGGTGATACAGAGGTTGGAGTCTTGTTCTTCTGTAGATATTGATAAGGGTGTGGTTTTTTTCCCCCTCTCTAGGCACAGTGATGGAGGATGGCTTGGTTAATGATATTATTAAGGCCATCCTAGTGACATCTATCCAGGAAGCAGGAATCTAGATGGCCAGAAAAGCGTATGATCAGCTGACTTTGAAAGCTCTTCCTTTTTTTTTCTGTGCTAGTCAGGCTTCTGCATGAGGACAGAATATAAGGGCAGTGGTATGTGCAGACACCCACATTTTCCACTGTGTCAGAAAAGCAAAGCCAGTCTACCCCTCCCCAGTTTCTGTCTTGGTAGATTCGTGCTCCTGGTCACTTCTTTCACCCAAATGGGGGAACCCAATCTCAGATAAGAGGAGGTTTGGCATTACATAGGATAGAGGTGAAAAAATGCTGGTCGGGTGGTTGGGTTTGTCTCACACGTGAGACCCTGTGCTGTAAATGGTCTTTCTTAGACGGATTGCTCGTGTCTGTAAATGTGTCTCAAAGAGTGGAGCTTGAGGGCATTACTGCACTCAGAACCTATAGTCAGTTGTTTTGCTCTGCTCTCAAGACGGTGCTGCTAATTAGATTCGTAAGCATCCCACTTGGCGGTGCTTCTTTCCCATCCACGTTCTCACCTTCCCAAGGTGAGCATTGTTCTGAGTCATGTCCAGATTCCTGTAATGTGTTATTAACATGGGCAGTAGGGCTGCGTCAGTCCAGGGCCTGGAGAGCTGTGCAGAGGCAGAAGGGAACTTCAGAAGGAAGCCCCAAGCCCTGCCAACTCTCTTCCAAGGTGCCAAGCCTCAGCCCCCTGCCAAGAGCTTTTGGTTTCCAGGAATCACATTTGATGCAGGTTGTGAGTTATGGCATCAATGCATGTTTGTCTTAAATGGACTTTTTGGTTTGGAAAGTACCCTTCACCCCGCCTGACATACTGTGGTGCACTCATTCTCCCTTGTTGGGCTGGGGTTTGCAACATGCAGGCTCAGAGCAGACCATCGTTAAGTCTTTCCGTGGCCTTTGTTTGACCATGAAGCAGCCGTCTCC
Source organism: Grampus griseus (assembly GCF_964374135.1). Classification (NCBI taxonomy): domain Eukaryota; kingdom Metazoa; phylum Chordata; class Mammalia; order Artiodactyla; family Delphinidae; genus Grampus; species Grampus griseus. Next base: position 39,946,437 of record NC_139018.1, on the reverse strand, counting down.
ACCATTCAGTTACTCATTCAGTTACTCATTCAGTATGTCCTACACATCTGCTTGGTACTGGGTTTGGCTCTGAAAACCAGAAGATACATAAAACGGGGTCCTTGCCCTCAAGGCTTTAGTCTACTGGTGGCTCCAAACACATACATAAGTTAGCTTAAGGCATGGTACCATAAATGGTCAAAGTGAAACGAAAACAGAATGCGATGAGAACACAGAAAAGGAAGCTATTAATTCTGATGCAGAGGCTTTGGAGAAGAGATGGCACTTGAGCCATAGGTTTTTAGTTAGCAGCAAAATACGGAAATACTTTCCAGGTAATTGGAACAGTAGGGGCAGAGGCCTGGGGGCAGGAAGTGTCCTGTGCTGGGGAATCATGAGGACTCAATGTGATTGAGGGACCAGAGCAGGGGGCGGGTGGCAGTTGAGGTAAGTTGGGGTGAGAACGTGGAAGGTTTTGGATGTGGGCTAGGAGGTTTGGGTTTTATTGGCCTGTCAGTTGAAACCATCAGAAGCTTTGGAGAAAAGAGACTAATAGGAAATAAGTGTGCTGTGTGAAATAGAGTGCAGAGGAGCGAGTCCAGAAGCCAGGAGTTCAGGTAGGAGTCCTTGGAGTAAGTCAGGCAAGACCTAGTCATGGCTTGAAGCAAGCCAGTGCCAGTGATGGAGAGAGAAGAGGGATGGGAGATGGAGTGGGGGGAAAGCTGAGAGGACCCTGGTGAATTGCATATGGAGACCAAGGAGTAGGCATTCAAGATGACTCCGAGATTTCCCGCAGAGAACTCTAAAGCTTTTTTTTTTTTTTAACATCTTTATTGGAGTATAATTGCTCTGCAATGGTGTGTTAGTTTCTGCTTTATAACTTTCAACTGAGTGAAGACAGCAGTGGGTAATGTCCAGTTTCATCCTTTTGGGTTTGAAGGGTTGACACATCCCTGGTAGCTTTGCCCCCAAATCAGTTAATGGCTAACTTCTCGGGCATCTCTGGATCTCCAGAGAGAGGTGTCAGGGTAGAGGTTTCAACTTGGGAGCCATCTGTCCAGGGTGATATTTGAATCCATGGGCTTCCACTGCGCAACTGGCCAGACCGTGTGCTGAGCAACTCCAGGGAATGCCCCTCCGTCAGAGTCTGTGATAATGTGTGTGATGACTATGAATTTCCTAGGTAATGGTGGTAACACGTCTTGAGAAAAGGGTGCCTTTCTCTAATTTGCACAAAGATGCCATCTGGTCTAGCAGCTGTGCTGGAAATAAACCCAGGCAAGGGCCAAGAACAGAACCTCAGGGAACCGCCTACCCTTCAAGGGAGGGTGGAGGAGGGGCCCAGAAAGGAGACACTTAGGAGTGGTTAGAGACGTGAGGAAGACTGTGTTTATTAGCTGCTTTGGAATTTACCTGACAACGTAGTCCCACTCGGTGAACTCCCATCTTACTTCGGTTTAAGGATTCAGGTGGAGCCCCTGCAAATAGTATCCCTGAGTTTCCCCTTTTCACATATCCCACGGGTTTCTCCCCACCCCAGCCAATGGGAGAGTTAACAGTCTCCATCCAGTTAGGACCTAGAATGATCAATTCTGTGGCTCTGCTCCCTGAGAGCCAATACTGGGCAGGTGAGCAACATGCAGAGTGAATAGATGTCTCTGGAATGCCCACTCCAGAGCGTCCCCCGGTGGCTCCAAGAGGGCGGGCCATGTTCGCTGTCCCTAGGAAAGGACACGCCCTCAGGCCACTCACCCTGTCACATTCGGCTCCAGCCAGAAGTCAGGAGTTGCTGGGGCCACTCCCAGCCCAGAACAGGCAGAACCTCTCTGATGGCCCTGAGTCCTGACCTCTGAGGGCCTGGAAGGGCAGAGGAAGCATCTTGCCTCCTGAGCCATGCAAGGAAGAAAAGGCATCCCCAGAGCAATGGCTTGGAGGGTGTCTCGACTCATCTGTGGCCTCCCCGACGTGTGCCAGCAGGATGGTGTGAACGCTTTTTGCAGAAGAGAAAGCACGAACCCCGCCTCAGCTGATGAGTCTCTCCCATGTAGACCTGTCGCTGCTGCCTCCCGGCCTCTGTGACCTCGTTTGCATTGATGGAAAGTTACAGGAGGAGAGAGAGCACCACCTTCCTGGCCAGGAATGTGTCACGTAACCCAGACCAAACATTCCGAGTTCACATCTGTGTCAACGGGACCCAGGCCCTATAGGCAGATAACACATTGTTCAGAATGGCCGTAACACTCAGAGTGAAACTGGGGTTCATCAGAGTGGGTGGAACTCCATGGCTTGTACATTACCTACATCAGTCAGTCAGAATGTTCTGTTTCAAAATAATCACTTTTTTCAGATCTTAAATGTTGGTGATTTTTCTTTCATCAGCTGATCCTTTATTTTTAATTTGAATGAGGAAGACTCCCTTCTCCAACAGGGGAAAAAAAAAAATCACTTGTTCTGTCTCTGGGGCTTGCTTGTTTGGTTCTTAACCATAAGTGAACCTAGGGGCCCTGGCTTCAGAAGCCCTTGGGATAATTTCATACACTACATCCTGAAAACGCGGGCGATTACATAACCGTTTTAAAAGAAAGGTCTCTGAAGCAGAGAGGAGGGGAGAGAATTTTTCCATGGCTTCAAAGGGAAAATCTAGGAGTAGAACCCAAGAGGCTGAGGTTCAGGAAATGTGTTCTCAGACTGCCTTCTCTGGAAAATGCAGAGAACCGCTGGCTCCCAGTGACGATTTTGGATTTATCAACTTTCAAAAAGAAAGTGGTCCCGTATGATGGGAATTGTGTTCTTTAGTTTTGGCTTAAAGGACTTTCTGAGATTTTAAGTCGATTCTTCTGTAATATTCTGTCCCTTCTGGTTTTGGAGTTTTCCATGAGATGCCTTTTACAAAAAACATCAGATGAGCTTTTCAGAATGATGAAGGACTTCAGGAATCTTATTATTCCTTTTCTTCCCGGACTAACCTTTTAATTTTATGCAAAATGTACAGGGGTAATTTGTCTTGGCTGGTTATAATACTACACTGTTGTGAGGATGCTTAATCACCAGGCATACACATTAGTCATGCGCTGTTGTAACCTACAAGCCCAGCTTTCTTGTATTAACTCTAGGACGAGATTGAGAGCCAGAGTATTGAGTACAACTGGCTGCGTGGCACGAAGAAGTCACCACCAAATGCAGAAAGCGCTCCCATTATTTCTTCCTCATTTCCTAAGCACCCGTTATGTACAGAACACCAACTAGGTATTTGAGGGAGATACACTGGCCAAAAGAATTTTATACTCAAGGGGTGTATGGGTAAAGGGCATGTCACCAGAGTTTAGGGTAAAAAACTAGGTCTTGTTCAGTTTAATCAGCACTTAGTTGCCCACTCAGCCCAGGCACCTTGCTCTGAGGTTAGAGGGCTGAATTAAGCATGGGAGAGACCTGCAGGGAAAACAACAATTACAGTCAGTGCAATCAATGCTGTAATTAGAAGTATGCAGCGAATTCCCCTGGAGCACAGAGGAGAGACATCATGCTTGTCCAAGGAAGGGACGCAGGAAGTTTCTGAGGCACAGGGGCTTCAGTGAGACTGAAGTGGTCAGACAAGCCCAGTAGAGAAGAAGGAAGAAAGATGCTAGCCAGAGCTCCTCAAACTATCTGCAGTGGTAAACCAGTGGATTTTTCTTCCTTTCCAATCCATTTAGGACCAATACTTGTATAAAATGTAATAAAAGTAAATTACTAGAAAAATGAACTTTTAAAAAGACATAAATAGAAACCCACATTTTTATTAGATTCAACAGACATAAAATTACTGTTGAAGAGTTATAAAAGTTTCTGCATGCTGATTCTCAAGTTTTCTATTTACCTCATTGCTACTTCATTCATTTTCTACGTCCTTGTGGGCCAGTAGCAGTTTGCAGGTGAGTACCAGTCCGCGGACCACACTTTGAGTAGCGCTGCTCTAGGCGCAGAGAGCCTTTGTCCACCAGAGAGCACGGTGCTCATCTGGGAATGTAAAGCAGGCGAGGACAGTGTAGGGAGGAAGTAGTGTAGGCAGGGCCGGCAGAGGCCCAGTGGTGGAGCATTACGGATGCTACAACCAGACAGGAGCCTCTTAAAGTTTCAGACGTTCAAGGGACAAGATCAAAACGTAGTTCTGAAAAGTAACTGGTAGAGCATGGAGAATGGAGGAGAAAAGGGGACGCGAGACCAGTTAGGCAGTGCAGTGATCCACCTGGGAAGAGATGGGCTGAATAGAGACCATGGCAGTGTGGTGCAGAGAAGGCATCCGATTCTAACTATAATCAGGTGGCGTAATTGTCGGTTCTTAGTGGTTGACTGGATGTGAGCAGTAGAGAGGGGATGTCACTGAGTCCCATCCCATTCTTTTACAGATGAGGAAACTGAGGCCCAGAGAGGTGGCAGAGCTGAGGCAAGAAACCTTGCTTTCTTGCTTGGAACGAGTGTCCTTGTCCCTTGACTAGACAGTGCACCAGATAGTACCTGCATTCCAGCTTGACCACCTGACCCCCTGTGCTGCCTCTGAGGAGAGGGTAGGATGTGTGTCCCTCAGAAGGTCCTGGTGCACCAAGATGCCAGCCTGCCCGCTGCCCAGCAGCACTCAGCCAGCCGGCCTGACTGCCTGTGCTCTCCGCTCATGGCCACCGTCTTAATGACAGAATCCACTCCCAGGTTCACTGTGTCCTGTAGTAGTCAGTTGAATTCACATACATCCTGTTTAGGAAGTCAACAGAATTTTTAATATCCTCCTTTTACAGGAACACAGGTTGCTCTCACCTATCAGCCCAACATGAACAGGCAGTCACCAAGCAGGGCCAGTTTACCTTTCTCTCTTGGATGGAATTGGTTTGGTTCTAGATGGGACAGGAAGGATTCATGTCTGGAGCGGGGTGGACTTGAAAGTGTGTTCAGAGACACAAAGGTTCCTGGGGTACTGTACTGGTCCTAGGTCACCTCTAAGACAGGACCCCAGTAGGCAATGGCAGCTTCATGTCTGCTCCAGAGGTCCCAGATGGGTGCCAGGGTTCCAGCACAAACCAGAATCAACCAGTTTCCTAAGAGTCCCCCACGTCCTCCCTTAATCCAGCTTCTTTGGGGTCTCAGGACCAAACCAACACCAGATGGCAGAGGGAGCATGCTCTTCAGAATGTCAGCCATTGGGGACTTCCCTGGTGGTGCAGTGGTTAAGAATCCGCCTGCCAATGCAGGGGACACGGGTTGGATCCCTGGTCTGGGAAGATCCCACATGCCGCAGAGCAACCAAGCCCGTGAGCCACAACTACTGAGCCCGCGTGCCACAACTGCTGAAGCCCGCGCGCCTAGAGCCCGTGCTCCGCAACAAGAGAAGCCACCGCACTGAGAAGACCGGGCACCGCAACGAAGTGTAGCCCCCGCTCGCCGCAACTAGAGAAACCCCTTGCGCAGCAATGAAGACCCAACGCAGCCAAAAATAAATAAATAAATAGATAGATAGGTTTATTAAAAAAAAAAGAATATCAGCCATTTATTAGGGGCTCAGTAGGTGCAAAGCACGGTGTTAGGCACCAAAGGGAACTCAAAAATACAAAGATAGAAAAATGAAAACAAGGAGGCACCGCCTTGGAGATCACATTTTAGTTGGGAAAATGAGAATCATAAAATAGCAGCCCGAGGCAGGATTTTGGAACTTGTGCTCTCTGCCTGCCCCTTCCTTTGAATACCTGTGACCGTTGTTGGCTTCCTGTGGTAAAGGAAGGTGAACACCAGTGCAGTGGCCTTGATAGAAATTCTTAAATGGTACCCGGAGTTGACTGCTCATTTGTGAAAACACGTGATAAAAAATATTAATCGATTTAGACACACTGAAAAGATACCTTCAGTTATCACCATATTGTTTAAACAGTGAACAATTAGAAACAACATCTCCCAAAAGTGGCCTTGCAGGACCTGGGTTTTATCACATCATTGAATGTACGAGACCCATCTGCATAACTGGGTTTATGTCCTAGATAATTAGGCAGGGAGAGGGTAGTAGAAAACGAGAACTGGGTGTACCAGTGGAGTTTTATCTGATTGCATTGTGAGATGTGGATCCCATGTCAGTTCTTCAGAATGGAATTAAATGTCCCCGGCCACAGCGATGGTATTGATAGGCAACAACAGGATTTAGTGACTTCCCTCTCCTCCTCCAGCTTAGTCTGATTGAAAGAATGGATCACCTGTAGTGAACTGCCTGGCAGTTCAACTTAAGCCCACCTTTTCTCGTTGTGCTGGGCAGGGCTGCTGATGCTGAACAGAGATCTTTGTTCCTACATCTTAGTGCTTCAGAAAGTGGTCTCAGCAAAGACGTGCAGAGGAGACGAAGGTGTTGGATGATGGGGTTGCACCAGTTCTTGAGACGTTTTGCTCGTTGTTGGCGTCAGGCTGGGGCACTGCGTGGCACGCTGCTTTGGCTTCTTGCTCTCTTCCCCGCAGAGCCGTTTATAAGCCAGATGTGTCACTTAATAACCTAATAGACCTCCCTGCCTCAAACTCAAAAGCTTACCGTAGTTACTTAGAATTTATAAAGTCCGTGTATCCTCTTTGTTGGTTTTGATTCTCATAAAAATCTTAAGTAACCGGCCATGCTGTTATCTGTTATGTGTTTCTTTGTTGTTGTTGTTGACGAGGAAATAATAGCTAATGCTTCCATGGCACTTCAGTGCATTGTGGGCACTGTTTTAAGCAATTCATATTTGAAACACTCATAATTCCCCATGAGGCAGGAACTCTCGTTATCTGTGTTTCATGATAAGGAAATATACGCAGAGTGATTAAGTAAATGGCCCAAGATCACACAGCTAGTAAAGAATTGAGCCAAGACTCAAACCCAGGATGCCTGGTTCCAGAGTCCCTTAACCTCACACTACACCACTTCCTAGGAACAGGCAGACAAAAGTCAGTCGAATAACCTCCTTAAGGTTGCCCGGGGGAGGGGGAAGGAAGCAGATTGAAAGAGGCAAATGGGGGCTGTATTGCTCCATAAGGGCATAATCGAGTATTTGCCCATCCGTCATTCTTGGCCACAAGTTCAGATTTGCTCTGTCTTCAGAATTGATCACTCTGGATTTGTTACCAGATCATCAGCATGGACTATGGTTCCCTAGGAAATGTAAAATATGCCCCACTATCATTGCTGCATGAAACCTTATATTTGCAAAAGGTCTTTAATTGCCTCTGTAATATACATATGGGAATATGTATAATGTTGTGGCATGGATTATTTATGGAATGAAATCCGGGGTTAGTAACTGTTTAGACTAAGGTCGATCACCTTGTGACCTTAACAGTGTTTTAACAGAGAAACTGAGGAGCTGGGGAAAGTGACCAAACTGAAATAGACTTTATTTACTGGATCAAGATTAGTCCAGCATTTAGGCAAGAAGAATGTTAGTCTCCTCTCAAAAAGTATGTTCGTCTTCTACTTCTGCTTACAAGTTTGGTGATACTTTCTAAAGTAAAAATAAGGTGCATAAGCTAAAAATACTTTTCCCCCTGATTTGTGAATTCTGTTGACTTTTAAGATCTTAGGAAGTTATGATGACTCTTACGCATTTAACAGATTACCTTTATTAAGAAGAATACTACTACATAAAATTGGCAAGTCTTTGGACAGTGTCTCCACAGACAAGTACTCACATATTTCAAAGTGAACAACTTAAATGCCTGTTTTGAAAAACCTGGGCTCTTTGGTTACAAGACCAAGTACCGGGAACAGACTAGGTAGGTGTTCAGGAAGTAGCAATGACTTCTCCCAAAGGGAGATATCTTAGGGGAAAATGCGATGCTTTGCACATTTTCTCTGACATGTGCAGCGTTAGGAGGAAATCAGTAAAGTTCCTTCTTGGAAAGGAACTCAGATGTGTGTTGCTGTCCTGAGTCCAGCCTGTGATCAGTAGTCTGGGAATGAGCTGTGGAATATTCCAGGCCTACCCTTGGAGTTTGTAATCTGATTGGGAAAAGCAAGACTTTTTATGCAAAACATAATTAGAAAACAAAGCAGTACTGACTGTAATCCAGGACTAAGATGTGAGCTTCACATGCAATTCTGAGGGCCTGGGAGTGGTTCTGAATAGATGTCCTTGGGTTTTTTCAGACTTCCGTTTAGATGGCTCAGGTTTCTGCTCGGATAGGGAGAGCAGGTAACCAGATGAGACCTGTTGATTGTGGCCAAAAGTTCCTGTTCAGGTCATCCGAGGGCTCCCTCCCTCCCCACCCCTCCCCTGCTCTTCCAGCCCCTCCCCTCTGAGATTGCTATTGCATAAGGTATTACTAATGCTGGCAAAGATTTGTGTTTAGCCATTTGCCAAAAACAGCCTGCTTTTGGGGGGGGGGGGGTTGGGGCTATAAAATCTCCTTCCTGTCATAAAACATTCCTCCTCACCCCCTCCCAGCAGTACCCACGTCCCCCTTCACGTGGTCTGCAAGGCTGCATGTTCCTTCAGCAAATGGCTGCACCAGCTTCTGCTGCTTGTTTGCCCCAAGCTGTAACCCTGGCAGAGGAGGGACATTACTGTTTCTTCGCAGTGGACTGGCTTCAGGGAACCAGCCCCAGTGACAGGATCTAGTCTCATTAGTCAGAAGAGTCTTGGGTTTCCTTAGAGGGAACCAGCCGCAGCTAGACAAGTTAAGATGTCTCATTGTCCCTTACACTGTCTCCATCGTCTCCAGAAACCATGGCTAGCATTTCCCTAGTGCTGTGTGCCCGGTAACGTTAACAGAGTTTCACTCTGTGAACCCGTTTGTTGGTATTGGCACCGTGTGTCCGACATAAACCTGGTTGGATCCGTCTGCCCCTGCCCATCGCCCCCCCTCCTCCACAGCTACCCTGATTGTCATTAAAATCTTTCTGCTTAGGAGGGAGCCACGCTCTGATTCCTCCTTATTGGAAATCTTTCCATCCTTCATCTTCATGCACGTGCCCTGCAGACGGCCAGCCAGGGAGGGTCTCCTCCCTGCCTACCGTGACCGCAGCTTGCAGGCTCTCAGTATCCCTGTGACTCACTGATGCTATTTGCGGTCTTGCTAGCTGAGAACCTCCATTTCCTTGTTGGATTTCTGTGGTTGGAAAGCCACGCTGCCCTGGCAGGTAGTTTTCCATGGAGCAGCTGCACTCGGCTCTCTGCAGTCGGGGGGCCTGCGGAGTTAAAGCGGGATTCAGCGTGTTGATCACTTTGTGCCCCCTGGACCATCAAGTCCAGGTATGCCGTTGGGCCTGGCATCTTTTCTGTGTGGTCGGAGCTAGGCCCAATGGCCAGGAGTTCCCTGACCACCAAGGGGCTGTCATCTCCCTGGTGTCTTTGTCTGAAGCCCTCCACCCTGCCTCCGGCTCTCTCAGCGAATGCTGTCAGGTATCACGTAGGAAGCGTTTTGGCAAGAAGTGTCGCTGAGAGAGGTTTTCTTGGCAACTATAAAATAAGAGTACTGTAAGGAGTGCTAAATAAATTTGTGCCGCTTCAGCCAGGGAATTTCAACCCTCCTGGGAGTGGGGGGGTGTGGAAGGAAAAGATATATATCGAAGGCTCAACTGCTGGTTTGATGGCTCATTCATTGGATGGTCCTAAGGAGGTGTGTGACCTGCAGTGTGGACATTAACCAAACTCATTGCCTCTTGCATTTGTCCAGAGAGTCAACGAATGTTTTCTTTGCACTTATTTTTCCTACCATAAGACAAGGCAAGGGGCAATCTTTCAGTCCCTTTGCTCAAGTTAAGTTGGTCCTGTGTGTACACAGGAGTGAAGGTGGAAACAGGCGACCTGCATATCAAGTGCACCAAACACCAGCACTGGTTAGAGCCCAGCACCTGGTCTGTGGGGGGTTAGTTCGTGAGTCCCTGGCCCCGTTTTAAAGGGAGTATAATAGCCAGACTCGCCACGGAGTCATTTTTGTGATCATTTCCCATCTCAAATAGCTGTTGGGAAGAAGTATGAAAAGGTAGGGGGAAAAGAGCCACAAAGGAGCCTCTAACACTTCCTGGGTTGGAAATTGTTTTACCGACTTTCATTTACCGGAAAGTTAAGTTATTTCGCATTTACCTTCATAATAATGAATGTTCATGCCTCATGTATTTGTTCTTAAGCTGATGTTGCAATAGATCAGCCTCACAAACACCAGATAGATTGTCACTTCATGAGGGCAAATGGCATGGGGACCTCATTTAATAATTGGGAATGTTGCTTCTTTTAGCAGGGGCCTCATTTTCGTACTTAAGTTGGTTAAGACTACAGGGACATGTCGTAGGGCTATGGAAAATACCAGTGCTATCCACAAGCATTGGCAATTTCAGTGGCTAAAAAAATGAGCTTATGACAACAGGTCAGAATTCTGAGTCCACAAATGTTCACATTCCCTAAGCGAGTAAGGTGATCTTTTTCAACGTTCCCGTACGGCCTGGGTTCCAGAATAAATCCTTTCCATTCCTACCAGTAGATCACTTTCCCTCCACATCTTCCTTGGGAATTACAACCTAAAACAGTAGAGAGACCAAAGAAAAGGATTAAAGCCAAAAGATGTAAATACATATTTTATGACTTTTCGCTGGCCATCAAAGTAATACGTAATTCCTATAAAATTTAGAAAATACAAAAAAGGAAAAATCATTCATAAACATATAACCTAGAAATAAACTTGTAATCGTTTTCTTTTAGCTTTTCCCACCTCTCCCTTTTCCCTCCTGTCTTTCTTTCTTCCCTCTGTCCCCCACTCCAACAACTGTAACATAAGAGAATATTGAAAATACAATTTCGTGTTCTGCTTTTTTATTTAGAATCGTATCAGTCTGTAAATAAGTTGTGAAACCCAGCAGCTATAAAAAGATTGATAGATTTGACTATATAAAAATATGAAAGTTACCATAAACAAAACAAAAACAAGCTGAACAATAATATTTGCAACCCGTATAACAAATTACTTCTATCCATAATGTATAAGGAGCCTCTAAAAAAGAATCTAAAAAATAACTCAAATTTTAAAATAGGTAAAACTTGTGAATAGGCAACAGACAGAAGAAATACAAATGGCCACTAACCATATATATATTTTAAAGATTAATCTCAATTATCAGGAAATGAAGTTAAAGCAATGAGATCATTTTCCCCTAGCAAATTGGCAAGGATACAAGGATGATTACATCTAACCTGAATAAGGAAGCTAAACGGATGCTCTCGTACACTATTGGTGGGAGTATAAATTGGTACCAGCTTTTTGGAGGGCCGTTGCTCAACATCTATTTAAATTTTAAATATTCATACCCTTTGACACAGCATTTCCACTTCTAAAAATTTAACCCTCCTACAAGAGTGCAAATAATGTTCATTACTCCATTGTTTGAAGATGCAAACAATTAGAAACAATCTAAATGTTCATAGAGAGGGGACTAGTTAAATTATGAAACATCTTTATAATGGAATTTTTTGTAACCATTACAAAGAATGAGGCAGATCTACAGGATATAGAAATGTGTCCAAAAGTTCATTAAGTGAGAAAAGCAAGTTAATTCCTGATTTATGGTAGTGTAGCATTAAGAAGAAAAGATTGGACGACTAGGAACCTGTCATTTTTGCCATAATTTTTTCAAGAATGACCAAATTTTAGGTAATGAAAATAGTATTTGTATAATCCCCAAAGAAATAACTTTCAAAAGACAAAAATTCTGTCATAAATATTTCCCTGCATTTTTTGCCCTTCATACGATTTTAATAGCTTTCACAAAATTCTGTCCTGGATATACCATAATTTATTTAGCTGTTCCCCTATTAATAAATAAATTAGCTTGCTTCCAAAATTTGCTGTTATGCACAATACAGCAACAAACATCTTTGTAAAATAAGACTTACGTTTACACTCTCCAAATCGTCACTTCATGTAGCAGAGGTTGACAGTTTAACCTAGAAAGAATCCATAAGATGGTTTTGAATGTAAAAGGGTAATGTTTTCTAATCCTTTTAAATCTTAACAGGACCACATATGATCCACTGGAAGCAAAAGAGTTGGATCCCAGCTTCCCGGCACTCAGCTATGCTACCCACTCTATCATTTCTCTCTAGTGTTTGTGGTCTCAGTGTGAAAAAGACCAGGGATGTTATCCTCAGGATACACTTCCCAAAGCTTAGTACCAAGCCCTCTCCTTTTTATTCCATTCTCCCTCCCCAGGTGAACTCATCCACACCCAGCTAATGACTTGCAAATTTCTATCCTTTGCCTGGCCTTTCATCTGAGTTCTAGCCATGTATATTCAGCTGCCCATTAAACATCTCCACTCAGATGTCTAAAAAATACCTCAGTATGTCCAAAATAAATTCTTTGAGCCAGAACATGCTCACACCTTCTTTCCTTTTACCTTCCACATCCTTGCATTACTAAATCCCATTGCTTTTTTTCCCCTAGTAGTTCTCCATCGATCGAGTTCTCTTTACCTTACTGCCCCACCCTGATCCAGGCCACCATCAGTTCTTTTCTGAATACTCCATTAGCTTCCCAGCTGGTCTCTTCATGTTTGTTCTCATCCCCTCTGACCTATTCTCCTTCCTGTGGCTGGAGGCTTGTTGTGAAATCAGATTAATGCTATCCTTCTCCTGTGGAAGACCTTTCAGTGGTTTCTTTTAACTCGTGGGCTGAAGACTGAAATCTTCCCTGGACCCTGGTATATCAGGCTCCTGCCATTTCCTGCCCCCTTCAATATTCTGAGTCCCTTGCATATTGCCTGGCTCACAGATGGCACCCAAAGGTTTGTTGGGTGGATGAATGTCTGAAATGTCTTCTCTGAGGTGACATGAATGGCATTACTATATCTAACTTGTGATAAAACCAAATTTTAGGCTTTTGTTATTTCAGTGACTTTTCAAAATTCTTTTACCAATTTAATACAGTCCGTCTTGCTTTGAAAAAATGTCAAGTTTATATAAACCCACATATTCAAAACCCAAGCCGGCCCTAAATGGTTTTGTTTTGAAACTAAGATCATAATCCAAATTCACTCTCTTGGCAAATGCCACCTCTTAACTCTTGCCCACATGCCAGCCTCTCTTCCTTAGAAGAGGGCAGCAAGTTACCTTCTCAATATTTGACGACTAGAGAGGGATTTGCTATGCATTCCCTTACTCCTGTACCTTCAAGGATTGTGTGAAATCCAGTCAGCTCCTCCATGCACAAGCTAAGAACCAAAGCAAAAAAATTATTTTTCCAGAATTTTGATCATGCATTTAATAATGTGCACAAAAATGGCCTTTGGGCATAATTCAGGGTCAGGATATTTGTTGATTTTCAGATGATTCTTGTTTCTCAATTGATGTAGTCCTCTCAGGAAGCAGTCTACTAGGAGGATTAGCCAGTGACACAATAGTACTGCATGGAAGAGAGTGTGCCTGTTGTAGTGGGTTTGGAGCCCAGGCCTTGGAGGGAGGTGAGCAGAACTGAGTTCAAATCCTGACTCTATCCCTGGCTCACTAAATGATGTTGGTGTAGAGCCTACTTCATAGGGTTGTTTTGAAGGTAAAATAAGAATATGGATAAAGCACTTAGCATTTAGTGAACATTCAATGTATGTTAGCTACTAATGACACTGATTGTTGTTATTATTATTATCATCATCATTATCATCCCCAGAAGGTTTTTTCAGGTTCTCTGGACACACACACATACCCCCAAATGAGCAAACAGACAAAAAGCAATATACTTACAATAGTATATTGACTGTATATTTTAGGAAAACTAATAGCAAAGTTGTACTTCATTAAAAAGTTGTTGTCATTTAGATTTAGATATTAAAGTATGGATAAATGAGATGATTTCATGTTTTGGATTTGCTTCCAGATCTGGAACAGGTGGGTCAACAAGGGAGAAAATACACAGCTGAAACACGATGGGGCATTGATAGCGGCTTTTGCTGTGAGATCACTGTGGGAGTCGTTGTGTTATTCACTATACTTTTGTATAAGTTTGAAGTTTTCCAAGATAAAAATTTTGTAAATACATTAAAAATAGCTACTGAATAGCCTCTTAGATGCATTCTTGTTCAGGGAGCCAGCTCTCAACTCACTGTCCTTTATTTCTTTTGGAAGAGTAACTGATTCTAGTGATCTAAGCAGTAAGTCTCTTGTCATTATGTTTTATGACTCTCAGAATAGCTTATGGTGGAAACAAAATAAATACAATTTCTGAATTTCCTTTGTCTTCAACCACTTGAGAATCCTCTCTGAAACCACTGTGGGCATTTTAAGTAACCCTGATTACCCAGCAAGAACAATGTACCTTTCAGACCATCAGGGAGGATAAAATAACTCTTTCTACCCTTCTGTGCTTGCATAACAAAGGTATAGCTATTAAATACAAGCGCTCAATAAGCTAATGCGTGATGAGCCCGTAACTGTGTATTCAGCAGTTTAGGATCTGAGCCTCTGCCCTGTATGAACTTGTAGTCTTCATTGTGTAGCCTTGTTAACTTTGGCTGCCGAGTTACATGTGGGCAGAGGAGGCTGAGGAGCTCCAAAGCCAAAAACGGACCTCTGCATATTTCATATTCAATTCGGGAGTCAGAGGGTGACTTTTTTGCTTTTTTGTTGTTGTTGTTGAAGTGAAGATGTCTATTTACCCTTAGAGCGGAAGCTGACCGTGGCCATAAATGGTTCTGTAACCTTTGCATCTGTTTGAAAACCCTCTTCCGTCTGCGTGTAAACCAGGGGAAAGGATTATGCTTGGGTCCTCTCTGCTTTATAATTGCCCCTCCTAAAGCAGTTTCTTTCCTCCAGCTTCACTAAAGCAAAGAATTTGAACTTATATTTCAGGGCTCTTCTTTTCCCCTGGAATCTCTCTCTAAGGGGTAAAGCGCATGGATTTTTATGGGTTTAATTACTTTGGAACAAAAGTCCCAGTGAAGTTTATGGAACTTCCTTCCTTCCCCTAAAAATAAAACAGGCTCTGAACTGACCAGCACGACTCACTGTTATCCATCTGACATTCTTCTGCTTATGTCTTTGGTCAGCATCTTCTGCCAGCCCCGAGCTGAGACTAAGGAGGAATAAGGCTCAGCCCCAGCCACGGGGGGAGACAGGTGCGTAGACAGAGTCTTCCGGAGTGCAGTGAAAGGTGTGCTGTCGTAGGGCTCCGAACTGCGTGCTCCAGGGGCAGAGTTGACTAGCTGGGGACATTAGAACAGACCCCACAGTGGAGGTTGGAGATATCTGGGCTGAGGGCAGAACTGATAGCCTGGGATTATGTTATGCTCTTAATCGAACCCCCTTAGGATCCCAATTTGAGAGTTTTGTCCTATTAGGTAGCATCTGATGTGAAACGAGCAATGGCATTTCCCTCAGGGCTGGTCCGGTTCTGAGAATGCCTAAAATGAGACTGCAAACTCAGGACTGAGGTATATAACCTGCCTCTGTGTCCTGGGGCATCCTATGACCAGGCTGAGGCTCATCCCCAGCGCTGCTCGGTTCTGTGTCCTGAGTGTCGGGGCTGTGTTCCAAGACTGCTGTGTGCAGAGGGTATTGTGACGGGCAGCTTAGAAAACTGATGACAAAGCACTTTTCCCTCCCCGAACAATTCCTGCTACCTGTGACAGCTGCTGAGCAGTAGACAATCAAACCCCTTTACCTGGGTGGTTAGTGACAAGCTCTCCTGAGCATCTCAGGCCAGCTCTTTAGACCGTTGTGGGTTTCTGTTAGCACTTGTTTCTGCTACCCAAGGAGATCCTTTCCGAGCCCTTATCAGGCATTATATCAGCGCTTATCAGCCCTTCAGGAGAGTTCAGAAATGCAGTCACCCTGTTTGGCAATGTGAGAGAGTCAGAGCGCTCCGGGAGCAGGACCACACGAGCCTGGACCGCTGGGCTGGAACATGGTGCTGATAAAGCCAGTCCCCAGGCTCGGGTCCCCCACGGCCTTGGTCTCTCCTGAAGCCACAGACTAGAGGCGGCTGGCCGAGGTTAGAGATTATAATGTTTGCATCAGTCCCCAGAGGAGCCAGACAACCGGGCGCTAATAGGGCCTCGGGTCTGAAACCACTTCTGGAAGAACAACTGCGTGAGACCGTGCTCTTGGCAGTGGCCGTGACCAGTGCCATCCTCACCCCCAACCTGTGCTTTTGGGATTCCGCCTTCACGCTGGCTAAACAAATCTTGCTCACGCTGGGTGTGTGTGTCTAGGGGTCAGTGGAGGAGGGTATGGTTTCCACAGCCCACTGAAAGCATTGCTTGTGAGGGAAGTGGGATTCTGCTCAGGGAAAGGGGCGGGAGCCTGATTGGAGGACGGAGGCCGGGTTTGAGTTAGAGGCAGAGGAGCCTCGCTTTCCTGCGGTGGCTGCACAAGTACCCAGCACATCTTTGCCTGACACCCGGGAGACGCCTGGAGCGCAAGCACAGAGAGGAGGCTGGTCTGAGAAAGCTCTGCTGCTTTCACCTCGCTTATCGGGGATTCCTGGAAAACAGGACTTGGTTTTCATTCCTGGGTGTCTTCCAGTGACCACTGTCTGTAAGACCTGCATGGTCCAGCTGGATCAACTCACAGGGCCCAGTGTGGAAACCAGTCTTGCCAGTTCTGTCATCACCTGCTTCCTCTGAGCCACAGCGTGATTCTGGGCTGGACAGAGACCAGCCTTTCCCATTGGGCCAAGCAGCCCAACAGACCTTTATTGTCAGAGCAGGGATGGGAGAACAGAGCTATGAGTGCCTCGACACAGCCCACTGGGGACGTGAAGATGCCCAGTGAGGGGCCGCCAGCACTCCTAACAGCACAGCCCCAGGAGGCCGCGGCCATGGCAGCCTCCCACCTGGCAGGCGACTGCAAACCTCCAGGGAAGCGTAGGCACCTAGCATCGCCTTCTGGCTGGGCAGCCTTTCCTTACTGATAAGTCCGCGTGGCTGCCTCTGAGCACGTCATTCCTTCAAAGACCAAAAGCATAAAGGTGTCGCCCCACAGGCAAAGCTGCTTCTCTGGACCTCTCCCGAGGCTGAGCTTAGAGGCTGGCAATGGCGTCGGTGTGTAGGACTCTCTCCCAGTTTGCCATGGTGCCAGACCTCCGTCTTTAATGATGCCCGGATATGCATGGCGATGGCAGAGGTGGCGCCAGAAGCCTGTGTTGGGGAGGGGGTGTTCGGGGGGCACTGCCTTTCACGTGCAGACAGTTTTATTAGCATCCAACCCATGTTCCTGCCTCCACTGAGGCCTTTTACCAGACAGTTCTGCTGCTGGGAACGCACTGCCCTTAAGTGGATGCTGCTCCTAGGGGTTGGGCGAGGGACGGTAAGTGCCTTTTTGTCGTGTGCTCACCATAATATCTGAGGCTTCTGTGTATCTGGGGTACACCTGAACAAACCCTCTTCTTACCCTGTTTTGCTTTTCCCTGGTTATTCACGTCCCCACTGACCCACTGAATCTAAGACAGAAACCCAGGGGTCATCAATTTTGCTGCTTCTTCTCATCTCCCTCTAAATGGTCATCGAGCCTTAATACTAACTGTGTTTTCACCAAAGCACTGCTGACCGACCCCCTAGTTTTCATTCCATCTGTCACTGTCCTCGTTCAGGTCGTCTCTTCCCTGGACTGCTTCAGCTGCCTCCAGCGGATCTCTTCTCATCAGCTGGAAATCGTAATTAGAGAGCTTCAGTGGGTCACTTTCGCCTAATATCTAAATATCAGAATGCCTTAGTGTGGCATTCAGGATACTTCACAGTTTGGACCTAACTTTGCCTTCTAGCCCTGGCATTTTGATGGCCCCCGTGTTCCCATGCGAGCCCCCTCTCCATCCTTCCTATACCACGTGGGGTTCCTGAGCCCACCTGCACCTCACACCTCTGCGTCTGCTCCATGTAATAGCCTTGACCACCTGCCCACAGCGACCTTCTCACACCCCTTCCCTGTCTGGAAGATGCTGACTCATGTTTTAAGACCCAGCTCAATTTCTGTTTCTACTGTGGAAATGTCCCTCTCCCCTCCCACTAGAAGGAATGAATTGTTCCTTCTTGTGTTTCTCTCACAGCGCTCGGTTCATACTTCCTTTGTGCCACTTGTATTATACAACAGTTGGTTCTGTCTCCCTCCCCAACCCCCTTCTCATTCTCCTCTCCTCCCTCCCCCGTGTGTGTGTGTGTGTGTGTGTGTATGCATGTGTGTGTATCTCTATACACACACATCTATATGTATACATTTTGAACAAATATTTATTGAGTGCACTATGCTAGGCACAATGGTGAACAAAACCGACCTGGTCCCTCCTCCATGGAGCTTACAGTCTAGCAAATATTTGTCTCCCCATTATACTGTGAGTTCCTTAGGAAGAAGGATCGTCTGTACTCTTCATGCCTATCACAGTCCGTGCCACACAGTGGCCACTTGCTCCGGAATGTTCACTGAGTGAAGTCCAGTGGGCAGAGATAGATGCCAGAGAACAGGGGGCGGGTGGGTGGATGTCTCATGGGCTTAAGGTAAGTGGGAAGCCTGGAAGTCACGTTCTCAGTTTCTAATGGGCAGCCTGTGTTTTGATATGTGGTTAGCCCATTCAGATGGAACCATCGTCTAGGGACCATGAGGCAAACGTCAAGAGCAGATCCAAATTTGTTCTCCAGATAACACAAGGAAGTGTGTTCCCTTTGAAGGGTGTGTGCAGAAAGCTCTCCCAGCTGCGTGATCTCCCATCCCGTGACCCAGCTCAGCCAGGTGGATGGCGTGGGGCCTGGCTGCCCCACCACATGCTGCTTTTTGTTTCTTGCAGAGATCTGAAACTGGACAATGTACTTTTGGACCACGAGGGTCACTGTAAACTGGCAGACTTTGGAATGTGCAAGGAGGGGATCTGTAACGGGGTCACCACGGCCACCTTCTGCGGCACACCCGACTACATTGCTCCAGAGGTGAGTGTGCTTGCTCCTTGAGCAGCTTTGGAAATCCAGGCTCTCTAGCAGCCCCGTCAGAAAAGCCACACAGGCTGCATTGATGTGCTGCAGCCTGGTGGGCGGCATTGAAAGTTGACGCCTCCAGACTCCTTTGTGGCTCATTGGGTGAATGATGGCTGAAAACGTCCTTGGTTCCTCCCGATACAAATGTGAGTCAAAAAGTTTTGTAAACTTTGCAGTTGCTTTAGGGTTTAGCCCTGAATGAGGACAAAGTACGTTCCAGGCACAGCTATTTAATTTTTTTCTTTGCCTCTACTCAGTTGCTTTGATCCCAGCCCCATTTAGCAGAAATAAAGACAAGCTCTTGAATCTTTCCCATAGGAGTGAGTGAGCCCACAGATACAGTTCCAAAACCCTTTCCGGTTTGGATCTGCATATACTATGACTTTGGCCTAAGCAGGCCATAGATGTTTGATCACCTGGATGACAAGGCCTCTGAATTGACCCCAGGGAGAACAGACCACCCTCTAGAGATGGAATGAAACACGTATGCCAACGCAGGAAACTCCCTTGTTTTACTTCACCTCCTAATCCATCCTTTTCCTTCGTCATTAATGATGCATTTGTTCATCAGATGCACGAAGTTCTTCTCACATTACCCCTATGCACAGATCCTCCAGGAGATGCTCTACGGGCCCGCGGTGGATTGGTGGGCAATGGGCGTGCTGCTCTACGAGATGCTGTGTGGCCACGCGCCCTTCGAAGCAGAGAACGAAGATGACCTCTTTGAAGCCATACTGAACGATGAAGTGATCTACCCGACGTGGCTGCATGAAGATGCCACAGGGATCCTGAAATCTGTAAGTTGGGTGCGCTCGGCCAGCTTTTGAACTACTGCAAACCAGCTTGACGAGTGTGCTTCTTGGGCTTCGGGTTGGTTGGTTTGTTTTTGAATACCACCCGCCAGGAAGCTACCAGCTCTAACTGAAATCTGTGTTTTAATCTGTAGAATCAAAGAAGCAGGGTTTTCTCAGGCTGTTTTTTTTCTCTTACACAATAGTTATTTTGGAGCCAATGCATGAGCAGTTGATAGCATTGTTTGCCATATATCAAGTATTTCTAGCACTTGTGGCTTCAGTGTAGGTGAAGTGATGCTCCCGCTTCATCCAGTCGGGACACATAAGGCCGTTGGGTCATGTGAACAGCACTCCTGGTTGTTTCGATACGGATTGTGTTTCTGTCGGCAACATCGAAGGATGAAGGGGCCTTTCCCGTAGTGCTGGGAGAGGAGAAGAGAGGTTTTCCAAAGTTGTGCAAGATCTCATTTGCTTCCATGTTATCCTTGTGCAAGTCAGGTGCCAGGCCCAGGATTCAGGTGCAGTGTAGAATATCACACTGAAAAAGTCTTTCATTCGTGCTTTTAAGGCATTGTGCTGGAAGCCTTATTTTCAAGTGTGGAAGAAAGTGGATCTGATGCTTTATGTTGAAAATAAGAAAGTAACATGTAATGAGAGAATAACATATCATTTGGGTCAGTTCTGTATTAGAAAATCAGGTATTATTTCCCACTAAATGCATAGGAGGAATAAAGATGAATATTCTTCAAATAGGGAAAACTCAGAACAATCCATTCTCTCCTGGATAGTATCTATGGGATAAGAATTACTTTGCTCAAATCATATCCTTTCCAGTGATTTGAGACAAAAAAACTAATTAGCCATGCTGGTGAAAGACTTGTCTCTCTTTAGAAATTGCCAGTCATAGGGACTTCCCTGGTGGTCCAGTGGTTAAGACTTCACCTTCCAATGCAGGGGGTATGTGTTTGATCCCTCCTCAGGGAGCTAAGATCCCACATGCCTCATGGCCCAAAACCCAAAGCATAAAACAGAAACAACATTGTAACAAATTCAGTAAAGTCTTATTGAATGGTTTAAAAATCAAATCCACATCAAAAAATAAAAAATCTTAAAAAAAAAGAAAAAGAAATCTCCAGTCATATAATTAGTGTCATTTTAAGGACATTTTGTATACAGATCACTGTGTCCTGGGGCTGATGGGATGATTGTCCCTGAGAATCCTCTACGGTGGTCTTTAGAGACCACATCATCGTTTGAGTTGAACATTAACCCACATCTGCTTCTCTCAATTTTTTTATTTCCAGTTTTTAGGAGTCCTCAACCTCTTTCTGGCATTTAGAATCCTCTTAAGAGAATTCTTTCTGACTAAATCTGGGACCTAGATTTCATCCCTTTTAACTCAATCCCTGTAAAACCTAGAACAGGCACTAAGCAATGTTAAGATCATATGGAACTATTAAGATGGTTTCTTCTTAACCAGATAAATCCAATTGCTTTTTTTTTTTTTACTTTTATTATAGTTGATTTAAAATGTTGTATTAGTTTCAGGTGTACAGCAGAGTAATTCAGTTATATATATATACATGTATTCATTCTTTTTCAGATTCTTTTCCCATATAGGTTATTACAGGGTACTGAGTAGAGTTCCCTGTGCCGTCCAGTAGGTTCTTGTTGTTTATCTATTTTATATGTAGTAGTGTGTGTATGTTAATCCCAAGCTCCTAATTTATCCCTCCCCCGATTACTTTAAACTATATCTTTGATGTATATAGAAATATTTTTGGTAACTAGAATATATGTTATCCAGGAACATCCTCCCTCCACAATCTTTGTTCTGGGAGAAAACAGAGCCTCTGGTGCCTAAAGAGAATCTACTCTTCAGTGTGGACTGAGTTGTTCCCTCTACTTCCTTCTGCGAAGCTGTGAACCTCTTCACTTCCCTTTATTTTGGCCCCTTTCTAATGCTAGCAGCTCAGCGGGTCATGGTAGCGGGTCATGGTGTGTCACTGGCCGAGCACTGATTTTCCTAAGTGGCTCTCTGTGTTCTGCCGGGAGTCTCCCCCCTAGGAAGCAGCTTGGGTTTCACCCCGTGGCGGTCTTATCTCCCAGCTCTGTTACATTCTGGCTGAGTGACCTTGATGAGCTAACACACCTCTCTGAATCTCCGTGTCCTTGCTCATAAAATCTTATAAAATTGAGGTAATAAAATCCATGTCATAGGGTTACTGCCCAGATGCAGTGAATGCATATGTAAACCACACAGGAACACAGTAAGCATTCTGTTTCTTCCTCCTTCAAGGAGTGTACCTTAAAAGTGATTTTCTGGAAAACACTGGAAAAGGTGTCAGAGAAAATTACTAAAAAACAGTCACCGAGAGGATTTCTGAGACAGTTTTGTACATTTCAGCCTCCAGACCTAAAAATAAAAAGCTTCAATGCTGTAGCTGAGGAAATTCAGCTGTTCTTGGCAGAGGACTGAGACATCTAAACAGAAGTGTGATCAAAGACAAGACAGAAAACAGGGAAGAGCACTGAAGACTTGGGGCGAAGCACCCAGGAGCAAAGGGTCAGGGCGTGGTGGTGAGGAACCTGCCTCCAGAGCAGCGCTGTCCGAGGGCAGATATTGACGCTTTCACCTGCTGGCTGTGGGACCTCGGGAAGATGGCACAATTTTGCCGCTCCTCGGTTTCCACATCTGTACCCTCAGGCTCTGAGATAATGCGTGGAGGACAGTTGGAACAGTGCTGAGCACAGAGTAGGTGCTCAGGAAGCAGCCTCCACTGTCATCAGTGAGAGCTGGGTGCATTTTTATTATTTTTTAATTAGTTAATTTATTTTTTGGCTGCGTTGAGTCTTCGTTGCTGCGCGTGGGCTTTCTCTAGTTGCGGCGAGCGGGGACTAGTCTTAGTTGCGGTGCACGGGCTTCTCGTTGCGGTGGCTTCTCTTGTTGCGGAGCACGGGCTCTAGGCATGCGGGCTTCGGTGGTTGAGGCTCACCGGCTCTAGAGCGCAGGCTCAGTAGTTGTGGCACATGAGCTTAGTTGTTCCGTGGCATGTGGGATCTTCCTAGACCAGGGCTCGAACCCCTGTCCCCTGCATTGGCAAGCGGACTCTTAACCGCTGTGCCACCAGGGAAGCCCTGGGTGTATTTTTAGATCCTTTGCCCTTTTCTCTGAAAAATTATGACTCTATTTATTGTATTAGGAAACGATTTAAACTGCTTTCTGGCTGTAATTGCAACTTGATTCAATTAGACCATTACAGTTTTTTTTTAATTGCTACTAGAAACCTAAGAGATTATCCATTAAAATTCCTTCATTTAATAGATGAGGAAACTGAGGTCCAGAGAAATTGTGACTCACCAAAGACCATTCAGCACATTACTTAAAACAAACAAATAAATTAGAACCCTTGCGCAACTCGCATGGGAATATAAAATGATGCAGGCACTGCGGAAAGTAATCTAGCAGGCAGTTCCTCAGAAAATTAAACGTAGAAGTACCATATGACCTAGCAATTCCATTTCTGGTTGTATATCCCAAAGAATTGAAAACAGGGGCTCGAACACATTTGTACATCAATGTTCATAGCATTATTCACAATATCTAAAAGGTGGAAGCAACCCAAGTGTCCATCAATAGATGAATGGATAAACAAAATGTGTTAGTCAGCCTTACAAAGGAAGGAAATTCTGATGCACGTTATAACCTGGATGAACCTTGAATGAATTATGCTTAATGAAATAAGCCAAATACAGAGGGACAAATGTGTGATTCCACTAACAGGAGGTACCTAGAATAGTCATTCATAGAGACAGAAGCAGAATGGTGGTTGCCGAGGGCTGGCGGCGTGGGTGGGTGGAGAGCTAGGGTTTAAGGGACGTAGAATTTCAGCTTGGGAAGATGAAAGAAGTTCTGTAGGTGGAGGGTGGTGATGGTTGTACAACCATGTGAATAGACTTCATCCCACTGAACTGTACACTTAAAAATGGTTAAGACGGTAAATATTATGTTCTGTGTATTACACCACAGTAAGGAAAAAACCCTGGGGTCAGAATCCAGCTCTTCCTGACTCCCAGTCCAGGGTCCTAAGCTAGCTACACCTGGCCTTTCCCCATTTTTCTTCTACGTCTCATTAATAAGTGTCCTGTACCCTTAGAGCACCACGTGTTAGCACCCAGATTACTCCCTGATGTGATTTCCACTTGTCCTAGAAGCATGAGCCACTGGAGGAAGTGACCAGGGTCCTGTGTACTTAATACCCACAGAGCAAGAATCTGCCACCTCTTTAACTTTCCGTAAAGTAAGATATAACGTTTGTGATAACCATGTTAGTGTTATTTAAAGATTGTGCATTTGAATCTTTCTCTTTTGACCTGAGTTGAGCCTGTGACGGTAGAAGGAGAAACTGATACTTTAGGGAATTAGGATCCCTGTCTAGTTCCATTCGGCAAATACTTGTCAGATGCCTTCCCTTGGCTTGGCCTGCGCTAAGTGCCGGGAAGCAAAGCTGAAAAGACACGGCCTCTTCTGTTGCTCACAGCCTCGTAGGAATGAGGACACGTAAACGGATACTTAGCTGGCTGCCGAGGAGGAATGATCAAAACTCTCTCTGGGGTCAGGGACAGGGAAATGACATAAGGACAAGGCAGAGGAAGCGGCATGTAGGCTGGGTGCTGAGGAACAAATAAGGGTTCAGTAGGGTTGACAAGGGGGAGAAGGGTATTCTAGACAGAGGAAACAACTTGTGCAAAGCCTCGGAGGGGAGAGGCAGCCTGCGTGTTCAAAGAACTCCAGTCACCAGTTCCGCCGTGGGTGTGTTAGGTGCAGGGTAGGGGCTGGGAAAGATGAGTTTAGGAAATGGGACCTCTGAGGGGTTGGGGAGACATTCAGAAAGTGGTCTGTTCCTTGCAATTGGTCACATAGGTCTGGAGCTCAGGAGAGAGGTAGGAGGTGACCACTGTAGCATGGTAGTGAGAACAGGGGAGAAGGCATGGCCTGGGGGAGAGGGTGAAGAGTAAAAGGAGGACAAGGCCTGGGGACACCAGTATTGAAAGGGTGACAGTGGAAGAGGAGGTCAGGAAGGAATGACTTCAGGTTGTGTAAACATCTCAATCTGCAGCTCATCTGCTAGTTTTACTTGTGGTGAAATAGGCCAGTGGTTTTACAGTGTGATTTCCCCAGAAACTGATGCTCGCAATAACTTTTGAGTAGTGCTAGCCAGGTTCAGGAGCAAATGGTCCTTGGCCAGAAAACCGAGAGCTTGGGGAAGTATCTATTAGGAGGTAGGTAAGTTGAAATGTTTTTAAGGACCCTGAACAAGCTTTCATTTTGTTGTGTAATTCCAGATCAAGGTAAGGTACACTGCTTTCTTTAAAAATACAGACTTCAGGCCTTTGCCAAGGATTTTGTGACCACCTGTGATTCTGGGAGCTTAGTGACTTCAAGAGTTCCTAATGTTATGAACCTAGAGGGTATCATGCTTAGGGAAATAAGTTAGAGAAAGACAAATATTGTATGATATCACTTATATGTGGAATCTAAAAAATAAAACAAACTAGTGAATATAACAAAAAAGAAACAGACTCAGATATAGAGAACAAACTAGTGGTTACCAGTGGGGAGAGGGAAGGGGGCAAGAAAGGGGTAGAGGATTAAGAGGTATAAACTACTATGTATAAAATAAGCAAGCTACAAGAATATATTATACAACACGGGGAATATAGCCAATATTTTATAATAACTATAAATGGAGTATAATCTATAAAAATTTTGAATCACTATGTTGTATACCTGAAACTGATATAACATTGTAAATCAAGGATATTTCAACTAAAAAAAAAAGTTCCTAATGTTGACTCCGCTGGGTAGTGTCTTACATAGTCCCCAAAACTGTGAGGAAGTCGTGCATGCTGTTTTGGATTGTAATCACTTGTCATGGAGCTTGGTGACTATTAGAAACATAAACACAGAATTTCAGAGATGGAGGATCTTTAAAAACACTTTGTCTAGGGCTTCCGTGGTGGCGCAGTGGTTGAGAGTCCGCCTGCCGATGCAGGGGACACGGGTTCGTGTCCTGGTCCGGGAAGATCCCACATGACGCGGAGCGGCTGGGCCCGTGAGCCATGGCCGCTGAGCCTGCGTGTCCGGAGCCTGTGCTCCGCAATGGGAGAGGCCACAACAGTGAGAGGCCCACGTACCGCAAAAAACAAAACAAAACAAAACAAAAAACACACTTTGTCTAACTCCCTGGTTGGTAGGTGAAGCTGAGGCTGAGAGGTGAACCAACCTCACACAGTAGAATGGAAGGAGCACACACTGGTCTGAGGATCATGAGACCTCATTCTACTCCTGCCACTGCTTTCCAGTCTGTACCTCTGTAACGCAATGATGTTAACACCTACAGTACCCACTTCAAATGAGGTAGCACCCATGAAAGCATTTTCAAAGTGGTGTGCACAATACAGGAGTAGTTATTAGTATTGTTATGTTATGAGTAGTAATTTTACAGCACGCTGAGAGGTGTCATTATCTTCATCCTCCCTTTGAACAATCCACCAACATCATCAAGATTATTAAGCACTTAATTGTACATGAGGCTGTGTTAGCTTTTTATTTTGGAGAGAGTTGTATTTCTGTTTTCCCAGGAGCCTTTTTTTTTCCAATTATGCATTTTTTTTCTTATACCTTTTTAAAATTGTAGTTGATTTACAATGTTATGTTAGTTTCAGGTGTACAGCAAAGTGATTCACTTATATATATATATATTATATATATATATATATATTCTTTTTCAGATTCTTTTCCATTATAGGTTATTACAAGATATTGACTATAATTCCTTGTGCTATACAGTAGGTCCTGTTATTTTTCTATTTTTTATTTTTAAAGATGTTGAGGGTAGGAGTTTATTAATTTATTTATTTATTTTTGCTGTGCTGCGTCTTCGTTTCTGTGCGAGGGCTTTCTCTAGTTGTGGCAAGTGGGGGCCACTCTTCATCGCGGTTCTTCATCGCGGTACGCGGGCCTCTTACTATCATGGCCTCTCTTGTTGCGGAGCACGGGCTCCAGACACGCAGGCTCAGTAGTTGTGGCTCACGGGCCCAGCCGCTCCACGGCATGTGGGATCTTCCCGGACCAGGGCACGAACCCATGTCCCCTGCATTAGCAGGTAGATTCTCAACCACTGCGCCACCAGGGAAGCCCCTATTTTTCTATTTTATATACAGTAGTGTGTATCTGTTAATCCCAAACTCCTAATTTACCACTCCCCACTCCCCAACCCCCAAGTTGAGTACCTGAGTGCACCCCAAAGAAAGATTTTTAACAAATAAACAGAGAAGGAGCAAGCACCCATTGGTGAGCTCTGCCCACGCTGCGGCCCTCGCCTCTGTGTGCGATCCTTCCCCACCAGAGAGGCAGGAAAGCCAAGATCCCCGAGCCAGCCCTTCACATCCGTTCTCACCACCGAATCAGCATGGTGGGTCGTCTCTCCTTGGCTTCCTGAGATTTCCTGATGATCCTCTCTTTGGAACGTAAGGTCAGCACTGTTCCTGGAACTGGTGTCTGCTGGATAGTTTACTTGCCCTTTTGTTTCTTCCCTTCAGAAGGAAATGCTTTCTGAATGCCTTCTTACCTTTTTAAGTAGAAGGTATTATTATCATTCCCTGTCTGTAGAAGCTGTTTGGATGCCCATTTATGTAACACTAGAGAGTCATAGATGTTCAAGACCTGGGGGCTTCGTATGGTATAATAACGTCAGTGCGTCCTCTGAATTCGGGGTGAGGGGTGTTCTTGTCTGTCGTTCAAGGAGAGTGAGGGGTTGAACAGGATGGGCACCAACATCTTACCCAGTGTAACTCCTAACCCAGTATTACTTTCCTTCCTCTCACCCTTCCCATCATCATCTTTACCCCCACCCCCAAGATTGGGTAGCCATACACCCAAAACTCAAAAGTCCTCCCAAATTTCACATGAGCTTGGATAGAGAGCTGAGAACTCGCGTGTGAGAACACTCCCCACGGAGCACAGAGTTGCGGGAGGAGGCGAGGGGGGCACACAGCTTTTAGCCCAGTTTTCTACTTGAAAAAATTCCCAAGTCATTAACCAGTGATCCTGACAGCTGAAAATAACCATAGTATTCACCCCAAAATGTACAGCGGAAGACTTTTTCTTGCTTGTCCTTTTGTCTCTCATGTCTCATCTTCGCTGTGAAGGGGTGTGTGTGTTAAATGCTCACACGTGCATGTTCCAAAAGCAAGACCATCCTCCCCTCCCCCCTCAGAGAACAGGTTGTAAAAACTGGCAACACCCACAGAAGGTAGCACAGGAAAGATACATAAAGATACACACTCGTGTGTGAAAAACAGACCTAGACTTTCTAGATTGCTGACCTTAAAGATGATTTTTTAATTGTTTTTTTTTTTTTTACTTGGTTTTGGTATAAATACACGTTTTCTGTTGGCCACCATGTTACCGAGTTTCCTAAACTGGCACTGAATTATCCCAAAACGTGAATAATCATGACACAGACGAAAATGTACGGTTTGCTTAGAGGTTCTGCAGTTGCGCTGAGCTTTGGCCTCATCAGCTCCAGAAAGACTTGAGGGAGTCCTCGTGAGTCCCCAGAGCTTAGGAAGGTGATGCCCTCTGTCTCTGAGGTGAGCATGCCTTTGTGCTAAATCATCTCCGGTGAGAGATCACAAGGCGCCAGTGCTGACTTGGGTGAGGTCAACGCCCTTTTCTCGGGGCTCACACAGGTGGCCAGGTTAAATAAGTGCTGAAAGGAGTTTGCTGCATTCTCCTGAGTCACCTTTGTCAGTTCGGGAGGCATTGTAAACTTGGCCTCAGAAGGAGATTATAGCATGCTTTCGCTCCTAAGCTTTACAGAAATTAAGCTGTGTGTTTGCATGTGGGCTTATCTGTCATCACGCCTATCAGATTTCATCCTCTGTGCGTTGCCTGCAGGAGTCTCGTCTGCCTCTGTGTACAGAGAAGGAACCACAAGTAATTTGGGATCCTCTTTTAGCCCTGAGTGTGTCTCACATCTGTTACCAGGCAATTGACCAGAGCGGCACTGGGCTTGATCCTCTGCATTTCCTCCTCCCCTCCTGGCAAAGATTGGAATGGTCAAGGCAGCAGCCAAAGGTGGTCAGCCAGGAGGGGGCTGAGGAAGTGGAGGGAAAACTGGGACCAGGGTCATGCAGAGGACCCAGCTCTCCATCGTTAGAGCCAATTTTTGAAATAGCGTTACAGGGAAAATCCAAAAGTAAGTTACTAAAAGGTCCTTTAAAAAGAGGATGGTTAACATGAAGCCTGGCAGCCCCTGCCCTTTGCCGGGACTGGAGTTCCCATATGAGGAAATGGAGCTTCAGGCTTCTTACTGAAACTAACACCTTCAGAAATGGACCATTTATTCACAGATAGGCCAGGCTAGTGTTGGCAGAAAACAGAAAAATACTGATCTTCCTAGAGGCTTCATTTTTGGCATTCTTTATCATTTTATTAAAGTTACTATTCTCAACTTCCTTCCCCCATTTTAGATTGTTTAGGACCTCTATTCTTAGGAAACTTACATTTTATCTGTGACTAGCAGCGTGAAGAATTTTTTTTTTTAATGAAGTATTAATACCACATGACTCTTTAATCTTCCTATCTCAGATAGAAGCATAAAGATATCAGGTTTTGTAAAATGAGCATGGAAATCTCTTCTATGTAGGGGTTTGCTAACTGATGCCTGCGGGTCAGAAGAGCTTTTTGTTTTAAGTTGGAAAAACTCTAAGGAACACACTTAAAAACTCTAAGTAGTGCACTTTGTTTTCTTTCATTTGTCCCTTCCAGTGATCAAAGAGCATTAACTTTTAGCAGGTGGTGCTTAGGTTTGGTTTGGACACCCAAGATAATGTGTATCCAGGATAAAGAAGGGTGTTGCCCTGGGTTTCATCGGGAGGAAATAAAGACCTTGTGTAGTACGCCTCTGGAGGATCCTTCTTTAGCACTTGCTTCCTTTCAATAGCTGCACTTTGGGGGATCACAGCTATCAGGTGAGCTTCCTTTTCCTTCAACACTTGGGAGTTATTGGAGAGCAGTGAAACCCTCACCATTAGTCAGAGATGCTCGGGTCTGGTTTGCCAGGAATAAAACCTTCTTGGCCAACAACACTGGCATTGGCACAAGGGCCCGACCTTGGGCTTCTGTCTCTGAGACTCATCTCTGATCTTAAACTTTTTTTAACCAGTGTTATCAGATGACCTTAGTGAAGCTACTGAGATGGCTTGGGTTTCAGGGGAAGCTATAATGAGTATAAAACACAGGCAAGGCAGAGTGTTAAGAGCATTGATAAGGAATAAGTATATGCCCATGTAAAGGCTGCTGGATTCTAATCAGAGACAGGATGGAAAATATAGCCAACAAACCTGCAACAGATTTTAGCACTATTCCTGCCCCAGTGCAGAAAGAGAAAGAGGACAGGGCATTTTTGTACTTGTTTCCATTAGGAGGGAATGAAGTGCACTGTAGACCGTCTCTGGAGATATCTCACAGAATATTCTGATGTGGCTCAGGTAAGACATTGATCCGTTGGTGTGTTCAAATATACTTACATACGCACCTGCCCACTCCTTCAGTAACTAGCTCTGGAGATCAGCTTAAACATGTTTTATTTCATTTTTATAAAGCAAGTCCGCTTCAGACCCAAGGAAAACATGGCATCTTCAGCTGAGGGAGGTACAGTTATCTTCAAAAGTTTTCTAATTCCAAATAGAGAAGAAAGGATACGACTGTAGACTGTTGATGTAGGCACAGAGCCTGGAGGACATTGCTCTCCCCTCGCACCTGACGACAGATGGGTCATTCAGGTGGTTCTTTCAGTGTCTCCAGTAAGACAGTCCCGCTCCTCCCGGGGAAGCGCCTTCTCTCACTGAATGGCATTGAGTATTAGAAATTTTTGTTTTAATTTTCCTTATGACATCCTTACATACACTCCTTTAACTTCCACTCCCCATACTTATTTCTCCCATTTAGAACCGTCTCTTCTGGCCAACAGCACTTCCATTATTTGAAACTATCAACAGTGGCATCTGTCTTTTCTTCTCCAATATAAAGACCCCAGTTGTTGGAAATAAAACCAGGTGGTCAGAATGAAGGATTCCTTGGGTTCAAGACTATTCCTTTTCTCTCCCTTCTCTTAGCACCTGCTCTGGGTGTACATCTCCATCCCTTCTCCCTCCATAGAGTCAGAGAAAGAAGAATAGCTTGTGGGCCAGCAAAGGAAGTACAGCATAGGTAAACACACACAGTGCTGTGCATTCTTACCTGGGCATCATCCCAGGATTGCTCCTGACCTGTCACTGCTCTTTCATCCACAATCCAAATGAGAAGATTGGTAAACCTCAAAAAGAGGTTTAGCATAGTGACTGAGGGCAAAGGCTTTTACTGTTAGATAGGCCTGGCTTCAAATCTCAGCTCTACTGCTCCCAAACTGTGTGGCCTGGGGCAGGTTCCAGGTGGGTCTGTTCCTCAGTTTCCCTATTTTTTTTAAATTTTTATTGGAGTATAGTTGATTTACAATGTTGTGTTAGTTTTAGGTGTACAGCAAAGTTCATCAGTTATACATATACATATATCCACTCTTTTTTAGATTCTTTTCCCATACAGGTCATTACAGAATACTGAGTAGAGTTCCCTGTGCTATACAGTAGGTCCTTATTAGTTATCTATTTTATATATAATAGTGTGTATATGACAATCCCAATCTCCCAATTTATCCCTCGCTCCCTTTCCCCCCTGGTAACCAGAAGTTAGTTTTTTACATCTGTGAGTCGATTTCTGTTTTGTAGATAAGTTCATTTCTACCATTTTTTTAGATTCCACATATAAGCAATAGCATATGATCTTTGTCTGGCTTACTTTACTCAGTATGACAATCTCTAGGTCCATCCATGTTGCTACTAATGGCATTATTCTGTTCTTTTTTATGGCTGAGTAATATTCCATCTTCTTTATCCATTCCTCTGTCCATGGATATTTAGGTTGCTTCCGTGAGCTGGCTATTGTGAACAGTGCTGCAACGAACATTAGGGTGCATGTATCTTCTCAAATTATGGTTTTCTCAGGGTAGATGCCCAGTAGTGGAATTGGGTCATATGGTAGCTCTATTTTTAGTTTTTTAAGGAACCTCCATACTGTTCTCCATAGTGGCTGTATGAATTTACATTCCCACCAACAGTGCAAGAGGGTTCCCTTTTCTCCACACCCTCTCCAGCATTTATTGTTTGTAGATTTTCTGATGGTGGCCATTCTGACTGGTGTGAGGTGATACCTCATTGTAGTTTTGATTTGCATTTCTCTAATAATTAGCAGTGTTGAGTATCGTTCCATGTGCCTCTTGGCTATTTTTATGTCTTCTTTGGAGAAATGTGGCTGGCACTGGTGGTTGCCAGCTGTATGCCCACCACCGCAGCTGGCAGGAAGGGGTATGAGAGGAGAAGGTTGCTGACTAGTCTTCGTAACGAGGTCAGACTCTACCTGTGATAGTGGCAAAACACAGAGACACAGGAGGCTGCAACATACACAAGCATGCATTTTATCCACCCCAGGGTGGCCTTCATGGCCGTGAACCATACTCTGTTCTGTGTCCTGTGTTCCTTCTCTGCACTCCCTCCTCAGGACTCTCTGTAGAGTCATAAAATTCCTTCTTCCTGACTAGGAGCATCTCCCTGGAATACTGATGGGGATGTCCTATGGCATGCTTACCAGCACTATCTGCTAACTCTCTGCCCTTTGGTCCGAAGTTGAATGAAAGGAAAAGGTCCTTTTGTTTGCCCAACAGCCAAATCCATCTGTTAAGTAGAAAATACAGTGTTCTCTCTCTCCTGGAAGAAAATCTCGTTAGATTAATGGCCCTATTTATATAACTAGTCCTCTTCCTATGAAATCAGATTTTGGAAGGAAATATACTTGTAGTCATTGCCTACGTTTGAATGAGTTTTAGAGTACATTTGGACCCTGTTATCTCTAGACACATTGTTAACATGGGGTGAGTTTGAACTCTATCCTCTGGAACATCTGAAAACTCAAAACCAAAGCCGCCTCAGGTGTAGCAGAGCCCACAAGACGTGACAAGTGCTATAGCTGACCTCAGAATTATAGGAAAGTGTTGCACTGCACCCTTCACCCTGCGCTCAGCACTTCCCTTCTGTTGTGAAAGCAGATACAACTGCACGTTAAAACCTGCGTATCATCTGTATTCTTACTTTCAATTGTCTTTAGAAATCTTTGCTGTCAGAAAAATTGTTTTTCACTGAGACCATCACTACCACCCCCCTGTTGGAGTCTGGGGCTGTGAAGGTAGAAACAGACCTTGGTTCCTTTTCCTGGCTGCAAAGTATGAGAGAGAGAGAGACAGAGCCAGATAAGCCTCGGGGCCAAGGCTCACCTCAGATGTTCATCTCTCAGAGGCTTTTCAGTCCATACCCCTGTCTTTAGGTCGGACAGGGTGGCCCTCCAAGTGGTTTAACAAGATCTTGCTGAAACTCACTAGCTTTGGTTGAAGGCTTGCTCTTGTGCCAGGTATTTTACACTGATTATCTCATTTACTCATTATCATATTAGGATATACAGAAAAGTCTCCATTTTATAGTTGAGGAATCTGAGGTCCAGGGAAGTTAATACATTTGTCCAAAGTCACACAGCTCATCAATGGGAGAACTGGCATCCAGACACAGCAGTGAAGCTGCAGGGCCTCACCAGTTCCCCTCTGGGCCCTCCATATCAGAGGAGCTCTTATATCCTTTATGATCCGTCCCTGGCTGGCTGGAGGCTTGGCAGGACATTCCTGTACAGACCTGGCCTGCATTGCTTATGTTTCTTCAGGAAGGTGCCTGGATGACTGCTTTCCCCTGTGGTCATGCCTTCTCTGCGGCCTTGAAGGAACTGTTGTTTCTCATTCTCTGGGCAGGTGTGCTTCTGATTCCTTCTGGATCCTCTAGAGAAATTCCACTTTCACGAGGGCCACAGGAGGAAGGGGAATATGAAACGAGTCCACACATTCTTGCCCCTGCTCTCCAGTTAGCTGGAGACTTACATTCGGGGTGGAATCAGATTTTCCACCCTGGCCTCCTCCCTCTTTGCGGCTTATAACGTGCTTTCATTGACCCTAGCAGCCATTCTGCTTCCTTTAGTAAATGTGTCCAGAATCTTCCATGGAGTCACTTTATTTTCCTCTTTGGCTGACTTCCCCATTGGGACCACAGTCGGGGAGAAGGTCAGTTGAGGTGAGGCAAGCTTTCAGTATGACCTTAGACACAGCTGAGTGATGGCTGTAAACGCCACGGTTGTTAACTTGTTTGGCATTCGGGTCCCAGTAGGGGCATAAGCAAACAGAGGAAGTTTTCTGCAACGGGATCGTGCCGTCACCATCACAGCAGCAGGAACACCGTGTTTAAGGCGAGTCCTGGGCCTGGCCTAGGGCAGTGAACCCCTCCTGTCCCCAACCCCATACCCCTCCACCGACATGTACTGTGAAAGATTCCAGGCCTGGGACTGATGTTCAGTGTTCCCTGAACTTCCCACCTCTGCATCTTTGTAGGAGGGAGGGGTTAGTCACAGAGGAGCTATAACCCTCCCCGCCCAGACTTCCACGCCCTCAGCACCACCCATCACCCCTCCTCCTGCCCGGAATGGTCCCTGTGCTGGTTTCTGTTCCGTGGTCTTCATCCTGCTCTGGCTTTCTCATGAGCTCCTGCTGCCACCCCGGCCTTCTTTCCACCCTATGCCAGGGCTCGGAGCCAGGGCTCAGGCATGCGGGGAGCCAGCCAGGTATGAGGCCGAGGGGAGTGGTGGGAACAGGGGGTCACCCGCCCCAGCTAATGAGGCAGCCACTGCTCAACTCCAGGTCATTTTCACCAAGAAGAAGTGCAGGTCCAATGTTCCAGAATATTCCATCTTCCAAGGGAATTTGGAAAACTTGACTTTCATGTGTGTGATGTGACATTTGCTACTTTTTAAATGTTTGACAAGTAGTTAAAATGATTTTAGAAACACTCTATGTGGGCCAAATAAAATGTCTGTGGCCTGGAGCTGCTCTCAGTTCTATTCTCTCTCCCTCCACCTCTGTCCTCCCAGCATCAGCTCTTTCTCACCAAACGGTGATGGCCCTAGGTGTCAGACCTCTCACCCTGGCCTGCACCCCAGGCTTACAGGGCTAGTCAGCTCCTGGAGGATGTTTGCGCATCTCAGATGCAAAGCTGAGCTCACCAACCTCCCAGATCTGCAAGACCTTGAGAAATGGTAGATGTTTTTGTTTTCATCCCTTTGACCAAAGTTACTACCGCTACTACTACTATACTTCTGTTAACACTAATACTCCCAACAATAATCAGTCTCTCTTTTGTTATCCTTTTCTGTCCCTCAACAGCCGGAGAGGACCCTGGGACCTGGCTGTCCTCCTGCCCCTTCCCCCCAGCTCCAGGCAGTGTGGAATGTGCTCATTTTTCTTCCACAAGCTCCCCAGGACCTGCGCCCCTCTTTTCCTTTACACTAACCAGAAAATCTAGTTTCCAGACTTGTCGTGTCTTCTCGGCTGTCGTCTCAGCCTCCTAACTAGTCAGCCCCCTACCCACAAATCTCTTACCCCTCCATGAGGGATTTTTCCATCCCATCGTGGCTAGAGTCATCCCTGGGTCACAGGGCAGCTCTCGTCATTCACCTCTTCGTACGCTTTCGTCGGGTCCTGCTGGCTGCCCCACAGTTCCTCGGCCGTCCTTTCACGGCAGCCCTACCACCCTATAGGCTCCCTCACCAACGTGGCCGGTGGTTGCCTACCACTGTGCCAACTGCGTTCTCAGGCGTGACTGCCCTCTTCCTTCCTGGCTCTGTTAATTCTATGTATCTGCCTCATGTCAGCAACTGTCATCTCTTCTGGGAGGCCATCGCCTGCCCTCTCACCACCAGCCCCCAATGCGATTTTCCCAGTCTCTCTCCGAAGCTCCCGCTGCACTTGGCAGTGTCTCTCTTCCTTTCGTCCAGCTGCGTTACAGATAAAGTGTGCTTGCCTCGGCCCCTTCTCTTGATCAGCTCCTTCTTGGGGGGAGACACTGTCCTTGTCATCCATGTACCCACCCCCTATGAGGCCTAGTGCACTGCCTTGCATAGACACCTACAAACCTTTGTAAATTGAATTTTTTTATGTGGAGAATGAATATCTTGAGCCCTTTAGATACAGCCAAAGTTAATACTGCTGGGCTTCCCTGGTGGCG
The DNA here is from genome assembly GCF_964374135.1 of Grampus griseus. Classification (NCBI taxonomy): domain Eukaryota; kingdom Metazoa; phylum Chordata; class Mammalia; order Artiodactyla; family Delphinidae; genus Grampus; species Grampus griseus. The sequence continues at coordinate 39,910,491 of NC_139018.1, read as the reverse complement.
CAGTGGTTGAGAGTCCGCCTGCCGATGCAGGGGACGCGGGTTCGTGTCCCGGTCCGGGAAGATCCCACATGTCGCGGAGCGGCTGGGCCCGTGAGCCATGGCCGCTGAGCCTGCGCGTCCGGAGCCTGTGCTCCGCAACGGGAGAGGCCACAACGGTGAGAGGCCCACGTACCACAAAAAACAAAACTGCTTGGTTATTTGAAAGGATTTATCAGAATTCTAAGCATAAGCTAGTGAAAGGGCCATTCTGCCTGACTCCATTCCCAGGGATGAAGTTTATAGAGGAGAGCAGCCACTATTTGGTCTCCTGTTCCTTGGGCAGTGCTTTTCCACGGTGCCCCTTGGGAGGCTGGCTTGCGTGCCGGGGCAGGGAAAAATGGGCAAAGTTGTTCAGACACCAGGGCTTCTGCCACCCTGGCATCAAGAGCCCCACACTGTTCCTCTTGCCCAGAAGAACAAGTTGTACTCACACATTCACAAGGTGTCCTCTGCTCGCACCGTTGGCAGGCCTGGGAGTTTCCCACAAGCCATCTGGGTCTGTTCTGCTGTCCTTGTAGCTTGAGTTTTTTGCAGCATTTTTTGTTTTTGTTAATTAGCTCTTAGAATAGACATGGCTATTCCATCAGGGATTGTATCCTATTGACTTTCCTAAGGAGAGAATCTACTCATTTCTTTTGTATATTTATTTTCCCCTGCCTTTCTGAGTTGCACAGACTTATCTGGGGAGAGCCCACGCAGCATGAGCTCCTAGCTCTTTCAGAGCGGAGTTGTTTATGAGATATATTTCCTAAGTCTACGCTGATCACCGTGCGTGCCCAGAGTGCTAACTGCTGTGGAGCTCTGAAAGCTGCTTTTACTTTCGAGCTCCACGTCCCAATTCAGCGCCACCAGGCCTTTCATTCCTTGTCTCTAGGAAAGAGGAGAAACCATTAAACCCCATCCGTGTCTTCAGTTTTTACTGGCTCCCCTTGGAAGCTTTTTTAGCATTTTATGAGGTCTGTCCTGTCAGATTTGCTTAGGGACTTCGGCAGCCTCCTCCCTCCACCTGATCCCGTTCACCTGAAGCAATCCACGAGGTCTTGCAGCTTTGGACACCTGACATGGCAGGGCTGCTCACCTCCCAACCCTACCCTTTCTTGTGTGCACCTTCAAGATTTTTTCCAAAATACTGTGTAAATTCCACTCCAAAGCCATTTCTATGAACACATCATTACTTTTGTGTTCATAAATCAGACTTGGAAAGGGGTTCTTGGGGACTGTTATAAATTCATTTAAAGATAACTTGATTGAAAGTTTTTAAAAAGTTCTTATCCAAGGCAATTTTCTTTTGATAATGGGAAATTAGCTTATGTGTCTTTAAAATTGAAAATGACATTCTGGCCATGAAAAGTGAATTATCCTATACTGGTCTTTGGTCAGGATACGATCAGAATGCCTTTATTGACCACTCTGGGAAAGGAGGGTTAGCCCAAAACATCTTGATAGGAGCTCAGCTGCGAGGAAGTGCCCAACTGATATAAATACAGAGGATTTATATACACACATTCCTTGAATGTATGGCAGTGCTTTTAAATTTTGGACTATGTGGCAAGAGTCCCAGTTATGAGACATTTCAAAATGGAGGGGCAGGAGAGAAGGGAGCATCTCAAAGGAAAAAAACTTTTCACTCAAAACTGTGATATCTTTGTTGCATAATAAAAGCGGCCAACTTTGTTTTTCCTGGAGCCCGAACACAGAACTTTAAGTTTTTCACCCTTGCGGCTTCTTCACACAGCTCTTCAGAAAAATGACTCTCATTCTTCTCTCTGTGGTCTTGTCAGAGAGTGGGAATCCTGGCCGGCTGGCTGGGTCTCTCAGAAGAATGGCACAGCTGTTCTGAAAAGTAGCCCCATTCATAAGATGCCGGCTGTCCACAACTGCAGTGCTAGAGAAAAGCACACTATTTTATAAAGCGTTTCTTTTCTTTAAAGAGGAAAAAAAATATACATGGTATTTACAGGACAGAAAACCGGGCCCCTCGGTTTTATTTTCGGTGCCACGTCTGAAATGGAAGTGGGGAAGGCCATAAATACACATGAGCAATTTGCGCCTCGTGTAAAGGAAAATTGCGCCTTTACGGGATGATTCATGGTGGCTGTGCCGCTGGGAAAATTCAGCCGGTTAAGCCAGATCAGCCGGAAAACCTCACATCGGCTCTTCTGCCAGAGCGAATGCCTACCGTCTTGTGACATACTTATTGTCTAGGATTGAATGATTGACTCTCTTTCTCTCCCTCTCAGTTCATGACCAAGAACCCCACTATGCGCTTGGGCAGCCCGAGTCTGGGTGGCGAGCATGCCATCTTGCGACATCCTTTCTTTAAGGAAATCGACTGGACCCAGCTGAACCATCGCCAAGTAGAACCGCCTTTCAGACCCAGAATTGTAAGTTGTCCAAGACCACCTTAGTAGACCTTCTTCTTTCTTAAAACGTCTCAGTGTTTCACTGAGCAGCCCGGTGGTCCCCTGGGGAATGATCAGACCGGAAGCTCAGCCTGCCGCTCTGCAAGGTACTTCACCCAGGAGGAGGCTGGGCTCCTTGCCCCTGAGGCAACGTCTCTGTGTGTGTGTGTGCCAGGGTTACTTCTCCAAAAGTTTTTACCTCTTGCTTGCCCTGGCCCCATCCTCTCTTAATTTAAAATTTCCTGGGGTCTAAGAAGGCTTGAAACTTTCCAGGTTTCCCCAACGTTGTTCCTAGCTGCTTTCCTTACGCTCCTTAGGGTGCCTTTCCCAAGCCCCCAAGAAAGTAGAGAGGCCATGGAATGCTCCTCAAAGCCCTAAGCCTGGCTCCCTGGCTTGGAGAGCTCAGGTCTGTAACAGCTACTGCAGCACAGGGCTCAGGGCAGAACAGGCCGAGTCCTCTTTGACTAGGAAATACTGGGAGCACCTCACTAGGAAGTGAGGCAGCTGAGTGGGGTGGCGTTCCTGAGGGTGGTCCAGCTCTCGGTCTGAGAGCTAAGCTCCTTCTCATGGGTGGGTCAAGAGAACCACAATGGGAAGGCAGAGAAGCTGGGCTGGCAGTACTTCAAGAGTTAGGGGGACGAGGGGTGCTCAAAGGCAGAGAGAAAACTATCATTGACTCAAGGAAGAGAAGTAGGAGGTCTCACAATGGTAAAAATGATCTCTCCAGCGTTAGTTTATGAAGATGTAAAATACACATTTCCAAGCGTCATTAGCTTCATCTGTAACAGCCTGCTAGGTTGCGACACAGAGACAAAGCCACTTCCTTTAATGGACATCCCCCTGCCAGCCCCTCTGGGAGGAGGGAAAGCTTTGCCAGCAGGGCAGAATGAATCTGACTATTGAGTAAAGTGAGAGGCATTTGTTCCCTAAACTCAGCATTTCCAAGAAGTCTTTCAAGAAAATCTCTTCAAGCATCTAGACCTTTGTAAGACAGGAGGTGGGGCAAGCGTGACTTTGCTCTACCTCTGTTGGTTTATGTGCCTCTCCATTAGGCCTGCTGAGAAGTGGTACCTCAGTGAAATGGGGAGGGTGAACCAGCTGGCTGGGTCAGGTGAGCACATTAATTTTTCAGTTTCCCAACCTAAGGCTGGCCTGCTCAGCAAGATTTTTGTGGGGTTAGTGAATTGGCGGTTACCAAATGCCCTAGTAATACACAATGCAGTAGAAGTAGTATAAACACTGTTTAACCGATCGTCATAACTGTGAATAACACTACCGAGAGAGCTGCAGGGCAGGCCTCTGAACTCATTGAAATGGGCTAAGTCCTGTGGAAGATGACTAAACCTCAAGTGCATAGAATCTGAAATTTCCCTTGTTTCCTTTTTGACAGAAATCCCGAGAAGACGTCAGTAATTTTGACCCCGACTTCATAAAGGAAGAACCAGCTTTAACTCCAATTGATGAGGGACATCTTCCTATGATTAACCAGGATGAGTTTAGAAACTTTTCCTTTGTCTCTCCAGAATTGCATCCATAGCCGTATGGGGAATGGGAGAGATGGCATGAGAATCAAAAGGGGATAGAGATTTTCCAGGAATTTCCTTTGTGGGGAACTCCTCAGCATCAGCCTTAGAACAAGAACCTTGCCTTCAGGGAGCAGGTGGAGAACTCTGTGAAGGACGGAACGTCAAGAGATCAACTACAGTATTTCAAGTCCTGAGGGAGCCATGGTCCTGGAAACAGTTGATACTGAAATGAGATTTCATGAAGAAATACACTGCTCAGCCTCTGAGTTTCCATAGCTACTTGGGGTTCGGGAGATTAACAGGAGCCAAAAGGAGAAAAGGTGTGAAGAATAAATCAGATCCTAGAACTTCTGAGCCAATCAATCAGGCGTTTTACTTCAAGGGACAAACCTAGACTTTGTATGGAGTGCCGGGCTCTTCTGTAAGCCACTGAGCCCCGAATACTGGCAGACTTCTGCAAGAAGTCTGTAAATGCTAAGGAAGAACTTGAAGAGAAGGAAAGGGATGGCTTCCAAATAGAACAATTTACTCTGAACAAAAAAGTGTGTCCATAAAGCTCATAACTTAAAGCCCCCTCCTGACAACAGATGGGCACCAAGGCAACGGCCACAGCTTATTCTTTTATCCTTACTTTCATTTAATAGATATTTATTGAGTGCCCAGTGAGACGGGGCCGCAATACCCAGCAGTGTAAACAACAGACTTGCTTTCACCAAGCTTTCATCCTTAAGTTACGTGAATGGCATTTGCGTTCTGTGAAAGGCCTCTCCACGTTGCCTACGTCATACTTTGCACATAACGTTTTTCACAGAAGGCAGCTCAATGCCCCAACAGCAACTATCCACATAATCGGCAGGTTAATCAGCAGGTGAGCTCAGGTGCTCGCTGACCTGTGGAATCTCATCATGGGGGCAATGTGCCAATATTGCTCTGGACTCATCACTGAAGAATCGCACTCCACTCGCATCCATGACCAGACTTATGGCTTATACCTTAGCAATTTATTTAAATTATATTTTAAGAGACAAAGATGTTTGTTTGGTATGCATTTTAATAATTAGAAATGGCTCTTGTAAGCAGGACATGTATCAAAGAAGGACCTTATAATATGTACCCATGTATGCAGTTGGAGAATTTTATCTGGCTGAAATAAATGCATTTTGTAACAAAAGGGATTTTTCTTGTCCAGAAGGATTTGTCCCATCCCCACTAGGAGAGGAGATATGTAATTAAAATAAGCTTTGAGCAGAATGGCTAGAACTCTTGACTCAAAGCAATGTCCTGAGAGCAAAGGTTGGCATCACATTGTGTAAGGCACTTAAATGAACGTGGCCTGTCTCTTCCTAACCACAACTTTCATTCTGAGTCAGGGTAATGACTGCTAAGCATCGCTGCCACAGAGTAACCCTCAAACTCCTAGTAGCTAGACATAGTAATTGCTTATTTCTCATCCAGTGAGAGCAAGTTCAACGGCCCTCTTCCAACTCATAACTGTGCCCTCTGATAACGCAGCTTCCAAGATTGCCATAGCAAGGGAAGGGAGAGATGGAGGCGGTGCTTACTATTTAACTACATCTCCTAGAAGGGACACACATCACCTCTGCTCACACCAGATTGGCCAGAACATGGCCTCCCTCTAACTACAAGCAGGACTGGGAATTATAGAGCAGCCAAGGGGTATCTGGGCAGAAGTGACGGTCTCTGTTGGGGATTCTTTGTTGCATCCCAACGTGAAAAATGACTCTCGAATGAAGAGAGTAGCTAGGAGCCGCCCTTTATGTTTAGCTCTTAGCAGTGCAGAAATACTCTCACCCATGCAGTTTTACTAGCTCTTCCCAGTATCCCTGTGAGGCAAGCAGCTCGTTCTACCACTATTTCCGGTGTGAATACCACGGTACATTTTACACACGAGAACAAGAGAGGCTCTGAGAAGCTGAGTTAGTTGATTACCCAAAGGTTTCAGACTTGGTAAAGAGTGGATCCGGTCTAGAGTCTAAATCTTTGATGTTCTGATCCAACAGACTTCTGGAAAGGGAGGCTCATTCTGACTTGAGGACTTTTTTTGGCCTTTGTAGCGACTTCGCAGCTCTGAAGAGCAGTGGGGCTGATGAGCTGCTGGCTATGGTTTACTCCACAGTGTAAAGAACCACAAAGAATAAAGCAGGCCCCCGTGTTCATTTACAAAATCCATTATCACAGGCCTACAGAGGACCCAAATATCTTCCAGACTCAGCAGCTTCCCTCGTCACAATCTATTCTCAAGCCTGCTACCTGGGTCCCCCAGTTCAGGTTCAGTCCATTCTTCTAAGATCACTCCAGACCTATCAGATTATCCAACAGCCAAAGCCTGCAATGATGGGATTTCCAGCGCTTCATCCCCATCGCTCTTTTATGTGAGGAGAGAGAGGAGGTACGTGATATTGACCTAAAGCTCAGTCTCCGACTCCAGGGTTAGAGCTCTGTTTCACATCTTTCATCAGTTCTCCTAAACCTCGCATCCCTTCTGAGAATCACAAGGCCACAGGTCCACACTTCCTGAGGCGGGCTGGCCACAAGCCATTTGATCAGCAGGTGCTGAGTCTGCTGGGGCTGCCCAGTTCCCTGAGCTCAGCAGGTACCATGGAGGTCAAGACGAGGTCACACTGACACGTCCCTCCCTCAAGACCATCTCGCCTCTTGCAACAGGAATCTTGAGAAATCCTCAGGCCTTATCACCCTACTCCCTCTTCCCGACACCCATTTGTCCCTACTCTCCCAAACTATTCCACGCCAACCTAAGTTAGACATGCAGCCTTGAGTATTTGAAAGAATAAACCGTAAAGCATTTGCTCTGACGTGTTGATTATCCTTTGACTGCAGAAGGGGTTTTCACTTACTAATGGCTAACATTCATTGCACATTTACTATGTATGAAGCCCTGATGCAAACACTTTCAATGTATTTACTCATTCAGTGCCCCAAGGGGTGGGTACTCTCATCTTCATTGTACAACTGGGGAAACTGAGGTATTAAGAGAGATTAAGTAACCTGTTGAAAGTCACACAAGTAAAGCAGTAGGGTCAGGATTGGGACAAGGCGGTTTAACTCCTGAGTCCCTAGTTTTAGCCCAATTTGTTGAAATTCCTCTATTAAGGCCAATTTTATTTTTCCCACTTTTGTAAGGTATTGAGAACAATAAAAAGGGTGTAGGGCTTCCCTGGTGGTGCAGTGGTTGAGAGTCCGCCTGCCGATGCAGGGGACACGGGTTCATGCCCCGGTCCGGGAAGATCCCACATGCCGCGGGGCGGCTGGGCCCGTGAGCCATGGCCGCTGAGCCTGCGCGTCCGGAGCCTGTGCTCCGCGACGGGAGAGACCACAACAGTGAGAGGCCTGCGCACCACAAAAAAAAAAAAAAAAAAAAAAGGGTGTAAACTGGATTTAGCAGAAAGCACTAGATAAGCTGCCTGCTGGGCAGGATGGTATTACTCAGCCGGTCTGCAGAACCATTTACCAGCAGTGAAACCGTGTGATTTGCATGTCAAGGGCCTGGAGCTGCTCATGCACCCCCTTAAAGGAACTGGGGCAGGTCAGAATGACGTAATCAGGACTTGGGCCGCCCCAAGGAAGAGGAAACAGTCTGGTAGTCTGGGTCATAAACCCAGACTGGATGCTGTAAACCCTGTCTGAACCCCTGCGGTAACCTCTGAGCCTTGAGGGTAAGGGTGCAGGGTGAGGGGTTCCGTTCCCTTCCTCTCCCCTCCCGGAGGAGCTTCTTTGTGTTTTGGTAACCCACCCTTGTGATCCACCCTGCTGGTAGTACAGCATCATCAGGAAAGAGGTATATAGCCCAAGTCCTACCCGGGCAGCTGCATGTTTCCAGCTACAGAGCTGATGTAACTTGGCAGTAAAGAAAAGAGTGAAATAAAAATGCCCCGTTTATCATTTGTTGATCTTAATTAGGTTCACATTGCCATAAACATATTCCAGCCACAGATCTGGCCTTGACCACACCACAGGCCAACGTCATAAAGCTTTAGGTCCTCTTTATTCCCGGATTTGGTCATCCTCATTGCTTAATCTGGCTGTGTTGACTTAAAATGACTAGGCAGCCCACTGTGATTGCCCCTGGCTCAGTGTCCTACTTCTCATTTTATGTCACCTGGGGATAAGACTCAGATACAGCTGGAGACATTTGCAGTGGAAATGAGCCCTGTGGTCATAGTTGCTCTGAACTGAGGTGTGGGTTGGACAGAACGGGTCCAAGTGCGGCTATAAATGAGGATTTGTCGTCTCCCTTCCTTCCTGTGTTGAATTAGAACCAAAGCTGAATGCCACCGTCGGCTTCTTCCTGTCCCAGCTGCCCCTCTCCCCATCACCTCCACTCCCTTGTCAGTGCTTTCTCTCCTCCCCCTCCCCTTCCACACTCTTTATTCCCTGGTGTAATAAGTCAGTTCTGTACTCTCTCTCTCCCTCTCTCATTTGATTTTTACAGCCCAGCCGGTCATACAGCCAGTTTTCCAACCACCAAGATGACATAAAATCCTGATTTGCCTACGTTATAGGCTCTTTTAGAGCCCGGAAATGGCAGCCGTCCTTCCCTTGTGTTTCTGCATCTCCAGCATCACCCCCACCGCACCCCAACCCCGTGTCAGCTACTGCCCTGGCATAGACAGCCTCTGAGTGCAGCCCTGCCTGTGCCGCCCATGGTTCTTGGAGGTAAGCCGTCACAGGAGTGAGCTGGGCAGAGCGTAGGTCTGTGTGTTAACTCTGCCTCTTAACATGTGTGCTTGGAGAAAGGGGGTCAGTTCCCCAGCCTCCCATTTTCTGGCCCACACGCTGCACTCTGGCCGGCTCGGTCCAATCCGCAAATCAGTTCAGAAGAACCTGTGACCACAGGGCTCATCTGTGAAGTGGGAGTGAGAATGACACCTGCCTGGCCCATCCTATTACTGCAGGGCTTAGATGTGATACTCTACGTGAAACCCATACTACAGGGTGGGACATAGAAAATGCTCAGTCAGTGGTAACAATGATTACTGTGAGCTATTCCAGAGGACCAAGGGAAGGTTGCATGTGACGCCCCCCAGAAAATGGGCAGAGTGGGACCCCCATGTCCTCCATCCTGCCCACCTCACCTATGGGGATGCCTGCCAGCTCCATGTTGGAGGGCTTTGTACTTTGCTAACTAGTTGGCCGCTGAGATTTCTCAGGAGACTCTTTTAAAAACTTCTCCTAGGATGTTTTGAGTCCATGCTGCCCTGATTGACATGCAGAGTCAGCATTAAGCTTGAAACTGTGCTGCTCACCCTAAAAAAAGAGACTAAGAAGTACCCATGGTTTTCCCCTAAAATGGCTCTTCTCTCAAGCCTTTCAGGAATTCTTTCGTTCTGCTGGATTTAATCTGAAGGTACATTCAACTGACTTCTGACCAAATAACACAAGAACCACACCTCAACACCAATACCTGCCGGTACCCTCTGGACCCTCAGCACGCCTGTGGACCAGTTCAGAAAAGAGAACACGTGTGCTCAAGATGTCCACTGCATCCTAGCATGCCTAAGGATTGGAAGCCAACCGTAGCGTACAGAGCCTGTTCTTCCTGGATTAAGATACCTATGAAGGTTTCTGGTAAAACCAGAGAGCACGTAGTCCTATGTGTTCTCACTAGAACCTGGGCCGTAGCACCCCTGTCCTCATGTAACACTCAAAGACCACCCAGAGCTGCTTTTCTCATGCCACCAAGGCAGTTCTTACCTCACAGAGGTTTCATTCTTCTAAGGGCTCGGGCCACAGCTGGGAGAATTTGGGCTAGACAAAGTGAAGATTGTGCAGGCACTGAGTACAGTCCAACATTCAAGTGGTTGTAAAGGTTGAAAGAGGAATCTTCTTTGGAAACATTTCAAATTAGAAACCAAGGTTAGTCTAGTAGTCACAGTTGATCTGACAGTGTCAGGAATTACCAGGATGATCTCTGAAGTTCTAACAGGCTTGTGCTCTCAAGAGTAGAGATGAACAGAGGGACATGGTTCATCAGCCTCCACCAGTAGACATCAACTCCACACTACTCTCACCACACACAAAACCTCCATCACTCAGATTTCCTCCCTGTCCATCTCTGCAAACTTCACACCCTGGCACACGCACACACCCTCTCTGCTAGCTCTCTCCATCCGAATCCCCCTGAGTCTCACACAGGTCGCTTGTCCCCAAAATCACATATCCACGTGTTATACGTGGTTGGCCTTCATATTTCTCATGATTGTCCATACGTGGAAAGGAAAAAGGCTCTCTAAAATCATGATCAGCCCAAGATCACAAGAAGGATAAGCCCCCTGTTAGCAACTGATAATCAAGCACTTAAGAATGAAAGAGAAAGCAATATTCCTCAACTCAGCTCCCTTTCTATTTTCTCAAAGAAAATGATTTTCAAGGATACAATAGTTATTGAGAAAATGAATCATAGGCCAAGATGTATGAAGAGATGATATCAATTATTTAGGTAAGTACAGGCAAAATTGCAGAATTATTTAAGCAGTAATGCATGAGCACCAGAAGGGTTATTGATCCTTACCGGGGCTCATAAAAAACAACTCTTGAAAGTCTAATCTTGTTTTCTTCTTCGATGTTTACTAGACTGGTGGATCAGGTTTGTAAGATCAGTTTCACATAGCTGAGCTTCAACAACATACATGACAAAGTCTTACTTCCATGTGGCCCAGCAGGATTCAATGAACAATGGTACCCAAAGTATGGTGATTAATAGATTAGTATCAATCTGAAACAGTGTTCTGCAACCTTGGGTAACCCTTGCTTCCTGGAGAGTAACAGACAAATTTCACATCTTCCATGAGTCTTATTTTAGATTTCAAACATCATGACCAATCACAACAATCTGATAATGAGACAAAGTGCTACTTTGTTTTCAAACTACACATGCCCTCCCAGGAGATTCTGATACATAAAAGCAAAGTGAAGCTTAGAGATCCATTCACTCATGAAGCTAATATTTATTAAGCACGGACTATATGCCTGGCATGCTTTTGTGGCTGGAAAACACTAAAGCAAAAAAACAAAAATAAAAACACACCCAAAGATTCCTGCACTCTAATCTAGAGATGTGATAGTGTTTACCCAAATGAACCCACTCAATGGTAAGGCAGGCTTGTGGTCCTGTGGCACCTGAGCCATTACAGGTGCTTCAGAAATATGTGCTCTTGAATGACACCATCAGAGCTGGGGGTCAAACACCCACTTTTTGAATACAAAGATAATACACTTTCTCAGCTCTACCTGGAACAAATTTAAGAAATAAATGAAACTTTACTTGGGTCTGAAAAAGCTGATTATATCAGGGCAAGATGGAGATGATAGCAGGGGCAAAAAAGTAGGCAGAGGCAAAGAGAATAAATTCAATGTATGTATTCATCCAATGAATGTTTATTAGGATTTATCAGACCTTTTGCTAAGTTATGGGACACTATGACAAGCAAGACAGTCACAGTCCCCACACTCCCCACTGGAGCTTATGGTCCAGTGAATAGACAACCACAGGGTGCTGTGGCTACCCCAAAAAATAAAAATGCAACCGAGGCCCCAGACTTCCCACTGTCAGATGAGGGGGATGATGATCCCCACTGAGCTGGCCATGATTAGACTATGCCTGGAAAACTGCACTCAGTTGCAGACACCAGTACAGAGATACAAAGCTCGATCATATTCAGAGAAGAGTGAACTGGGTGATGAAGGGAGAAAAAGTGTGTAACACAGCAATGAGAGGGTAAACTGGGCGTGAGCCCAAGAAGAAAATGAGGGATGACATGGTAACTACCTTCAAGTATACAACAACTACTGTGGTGATCATTAAGGCTGCTCTTCAAGTGTTTCCAGCTCTCTGCCTCCTGGACATTGAGTAAGAGCCCCATTTTGGCCCCATTGTGGACAGGTGAGACCACATGAAGAGTTTTAGCCAACAAGTTAAGAGCAGAATGATGTATAATGTGTGTAACCTTGAACATTCAGTGCTGGGACGGACTCTCTTTCCCCTCCAGCCAAGCCCTCGACCAACCCTGGATGGACATTTTACAAGATCAGGAATAATTACTCATATTTTCATTACTGCTAAGATTGTGGTGGTTGTTTGTCATTGTGGCATAACCTAGTCCATCCTAATGCTTGCTATATGGAGAGAGTCTGGTAATTTAGAGCCCCCAGGGTTAAAACTAGGATCATGTCAGGCTGCAGCAAGGGTTAAAGAATTTGTTTTAGCATAAAAGTGAACTTTGTTTCACAAAGGTACTCAAACGTGTAATCAGCTTCCTTGGGAAAGAAAGAGTTCACCATCACTGGACATCTTCAAGGACTCTACAATCTTTGGTGAGATGGTGGACAGGAGGTCAGAATGGACCATCTCAGAGAGGCTCCTTTCAACCCTGGGAGACCATCATGACACACACTGAATGGGCTTAGCGAGCACACTGTAACTGTGCTGCTTCTCTGGGTCCACTGGGGGAGGCCTGGGGCTGGCTCACCATAATGTCTCCACTGGCCACATGCCCTGGCCCCTGCTGCTTTCACTATACCACACAGTCCTGCACCTGTGCTCAGCATTGCTGATGGGCTCAGGAAGTGTGTACAAACTGCACAGCAGCTCAGATGACAAAGAGGTAAAACAAGTGATAAAGGCTCTCTTGACTCACCATCATGCAGAGTGATAAATAGTCCTCTCGGACTACTGTCTGCACCATTAGCATCCTAGGGGCATTAGGAAACCTCTGAATTCACCCCTATTGATTTGTCCCTCATCATGCTTATCTGCTTTCTAGGAAGAAGAGCTAAACATCCTCCCTAACCAGGCAGAACTCCAGCACAGAGATCTGCTCTGGAGATATATGTGTTGAGAGTAAGGCTAGGGAGAAATATGGATCTTACCACCAAAGGCTGGGTTTGACAAGTGCACACAGAACATTCTCCAGGATAGATCACATCTTGGGTCACAAATCAAGCCTCAGTAAATTTAAGAAAACTGAAATAGTATCAAGCATCTTTTCCGACCACAACACTATGAGACTAGATATCAATTACAGGAAAATAAAACTGTAGAAAACACAAACACATGGAGACTAAACAACCAAGAGATCACTAAAGAAATCAAAGAGGAAATCAAAAAATACCAGGACAAATGACAATGAAAACACAATGACCCAAAACCTATGGGACGCAGCAAAAACAGTTCTAAGAGGAAAGTTTATAGCAATACAATCATACCTCAAGAAACAAGAAAAATCTCAAATAAACAATCTAACCTTACACCTCAAGGAACTAGAGAAAGAAGAACAAAGAAAACCCAAAGTTAGTAGAAGGAAAGAAATCATAAAGATCAGAGCAGAAATAAATGAAATAGAAACAAAACAGTAGCAAAGATGAATAAAACTAAAAGCTGGTTTTTTGAGAAGATAAACAAAACTGATAAACCTTTAGCCAGACTCATCAAGGAGGGAAAGGACTCAAACCAATAAAATTAGAAATGAAAAAGAAGTTACAATGGACACCACAGAAATACAAAGAATCATAAGAGAATGCTACAAGCAACTATATGCCAATAAAATGGACAACCTGGAAGAAATGGACAAATTCTTGGAAAGGTATAACCTTCCAAGACTGAACCAGGAAGAAACAGGAAATATGAACAGACCAATCACAAGTAATGAAATTGAAACTGTGATTAAAAATCTTCCAACAAACAAAAGTCCAGGACCAGATGGCTTCACAGGTGAATTCTATCAAACATTTACAGAAGACCTAACACCCATCCTCCTCAAACTCTTCCAAAAAATTTCAGAGGAAGGAACATTCCCAAACTCATTCTATGAAGCCATCACCCTGATACCAAAACCAGACAACCATACTACAAAAAAAAGAAAATTACAGACCAGTATCACTGATGAATATAGATGCAAAAATCCTCCACAAAATACTAGCAAACAGAATCCAACAACACATTAAAAGGATCATACACCATAATCAAGTGGGAATTACCCCAGGGATGCAAGGATTCTTCAATATACACAAATCAATCAATGCGATACACTGTATTAACAAATTGAAGAATTAAAACCATGTGATCATCTCAATGGATGCAGAAAAAGCTTTTGACAAAATTCAACATCTATTTATGATGAAAACTCTCCAGAAAGTGGGCATAGAGGGAACCTACCTCAACATAATATAGGCCATATATGACAAACCCACAGCAAACATCATTCTCAATGGTGAAAAACTGAAAGCGTTTCCTCTAAGATCAGGAACAAGACAAGCTGTCCACTCTCACCACTATTATACAACATAGTTTTGGAAGTCCTAGCCACAGCAATCAGAGAAGAAAAAGAAATAAAAGGAATCCAAACTGGAAAAGAAGAAGTAAAACTGTCACTGTTTGCAGATGACATGATACTATACATAGAAAATCCTAAAGATGCCACCAGAAAACTATAGAGCTAATCAATGAATTTGGTAAGGTTGCAGGATACAACCTGCAACAGAAATCTCTTGCATTCCTATACACTAACAAGGAAAGATCAGAAAGAGAAATTAAGGAAACACTCCCATTCACCATTGCAACAAAAAGAATAAAATACCTAGGAATAAACCTACATAAGGAGGTAAAATACCTGGGCTCAGAAAACTATAAGACACTGATGAAAGAAATCAAAGATGACACAAACAGTTGGAGAGACATACCATGTTCTTGGATTGGAAGAATCAATATTGTGAAAATGACTATACTACCCAAAACAATCTACAGATTCAACGCAATCCCTATCAAACTACTAATGGCATTGTATACAGAACTAGAAAAAAAACCTTAAAATTTGTATGGAGACACAAAAGACTCCAAATAGCCAAAGCAATTTTGAGAAAAAAAAACGGAGCTGGACGAATCGGACTCCCTGACTTCAGACTATACTACAAAGCTACAGTAATCAAGACAATATGGTACTGGCACAAAAACAGAAAGATAGATCAATGGAACAAGATAGAAAGCCCAGAGATAAACCCATGCACCTATGGTCAACTAATCTATGACAAAGGAGGCAAGGATATACAATGGAGAAAAGACAGTCTCTTCAATAAATGGTGCTGGGAAAACTGGACAGCTACGTGTAAAAGAATGAAATTAGAACACTTGCACACCATACACAAAAATAAGCTCAAAATGGATTAAAGACCTAAATGTAAGACTGGACACTATAAAACACTTAGAGGAAAACATAGGAAGAACACTCTTGGACATAAATCACAGCAAGATCTCTTTTGACCCACCTACTAGAGTAATGGAAATAAAAACAAAAATAAACATATGGGACCTAATTAAACTTAAAACTTTTACACAGCAAAGGAAACCATAAACGAGATGAAAAGACAACCCTCAGAATGGGAGAAAACATTTGCAAATGAATCAATGGACAAAGGATTAATCCACAAAATTTACAAGCAGCTCATGCAGCTCAATATCAAAAAAACAAACAGCCGAATCAAAAATGGATGGAAGACCTAAATAGACATTTCTCCAAAGAAGACATACAGATGGCCAAGAGGCACATGAAAAGCTGTTCAACATCACTAATTATTAGAGAAATGCAAATCAAAACTACAATGAGGTATTACCTCACACCGGTTAGGATGGGCATCATCAGAAAATCTACAGACAATAAATGCTGGAGAGGATGTGGAGAATAGGGAACCCTCTTGCACTCTTGGGGGGAATGTAAATTGATACAGCCATTATGGAGAACAGTATGGAGGTTCCTTAAAAAAATAAAAATAGAATTACCATATGACCCAGCAATCCCACTACTGGGCATATACCCTGAGAAAACCATAATTCAAAAAGACACATGTCCCTCAATGTTCATTGCAGCACCATTTACAATAGCCAGGTCATGGAAACAACCTAAATGTCCATCGACAGACTAATGGATAAAGAAGGTGTAGTACATATATACAATGGAATATTACTCAGCCATAAAGAGGAATGAAATTGGGTCATTTGTATAGACGTGGATGGTCCTAGAGACTGTCATACAGAGTGAAGTATGTCAGAAAGAGAAAAACAAATATATATTAACACATATTTATGGAATTTAGAAAAAATGGTACAGATGAACCGGTTTGCAAGGCAGAAATAGAGACCCAGATGTAGAGAACAAACGTATGGATACCAAGGGGGTAAAGGGGAGGTGGGATGAATTGGGAGATTGGGATTAACATATATACACTAATATGTATAAAACAGATAACTAATGAGAACCTGCTGTATAGTACAGGGAACTCTACTTCATTTTGCTGTACAGTAGAAACTAATACAACATTGTAAAACAACGATACCCCAATTAAAAAAAAAAAAAAAGGCTGCCTTTGAGCACTTGTCCCATCTTCTTGTGCTCTGCTGGAGCTGGCTCGTACTGGCTCACGGGAACCAATCAAACACATCTCTTCCCAAGTCAGTGTTGAGTGAGCTCACAATGTCAGCTTAAAATTGGGCCTGGTGGGAATATTTACACCACGAAAACTGGTAAGTGGTACAAATCAGCATTCTGTTTTGTTTTGCAGCACTATTTTGACCACTTACCAGCACACCCCCTGGTAAGAAATAACAAGAAAATCATGGTCTTCAGAACCAGGATGATCTGGTTCATTCTGGCTCTGCTCTACTTGTTGTCACTAGGGAGAAAGTACTAAAATTTCTGTGAACCTTACTTTCCTTGTCTAAAATGGGTATATAATGAAAATCAAGCTATTATGTACCTCATTGGGTAGTATGAGGATCAAATGTGATAATGTCCACATATCCCTTACTAAACTAAACAACGCTCCTTCACCTCGGGGCACATACAGACAACAACCTCCAAAGACAGAAAAAGAACACCTCTGAATCATGACTTCTTTTTTTTAAAGTGTAAAACAGTCCCAGAAGTGTCCCAGCCTTACATCCTCATATCCCATCAGCCAGTTTACCATCACACATGATTATACCTAAAACAATACTTGACAAGGGTAATAGAAGCCGAACTACAGCTCCTGAGTGTGCCCAGGAGTCCCAGGTGGGATTGGTGGGATTTTTAAAGCTCCCCACATGGTTTCAATGTGCATTTAGAATATAAAACCAGTGGCTTAGAGGCTAAGTCTTGGACAAATTATGACTTAGCCCACTGGGCCTGGAGAGGGATTCATTTCCTCCTGGAGGGCAAGGATGGAGGACACAATCGGGGTTCTAGGAGTGTGAAAGGGATAAAGGAGGCTGTATCAGGTAACCAGCAGTATTGGTCCCAGTCTGCATTCCTAGCTACTGGACCTTTCAGGGGCAAAGAGTTCAGTGGGGAAAACCAGAGGCATTAAGAAATGGTTTTTCTTAGAGTCAAGACACTCAACTGTTTGAAAACAGAAATGAAGTCTTAGATTAAGATTTGAGAAAATAAGGTGTGGGAGGGAGAAGGTTAAGAAAGTTTTTGCAGTTTTGGTTCAAAATGGCATCATAAGAGGCTCCTGAACTCCCCTCCTCCTACAGACACACCAAATCTATAGCTACATATGGAACAACTTCCTCTGAAAGAAATCCAGACACTAGCCGAGTAACTTGTACACATTGGGCAAATGAGAAAAAAACCCCACATCAAAACAGATAGGAGAGGCTGAGACAATCTCACCATAAACCCCACCCCCAGCTCAGTAACACACAACCAGGAGGGAACTCACAACGCTCAACTTCTCTCTGAGGAATGAAGGGTTTAGTCTTCATATCTGGTGTAACAACTTTTAAGACTTCAACCTGAGCGATGAGCCCCCAAAATATCTAGCTCTGAAAGGCAATTGGGCTTGTGTCCATGAGACCCACAAGGCTATAACAAACTAAGAAACAGTTCTTAACTTATTCCCATGGATTCATCATGACTATGACCCCAGGCAGCAGAACTAAATGCCCAGGTTTTCTGGGAAAGAGGCCTATTTGCTTACCTTAAAAGCTATGGCCTGAGGGGTAGACTTCTAAGGCATCTAGGGGTCAAATACAGTCATCTCCAGAGACTGGGGTGGCTGGCCAATGCCATTTTCACACTCTGCTTGTGTCTCACTCCAGGTCACAGGTACCTCGCAGAAAGGAGCTTGTGCCTACATCTGGTACCCTAGCATTACCAGCTGCCACCAAGGGGATGAAACCCTTGATAACCTGACTCCGGTGGCCAGCAGAGCTTATATTTGTGGGTGCAACAGCACTGTAACAGATGGAAAAACAGTTCTTAACTAGCTATCCACCCAAGGCACAGCACAGAGGCAACAGACTGAAATGCCCAGTCTTCCCATGAAAGAGGCCTATCTACGTATCTTAAAAGCTGCAGCCTGAAGGTCGGGCTTCTAACTTAACACATCTCTAGGGGCTAACTGCTATCCTCTCCAGTGACCAGGGAGGCCAGTGGGTGCCATCTTTGCAGTCTCCCTCTGTCCCACCCCAGGTAACCAGTGTCTCTGATAACGAAGCTTGTGCATACATCTGGTACCCTGGGTTTTGTGGCTGTCACCCAAATGATACATCCCTGAGAGTCTGGTGACCAGTGGGGCTTGTGTTAAGAGGTTCAATGGGATGGTAGCCAAAAATAAACAGTTCTTAACTGGCTATCCCCTAGGGCTCAGTACAAAGGGAACAGACAGAAATGCCCATATCCAGTGTTCCCCCTGAAAGAGGCATATTTGCATATTTTAAATACTGCTTCCTGTGGGTTTGGTTTCCTATCAACCTACATCTGGGGTTGACTGAGATCCCCCATTTGTGACACTGACAGGTCTTGGCACACCCCTCACCAACTGGGAGTCACCAAGATTAAAGATGGCTGCTTGGACAATCACAAATGTTTGAGAGAAAAGCAAGAGCTAGGGCAGGGTTGAACAGTAAGTTTCATCTCCTACACAAGGCCACTTCCAGACTGAGAGCTAGCTCTTTTATCTAATGCACAGAAACCAACATGGAGAGTCAAGAGAAATGAAAAACACAGGAATATGCTCAAAACAAAAGAACAAGATAAAAACCCAGAAAAAGACCTTAATGAAATGGAGATAAGTGATTTACCTGATAAGGAGTTAAAAATAATGGTAATAAAGATGCACACTAAGGTCAGGAGGACAACGTATGAACAAAGTGAGAATTTCAACAAAGAGAAAGTATAAGAAAATATAAGAAAGTACCAAACAGAATTCACAGAACTGAAGAATACAATAACTGAACTAAAAATTTCATGGTGGGAATCACTGCATTGGAACAGAATAAAGAAAAAAGAATGAAAAGAAATAAGGACAGTCTAAGAGACCTCTGGGACAACATTAAATGCAACAACATTTGCATTATAGGCATCCCAGAAGGAGAAGAGAGAGAAAGGACCTGAGAAAATATTTGAAGAGATAATAGCTGAAAACTTCCCTAATATGAGAAAGGAAGCAGTGACCCAAGTCCAGGAAGTGCAGAGTCCCAGGCAGGATAAACCCAAGGAGGAACATGCTGAGACACAGAGTAATCAAATTGAAAAAATTAAAGACAAAGAAAAAATATTAAAAGCAACATGGGATAAGCAAGAAATGACATACAAGGAAATTCCCAAAAGGTTATCAGCTGATTTTTTCAGCAGAAACTCTACAGGCCAGAAGGAGTGGCATGATATATTTAAAGTGATGAAAGGGAAAAACCTACAACCAAGAATACTCTACCCGGCAAGACTCTCATTCAGATTTGACAGAGAAATCAAAAGCTTTACAGATAAGCAAAAGCTAAGAGAATTCAGCACCACCAGACCAACTTTACAACAGATGCTAAAGGAACTTCTCTAGGCGGAAAAGGCCACAACTAGAAACAAGAAAATTACAAATGGAAGAAATCACCAGTAAAGGCAAATATACAGTAAAGGTAGTAAATCATCCACACACAAATATGATATCAAAACTAGCAATTGTAAGGAGAGCACAAATGAAGGATATTGGAAATGTATTTCAAATGAAAAGGCCATCAACTTAAAACAATCTTGTTTATATATAGACTGCTATATCAAAACCTCATGGTAACTGCAAACCAAAAATCTTCAACAGACACACACACAAAAAAAGAATAAAGAATCCAAACACAAGAGTAAAGCTAGTCATCAAATCACAAGAGAAGAGAACAAAAGAGGAAGGGACTAGACTTACAAGAAAAAATCCAAAACAATTAACAAAATGGCAATAAGAACATACAAATCAATAATTACCTTAAAAGTAAATGGATTAAATGCTCCAACCAAAAGACATAGACTGGCTGAATGGATATGAAAACAAGACCCATATATATGCTGTCTACAAGGGATGCACTTCAGATCTAAGGACACATACAGACTGAAAGTGAGGGGATGGAAAAAGATATTCCATGCAAATGGAAATCAAAAGAAAGCTGGAGTAGCAATACTTGTATCAGACAAAATTGACTTTAAAATGAAGACTGTTAAGAGACAAAGAAGGACAGTACATAATAATCAAGGGACAACTCCAAGATGAAGATATAACAATTTTAAATATATATGCACTCAACATAGGAGCACCTCAATAAATAAGGCAAATGCTAAAATCCATGAAAGGAGAGATTGACAGTAACACAATAATACTGGGGGACTTTAACACCCCACTTGCATCAATGGACAGATCATCCAGACAAAAAATCAATAGGGAAACACAGGCCTTAAATGACACATTAGGTCAGGTGGATATAATTTGTGTTTATAGAGCAATTCCATCCAAAAGCAGCAGAATACACTTTCTTCTCAAGTGCACATGGAACATTCCCCAGGATTGATCACACGCTGGGCCACAAAACAAGCCTTGGTAAATTTAAGAAAGTTGAAATCATATCAGGCATCTTTTCCGACCACAATGCTATGAGATTAGAAATCAACTACAAGAAAAAAACTATAAAAAACACAAACACGTGGAGGCTAAACAATATGCTACTGAACAACCAATGGGTCACTGAAGGAATCAAAGAGGAAATAAAAAAATACCTAGACACAAATGAAAACAAAAGCACAACAATCCAAAACCTATGGGATGCAGCAAAGGCAATTCTAACAGGGAAGTTTATAGCAATAGAATCTTACCTCAGGAAACAAGAAAAATCTCAAACAAGCTAACCTTACATGTAAAGCAACTAGAGAAAGAAGAGCAAACAAAACCCAAAGTTAGTAGAAGGAAAGAAATCATAAAGATCAGAGCAGAAATAAATGCAACAGGGATGAATAAAACAATAGAAAAAGTCAATGAAACTAAAAGGTGATTCTTTGAAAAGATAAACAAAATTGATAAACCTTAAGCCAGACTCATTAACAAAAAAAGGGAGAGGGCTCAAATCAATAAAATTAAAAATGAAAGAGGAGAAGTTACAACAGACACCACAGAAATACAAAGAATCATAAGAGACTGTTACTAGAAACTATATTCCAATAAAATGGGAACCTAGAAGAAATGGACAAGTTCTTAGATAAAATCTCCAAAAACTGAATCAGGAAGAAATAGAAAATATGAATAGACGAATCACAAGTACTGAAATTGAAACTGATTAAAAAACTCCCAAACAAAAGTTCAGGACAAGATGGCTTCACAGGTGAATTCTATCAAACATTTAGAGATGAGTTACCACCTATCCTTCTGAAACTCTTCCAAAAAATTGCAGAGAAAGAAACACTGCTAATCTCATTCTGTGAGGCCACCAACACCCTGATACCAAAACCAGACAAAGATACTACAAAAAAAGAAAATTACAGGCCAATATCACTGATGAACACAGATGCAAAAATTCTCAACAAAATACTAGCAAACTGAATCCAACAATGCATTAAAAGAGTCATACACAACGATCAAGTGGGATTTATCCCAGGGATGCAAGGATTTTTCAGTATATGCAAGTCAGTCAGTGTGATACACCACATTAACAAACTGAAGAATAAAAACCATCATCTCAGTAGATCATCTCAGTAGATGCAGAAAAAGCTTTTGACAAAATTCAACACCTATTTATGATGAAAATGCTCCAGAAAGTGGGAACAGAGGGAACATACTTCAACATAATAAAGGCCATATATGACAAATCTATAGCCAACATCATACTCAATGGTGAAAAGCTGAAAGCATTTCCTCTAAGATCAGGAAGAAGACAAGGATGTCCACTCTCGACACTTTCATTCAACATAGTTTTGGAAGTCCTAGCCACAGCAATCAGAGAAGAAAAAGAAATAAAACTGTCACTGCTTGCAGATGGCATGATACTATACATAAAAAATCCTAAAGATGCTACTAGAGAACTAATAGAGCTCATCAATGAATTCGGCAAAGTTGCAGGATACATAATTAATACACAGAAATCTCTTGCATTTCTATACACTAACAACAAAAGATCAGAAAGAGAAATTAAGGAAACAATCCCATTCACCACTGAAACAAAAAGAATAAAATACCTAGAGATAAACCTATCTAAGGAGGCAAAAGACCTGTACTCCAAAAACTATAAAACACTGGTGAAAGAAACTGAAGATGACACAGATGGAAAGATATACCATGTTCTTGGATTGGAATAATTAACACTGTCAAAATGACTATCCTACCCAAGACAATCTACAGATTCAATGCAATCCCTATCAAATTGCCAACGGCAATTTTCACAGAACTAGAACAAAAATTTTTTTTTAATTTGTATGGAGATACAGAAGACCGTGAATAGCCAAAGCAATCCTGAGAAAGAAAAACAGAGCTGGTGGAATCAGACTCCCTGACTTCAGACTATACTACAAAGCTACAGTAATCAAAACAGTATTGTACTGGCACAGAACCAGAAATACAGATCAATGGAACAGGCTAGAAATCCCAGAGAGAAACCCACACACCTGTGGTCAGTTAACCTATGACAAAGGAGTCAAGACTATACAATGTTAAAAAGACAGTCTCTTCGATGACTGGTGCTGGGAAAACTGGACAGCTACTGTAAAAGAGTGAAATTAGAACATTCTCTCACACCATACACAAAAATAAACTCAAAATGGATTAAAGACCTAAATATAAGACCGGATACTATGTATCTCTTACAGGAAAACATAGGCAGAACACTCTAACATAAATTGCAGCAATATCTTTTTCAAGCCATCTCCTACAGTAATGGAAATAAAAACAAAAAAGAAACAAATGGGAACTAATTAAACTCAAAAGCTTTTTCAGAGCAAAGGAAACCATAAATAAAATGAAAAGACAACCCACAGAATGGAAGAAAGTATTTGTAAACGATGTGATCGACAAAGGATTAATATCCAAAATTTACAAACAGCACGTGAGCTCAATACTTAAAAAAAACAAACAAACAAATCAAAAGATGGGTAGAGGACCTAAATAAACATTTCTCCAAAGAAGACATACAGATGGCCAAGACACACGTGAAAATATGCTCAACACTGCTAATTATTAGAGAAATGCAAATCAAAACTATAATGAGGTATCAGTTCACACCAGTCAGAATGGACAGCATCAGAAAGTCTACAAACAAACAATAAATGCTGGAGAGGGTGTGGAGAAAATGGAACCCTCCTACGCTGTTGGTGAGAATGTAAACTGGTACAGCCACTGTGGAGAACATTATGGAGGTTCCTTAAAATATTAAAAATAGAGCTACCATATGATCCAACAATCCCAGTCCTGGGCATATATCCAGAGAAAACCATGGTTCAAAAGGATACATGTACCCCAATGTTCATTGCAGCACTGTTTACAATTGCCAAGACATGAAAGCAACCTTAATGTCCATCAACAAAGGGATAAAGAAGATGTGTTACATATATACAATAGAATATCATTCAGCCATAAAAAAGAATGAAATAATGCCATTTGCAGCACCATGAATGGACCTGGAGATTATCGTACTAAGTGAAGTAAGTCAGACACAGAAAGACAAATATCATATGATATTGCTTATATGTGGAATCTAAAAAAAAAAAAAGGATACAAATGAGCTTATTTACAAAACAGAAACAGACTCACAGACTTAGAAAACAAACGTATGGTTACCAAACAGGAAAGGTGGGGGGAAGGGGTAAGTTGGGAGTTTGGGATTGATATATACACATTACTATATTTAAAATAGGTAACCAACAAGGACCCACTGCATAGCACAGGGAACTCTGCTCAATATTCTGTAATAACCTAAATGTGAAAAGAATTTGAACAAGAATAGATATATGTAAATGTATAACTGAATCACTTTGCTGTACACCTGAAACTAACACAATATTGTAAATCAACTATAGTCCAATATAAAATTAAAAAATTTTAAAGAGTTCCAAATAATGGTCATAAATATGCACACCAAGATCAGGAGAACAATGCATGAACAAAGTGAGAACTTCAACAAAGAGATGGAAAATATAAGAAAGTACCAAACAAAAATTACAGAGCTGAAGAATAAAATAACTGAACTAAAAAATTCAATAGAACTGTTCAATAGCAGACTGTATGAAAGAAAAAAAAGCATCAGTGTATCCAAAGACATGGCAGTGGAACTCACCCAATCGGAGGAGTTAAAAAGAAAGAAAGAAAGAAAGAAAGAAAGAGTGAAGAAAGCTTAAGGGACTGATTGCATATATCAAGTGAACCAGTAGGCACATTATAGAGATCCCAGAAGGAAAAGAGAGAGAGAAAGTGTCAGGAAACTTATTTGAAGAAATAATGGCTAAAACAGAAGGAAACTTGGGGAAGGAAACAGACATCTGTATCCAGAAAGCCCAGAGAGTTCCAAATAAGATGAACCCAAAGAGATCTGCACCAAGATACACAATAAATTGCCAAAAGTTAGAGACAAGGAGAGAACAACTTATGTACAAGGGAACCCCCATAAGACTATGAGGAGATTTTTCAGTAGAAACTTCGAATATATGATGCCACTCTCTTCTGGCCTGCAAAGTGCTGGGGGGTGGGGGAAGCTACTAACTAAGAATACTCTACCCAGCAAAATTGTCTATCAGAATTGAAGGAGCGATAAAGAATTCCCCAGACGAGCAAAAGCTGAAGGGTTTCATCACCAATACATCAGCCTTACAGAGATGTTAAATGGACTTCTTTAAGCTAACCAAGTGTATTAATTAGTAGCAGGAAAACATATGAAAGTATAAATCTTGCTGGTAAATGTAAACATATAGTTAAATTCAGAATACCCTAATGTTGTAATGTTGGTGGGTTAATCACTTGTAAATCTAGTATGAAAGTTAAAAGACAAAACAAGCAAAAACAACTATACAATAATGTGTTAAGGAATACACAAGATAAAAATAAATTGTGATGTCAAAAACATAAAATGGATAGAGAAGGAGAGTAAAAATGTAGAGATTTAGAATGCACTTGAACTTATCAATATAAAATAGACAGTTACAAATATAAGATATTTTATATGAGCTCCATGGTTACCACAAGCAAAAACCTACAGTAGATACATGAAAGATAAAAGAATATAAGCATATCACTACAGAAAATCATCAAATCACAAAGGAAGAGAGCAAGAGAAAAAAAGGAACAAAGGAAATACAAAATAGCCAGAAAATAATCAACAAAATGGCAATAAGTCCAGGCCCATTAATAATTACTTTAAATGTAAATGTATTACATTCACCAATCAAAACAGAGAGTGGCTTAATGGATTAATAATGTTAAAAAAAAAAAAGTCCCAACTATATGCTGTCTATAAGAGACTCACTTTGAAGGACACACACAGACAGAAAGTGATGGGGTAGAAAAAGATATTCCATGCAAATGGAAACCAAAAGAAAGCTGGGGTAACTACACTTACATAAACAAAATAGACTTTAAGGCAAAGACTGTAATAAGAGGTAAATAAGATCATTATATAATGATAAAGGGGTTAATCCAACAAGAGATTATAACATTTGTAAAGATTTATGCACCCAAATAGGAGCATCTAAAGCAAATATTAACAGACCTAAAGGAAGAAATAGACAGCAATACAATAGTAGTAGGGGACTTCTATATCCCACTTTCATCAATGGATAATTCATCCAGACAGAGAATCAATATGGAAACACTGGCCTTAAGTAACATGTTAGATCAGATGGAATTAACAGACATATATAGAACATTCCATTCAAAAGCAACAGAATAGAGGGGGGACCTTCAAGATGGCAGAGGAGTAAAAAGTGGAGATCACCTTCCTCCCCACAAATACATCAGAAATACATCTACATGTGGAACAACTCCTACAGAACACCTACTGAACACTGGCAGAAGACTTCAGGCTTCCCAAAAGGCAAGAAACTTCCCACGTACCTGGGCAGGGCAAAAGAAAAAGGAAAAAAAAAAACAGAGACTAAAGAATAAGGACGGGACCTGCACCACTGGGAGGGAGCTGTGAAGGAGGAAAAGTTTCCACACACTAGGAAGCCCCTTCACTGGCAGAGACTGGAGGGGGCGGGCGGGAAGCTTCAGAGCCATGGAGGAGAGCGCAGCAGCAGGGGTGCAGAGGGCAAAGCGGAGAGATTCCTGCACAGAGGATTGGTGCTGACCAGCACTCACCAGCCGAGAGGCTAGTCTGCTCACCCGCTGGGGCGGGTGATGGCTGGGATCTGATGCTTGGGCTTCAGAGGTCAGATCCCAGGGAGAGGACTGGGGTTGGCTGCATGAACACAGCCCAAAGGGGGCTACTGTGCCACAGCTAGCCAGAAAGGAGTCTGGGAAAAAGCGTGGAACTGCCTAAGAGTCAAGACACATTGTTTCGGGGTGCGCGAAGAGAGGGAATTCCTTCCCTGTCTGCCCATAGAAGGCAGAGCACCGCCTAAATGAGCTCCAGAGATGGGTGCAAGCCACGGCTACAGACCCCAGAGATGGGCATGAAACACTAAGGCTGTTGCTGCAGCCACCAAGAATCCTGTGTGCAAGCACAGGTCACAATCCACACCGCCCCCCTGACCCAGGAGCCTGTGCAGCCTGCCACTGCCAGGTTCCCGTGATTCAGGGACAACTTCCCCGGGGTAACACACGGCATGCCTCAGGCTGTTGCAATGTCACGCCGGCCTCTGCCCCTGCAGGCTTGACTTGCATTCCAATTATAAATACCCCTCCCTCCACCGGCATGAGTGAGCCAGAGCCCCATAATCAGCCACTGCTTTAACCTCATCCTCTCTGGGCTGGAACAAAAGCCTGAGGGCAACCTATACGCAGAGGTGGGCCAAAGCCAAAGCTGAACCCCAGGAGCTGTGTGAACAAAGAGAAGGGGAAATTTCTCCAGGCAGCCTCAGGAGCAGTGGATTAAATCCCCAC
The DNA here is from genome assembly GCF_964374135.1 of Grampus griseus. Taxonomy (NCBI): domain Eukaryota; kingdom Metazoa; phylum Chordata; class Mammalia; order Artiodactyla; family Delphinidae; genus Grampus; species Grampus griseus. The sequence continues at coordinate 39,883,184 of NC_139018.1, read as the reverse complement.
AATCAACTTGAGGTACCCTGCATCTGTGGAATACCTGAATAGACAACGAATCAACCCAAAATTGAGGCAGCCCACTGCCTCAATTTTGGGAGTAACTGTAGCCTTGGGGTTTGCTCTCTGTGACTGACTTTTTTCTGATTTTAATGTTTATCTTATTATAGTTTTTAGCATATGTTATCATTGGTGGATTTGTTTATTGGTGTGGTTGCTCTCTTCTTTCTTAAAAACAATTTATTTTAATAATTAAAAAAAAATTTTTTAATTTTAACAATAAAAAATTTTATTTTAGTATTTTTTTCTTTTTATTATTTTTCTTCTTTCTTTTTTCCTCCCTTTTCTTCTGAGCCATGTGGCTGAGAGGGTCTTAGTGCTTTTGTCTGATGTCAGGCCTGACCCTCTGAGGTGGGAGAGCCAAGTTCAGGACACTGGACCACCAGAGACCTCCCAGCACCACGTAATATCAATTGGCAAGAGCTCTCCAAGAGATCTCCATCTAAACGCTAAGACCCAGCTCCACCCAATGGCCAAGCTCCAATGCTGGATGCCCCATGCCAAACAACTAGCAAGACAGGAACATAACCCCACCCATTAGCAGAGAGGCTGCCTAAAATCATACTAAGTTCACAGACACCCCAAAACACATTGTTGGGTGTGGCCCTGCCCATCAGAAAGACAAGATCCAGCCACACCCACCAGAACACAGGCACCAGTCCCTGTCACCAGGAAGCCTACACAAGCCACTGAACCAACCTTACCCACTGGGGGAAGACACCAAAAACAACAGGAACTACAAACCTGCAGCCTGTGAAATGGAGACCCCAAACACAGTAAGTTAAGCAAAATGAGAAGACAGAGAAACACACAGCAGATGAAGTGGCAAGGTAAAAACCCACCAGACCAAACAAATGAAGAGGAAATAGGCAGTCTACCTGAAAAAGAATTCAGAGTAAAGATGATCCAAAATTTTGGAAATAGAATGGAGAAAATACAAGAAAGATTTAACAAGGACCTAAAAGAACTAAAGAGCAAATGAACGATGATGAACAACACAACAAGTGAAAGTAAAAATTCTCTAGAAGGAATCAATAGCAGAGTAACTGAGGTAGAAGAATGCATAAGTGACCTGGAAGATAAAATGGAGGAAATACCTACCACAGAGAAGAATAAAGAAAAAAGAATGAAAAGAATTGAGGACAGTCTCAGAGACCTCTGGGACAACAGTAAACGCACTAACATTTGAAGTATAGGGGTCCCAGAAGAAGAGGAAGAAAAGAAAGGGTCTGAGAAAATATTTGAAGAGATTATACTTGAAAACTTCCCTAACATGGGAAGGGAAATAGTCAAGTCCAGGAAGCACAGAGAGTCCCATACAGGATAAATCCAAGGAGAAACATGCCAAGACACATATTAATCAAACTATCAAAAATTAAAAAGAAAGAAAAAATACTAAAAGCATCAAAGGAAAAGCACCAAATAACATACAAGGGAATCCCCATAAGGATAAGAGCTGATCTTTCAGCAGAAACTCTGCAAGCCAGAAGGGAGTGGCAGGGCATATTTAAAGTGAGGAAAGGGAAAAACCTACAACCAAGATTACTCTACCCAGCAAGGATCTCATTCAGATTTGATGGAGAAATTAAAACCTTTACAGACAAGCAAAAGTTAAGAGAATTCAGCACCACCAAATCAGCTTGACAACAAATACCAAAGGAACTTCTCTAGGCAGGAAACACACGAAAAGGAAAAGACCTACAAAAACAAACCCCAAACAATTAAGAAAATGGTGATAGGAACATACATATCAATAATTACCTTAAATGTAAATGGATTAAATGCTCCAACCAAAAGACATAGACTGGCTGAATGGATACAAAAACAAGACCCATATATATGTTGTCTACAAGAGACCTACTTCAGACCTAGGGACACATACAAACTGAAAGTGAGGGGATGGAAAAAGATATTCCATGCAAATGGAAATCAAAAGAAAGCTGGAGTAGCAATTCTCATATCAGACAAAATAGACTTTAAAATAAACACTGTTTCAAGAGACAAAGAAGGACACTACATGATGATCAAGGGATCAATCCAAGAAGAAGATATAACAATTGTAAATACTTATACAACCAACATAGGAGCACCTCAATATATAAGGCAAATGCTAACAGCCATAAAAGGGGAAATTGTCAGTAACAAAATCATAGTAGGGGACTTTAACACCCCACTTTCACCAATGGACAGATCAACCAAAATGAAAATAAATAAGGAAACACAAGCTTTAAATGACACATTAAACAAGATGGACTTAATTGATATTTATAGGACATTCCATCCAAAAACAACAGAATACACTTTCTTCTCAAGTGCCCATGGAACATTCTACAGGATAGATCATATCTTAGGTCACAAATCAAACCTCAGTAAATTTAAGAAACTTGAAATGGTATCAAGCATCTTTTCCGAACACGATGCTATGAGACTAGATATCAATTACAGGGAAAAAGCTGTAAAAATACAAACACATGGAGGCTAAACAATACACTACTAAACAACAAAGAGATCACTGAAGAAATCAAAGAGGAAATCAAAAAATACCTAGAAACAAATGACAATGAAAACGTGATGACCCAAAACTTACGGGATGCAGCAAAAGCAGTTCTGAGAGGGAAGTTTACAGCAATACAATCCTACCTCAAGAAACAAGAAAAATCTCAAATAAACAACCTAACCTTACACATCAAGCAATTAGAGAAAGAAGAACAAAAAAACCCCAGAGTTAGTAGAAGGAAAGAAATCATAAAGATCAGATCAGAAAAAAATGAAAAAGAAACAAATAGCAAAGATCAATAAAACTAAAATCTGGTTCTTTGAGAAGATAAACAAAATTGATAAACCACTAGCCAGACTCATCAAGAAAAAAAGGGAGAAGACTCAAATCAATAGAATTAGAAATGAAAAAGAAGTAACAACTGACACTGCAGAAATACAAAGAATCATGAGAGATTACTACAAGCAACCATATGCCAATAAAATGGACAACCTGAAAGAACTGGACAAATTCTTAGAAAAGCACAATCTTCCTAGACTGAACCAGGAATAAACAGAAAATATAAACAGACCAATCACAAGCACTGATATTGAGACTGTGATTAAAAATCTTCCAACAAACAAAAGCCCAGGGCCAGATGGCTTCACAGGCGAATTCCATAAAACATTTAAACAAGAGATGACACCTATCCTTCTCAAACTCTTCCAAAATATAGCAGATGCAGGAACACTCCCAAACTCATTCTATGAGGCCACCGTCACCCTGATACCAAAACCAGACAAAGGTATCACAAAAAAAAGAAAATTACAGGCCAATATCACTGATGAATGTAGATGCAAAAATCCTCAACAAAAACTAGCAAACAGAATCTAACAGCACATTAGAAGGATCATACACATGATCAACTGGGGTTTATCCCAGGAATGCAAGGATTCTTCAATATACACAAATCAATCAATGTGATACACAATATTAACAAACTAAAGGATAAAACCATATGATAATGTCAATAGATGCAGAAAGAACTTTTGACAAAATTCAACACCCATTTATGATAAAAACTCTCCAGAAAGTGGTCATAGAGGGAACCTACCTCAACATAATAAAAGCCATATATGACAAACCCACAGCCAACATCATTCTCAATGGTGAAAAACTGAAAGCAGTTCCTCTAAGATCAGGAACAAGACAAGGGTGCCCACTCTCACCACTATTATTCAACATAGTTTTAGCCACAGCAATCAGAGAAGAAAAAGAAATAAAAGGAATCCAAATTGGAAAAGAAGAAGTAAAACTGTCACTGTTTGCAGATGACATGATACCATACATAGAAAATCCTAAAGATGCCACCAGAAAACTACTAGAGCTAATCAATGAATTTGGTAAAGTGGCAGGATACAAAATTAATGCACAGAAATCTCTTGCATTCCTATACACTAATGATGAAAAATCTGAAAGAGAAATTAAGGAAACACTCCCATTTACCATTGCAACAAGAAGAATAAAAACCCTAGAAATACATCTACTTAAGGAAGCAAAAGACCTGTGCTCCACAAACTATACAACACTGATGAAAGAAATCAAAGATGACACAAACAGATGGAAAGATATAAGATGTTCTTGGATTGAAGAATCAACATTGTGAAAATGACTATACTACCCAAAGCAATCCACAGATTCAATGCAATCTCTATCAAATTACCAATGGCATTTTTCACAGAACTAGAACAAAAAATTTTACAATTTGTATGGAAACACAAAAGACCCTGAATAGCCAAAGCAATCATGAGAAAGAAAAATGGAGCTGGAGGAATCAGGCTCCCTGGCTTCAGGCTATACTACAAAGCTACAGTAGTGAAGATAGTATGGTACTGGCAGAAAAACAGAAATATAGATCAGTGGAACAGGATAGAAAGCCCAGAGATGAACCCACACACCTATGGTCACCTTATCTTTGACAAAGGAGGCAAGAATATACAATGGAGAAAAGAAAACCTCTTCAATAAGTGGTGCTGGGAAAACAAGACAGCTACGTGTAAAAGAATGAAATTAGAACACTTTCTAACACCATACACAAAAATAAACTAAAAATGGATCAAAGACCTAAATGTAAGGCCAGACACTATAATACTCTTAGAGGAAAACATAGGTAGAACACTCTATGACATAAATCACAGCAAGAACTTTTTTGACCCACCTCCTAGAGTAATGGAAATAAAATAAACAAATGGGACCTAACGAAACTTAAAAGCTTTTGCACAGCAAAGGAAACCATAAACAAGACGAAAAGACAACCCTCAGAATGGGAGAAAATATTTGCAAACGAAGCAACTGACAAAGGATTAATCTCCCAAAAATACAAGCAGCTCATACAGCTCAATGTCAAAAAAACAAACAACCCAATCCAAAAATGGGCAGAATACCTAAACAGACATTTCTCTGAAGAAGACATAGATATTGCCAACAAACGCATGAAAAGATGCTCAACATCACTAATCATTAGAGGAATGCAAATCAAAACTACAGTGAGGTATCACCTCACACTAGGCAGAATGTTCATCATCAAGAATCTACAAACAATAAATGTTGGAGAGGGTATGGAGAAAAGGGAACCCTCTTGCACTGTTGGTGGGAATGTAAATTGATACAGCCACTGTGGAGAACAGTATGGAGGTTCCTTAAACAAGTAAAAATAGAACTACCATATGACCCAGCAATCCCACTACTGGGCATATACCCTGAGAAAACCATAATTCAAAAAGATACATGTACCACAATTTTCACTGCAGCACTATTTACAATAGCCAGGACATGAAAACAACCTAAATGTCCATTGACAGATGAATGGATAAAGAAGATGTGGCACATATATACAATGGAATTCTTACGCAGCCATAAAAAGGAACGAAATTGAGTTATTTGTAGTGAGGTGGATGGACCTAGAGTCTGTCATACAGAGTGAAGTCAGAAAGAGAAAAACAAATACTGTATGCTAACTCACATATATGGAATTTTAAAAAATGGTACTGATGAACCTAGTGGCAGGGCAGGAATAAAGACGCAGACATACAGAACGGACTTGAGGACACAGGGTGGGGGATGGGGAAGCTGGGACGAAGTGAGAGAGTAGCATTGACATTTACACACTACCAAATGTAAAATAGCTAGCTAGTGGGAAGCTGCTGAATAACACAGGGAGATCAGCTTGATACTTTGTGATGACCTAGAGGGGTGGGATAGTGAGGGTGTGAGGGAGGCTCAAGAGGGAGGACATATGGAGATATATGTATACATATAGCTGATTCACTTTGTTTATTGTACAGCAGAAACTAACACAGCATTGTAAAGCAATTATACTCCAATAAATATATATATTTTTTAAAGTGTAGTATTGGCACAAAAACAGACACACAGGTCAATGGACCATAATAGAGAGTGCATATATGGTCAGTTAATTTACTATAAAGGAGTCAAGAACATACAATGGAAAAAGGTCTCTCTTCAATAAATGGTGTTGGGAACCTGAACAGCCACATGCAAAAGAATGAAACTGGATCCCTATCTTCACCATACACAAAAATCTATTCAAAATGGATTAAAGACTTCAACATAAAACCTGAAACCACAGAACTCCTAGAAGGAGACGAAGGGAGCAAGCTCCTTTACATAAGTATTGGCAATAATTTCTTTTTATTTGACAACCAAAAACAAAGGCAATACAAGTGAAAACAAACAAGTGGGACTACATCAAACTAAAAGTTCTGAATAGCAAAGGAAATCATCAACAAAATGAAAAGGCAACCGACAGAATGGGAGAAGACATTTGCAAATCATATATCTGATAAGAAGTTAATATCCAAAATATAAAAACTCATACAACTCCATAGCACACGAAAAATGTCTAACTGAAAAATGGGCAGAGGATCTGAATAGACTTTTTCCCAAAGAATACATACAAATGGCCAACAAGTACATTAAAAAGTTGCTCAATAGCCTTAATCAGGGAAATGCAAATCAAAACCACAGTGAGATACACCTCACACCCCTTACAATGGCTATTATCAAAAAGACAAGAGAATGTTGGCAAGGATGTGGAGAAAAGACAGTCTCTTCAATAAGTGGTGCAGCTACATGTAAAAGAAGGAAATTAGAACATTCTCTAACACCATATACAAATATAAACTCAAAATATACTAAAGACCTAAATATAAGACCGGATACTGTAAAACTCCTAGAGCAAAACATAGGCAGAACACTCTTTTGACATGAATCGCAGCAATATCTTTTTGGATCGGTCTCCTAGAGTAATGGAATTAAAAACAAAAATTAAATTAAACTTAGAAGCTTTTGCACAGCAAAGGAAACCATAAACCAAATAAAAAGACAACCTACAGAATGGCAGAAAATATTTGCAAATGATGCTACTGACAGTGGATTAATTTCCAAAATATACAACTCATACTGTTTAATATCAAAAAAACCCAAACAACCCAATCAAAAAATGGGCAGAAGACCTAAATAGTCATTTCTCCAAAGAAGACATATAGATGGCCAATAGACACATGAAAAGATGCTCAATATGGCTAATTATTTGAGAAATGCAAATCAAAACTACAATGAGGTATCACCTCACACCATTCAGAATGGCCATCATTTAAAAGTCTACAAATAACAAATGCTGGAGAGGGTGTGGAGAAAAGGGAACACTCCTACACTATTGGTAGGAATGTAAATTGGTGCAGCCACTATGGAGAAATGTATGGAGGTTCCTTAAAATATTAATAAGAGTTACCATATGATCCAGCAATCCCACTCCTGGGTATATATATCTGGACAAAACTATAATTCAAAAAGATATATGCACTCCTATGTTCATAGCAGTACTATTTACAATAGCCAAGATGTAGAAGCAACCTAAATGTCCATTGACAGATAAATGAATAAAGATGTGATGTGTGTATATATATATATATATATATATACACACACACACATATACACACAATAGAATATTAATCAGCCATAAAAAAGAATGAAATAATGCTATTCAGCAACATTGATGGGCCTAGAGATTACCACATTGAGTGAAGTAAGTCAGAGAAAGACAAATATCATACGATATCACTTATATGTGGACTCTAAAAAAATTATACAAATGAACTTTACAAAACAGAAATACTCACAGACATAGAAAACAAACTTATGGTTAACAAAGGGGATAGCCCGGGGCAGGGCAGGAGATAAATTAGGTGTTTGGGATTAACATATACACAGTACAACAACAAGGACCTACTATATAGCACAGGGAACTATACTCAATATCTTATAATAGCCTATAGTGGAAAAGAATCTCAAAAAGAATATGTATATATATTCATTTATATATACATTATGTAAGTGAATCACTTTGCTGCACAGCCGAAACTAACACATTGTAAATTAACTATACTTCAATTAAAATAAGTGGTAAAAAAACACACAACACAGTAAGATATCACCTCACATCCATTAGAATGGCTTTATAAAAACAAGAGGAAACAAGTGTTGGCAAGGATGTGAAGAAAAGAGAACCTTTGTGCACTGTTGGTGGGAATGTAAATTGGTGCAGCCACTATGGAAACATTATGGAGATTCCTTTAAAAAGTTAAAAACAGAACTACCGCGTGTGATCCTGCAATTCCACTTCTGGGTATTTATCCAAAAGAAACAAAGTTACTAACTTGAAAAATATATACATTCCATGTCAATTCATTGCAGCATTATTACAATAGCCAAGACATGAATTTAACCTAATAGTCCACTATTAGGTGGATGAATGGAGATGTGGCATACACATATGAGGAGGGAATATTATTCAGTCATAAAAAGAAGGAAATTCTGCAATATGAAACAACATGGATGGACCTAGAGGGTGTTATACAAAGTGAAATAAGTCAGAGAAAGACAAATACTGTATGATCTCAAATATATGTGTAATCTTAAAAAAAAAAAAACAACTCACAGATACAGGGAACAGACGAGGGAGTGGCAGTGAAATGGGTGAAGAGAGTGAAAAGGTACAAACTTCCAGTTATAAGATAAATAAATTCTGAGGATGCAGCATGGTGACTATAGTAAACCATAGTGTATTGTATATTTAAAAGTTGCTAGGAGTAGGACTTCCCTGGTGGCACAGTGGTTAAGAGTCCGCCTGCCGATGCAGGGGACACAGGTTTGTGCCCTGGTCCGGGAAGATCCCACGTGCTGCGGAGCGGCTAGGCCCGTGAGCCATGGCTGCTGAGCCTGCGCATCTGGAGCCTGTGCTCCGCAGCGGGTGAGGCCACAACAGTGAGAGGCCCGCATACCGAAAAAAAAAAAAAAAGTTGCTAGGAGTAAATCATAAAAATTCTCATCATAAGAGAAAAATTGTAACTATGTGAGGTGACAGATCTTAACTTATTGTGGTGATCACTTTACAATACACACGTGTGTCAACTCTTTATGTTGTACACCTGAAACTAATACAATGTCATATGTCAATTATATCTCAATGATATATAGGAAAATGATCAATAGACAATAACCTTTTAAGTTACCAAATACTTCTCAAATTAAAAGTTTTCTTTAAGGGCTTCCCTGGTGGCGCAGTGGTTGAGAATCTGCCTGCTAATGCAGGGGACACTGGTTCGAGCCCTGGTCTGGGAGGATCCCACATGCCGTGGAGCAACTAGGCCAGTGAGCCACAGCTACTGAGCCAGCGCGTCTGGAGCCTGTGCTCCACAACAAGAGAGGCCGCGATAGTGAGAGGCCCGCGCACCGCGATGAAGAGTGGCCCCCGCTTGTCACAACTAGAGAAAGCCCTCGCACAGAAATGAAGATCCAACACAGCCAAAAATAAAAATAAATTAATTAATTAAAAAAAAGTTTTCTTTAAAAGAAAAAAAGAAGGCTTTGGCAACTTATCCTGAGAGGTTAAGACATGCTGCTCTGTTCATTCTGTTCGTCCTGTGTTACAGCACTGGGGCGAGCCCTGTGAGGACCACTAAGATTCTGGTCACCAATTCAGTGAGGCGGGGTGGGAAGGGTAAGTTCCCCACAACCAGCAAGTCCCTGACTCCAGCTGTGTCTTATAATTCAACTCAATTCAGACACCTACCTGGAGATAGTGGCAGATCCCTCAGGTTAAGTCCTACAACTCAGATTATCACCTGTGCTTCTGACCAACCACTTATAGATTATAGGAGGTTCCCATAACCTCCTCCTGGGGTTCAATTAATTTGCTAGCGCAGCTTACAGAACTCAGAGAAACATCTACTTACTAGATTACCGGTTTATTACAAAAGAATGTAACTCAGGAACAGCCAGCTGGAAGAGGTACTAGGGCAAGGTATGGAGAAAGGGCACGGAGCTTCCATGCTTCTCAGAGCACACTACTCTGCCCAAATCTCTGGGTGTTCACCAACCTGGAAGCTCTCTGAACCCAGTCCTTTTGGGTTTTTATGGAGGCATTATTACATAAGCATGGTCGATTACATCATTGCCTTCGGTTATTGAACTTAATCTCCAGCCCCTCTCCTCTCAGTGCAGAGGGAGGGGTGCAGAGGGAGGGGTGGGACTGGAAGTTCCAGCCCTCTAATCACATGATGACTCTACTGGCAACCAACCCCATCCTTAGGTGCTTTCCAAATTTGCTTCATTAATATAACAAGACATCTTTATCACTCTCATCATAGGAAATCCCAAGGGTCTTAGGAGCTCTGTGCCAGGAATAGGATCCAAGACCAAATGTATATTTCTTATTATAAATCACAATATCACAACCACATGTGCTTCTTGCAGACCGACACTGAGACAGAGCCACAGGCACAGCAGAATTTTCTGCTTGGTCTGTATCTTCTCAGAATGTTGGGGCCCTAATAAAGTTAATTCATGTATCAGGACCCCCCCAAATGGAAGCTGCCCCCGGGGGCCAGCCCACATCACAAATCTAAACCTAAGTCAGCCAGCACTTATGGGAAACACCTGTCAAGGAAACCTAACTACACCAATCAGAATCCTCCAACTCAGCTGTAGCTAGCTCACCTGAGCCTAGAAAAATAGGATCCAGTAGCCTTATAAGGAAGTCCCTGACCTCCTAGCCAACCATGCCTTGCTTCAGCGTTGCCTCTTCTAACACACTAAAGAACTCCCTCTTGCCCAAAATCCCTCAAGAGGAGCGCTTGGGGCACTGTCCTCCTCCAATCTATGGATGTTTCTCCCTTGAACAAAGCACATCAAACATGTTACTAGACTGTTTTCGTTTTATCATTTGACAGACCCCGAGTGTGATTCTAGGGACTGACTTTCTGAGGCTCAGAGCTGTCTCCTGGACTCCAAGGGGCTGCCAACAGTAACTGCTGAGTCTATACTATGGATCTTGAAGAATATGGACTTTGAGTCAGGAGACATGGATGTGAAACTTGACCCTGCATTCTCCCCGGGCCAGTTGTTAAACTCTCCCAAACCTCGCTCCCTTCATTGATTAAGCAGCAACAATACCCACTTTATATGACTGTGACAAGGATTTTTAAAAAGGACGACTTAAACTCTTACCTCTCCACACAAATTATAGTTACATTTAGCATAACGGAGGAATTAGGTTTAAAAGCAGAGACCTTTAGGGGCTTCCCTAGTGGCGCAGTGGTAGAGAATCCGCCTGCCAACGCAGGGGACACGGGTTTGATCCCTGGTCTGGGAAGATCCCACATGCCGCGGAGCAACTAAGCCCATGCACCACAACTACTGAGCCTGCGCTCTAGAGCCCTCAAGCCACAACTACTGAAGCCCGCACGCCTAGAGCCCGTGCTCTGCAACAAGAGAAGCCACCGCAGTGAGAAGCCCTCGCACCGCAACAAAGAGTAGCCCCCGCTCGCCACAACTAGAGAAAAGCCCGTGGGAAGCAACGAAGACCCAATGCAGCCAAAAATCAATCAGTCAATAAATTTATTTTAAAAAAAAATGCAGAGACCTTTAGCTAAGTCAGCATTTCCCCATCTAAAGGCTCCATAAGCATCAGTCAAGGAGGAGGGAGGGGGGAGGGAAGGAGGAAGAATCATGTTCCAGCTCATCCTAGAGGAGGTGTGGAGTTCAGTCACTGCTCCTAAGAGCAGGGCCTAGTTCTCAGCTCCATCTGTCTTATTCCCCAGACACCTCCACTCTCGTTAGCTCTCCACTTGCCGAGGAAGGGATAAGTGAAGTGGAACTAAGGAGCTCTATTTTTTGTTTCCCACTGCAATCTGTCTCAGAGGCAGAATGTGAGAAGCCCAGAGTTTCTCCTCACCCCTCCCTGCAACTCCCCAGCTGCACCCATAGGGAGTTCATCCCAAATAGGAGCCAGGACCTTCCAAAAGCAGGAGAGAGACTTGGATTCTCTTTGTATCTCTCTTATGGGGGAAACAGACACCAGGGTCAAGCAGGGGCACTTCCACACCAGTTCTTACTTCTGAGGAAAGGCCAAGACTGATCCAGCATGAGACATGGCGGCTTTCTATTCAGACAAGCTGGAGAGCTGGGCAGGACCAGACAGAGAATGGATCTTTGTGAAAGGCTAGGCAAAGCCGGTGCAAGGCCCTGCTCTTTACTCAGCTGACAGTCCCGTTTTGGGAATCAGGCCAGTCCTGCACTTCCTGGATGACCTGGAACCACACATGGACTTCCACATGACTCCAGGGCCAGCCAGACAACTGCATGGCCCCACTAAGAAAGTCCAGAGGCATGGGGTTGATTGGACCAGGTCTCAGGAGGGATATTAAGGCAAGTTGGAAACAGTGTGTCTGGAATCTCATGTCCTTGACTGCTCATGAATGCGTGGTTTGGGTAGCTTTCTGGTTTGACTTACAGGAAGGTCTGATGGGGATAGAGCAGGAATGTTGTAACAGCTCTGGATCACCTTGGAAAAATATCACTCATTTGCAGCCTGACACTGCAATTCCAGGAAGCTGCTGTTGGTGAATCAGCAACCTCCTCTTTTCCTGTGGTTTCAGGAAGCTTATCCAGGGCCTCACCCATCTCCTCTCCAGGAAGAGAAACACCCACCAGGCACACACGGGCTTTTCTGGAAGGGACTGAAAGGGGGTCTCCATGGCAGCTCCCCATTCCTAAAACTGGAAGAATAGGGATGACATGAGGAACCTCACAGCCCCAGACCCTACCTGAGTCTTTTTTTTTTTTTTTTTGCGGTACGCAGGCCTCTCACTGTTGTGGCCTCTCCCGTTGCGGAGCACAGGCTCCGGACGCGCAGGCTCAGTGGCCATGGCTCACGGGCCCAGCCGCTCCACGGCATGTGGGATCTTCCCGGACCGGGGCACGAACCTGCGTCCCCTGCATCGGCAGGCGGACTCTCAACCACTGCGCCACCAGGGAAGCCCCTACCTGAGTGTTTTGAAAACATTCTCAGGCTTTTGCTGTAGAAAATCTATCCCAGGTTTCTGATTCTCTCTTCTAGAGTTCATCACAACACAGAAGCTACGTAGAAGTCTCTGCATTCTGAGTGGCATGGTGTGCTTTTGCCTCAATGTGTTATCAGTCTCTTAACTACAGAGCCAGCCAGGGTCTGCGAAGCTCCCAGAAGCCTGTTGGTTGGACCTCTGTGGGTCACTAAGCAGCTGGACAGGGCTTAGGAAAAGGGGGGGGCGCACAGCTCCCACTGTCATCACCCTGGGCCCTCTCGTGCCTCTACCCCAAGTGGAGGGTTCCTGCTCTCTGCCTTTGCCTTGGCCAATCTCTGGCCTCCTCCTGAGGTTACTGCTAGCCCTGGCACAGCTTTGGGCCACTGGACATAACATTTGTGCCTTATTTTTCCCACAGCCCTGTGGAGGTCGGCAAACAGTGAACAGATTTGGAGAGGGGGGTCGCTCCTGGGTTTTCACACCCACACGAGAGCTAATTCTTTTTTCCTGCGTGTATATCTGGCTCCCCTCCATGCTATTACATTCAAACACAGGTTGAGACCTCAGTGACCCACATTCAGATCCAAGGATTAAGAAAGCAAGTCCATGTTCCCTGATGATTCAGAAGAACTTGAAAGATGAGCTGAGGCAACGCGGCTGTGGAGTTTATTTAATCCCTCCACCCATCTCCTTGCCATGTATGCACCTCCTTACCTTTCTCTGAGAGTCAGCAGCCTTGATCCGCCAGGGCTCATGTGAGCGCACCACGGAAGCCAGAGAGAGGTGACTGAGTTGTCCGCAACCACCTTCCAAGACTCTTCATTCTCATGGCCTTTGGGACATGAGCCCTCGGGCTTCAGGGGAGGCAGGTAGCTGTGCAGCCTGTAGCTACCTGAACAAGGAAGAAGCCGTGAGGCATGTTGGGAGAGCAGCCAGCTCAGGGCTTTTTAGCTCCAGCTCTAGGAAATCTAATAATCTAAGTGGAGGCTTAGGTTACCTCACCTGTGGGCCAGGTTCCCTCAGCAGTCAGGGGAGGGATTTAAAGGATACTGTGAAAACTTCTAGATAAGCCTGAAGTCAGGATGGACGAGGAAGAGAAAAACAAACCTCCCAAAACCATTCCGTGGACCTCATTTCTTGCCCTAATAAACCATGTCACTCCTACTCCTTTCCTTCTTCCTACTTTCCTTTACTCAGCTTCCATTCTTTCTTTCCCTGCTGCTTTTTGGTCATATATAGGCTGGTCCAGTGGTTCTCATCAGCTACACCCGGACACTTGTTAGAAATGCAAATTCTCAGACCCCACCACAGGCCTACTGAATTAGAAACCCTGGGGGAAGGGCTGGCAATCTGTGTTTTAACCAGCCCTCCAGGGGATTCTAAGCACTCTAATTTGAGAACCCTGCTCTAGTCTCTTCTTCCCCATTTGTGGTGGTCCTGGGAACCAGGGGCACAGTCCTGCCCAGAACCTGTAGTAGGAAGCAGAAAGAAGATCAAGAAGGAAACCTGGAAATAATCAGAACCTGGGTTCTGATTGGGTGGCCCTGGCCAGGTCACTCACCTCTTGGACTTTTAGGTTCCTCTTCAGAAGTGTAGACAGGAAGAAGTTAGTCTCTGAGGTTGGGTTGTTCTCACGTCTGTAAGTCCTGATCTGGCCAATGCCTGCTTCATTATTCTTCTCTTTCCTGCTGACTCCCTGCCTAGCCCTCATGGCAATCCTGAGTTTTGTCTTGTCCTTGGTCAATTAACTGTGAGAGAGACAGAGAAATCCAATCTAGAAATGAAGTAGAAACACATGTAGGAGAGGTCATAGCTTCCAACAGAAATGGGCCCATGCTTTGACTGTGTGCTCCCAGAAGGGAGGGAGCTGGAGGGGTCCCCCTGTTGGGAGCTCAGGTGGGAAAGAGCAAGCGGGCTATGCTGTCAGGGGTCCATGTAGCCAATTAAAGCAACAAGCTTTTAATCACTCACTGTGATGGCATAAATGAAAGTTCTACAACTGGAGAAAGTACACATCTTCCTGTTCCATTTTCCCTCATGGAACTGAACACCGGCCCAAGGTCGGGTGGACCAGCATAGATGTGGGGGTCATCTCTCTGTTGAGGGAGCCCCTGAGAAAAAGGCAGTTTTATGGATCCTAATGTTGGGTGGGGGGAGGAGAAGGGCTAGGTGTGGAAAAGAAGTGAGTCAGAGGAGGGGAAGAGTCTTCACAGTTTCCTCCTCCTCCCCACCGTAAGGAGGCCTCAGGAGAGACAGCACCTGAAGAGGACCTCTGCCCAAGGCCTCAGTCATAGAAACCTAGGAATGAAGGCGCTTCTGAGCTAGGAATGTAAATATGCGAAGCGCATGACCAGCGAGTGGGGCCTGGGTCCTTAACTGCACCTCTCGGGCTATGCACCAAAGCACGGGAAGCTGCCTGCAGGCCTGCAGGCAAAGCCTTTGTAATTGCTGATGGTCAGGCCTGAGAAATCACACAAATCACCCACAGGTTTTTAACCAGGAGCCAGACTCCTCACCTCCTCCCAGGGAGACATTAAGCGGCCTCTGCTCCCACCTGCCTCTTCTGAGTCAACTCCTCCAGTTTTCAAGCAAGGATCAGGGCACATGGCTCTGCACAGAAATGCCATGACTTTCTCCAGGTGGAAATCACTTTTCACCCACCTTTCTAGGCTTGAACCTCTTGGTTTCTGTCATTTTAAATCACAAGTATCTCTGGGAAATAATTGAGAGAACTAAGTTCAAACTGTAATGAAAAGTTCACATTATTGACACAGATAAGACTCTAAGATGAATCCCAAAGTCACTAGAACTGTCTTCTGAAAGATGTCTAGGTGTGGGAAAAAGATATTTCAAAGGAAAGAAATCATAAAGATCAGAGCAGAAATAAATAGAAACAAAGAAAACAGTAGCAAAGCTGGTTCTTTGAGAAGATAAACAAAATTGATAAACACTTAGCCAGACTCATCAAGAAAAAAAGGGAGAGGACACAAATCAATAAAATTAGAAATGAAAAAGGAGAAATAACAACTGACACCACAGAAATACAAAGGATTATAAGAGGCTACTACAAACAACTCTATGCCAATAAAATGGACAACCATGAAGAAACGGACAAACTCTTGGAAAGGTACAATTTTCCAAGACTGAACCAGGAAGAATTAGAAAATAGAAACAGACCTATCACAAGTAATGAAATTGAAACTGTAATTAAAAATCTTCCAACAAACAAAAGTCCAGGACCACGTGGCTTCACAGGCGAATTCTATCAAACATTTAGAGAATAGGTAAGAGCAGTCCTCAAACTCTTCCAAAAACTTGCAGAGGGAGGTACACTCCCAAATTCATTCTATGAAGCCACCATCACCCTGATACCAAAACCAGAAAAAGTTACCACAAAAAATGAAAATTATAGACCTATATCACTGATGAACACAGATGCAAAAATCCTGAACAAAATACTAGCAAACAGAATCCAACAACATATTAAAAGGAACATACACCACGATCAAGTGGGATTTATCCCAGGATGCAAGGATTCTTCAATATATGCAAATCAATGTGATATACCATATTAACAAATGAAGGAATAAAAACCATATGATCATCTCAATAGATGCAGAAAAAGCTTTTGACAAAATTCAACACCCATTTATGATAAAAACTCTCCAGAAAATGGGCACAGAGGGAAACTACCTCAACATAATAAAGGCCATACATGACAAACCCACAGCCAACATCATTCTCAATGGTGAAAAACTGAAAGCATTTCCACTCAGATCAGGAACAAGACAAGGATGTCCACTCTCACCACTCTTATTCAACATAGTTTTGGAAGTCCTAGCCACAGCAATCAGAGAAGAAAAAGAAATAAAAGGAATACAAATTGGAAAAGAAGTAAAACTGTCACTGCCAATGACATGATACTATACATAGAAAATTCTAAAAATGCCATCAGAAAACTAGTAGAACTAATCAATGAATTTGGTAAGGTTGCAGGATACAAAATTAATGCACAGAAATCTCTGGCATTCCTATACACCAACAACAAAAAATCAGAAAGAGAAATTAAGGAAACACTCCCACTTACCATTGCAACAAAAAGAATAAAATACCTAGGAACAAACCTGCCTAAGGAGGTGAAAGACTTGCACTCAGAAAACTATAAAACAAACACTGATAAAAGAAATCAAAGATGACATAAACAGATGGAGAAATATACCATGTTCTTGGATTGGAAGAATCAATATTGTGAAAATGACTATACTACTCAAAGCAATCTACAGATTCAGTGCAATCCCTATCAAACTATCAATGGCATTCTTCATAGAATTAGAAAAAAATTTTTTACAATTTGTATGGAAGCACAAAAGACCCTGAACAGCCAAAGCAATCTTGAGAAAGAAAAACAGAGTTGGAGGAATCAGGCTCCCCGACTTCAAACTATACTACAAAGCTACAGTAATCAAGACAGTATGGTACTGGCACAGAAACAGAAATATAGATCAATCGTACAGGATTGAATACCCAGAGATAAACTCATGCACATATGGGCACCTAATTTACAACAAAGGAGGCAAAAACATACAATGGAGAAAAGACAGCCTCTTCAATAAGTGGTGCTGGGAAAACTGGACAGCTATATGTAAAAAAATGAAATTAGAACACTACCTAACACCATACACAAAAATAAATCTCAAATGAATTAAAGACTGAAATGTAAGACCAGACACTATAAAACTTTTAGAGGAAAACATAGGAAAAACACTCTGACATAAACCGCAGCAAAATCTTTTTTGACCCACCTCCTACAGAAATGGAAATAAAAGCAAAAATAAACAAATGGGACTTAATTAAACTTAAAAGCTTTTGCACAGCAAAGGAAACCATAAACAAGACAAAAAGACAACCCTAAGAATGAGAGAAAATATTTGCAAATGAAACAACAGACAAAGGATTAATCTCCAAAATATACAAACAGCTCATGGAGCTCAATATCTAAAACACAAACGACCCAATTAAAAAATGGACAGAAGACCTAAACAGACATTTCACCAAGGAAGACATACAGATGGCCAAGAAGCACATGAAAAGATGCTCAACATCACTAATTACTAGAGAAATGCAAATAAAAACTACAATGAGAGGGCTTCCCTGGTGGCGCAGTGGTTGAGAGTCCGCCTGCCGATGCAGGGGACACAGGTTCATGTCCCGGTCCGGGAGGATCCCACATGCTGCGGAACAGCTAGGCCCATGAGCCATGGCCGCTGGGCCTGCGCGTCCGGAGCCTGTGCTCCACAACGGGAGAGGCCACAACAGTGGGAGGCCCGCATACCACACACAAAAAAAACTACAATGAGATATCATCTCACACCAGTCAGAATGGCCATCATCAAAAAATCTAGAAACAATAAATGCTGGAGAGGGTGTGGAGAAAAGGGAACACTCTTGCACTGTTGGTGGGAATGTAAATTGATACAGCCACTATGGAGAACAGGATGGAGGTTCCTTAAAAAACTACAAATAGAACTACCATACGACACAGCAATCCCACTACTGGGCATATACCCGGAGCAAACAATAATTCAAAAAGAGTCATGTACCAAAATGTTCATTGCAGCTCTATTTACAATAGCCAGGACATGGAAGCAACCTAAGTGTCCATCAACAGATGAATGGATAAAGAAGATGTGGCACATATATACAATGGAATATTACTCAGCCATAAAAAGAAACAAAATTGAGTTATTTGTAGTGAGGTGGATGGACCTAGAGTCTGTCATACAGAGTGAATTAAGTCAGAAAGAGAAAAACAAATACCGTATGCTAACACATATATATGGAATCTAAGAAAAAAAAAAAAGGTCATGAAGTACCTAGGGGTAAGACGGGAGTAAAGACACAAACCTACACAAACCAAATAAAGACACAAACCTACACAAACCTAAAGAGCATGGACTTGAGGATATGGGGAGGGGGAAGGGTAAGCTGGGACAAAGTGAGAGAGTGGCATGGACATATATACACTACCAAATGTAAAATAGATAGCTAGTGGGAAGCAGCCGCATAGCACAGGGAGAGCAGCTAGGTGGTTTGTGACCACCTAGAGGGGTGGGATAGGGAGGGTGGGAGGGAGGGAGATGCAAGAGGGGAGAGATATGGGAACATATGTATATGTATAACTGATTCACTTTGTTATAAAGCAGAAACTAACACACCATTGTAAAGCAATTATACTCCAATAAAGATGTTAAAACAAACAAACAAACAAACAAAAAGATGTAAGGATACCAAAATCTGTACTGGTTAGAGTTCTACAGGGAAATAGAACCAGTAGGATATATATATATATAGATATAGACACAAAAACACACATATATACATACATGGGGACATATACACTATTTTGCATGGAAGCTACATGGAACAACAAAATTATATTATTTAATCCCATTTTAAAATGCTGAAAATATGACTTCAGTTTGTCTTCAGATTAAAATAAAATCTCCAACAATGTAAAAATAAATTTAAAAAAATAAAATGATATACACATTGAAAAAAAAATGGTACTGATGAACATAGTGGCAGGACAGGAATAAAGACGTAGACATAGAGAATGGACTTGAGGACACGGGGGTTGGAGGGAAGCTGGGGCAAAGTGAGAGTAGCATGGACATATATACACTACCAAATGTAAAATAGATAGCTAGTGGGAAGCAGCAGCATAGCACAGGGAGATCAGCTCGTGCTTTTCGATGACCTAGAGGAGTGGGATAGTGAGGGTGGGAGGGAGGCTCAAGAAGGAGGGAATATGGGGATGTATTTATGCATATGGCTGATTCACTTTGTTGTACAACACAAACTAATACAGTATTGTGAAGCAGTTATACTCCAATAAAGAGGTATTAAAAAAAAAGTTTCAGAACAGGCCCTACTGATGCTAAAGCTAACATGGAATCACTCACTTGTCCCAGCCTATACTATTTTCTATTACAGTTTATACTGACATGTCCTATCTTCCCTATTGGACTGTGAGATTCCTGAGGGCAAAGACTATGCCTTACGTGCCTTTATATCACCCAAAATACATTGCTCTCAAATACATCCTGTGTGGATTAGTGGTCGGGATACAGAACTTCAAACAACAACAAAATCAGTTCTTCTCCTGTGGTCTGGAAATATCTAAACCTTATATTTACTTTTATATACAATTATGTCCTATCTTCCCAAGTGGGTTGTACATATTTTCATGTTTGAGGCTTCTCAGTGCCTGGGCCATAATTAGCTCTCAACAAGTAAATACTTAACTATTAGATGTTTCAGAAGAGTCTTCACCAAGAGGTGAAAAGTAGAACTGGAAATTTAATCCTCTCAAACCCCATGAAGATCCATCCTCCAGGGTGTGAGATTCCAGGCATGATCAGACAGGATCACCCCTTCCTGGAATCCCTCAGAGGGCAGCCATAAGCATATGGGGGATATTTCTGGGAACAGTGAGTTAACAGCCTCCCTTTGCTTCAGCTTGCCCCAATACTCAGACTTAACTGGTGGAGATTTATGGGTTTGTGTACAATGTACTTGATGTTTCTTTTCTATTAGTTGTTCATCACAGACACCATTGGAAACTACCGGGTGCAATCATCCCTAGCTCTTGACCATGATAATCAAGGTGGTCCTGAAAAGGAGTCAACAAGCCAGAGAGCTAGTCTCCTGCTTTCTAATGGATGATTTATACCATTTAGGTCAAGAAGGAGGCACTATCCACTCTAGGCAGGCATAGCCCAGCCCACCATCCCAATACATTCTACTCTACTCTTCCATTCATCCATCCCCACTGTCCCTCCTGCTTCATTGAAGTCACGTGAGCAGGTCCCAGACTTACAGCCCAGTTAGACTGAGCTTTGCCTGTCTTCCTCTGATGATTTCTGTCTTGTGGCCAACAGCCAGACTCTGGGTTTGTTCTCCCCATCAGCCATGCAGAGGAATGGCCACCAGAGAAATTCCAGTTCCGCATTCCTCTAAGGATCAGTGGTTCTGACTACTTCGCAATATTACCTGGGGGAGAGTTTCCAGAATATGGCTCCCTGGCACTTACCCCCAAAGATTCCAATTTAGTCAGTCCAGGTGATGTTCAATCAGCTGTATTTTAATGATTCTGATGCATGAGCAAATTTGGGAACCACTGGACAAATTCTAAGCTCTTTGAGATCAAGAAAGATGTGAATCTACCCTTCTGTATGCCCGCAGTGACTAGCACAGCACCTGGCACAGAGCGACCACTTATATTCATTGAATCAATGAATGCTGGAAACATGGTGGTGGCTTGGAAGTAGAGTCAACCTAGCATCTTACCTAAAGGCTAGGCAAGAGCCAGTGGGATGCAGAAGGCCAAACCAGTCAGAGTGGGGCTAGGGATAGGAATAAAGCAACAGGGCAGTGGTGGGCGTAATCGGAAGAAAATGGATAATTTGAGCCCCACGTGGGAGAACATGGCCCCTGCTCTGGAATATGCTACAATCTTTAAAGATGCTGCTGCCTCTATTCTGGGACTTAGAGGAGTTCTGCCTCCCCTCCCATTTAAGAAAGCAAATCCGATGGATGACTTCCCTGGTTAAAACCCTCCAAAGCAAAATGAAACTACCGAAAAACCCTGCAAAGGCCTGTATTGTCAGGATAAATTCTACACTCTTTTCGCTGACTCAGAGTCCTTTCCTAGCTCCTCTCTCGCTCATCACGCGGTACTGGCTCCCACCTCTTTACATATACAGCCACCCTTACAAGTCTCAAGTCGTACACTCTGCCTTTTCTCTCTGCGTGCGATGCTCATTCCCGGTCCCGAGACCATCGGGACCGGGTTTTTTGTTTGCTTGTTTTTTTAATTTATTTTTTTAACATCTTTATTGGAGTATATTGCTTTACAGTGGTGTGTTAGTTTCTGCTGTATAACAAAGTGAATCAGCTATACATATACATATATCCCCATATCTCCTCCCTCTTGCGTCTCCCTCCCACCCTCCCTATCCCACCCCTCTAGGTGGTCCCAAAGCACTGAGCTGATCTAGGGAGATCAGCTACGTGGCTGTTTCCCACTAGCTATCTACTTTCCATGGCATGGACTTATATATACTCTCATATCACAGTTTTAAACATCACCTTCTCTTCCCCCAGGAGACTGCCGGTTCCCTGAGGGTCGAGGTTAGCCTGCTGTGTCCAAAACCTAGCCAGCAGTTGTACTAATATTTCAAAGAAAGGAAATTGAGAAGGGAAACCGACAGCCGACACTCAGGATTGGCGTTTGCTTGTGTTGCTGTAAAACTGGATTCTGCAGACACAAACCAGCTCATTGATTTGGATCTAGAGAGCAACTGGGAGATGGGAGTTGTGTTGAGGAGAAAAGCAAGTGCAGGTGGGAGGATCAAAAAATAAAAAATACAACCAGAGAGAAGGGAGAGTGCGCAGTCCGACGCTGAGGTCAAAGGCCGTGGGAGACCACGTCCTGTGGGCACAATTGGCCAACGCAGACTGCCGAGAGGCTCCCCGCTGAGAACCCCAGCGGCGGCACAGGCGGGACGCGGGGCTGCAGGTGGGCGGGGCGCGGGGCGGGGCCGCGCGCGGACAGGGTCAGGGGCAGCGCGCGGGCGCCGCTAGGCCTGCGCTGGAGGCAGCTGATTCGCCTGCTTGACGCTCTGATGCCTTGATTTGGTCTGACAAGTGGAGGCTGCTGTGAGAAGCGGCCTGGATTTTTGACATTCAGCGAGCTAGAAATAACCAGCTGGGCTCCTGGCGCTGTGGTCACAAATGTCTTGCCCTTCCGAAACGACGGGCTGACTGAAGGGACTTTTCCGCAGTGCAGATCTGTTCTCTGTGTGTCAGCCTGGGTTCTAGTCCGGATTCAGCTCCCAGCTCGGTTTGGTGGAGTCACTTGAATTGGCTGCCGCTCAGCCTTCCCTCTGTTGTTGATAGCTGACCCCCTTCCGCCTCTGTTGAAAATGGTTCTGAGTGGCTGCCTTGTCCCTCCTAATCCCGTGGTCTGAACTTGATATTCGCCGCTTCTAGAAGCCCAGCGCTCCACATATCCACTCTGGGAGGGACTAGAAGATGATCCCGATTGCAAAGGTGCTGATGGACGTTTTGTGAACCCTGAGAGAGTGTTGAAATCTAGGAGCTCTCGCCCTAGAAAAATTTACACACCCATCAAACATTGCTTACAACTGCAGGGAGTTACTGGCGTAAATCACAGACCCCTGGTTTAACAGTCTAGTCCAACTCCTCCTCTTGCCGGTGAGGAGACTGGCCTGAAACAAGCCCTCAGGGTTTCCCCCCACCTGCCCATCCTCCTGCACCACGAGCACCCTCCTTTCCTTCTTCAACCATCCTCCCCACTGACCCTCCACACTTGGGCGCTCTCAAGAGGGAAGCTGTCCCATAAATATTTATAAAATGCGTGGGATGTCCTGAAGCAGAGAAAGTGAAAAATAACACCCCCAGGTCTGCAGAACTTCGCCTGATGCTTCTCTCCCAGCTTCCACTCATCCTTCGCGTGAGCCTGGGGAGGGGGTGCAGCTAGAGGGAGCTGAAGCTGCTGCAGCAAAGAAGTCCCCACCCCCTTCAGAGTCAGCGCCATCAACACACACTATCACATAAAACTTCCCGCTCCAGCAGCATCCAGCCGCTGCCTGGTAGTGACCAACAAGAACCAAAGCAGCTTTGCACGGTGGCTTGCCTGCCCAGAAGTATCTGGTGCAAGTGGGCTTCTTGTACAATGGGGAACTCCTGGGAGTGCCCTTTTGAATGTACTGCAAGAAACAGCTCTAGCAATGGATGATTCAGGAGGCTATAACTGGCCTTCACTCCTACCGCATAGTCTTGATAAAATAACATAGCCCAGCAGGGGGTAGGAAGGCAGTAAATAAAAACCTAAGCTCTTGCTACTCAAAGTGTGCATGGCACCAGTGGCATCGACGTCACCAGGAGCTTGGTAGAAATGCAGGCTCTGTCCCAGACCCACTAGGAGATCTGCGTTTTAAAGAGATTTTGAGATGATTTGCATATGGGTTAAAGTTTGAGAGACCCCACCCAAAGTCGGCTGATAGCGGTCATTATTAGAGTCCCAGTCATCCGCTGCTCCTACCTGGGAAAACCACAACAGGTGGATGAAATTCCTCCAAGCTCTGCTTGCAGGAGATGATGGCCACGCTTACAAGGAGAACCAGTACCCACCTCTACCCCCTCCCTCAACCAGAGACCTCACCCACCTGTTGGCAGAATCACCCACCTTGTTACTGCTATTCTATGATTTTATCTTCTGGGGAAACAGAGAAGTCTTCTATCTGGAGATGAAAATGACAAGAGACTACCTCCTAAATAAAATCCAATTTGGCTTTAGCTTTGGCAGTAGCTCTAACCCCATTGCTGCTGGAACCAGTTCCAAGGTCTAACTACCAAATACTTCAGGGGAAATGGGAGGAGGGTAAGTCTGCAATTGCCCATTTGTACCATCTAACACTATTTTCATTTGCCTTTGAAAAGAAAGGTGCAGAAACTATGGGCGGTGAGGACACAGACCGGTGACTTCCAGAGTGGGCCCGACAGGGGAAAATGGAAGAGAAGTGCAGAAAATTGCTCAGGGGAAGACAGGCTTCAGTGACACCTGCTGAAACAGAAACCTGATCTCACAGGACATCCTTCCCTGCCTGTTCTCTACACATATTAGGGGGCTTATGCAGTAAAAAAAAAAAAAAAGAGAGAGAGATGTTTGGCCAGCTTATAGAAAATGTAATGTGGGCACTTTGCTGTCCTGGCTTTTAAAGCCGTCAAAAGCAAACCAACTTCAAGGTGTCAGCCGCTCTGTTTGCAGCCTTAGAAAGACATCCTTGTTCTTTTATTGTCCTGCCTTTGCTCAGAGCAGCAAACTCTCCCTGGGGAAATGGCTTACCTTAAAAGAGATGCTATTATAGCTGAAGATGTTTTAGCTTCACTTCCAATCTCTGATTCCTTGTGGAAAGTAATGGCTGCTGTGGTATGCCCTGTGCCTTTTATTCTTACATTTTTGCTTAGGTAAACAGGAGCTAAGTGGACACAGCTGCTTAAAATTCGGGACTTAAATGTTTCCATGGAGAATGATTCAGACAACAGGAGAGGTAACCAACAGTAAGCAAAAGTGCACAGTCCTAGTTATAAAATTTAGGGGAGGGGAGGAGGCTGATTCAGCTGGTGGAACAAAGTGACTATTGGGATCCTGGGTTAGTGAGAGAATCAGAGAGGAACTGCTTTACATCCCAACATCCAAGTGAAAAGAAAAACAAAACTTCACCTCATCACATCGATGTTGGGCAGTTTATTATAGATGCTACAAAGGGATTTATTTTTCCCAAAACAGTTGATGGGAGGCATCTCAAATCACAGCTCGAACAGACTCTTAGCTCCAGGCAGCCTCGTAACTGTGGACCCAGCTTTTCACAGCTCAGTTCTCCCTGCCAATCCAATTTTGTTTTTCTTGAAACCTCAAACTTACCTTCTCCAGGAAGACTTCCTGAATGATCTCAGCTCACAGAGATCTCATCCCTGATGTAGAGGACATTCACTTCTCGGGAGCAGAGCCTACCCCCTTGTTTCTGTGTGACCTTGGAATTACACTCTGTTCTTGTCTATGTACACTGATCTGTCAGTAGTAGCCTTCAATGTTCTTCATCTCCTATTGTCTCCCAAGCTCTTACTATACCCAGTCTGTGCTTGACCAACATCAGTTGGGTGTACGGAGACGGTAACCTCTAAGTGGCAGGTCCTTGGCCCATCGGTCTGGTAAGCCTCACCCAGGGCCTCATCGGCAGACTGAGGAAGGGTTAGGACTATTGACTCAGGGACATTCTTGGCTGTGTATGAATGCTTTGTTTTTAAAACAAGGGGTTTTGCCTCCAGTGCATTGAAGAGACATAACCCCCACTGTCAGCATATTTCTAAGTATCTGCTTGTGTTGGATCCCACTGTCGGGCCAGAGTCCCTACACACAGATTCTCTCACTCTGCCCTGTTGCCCCCATCCCCAGAGATGGGGCAGCTGGTGGAATGTGTTCACACCAGGTCTACCATCCAGGAAAGTGAGCAGGGTAGTTTGAGATTTCCACTCTTCTCGAATTCCCCGTGTTCTTGAACAGCCAAAACTAATGAAAAGAATGGATTTGTTTTACTCACAGGTGTTAACACTCCTCCAAAAGTATTTGTTTGGCTAGCTGGGGTGTTGGTGGCCATTGACCAATCAGGTCTGCAGGTGTGGATCAGAGCAGAGCTCTGGATTTCTATAGGAATGTCACTGTCTTCTACTTCACATCACCTTCATCCTAATGAGATCACTGTACTGTGTGTCTGCTACGTTCAAGGCATTGTGTAGGCATTAGAGATACAGTGGTGAATAGACACTGCTTATAATCTAGTGGGAGAGACTGGAATCGATCCAATAAGTAAACAAGTAAGTATGTAATTATCGACTGTGATAAAGGCCCTAAAGGGAAAGAATAGGATGCTCTGCGAGAACATACAAGCACTTTCATCTGATCTAACGGGGGTGGGGAGGGGAGGATTCAGGGAGGGCTTCTCAGAGGAAGTGACATTTGAGCGGAACACCGAAAGAAAAATAGAAATTAAAAAGTAAAGAGGGGTAAGGAAGTGCTTGAGATTAGAGCCTGAGCATTGGAGACACTGAAATAAAGTCCTTGTGTCTGGATCAAAGGGAATGAAGAAAGCAGGGATCAGGAGAGGTAGACAGGGACTGGGACAGGTGGGGATGTGTAAAGAGTATTGAGGAGTCTGGCTTTTATTTTAGAACAATGGAAACCCATTTTAAGCAGCGATGAGAACATTAAATTTGTGTTTCCAGAAGATTGGTCTGGTGAGACAATGGTGAGCAAAAACGTCGTCACTCACATCTCTTCCAACTCTCCCATGAAGAGTCTAATGAATTGCCCAAGTCCCGCTTCTTAGCCTCTGAGCCCAAGTGTGTGATGCCCCCCCAGGCCCACTGAAAAGCCTAGAGGGCTTGTTGAAAGGTGTGGGAGTCCTCCTAAAACTCACTGCTAAGGCATTCAAATATGGGCTGCTTTATTTCCATGAACCTTTTGCCTCCACTCCCAAGGAGTAAATCCTTAAAATTAGAACCCTTGGGTTCCCATGCCCAGGCAGGCTCATTTCTGTTGGATCACAGTAATCATGGCTTTGACTGTGAATTCCCAATCCCAAATTAAATGATTAGCCCAAGGTCAGTGGACTAGTCAGCTGCCACACCAAGGACAGCTTTCCAGTTCCCTACACCCCAGGCAGATGTGCTCCTTGGGAATATTGTCGGGGGCATATAATATGGGTCACTTAGAAAGAGAAAGAAAGAATGTGTGTTCCCCAGACATTTGTTCTTTGATGTTCATGTTTATTCTAAGATTCAGAAGTTCCCAGGATCACCTTCTAGGGTGGTCAGAAATTCTCTTTGAGGGGAAAGTGATTCCTTATTTGAAAACCATGCCCATCCTTCGTGAATGATGCTAGCTTTCTTGTTGGCTGTCCCACCTTACCATTTCCTGAAGCTCCTGGTAAAGTTGAAACAGGCACATGAACACCCCCTGGGTTGCCAGAAAGACATCTTAATCCTCAACAGGTTTTGAGGATCTGAAAAGTAGTTGCTTATTCACTAGATTTGCTTTACAAATTTTGCACTGTTGGCACCTTGTGTCTGGGCCTTTCCCCAGCCTTCCGTGCAGATATGAACCCAGGGTGACTCATCCTTCTGCATTTTAAAGGAATTCCAGGAGAGCTCAGACAAGCCGCTGAAAAACCTGTGGTATTTCAGGACTTGTGAGCCTGGATGTTTCAGGCTCCAGAAATTAGAGATGACTCTTGTGGCCAGAGGTAGCATTCTACCTCCATCAGAAGAGGTGACAAGGCATGTGGGGTTTTGGGGGGGTTCCCGGTGGAAGAGAAGCAGCTTGAAAAATTGGACCTACATGTCCAGCTTTGTCCTTGCAGCCAAAGCTCCCTCCCATCAACCCACTTCTCACTCCATGAGCTGATCTGTCCTGACAGCTGCCAGATTAGTCCCTCACTCCTGGGGCTTGCTTTGGCACTGCTACAGATCTTTCCTTTCAAAGTCCACCCTTCATTTCCTCACAGTTTCTTCAGTCTTACTTCAGGGGTGAATTAAATTGATCTAAAACTCTTCATAGGAAAAGGTAGTTTCAACTAGCTAATAGAGGTTCTGAAAGATATATACATCTCCGGTGCCAGACCTTATCCACCAAATGCACATCTACATTTGGATATAAATCATCTACAAACAATTCTGAAGAACACACAGGTCAGAGGGAATTCTATGATGTCTGCTATTATCTTTCTATTTTTTTTTCTTTCTGATTCAGGCACCATTGGAATGTCTTCTCTGTTCCGTTCCTCCAAATTAGAACAGTCCCTCTGTTTGTGTCTGTGACATGTTTACTGAAGGGCAGAGTCTGAACCCAGTCTAGAAAGGCGTGTTCCTCCCTCAGTCACTGGTCATCCCATCTGTCACCAACCGATGAAGTGGCCTTGGGCAAACCACATGACCTCCTTCTCCTCTTTCCTTCTTTGTAGAATAAGGAGAATGCTGCTCTTATGCTCTCATAGAGTTATTATGAAACATTTAATTTGTAGTATGTGGGTGAACCGTGACAAGTTTTAAAATAGTATATTAATATAACCATGTTATTATGTGAAGTAGTGTTTTCTTATCCTTTCTCCCTATTCCCCCTGGAAAAAAACAAACCGAAAACAAAGAAGCAAAATCTTTGCCAAACTATGTGATGGCATGGCTAATTGAAGTCGTGGCCAGAGTGGAAACACCTGGCACTGCTGTGGGATTCATCCATGGGTTCCCAAGGATGCACATACCCTGCATCTCTGCTTTGTTTTCTTTCTTGCTCTACTGTCTTTATGGCCTGGGCCTCACGCTGGGGTGGAGGAGAAGTCATATGAGTTCCTGGAGGCATAGTCTGTTGCATATTAATATAAATGCCTCAAAGACTTTAGCCTGCCTGCCCGTATTTGGAGGGCTTGAAGAAAATACTTTTGTGTGTGTGCTAACTCTGACAGTGCCTATCTCACACTGAAAATTACTGGGGGCAGAGACTGGTCTCTGCCATCCATTTTTCATGATGCACTGACTTCTAGGCAATGACTAAATGCTTCTGTGGGTGAAAGGGCTCTGGTCCCAGTGCTGTCACCAATTAGCTGGCGTGCCTGGGGTATGGCTTTCAATTTCTCTGGGGCTGATTTTCTTTTCTTTTCACCAATTAATTTATTTTTGGCTGCATTGGGTCTTCGTTGCTGCGCGCGGGCTTTCTCTAGTTGTGGCGATCAGGGGCTACTCTTTGTTGTGGCGCGCGGGCTTCTCATTGAGGTGGCTTCTCTTGCTGCAGAGCATGGGCTCTAGGCACGCGGGCTCAGTAGCTGTGGCTTGCGGGCTCAAGAGCACAGGCTCAGCAGTTGTGGTTGCACGGGCTTAGGTGCTTCACGGCATGTGGGATCTTCCCGGACCAGGGTTCAAACCCGTGTCCCCTGCATTGGCAGGCGGGTTCTTAACTATTGCGCCTCCAGGGAAGCCCTGGGCCTCATTTTCTTAAGCTGGAGGTTTTCAACTGGTGTTCAGTGAAACCCTTTGGTGGGGGGAGGGGTAGAGGCAGGCTCTATTATTATTATTCTTATTTCTTAGCATTTGGAACATCTTTATAAATGTTGAACACTGCCATCTTCTAGCACTAACTTTCTATGGCCCTGAAAAATTCCACCAGAAAGCTCACTGATTGTTCCTATGAGATATTTATTTTCATCCAGTCATATTTTTCTTCTTCTTTTCTTCAAAGATAATAATTGTCAGGGAGCAGTGATTAGACAAGGTCCTCACACTTTATGTCTGGGAGATTAGGAATTCTCAGCTTAGCCCATCCAGTCTGGAAAGGTTTTCTGTAGTGAACGGCTGCTATAGGAGTGTGGTCAGGTGAAATCGGAACCAGGGCTGAAACCCCCATAGCACGGTCATCTTCCAAGACACGATGATACTTAGGCACAGCTTAGAAATCTGCAAGTTGCTCCTGACCCTCGACACTCGCCAGTCGTGAAATGTGCACTTCTGGAACTGGTCCCATGTTCTGCCTTCTGAAGTAGTTTTAATTAAAACAGACAGAGTCTGACATAAAAGGAACATAGAGAATTCGTAGAAAACCTAAACTGTGCTGTTAGAGGTGGCAGCATTTGCTAGTCTCCTTCTGGCTGTCGAGATGCTGTGAGTGCCATTGACCCAAAGGTCGCTATGACTTTGTCAGATAAAGCAGAGCCAAGACCATGAGTCCGATGGACCAGAGAGAGCAGTGTCCCAAACAATGCCCCCAAAGTGAATCTGCTGCAAAACGAGTAATGTGCCCAAACCATCCAGATGGCCCACTCTATCAGATCCACCCTAATCTACTGACTGAGTAAATAGTGACACCACGCATCTAGAACCTGCATTCTCCTCTTTCATCTCTGCCAAGTACTCTCTACCATGGGAGTACCCGAGGCCCTCAGTCTAGAACTTTCTCCTTGTTCACCAAAAAGTTTTATCTGGCGACAGAGAGACCTTGTGAACATGTAGGGGCTGGTAGACTTCCCCAAACCATCCTTAAGCCTCCTCTCAAAACCACGCGTTGACCTTCTCTTCCCTCTTCTCCTTCCTCCTCTGTCCACCCTCACGCTTACTCCTCGGGAGCCCCAACGTGTTTCACATATTCCTGCTCTTATCCTCCATCAGAAGACCTTTCTACGAATGCTGAGCATCTGGAAACAATCTCTCAGCAGTGTTGACACTTCAGCGCTCTTCTGAAGTTAAGAGGCAGATTTCTCAGGAAACATTTAAAAGGAGATTGGGTTCCACTGTTTTGAATTATGTGGAAAGAGGAACACAAAGTATTATAAAAGGCTGAGAGACATCCTAGGGTCAAAACTTCTTAAATAAATCTGATGACCTAGTTGGAACGTGGCACAAGTTGCCTTTCTGGCTTATTTATTTAAAACAATTGTGTGACATCACTGTTTAGTCACTAGTCTATGTTTACCCCCAAGGCAATTCCTGACGAATGGTGCCGCCAACCCTGAGATGCTGTTTCATATACAACAGGCATCGTGGTCTACTTTGCTCATGTGCAGAACACGCAGTTTTCTCACACAACAGGTTTTTTGTTTTATCCAATCAGTGAAACAGCGAACCCTCAGAAGGGAAATCATGTCTGGCAAATCACTATCCCTCTTAAAAGACACAGCTATTTAGATTTAAAGATAAAGTCTCCTTTAGCGTTAACTGCATCTTACAGGTTTTTTTCTTTGTTTAACTGAAATAACTTTCAAGCTTAAAAAAAATTACAAAAATAGTGTTAAAAAAAAAAACTCCTGTATGCGCTTCACCCAGATTCACCATTTCTGGGATAACATTTTGTTATTTCTCTCTGGATATCACCACCACCATCATCATTATCGTCATCATCTGATGCATTTGAGAATGTTTCATATGCCTGAATCCCTAAATATTTTAGTGCATATTTCTTAAGAACAAAGACGTTCATTCACAACGCAGTATAATTAGCAAAATCAAGAAATTTAATACGGTAGTATTATCTAATCTATAGACCTTATTCGCATTTTTCCAGTTATTCCCAAAATATCCAAAACAGCACTTTTTTTTTGGATGAGTTCTCGAGGTACTTTTGTTGTCATTGTGATGTGAGGTACTTCTGTTGTCATTTACTTCTTAAATATTTTATCATTTCAATTGTGAATTCCTCTTTAACCCGTGAGTTATTTAGAAGATTGCTTTACTAGTTTCCAAACATATGTTATAGTTATTATTGTTTTAAACTTCTTTTCATTGTTGATTTCAAATTTAATTGCACTATTGTCAGAGAACATGGCCTCTATCATATCCCTTTACATTTGTTGAGATGTCCTTTGTGATTTTCATAGGAGGTAAGATTATGTAAATATATGCTGTTGGGAATAAAGACTTTTTCCTGCATGTCTTGGAGATTTGTTGTTCAAACTTTTAAAATTCTTTCGAAGTTTTCACCTTACTTGGTCTCAGTAATCTATACTATGATTGTTGACTTGTTGATTTCTGCTTCTAATTCTCTCACTTAGGCTTTGTAGTTTTCAGAGATATGCTGTTAGGTACCTGCAGGTGCACGAATGCTACATTTTGGTGGATTGTCCCTTCTATGATTATGTAGTGTTTTTGTCTTAAATTCTATTTAGTCTGATATAATGTTAATGTGCCAGGTTTCTTTTTATTATTATTACATGGTACACCTTTTTAATTCCTTTATAGTCACACTTTCTCTTTTAGTGTTGTTTTAATTATGTCTCCTATAGGAGGCATATAGCTGGATTTTTAAAAAAATCTACTGTGATAACCATGTTAGTAGATACATATTTTATTGCAATATATTTGAACTTCTGCCCTGTTATTTTGGGTTTTCTCCCTACCATAATTTTTTTAGCTTTGTAAATTTCTCCTTTTCTATCTTCTACTCTACTAATAAGGTTTCCATATACTTTTAAATTTTAATAAATTAAAATTTTATTTTAATAAATACAAATTTATTTGTTGATTTTGGTGATTCCCTTTAATTTTTTAAACACACATAGTTAACCCTAAACTCTTCTAACAAAGGCTAAAGTTATTCAGAATTTCTATCCTTCTCTTTACTATTGCATAGCCCTCATAGACTGAGCATGGTTTTCCTTTCCTTCTATCTTAGTTTTGCAGTGTAGAGCTTGAATTTTACCCCTTTTAAATACTCCCCCTAAAAAAAAGCTTAATATGTGTGCCCTTATGGTCAATAATTAATTAAACTTACTGATAAATGTAGTCAATTTCTATTTTACCCTGATTTCTTATATTTCATGACTTGGGCTGACTTTTCTTCGTGAATACCATCCTTTAATATTTCTTTTCGTGGGGTTTTTGACTCTGTTCTTGTTGATAAGAAATCTGTCAATGCAGTTGTCACTTCTTTCTAGATAAGATAATATATGTTTCCTCTCTGGAAATTTCTGAGCTCTTCTGTTTAATGTTAGTGCTGTGCAGCTTTACTTCAATCTGTCTGGTAGGCATGGGTTTTTTAGCTGTCCATCTTAAAGCACTCCTTTGGTGTGAGGACTCTACTCTATTTTCAGTCATGGAAAAGTCTCTACTATCTATCTCTTCAAATCTTGCTTCCCTTATTGCCTTCTTCAGAACTCCTATTTACCACGTGTTGGAGCTATTCAAACTATGTTCCTTGTCCTTTTTTGTATTTTTTTTATCTCTGTCTTTGGATATGTAGGGGTAGATTCCTCAGTGCTGTTTTCCACTTCCATTAATTATCTATGTAATTGTGTTCAGCCTAGTGTTTATCCTATCTTTGAATTTTTAATTCAAATTATTATAATTTTCAGTTCCAAGATTTCAAATTGTTTATTTTCATGTTCACATAATCTTATTTCATTTCTGCCTACTTGTGTTTCTCATCTTGCTCTTTAAAAAAAGAAGCCAGTCCATTTTATTGCTTTGAATACTCGAAAACATGCTTATTTTAAAAATATTTTTCAGACTATTCTATAAAATAATTTTATTTGGAGTAAGTAATTTGTTGACTGACTATTAACATTAGATTTTTGAGGTGGGATTTAGAATTTTGGTTTGCAAGCTTTCCAAATTTTATTTAAAGCGAGTTTTACTTTTTTTCTCTTTCCCACCTCCTTCCAATAGTAGTTTTGCAGTTGCCTCACCTGGACCTGGAAACAGATGGGGCCCCCGTCTTCTGGAGAGATTTGGACACCTGAGATCTGGGCACTGAGCCAGCAGGTAGCTTTACTCATTTTCCATTCATGAGACTGGGTCCAAGTCCTCTCATTCCCCCAGGCTCAGGCTTTACCAAAAGCTATGATCCCAAATGATCAGATTCTAGTTAAATGATGAAGGTAAATCCAAAATTATTTCCTGGTACATTTGTTTAGAGAGATGAGAAAATGGTTGTATCAAGGTTTGGGGGCCTCAGGAACCAAAGGATGGAGTTACTATCACCTGAGATGGGGAAGATTGAGTGTTGGGCAGATGTTGGGGCAGGGAAAATCAGGAGTTCATCTGAGTTTGAGATTTCTGTTAGACACCCAAATGGAGATATTAAGTAGGCTGTTAGATATCTGCGCCTGGAGTTTGGAGAGAGATCTGAGCTAGAGAGTTAAACTGGAAGGGGTCAGAATTTGGATGACATTTAAAGCCATGAGCCCTGATAAGATCACAAAGGAGTGAATATGGACAGAGAACAGGACCAAGGACTGAATCTAAACATCCTCCAATATTAAGAGTTTGGGAAGAAGAGGGAAACCTTTAGAAAGGAAACAGAAAAGTGGCCAGTGAAGTAGGAGTGAAACCAGTCTAAGGGGATCACCCCTACCAAAGTCTGCTTAGTAAAATGAGGACTGAGAACTGACCATTGGTTTTAGCAAAGTCAGTAGGGGAGGCGGGGTGGGGGGAGATACCTGAGTGATAATACTTAGTAAGTATGTATAAGCCTCCTTTCATGAGCTGGCAAAAGTGAGGGCATTATCTACCCCCACCAGCTCCTGGCTTCAAGCAGTAAACTGGCTTTTATTCCCTGCTTCAGGTGGAACTCTTTAACTCCCTTTACTCTGCAGACACCAAGCTCCCAGCGACCTCTCCCTGCTTTCATTCTGGGAGCAATGTAGATTTCTGGTTGCAGAGATGTTCATCCATGAGCCAGCTTTACAGTTTTTATTTTCTGTTGCATCTCTTATTACTATGAGTTTAAAGCACCAAAATTGTATCAAAGCGTAAATTTGTAGAGCCATGTTGACTAACTGGAAGCTCCTTAGACTCTTCAAACATCTGAACATTTTGGATGGTGTGTTGGTTAACCATTTCTATGGGACAAACCATCCCAAAACTTAATAGATTAAAACAGCAACTGTTTACTTAACTCATGATTCTGCAAATCAGCAATTTAGGGTGGATCAGCTGTACATTCTTCCAGTCTTTACTTGATTCTTTCATGCATCCGCGGTCAGCTACAGGTCAGCTAAGGAGCTCTGCACCTGAGGAAGTAACTGGTTGTCAGCTAACGCCAACAGGGCTGACAGGGTTGACTTGGCCATGTGGTCATTCACTATCTAGCAGGCTTGCTCAAGCTTGTTCGCTGGTGGCTGAGCAGAGTTCTAAGAGAGAGAATAGGAACTCACAAACCTCTTAAGGGCTAGGCTTAGGAAGGGCACAACATCACTTCTGCTGTGATTTATTGGTCAAAGCTGGTCACATGGTCAGCCCACACTTAAAGGGTGGGAAAACGGATTCCGTCTCTTAATGGGAGGAGATGGTAAGCCACATTGCAAAGGAGCATGGATACAAGGAAGAGAATGATTTTGGCCATTTTTGCAAACAATGTACTACCAATGGAGTATGAAAAGTCAAATTATTGTGGGATTAATTTCGGTTAAATATAAGGAGAAAATACATCAACAGTAGAGCCTACGAGTAATTTCTGAGGGTAGAGGAGGTAATGGTAGAGGCTCTGCATCGGATTCAGGACAACCAGTTGAGTATTTGCCGTAATCAAGGTTTGAGCTGGGAGCCATGGGAAAGTCACAGAGGAAGGGCTTCCTGCTTTTCAAGTAGTGATTACTTGAATAAAGAGTGCAGGGCAGACCTCCAGCTCTATAACAAGGCAGAATAGTAATGCGTTGAGATGACTGGACAAGGGAAATCTTCGGACTGAGGTAGACTTCAAGTGTAGGCTGAGAGCAGGAAGCCATGGAAAGATTAAAGACTCAAAAGAGACAAAGATTATAGGCGGTGGTTGCACTTTGGCCAGCACCCTTATTTAACTGGTAGAGGCCAAAAAGCTCAGGAAACAAAGGAAAAAAGAAAAAGAATCCAAGTTCTCCCAACTAATTTTTTTTAAGTTAAACCAGAAGGAATTTATTGCTTTTAACTTAAAGAATACTTGTATCAACAAGAATTCTGTACACCTCAGCAAAGATGGGTCCTAGCTTGTGGTAGCTCTTGCAGATTTTCAGGGTGTTAGCAAGACACCCCCTTCATACCATAGCCATCCGATTTTTTTTTTTTTTACATCTTTATTGGAGTATAATCGCTTTACAATGGTGTGTTAGTTTCTGCTTTGTAACAAAGTGAATCAGTTATACATATACATATGTTCCCATATCTCTTCCCTCTTGCGTCTCCCTCCCTCCCACCCTCCCTATCCCACCCCTTGTTGGTGTTCTCAGTGCCCAGGCCAAATGAGGCCAGGAAGAAAGCCCAATGGCTGGTGCTCAGAGGGCATTGACCTGTGGGTCCTTAGTCCCTGACTCCAGAAATCCCAAGAGTTTCTTTTTTGTGGAATTAGCTTGTTCTATAGAACTTAAGGCCCCACTGAAAATGTCCTTTGGCCACTTTTTCATCTGTCTACACCACCCAGTGATTTTTTTCAGGCTTTCAAACTTCAACTCAAATTTTGATTCACAGAAGTTATTGGCTTTTCTGACTAATTCTTAGGTTGAAGGCAGGATGTGGGCTGGTCTTCAATGTGTCTTAAAGGGCCTGAGGACCATGGCCCACCAAGGGAGCCAGTTCTATCCAACCTGTTGCTCCTCACCAAGCTTTTGTTCTATTTGGAAACCACTAGAACTCCACCCACTGGAGCAAAGTGAATCTGGCACAGGTAAGCCAGGCATTCCCATAATGCTCAGTGTTTTTACCAAGGGTGGAGACAGATGATGCAGAGATTAGTCAATCATCCCAATACAAATACTAGTGAACATTTTTGGAAATAAATGGGAAATATTTAACAATTGTGTTATTTATACTTCTATCCCTGAAATAAATTCAATCCAATGCTGCATTATGCGTATGGATTTTTGTTACATGATAGATTCTATTTTGAACTCAGGGAACAGTGAAGAGATGGAAACAAATATATTTAAGTGCTACCCTGCTTTAGACACTATGCTTTATTTTTGCTCATTCACCACATCTAATCAATTCCCCTTTCAGTTCTGACTCTTTGATATTTCTAGGATCCAATCCCTTCTCTGCATTCCCACTGCCACTACCTTAATTTGCAACCTAATCATCTTCCAGTTGGGTATTGTAAAAGCCTCTGTTATGGACTGAATTGTGTCCTCCCCCCAAATTTTTACTTTGAAGTCTTAACACCCAGTACTGCAGAATGTGACTGTATTTGGAGATAGGGCCCTCAAAGGGGCAACTAAGGTAAAATGAGGTCATATCAGTGATCCCTAATCCAATATGACTGGTGTCCCTATAAGAAGAGGAGATGAGAACACGACATGCACAGAGGGAAGACCCCATGAAGACAGAGGGAGATGACAGCTACCTACAAGCCAAGGAAAGAGGCTTCAGAAGAAACCAACCCTACTGGCACTTTGATCTCTAACTTCTAGCCTCCAGAACCATGAGAAAATTAATTTCTGTTGTTTAAGCCACTCAGTCTGTGTTATTTTGTTATGGCAGCCCTAGCAGACCAATATAGCTTTCTATCTGGGTTCCCTCTCAAGTCACTTCTAAAAGTGGAATTATCTATCTCAATCACTAGCCTGACTGTCCCTTGCCTGCTAAAATCCTTCAGTAGCACCTCACCTCTCACTTAGTGTTTTCCACATTAAGTTTTCTGGAACAATAGTTCTATATTGTGTAAGTTGTGTAAGTCTGGGAACTCTGCAAGTTCCCAGCTTGAGGAGTCAGTGTACATTTGCATTGGGTTGGCCAAAAAGTTCGTTCAGGTTTTTCCTTATGCAAACAAAACCCCGAACGAACTTTTTGGCCAACCCAACATGTTAAAGGCTCTGAGAAGTTTTATAGTCAAAAAACCTGGTTAACTTGGTTTCACCTAGTGTTTACCAGATTT
Source organism: Grampus griseus (assembly GCF_964374135.1). Taxonomy (NCBI): domain Eukaryota; kingdom Metazoa; phylum Chordata; class Mammalia; order Artiodactyla; family Delphinidae; genus Grampus; species Grampus griseus. The sequence goes on along the minus strand of NC_139018.1, from coordinate 39,845,266 downwards.
ATTTGACTATGGAAATTTTTTTCTTGGTATAATACCCATTATATCCACTGCAACTTGTGTTCTATAATACAAACTAGGAAATGCTGCCATATACAATCAATACTTTGGCATGTCATGCAGAATGAGGGCCACCAGATTTATTTATTATTATTTTTTAACATCTTTATTGGAGTATAATTGGTTTACAGTGGTGTGTTAGTTTCTGTTGTATAACAAAGTGAAGTAGCTATATATATACGTATATCCCCATATCTCCTCCCTCTTGCGTCTCCCTCCCTCCCACCCCTCTAGGTGGTCATAAAGCACCGAGCTGATGGGCCACCAGATTTACCAAACAAAAATACAGGATGCCTCGCTGAATTTGAATTTCAGATAAGTCTAAAAAATTATTTGTTGTTTATCTGAAATTCAAATTAACTGGGTGTCTTGTATTTTGTCTGGAAATCCTATACAGAACCCTTTGTGACCTATTATACGGTGCACAGACTGAACCAAAATGAATTTGATAAGAATTTTTTTCTCCATTTAACATACTCGGAAAGGATGAAGCCAAGGTCGATGCTTGGCTTTCAGTTGGATTCCTTCAATTTGCCACCAACCCTTGTTCCCTTAAAGCAGTGTCTTTCCATCCTGGCTGCATATTAGAATAAGTTGAGGAGATTTAAAAAGATACCTACACCCCATCCCAAACCAAGTGACTGAGAATTGGGGGGTTGCTGGGTGGGGAGTTTGAAAGGCAGGGCCAGGAGGAAAGTGAGGCAAATGGGGCCTCCAGGTAGCAAGATTTAAGGTGGCCCTCACTCTCAGGGCTGACCCTGTACTTGCACAACCCCTGCTGGCCTCACCCCGGTCAGACCCTGTTAAAAGAAGTAGGTGCAGGATTGTGGAGAAGAACTTGCAGGGGGGTTCTGAGCTGCCCTGAGTCCCATCTCCACATCTTGTTGCTTTACAAGGAAATGTCAACATTTTTGAGCAACTGGACATGAGCTCCAGCCCATAAGCATGAGTCAGGAGAGGCTTCAGCAGGCCAGGTTTTCCTGAAATGTAAACTTGCAGCTGACTCCAGTTTCCTCTAGAAAGCCACTCCTAAAAGTTACAAAATGCTTGGGTTCCTCATTCTTTTTCCGTCCAGGCTGGTGATGTTTGAGTAGCCGCTAGTCCCTGGCAACTGTTTTGTATTCAAGAATTGTTTTAACTTTCTGAAAATGGAATGAAAGTATACGCTTCATTTTTCTCACCAAGGTTTTACAGATGCTTATCCCCACTCACTCTCCCTCCTCCTCCTTGCTTTTTTGTCAGTGATTTCACACCCCATCCCTGGCAGTCTGGTCACAAAGGCACATGTTAATCCTCACTGGAGGTAGCACTAGGACAGCTCTGGACCTGTCCCTTCCTTCACTGGCCTCTGAGTTCTGTGATGTGTGAGTGCTCTGCCCCTGCCTCATTGTTACTGGCTGATGGGCACATCCTTAACTGCTGATTCCCAGAGGCTCTGAAAGTTTTAAAACACCAGGGAAAGAAACTTTGTAATTTTCCAGTGCTGGGAAAAGATGGGAGTGGTTGATGGGAGCTCCCCACGGAGCCAAAATTAACTTCTTTCTATTGTGATAAGTGAATGATTTTCAGGGATGTTCTTCTTATAATTGGATTCAAAACCTACCTCCTCAGAGGCAAATTTGGAAGAGAAAAATACAAGGGAAAGGGTCAGATAAGGCAAAGTTTGCGACAATTTCCTGGTAATATCAAGATCACGGAATCCTGTGGGTGTATCTCACTTGGGTATTAGCCCTGTCCCTGTAAAGTTCACATAAATGGAATTTTTAAAAAATTAAATCATTGTAACTGCATAGGAAAGATTGCTAAATGAAGGAAGCCCAAAGGGCCATACTATATAAAGTGAATGGTCTTTACATAATGCATACATCCCTCCCACACATATACACTGATTTTTTTTTTTTTTTTTTTTTTTTTTTTTGCGGTACGCGGATCTCTCACCGTTGTGGCCTCTCCCCTTGTGGAGCACAGGTTCCGGACACGCAGGCCCAGTGGCCATGGCTCACCGGCCCAGCTGCTCCATGGCATGTGGGATCCTCCCGGATCGGGGCACGAACCCATGTCCCCTGCATCGGCAGGCGGACTCTCAACCACCGCGCCACCAGGGAAGCCCTACACTGATATTTTTTATAAGCTTGCAATTTCTCGCAAGCTGGATTTTCATGAGGTAGGGGTGCCTGTTACTTATAATGATGACTGGTCTGAGGTCACAGCTGTTCTCTGAACCAACTTTTCATAATGCTCTCTGAGGAGTATGAACAGCTACCAGGGTTCTATGGGAAATTTTAGCTGAGAAAATCATTCCTGTGGGTAAGCTAACCCAGAATCCTCCTGGCCTACCTCCAGACTGATGTGGACTCTGGGGTGCCCAGAAAAATTGTCAATGATTGGACATTGGAAGAGTCGATGGGGGACACGCTGAGGCTAAATGTTGCCAAATGCAACAAGAACAGCAGTGTGGTGTAATGGATAGAATCATAAGCTCTGTGGCCAGACTGCTCTGCCTCTGCCCCTGTCCTCTAGCTGGGTGACTGCCTGAACCTCAGTATACTCATCTGTAGAATGGGGTGATATCATGGTACCTACCTCAAGGGAGCACCTAGCAGACAGTAAGTGCTCATAAAGTATTAGCTATTTTTAAACCGCCTGGTTTAGCTCTAGTCAGATAGGAGAGAAAAAAATCGAAAGACCAAAGATGCTTATGGCTACTGGGTGCTGGTCTATGCCAGGTACATGCTTTTATTTAATCTATGTGTCTCTCACTCATGAAGGCACTAATGTTATCCCTACTTCTCAATGAAAACTAAAGTTCAGAGAGGCTAAGCAATTTTCCTAATGTCACACAGCAGATAAGGGGCAAAGCAGATATCTGAGGCCAGTGTTATGGCTCTTTGCATCTGTCTCAGGCCTGAGGAGACCAAAGCCTGAAAGTGACTTCAAAGATGATGGCTTAGGGCTTGGAGGGTTTTGGGATTTAAAAGTAAAACTAGTTCAGGAAGTTACATCAAGGAAAGAAGGAAGGGAAATTCTTTTATTTATTTCACAAAGATTTATGAGAATCTACAGTGTGCTGGCACTCCAGTTACAGAGGTGACTAAGGCCTCACCCCTGACCTTAATGCCCAGTGGGGGAGACAGTCAACGTAAAACTACAAAAAACACCAGCCAGTGTTAGGATTTAGGTGTGAAGAATGTGCTATTGGATCCCTAAGTGAAAAATGACCAACTTTATCTGAGGAAGGTTTCAAAGGGAGGTGACGGCTTTACAATTATTATCTTATTCACTCCCCCTCGTACTTGGGCAGGTGGGCAATATTATTACCCTGGGGCAGGGACAGCTAGTTACCAGGATCTAAAGCCCCTTCGTACTTATGAAGAGAACCCTGACTGCCTTGGGTAGGCAATATGGCCAGCTCCAAGTCTACTTTTTCCAGACTCCTTTGCAGGCAACTCTGGCCCATTAAATGGAAGCAGAGGTCATTGGGTTAGACCTCCAAAAAGGCTTCTTAAAGAGGGTAAGGGCTGCTTACATGGGCTTTTTCTTGCTCTTTTCCCCTGCTTCCTGCCTAGAGTACAGATTTGATGGCTAAGGCTCCAACACTAACTTGTGATCTTGAGAAAGGAGACCTCAAGCTAAAGGTGGCAGGGCAGGAGGACAGAAGGAGCCCAAGTCCCTGATGACAATGACTTGCCGTCCCAGCCTCAGACTGTCTCCCTCCAGACTTGTTTGTTTAAAGGAAGGCAAAACAAACTTTTATCTTATTTAAGCCTGTGTTGTTTTTGGTCATTGTTATTAGCATCTGACCCAGTGCCCAACTGGCATGAGGCCCTGGGGCTATTAGGTGGTGGTGCCGGGATCTGAACTCAAGCAGCCTGACTCTCCAACCCACATTCTTATCCACTGTTGGGGCAAGCCTGTGGGCCTAGGGCAACCCAATAGCCTAGAGAGTTTCCTTGAAATTTTAATCCCTTTTGTCAACTATTCGGCCCTGGCATCAAGTACCTGTTCTGTATCTAAGCAGCACTGAATAATGTATGTTAAACGAGTACAGCAAATAACTGCCCCTCGACCATTTCCCCAAGGAAAATGTTTTTCTGAGGGGTTGTAGAATGATCCTTGCTTCTCCCAGGCCAGCATCCGTATGAAGCTTGTGAGAAATCTGAAGTGCTTTGACATGTTGAAAGAAGGGGAATGATAAACTAGAAATGGTAGATAATGAAAACTTAAAGATATAGACAAGCCTCATTTAGTTAAGTAGGATTCTTTTCATGGTGAAGCAAAATTGTATAATTTTTTGTAGGAAACACTAAAAGTATAATGAAATGGGCTGAAAGCAAGAGTTGCTATCCCAAGTGCTTTTTAAATTTATTTTTTACTGATTACAAAAATATCAAATATGACTTTGTATAACTCCTTCTATGCATAAAAACACACTAAATATATATTTTATATATGAGCTTATGGTGTATATACTATTTTGCAACATTTACTTTTTTCACTTAACATATTTTGGCCATTTCCCCATGTCTTGCCTTTAAATTAACTTGGCTCTGTTTAAAGCAGCGGAGTATCCTTTACCCCAATGCCCTCTTTTAAAAAAAAACGTGTTTGGCTGTATCTCTGACCTTGCACTGTAAAGTGTCATCAGGTGTTTATAAGAGGCGGTTGATGAGAAGGGCATCAGAGATTAACTCGCCCCCAGCTGGAGTCAGCTGGGCTCTGGAGTAGTCAGGCTGAAAAGTGTCTGGCTCTAGAAAGAAAAATATTCTGGATCAATGTTTTGTGGGTAGAAACTGCTGAGGCTCCGAGTCACAGCAAACAACTTAGGCCTGTCAGGATGGTCGATAAGCTTCTAGGATCCCTGATGAAAGCTCCCTCTGACCCCTTCCTGGCATCTGCAGGTCTGGGGATGGGATGGGGGAGACTGACTAAGAAGCAGGTATCATCTGCAGCCCCACAGAGAATCGGTTCTTTGACTGGCCTTCTCCTGGAGCATTGAGAGACTGTGGGGTGCTGGGCACTTACCGTTTTGGACTCAGGTATTAGAGAGAAAATGGTCCAAAAAGGAAGCCAGCAGGTGTGGCCTCTACCCTGGGCGAGTTTAAGCTCTAGATGGGGAGATGAATGCTATGAATCTCACTCCCACCACCACCCCTAAATCAAACATACTCACTGTCCACAGGATTATCCCAAACCCACCCATCAGCCCACTCCGCTACTGTAACCTGAGCTTCTCAGTTGAGCCCGAGAAGACAGGTGCGGGGGGCGGGGCGGGGGAAGCGAGTTAATCAGCAAGCAGGGCTTTGAAAGAGGAAAGGAGACCCAGAAGTCAGAGCCCCTGGCGGCTCAGATGCACATACCTGTGGCAGAGGTGTAGGCTGTGGCTGTGAGGTGGAGTGTGGAGAGGTGAAGGAGATCCACAAGGAGATTAATTCAGGCAGGAAGGAGAGCTCAAGGTGGAAGATAAGAAGCTTGGGGAATGGGCAGGGAAAAGAGCGGAGGTGTGAGAGACTTTTGAACCTCCACTGAGGAGATTGACTTGGATAGATGGGCAACAGGGAGCAGCTGTGCCTTGGGACGAGGCATCCTTGAAGAAAGCCAGGCAGGCCACAGCTGCACCTGCTGGGCCCATTCACTCCCTACACCTGGAAGGAAGCAGCTCCACGAGGAACCTCACCAGCCCCTCTCTTGTGCAGGCTGGGTAATAGGCGCCCACGCTTCAGCCAGTGTAATTATTTCATTGGCAGAGTGGTTCAGGATGTTCTAGCTGTCCAGCTGGCCCAACTAGTATTTCTCGCTCCAAGATGGCAAAACAGCTGGGCCTGCCTTCCAGTCCACAGTGTCAGTGCCCTCCAGGCAGAGACCCCCAGGATCACTGGAGTTGAACAATGTTGGGTCCACAGATTAGTTGCAGTGAGGGAGGGCACATGCCAGGGGAGCCATGGGGCATCTCAATAAGAGGATATGACAAAGACCTTACAGGAGCCACATGGAGGCAACTAGAGATTATCATACTAAGTGAAGGAAGTCAGAAAGAGAAAGACAAATACCATATGATATCACTTATATGTGGAATCTAAAATATGACGCAAATGAACCTGTCTATGAAACAGAAACAGAATCACGGACATAGAGAACAGACTGGTGGTTGCCAAGGGGGAAGGGGTTGCGGGAAAGATGGAGTGGGAGGTTGGGATTAGCAGATGTAAGCTTTTATATAGAGAATGGATAAACAACAAGGTCCTACTGTATGGCACAGGGAACTATATTCAATATCCTCTGATAAACCATAATGGAAAAGAATATTTTAAAAAAGAATGTATATATATATATGTATAACTGAATCACTTTGCGGTATAGCAGTAATTAACACAACATTGTAAATCAACTATACTTCAATAAAAAATATTGATTGAAAAAAAGGATTTAGGCTCAGGTTTGGTGATTTGGGGGAGGGTTCAAAGCAGGGCGACTTGCTCTGGAATGGGTGTTATCAAGAAGCAGGGGTAATTCCATGATGGGGTATCTAAATCATTCTTACCTAGAAGGCAAGGAGGAATGAGACAAGCCTCAGGCTATAAATAGTAAAGAAACAGCAGTCACTCAAACTAGCCAGGAAAGGGACATCTTTGGTCATTTTTGTGGTTTAGACAGTGTTCTTATTTTTGTCTGGGTTCAGGTGTGATTATGAAGTAATCCTATTTTTGTTTTGCTCCCTCATGGTCACAGAGCGGCCTTGTCTGATGTCCTATGGAAACATTTATGTTTAGTAGGAGAACACCATGACCCCACTGTGGGTACCAGGTTGGGTCCTGGCTCTTGGGATTGCTTTCTCTTTCTCAGTAAGAAACAAGGCCCATGTCTAAAGGCAGCCAGGAACCCTGGACAGAAAAGAATCTGAGGGCTCGCAATGCTCATGTCTAAGCAGAAGCTCCTCCTGGAGGGCTGGAGGAGAGCCCTGGGAAGCCAGATGTTCATGTTGTAAGGCTGCCCCTAGCCCACTCATTCAGCCGTCAACAAACATTTACTGAACAGCTAATATACTTGGGCACTTGAGACAGAGCTGTGAGCCAGAGAGTCCTCCTGGAGTGTCCACGTTAGTGAGAAGCCCACACAATGTGAGTGAACAATAAAGAAGATAGTCTCGGGTAGTGATGGGTGTTATAAAGAAAGTAAAGGTAGTTGATGGAGTAGAGAATGACTGGGGGAGGGGGTACCATTTTGGAGAGGTGGTCAGTTACACCCTCTCTGAGGAGATGATGAGAAGGTACCATGTGAAATTCTGGGGTGAGAGTATTTTGAGCAGATCAAACAGGAAGTGCCAAGGCTTCTAGAAACAGGAGGAAGGTGCATGTCTCTGCGGTGTGGCGAGTGAGCGTGAGATGGGCCAAGACGAGGTCAGGGAGGTAGGCTGGGTCAGGGAGTCTGGGTTTTCTTCCCCGTGTCCTGGAGGCGATTAGAAGATCTCCTCTGAGACAGCAGAGGTGTGCAGCTTATTGACGTCTCTCTGCACACCAAGGTCTGTCTTACCTACTGCAGCCCTTCCCTCCAGGCCTGGGGTTTAGGATACACCAGAAATAGCCTGATCTTCTCCTTACCTGCTAAGGCCAATCATTGTTTAGAAGCGTGTGTTAGTTTCCTATTGCTGCTGCACAAAAGCCACAACTTAGTAGCTTAAAACAGCACATTTTTATTACAGTTGTGGAGGTCAGAAATCCTAAAATCAAGATGTTAGCAGGGCTGTGTTCCTTTTGAGGCAGAATCTGTTTCTTCTGGATGTACCTGTTTCTTTTAGAGGCCACCTGCATTCCTTGGCTTGTGGCCCTTCTTCTAGCTTCAAAGCTGACAGCATAGCACCTTCAAATCTCTCTCTCTGTGACCACTACTTCTACCATCGCAGCTCATTCTCTGACTCTGTTCCTCCTTCTCTTATAAGGACCCTTGTGATTATATTGGGCCCAGCCAGATCATTCAGGATAATCTCCCTATCTCAAGGTGCTTTAGTTAATCACATCTGCAATTGAAAAATTACGTTTTGCTATGTAAGGCAACATACTCACAGGTGTGAGAGATTAGGACTTAACACATCTTTGGAGAGCCATTCTGTCTATCACAGGTAGTCACCTAGACAGCAGAGAATGAAATCTGGCCCAAGCCATTCTACTAGTTGGATGTGTCATTAAACTACTGTGGGTCTGTTTACTTGCTGTAAAAATAGGATGAATACTTGCCGCATCTACTTCAAGAAGTTGTTGTGAGTATCACGTGAATTAAGGTAGCATATTCGAAAAAATAAGAAATGCCATAAAATATAAAGGGTGATTATGAAGTATTACCAAGCCTATGAAACATGGGTACAAAAGCAATGTTATATCTTAATATAAAACACTGGAATTAAAAGAGCTGTGTTTGAGTTCTGCTCTCCAAAATACTTGCTGTTACCTTGAACAAGTCACTTAATATCTTTGGGTTTTATTGTGTATAAAATTTGGAAAATGCTATATTCTCATTAATATTATTGTAGAGTTTAAATTAAGTAACATTGGCAGTGGCTCTTTGTGAAATGCTACACAAATGGTGTTTGTTAAATATTCCACAGGCAGCCACCCAAATACTTCTTCCTCGATGCATGATGAATCCAGGTAACAGGGACGTACCTGTCAGACCGATGCCAACAGGTTTTGAATCTCCACTGTATGAAGTGAAAGAGAAATGAAGAGGAGGTAGTAAATAAGGGCCTCTCTCTTCCCTCTCCCTTCAGCTACTGAGGGGCCCGAAGGCAGCAGGAAGAAACTATGGCATCTAAAATGGTTATTCAGGAAAATGCAAAGTATGCCTATTGAGAATATAGAATCTTCCTGCAATGAACAGGTTTAGGTTGAGGCCGACTTTCTCTGGAAGAATCATCTCTGGTCATGTTTTAGACATTAAAATAAGTTACTCAAGAGCTGCCTTATTCATTCAGCACCTATTACCTAACCATGAGCATAGCACTTGTGGGCTATGTGAGCATAGGTGGGTCTATAGCACCCTATAGCTATAGCACATAACTATAGACCCACAAATATTTATTCAGCACACCATTTCTGAGCACTGAACTACGCGCAAAACACTTTCCTTGGTGCTGGGGACAGAGTGGGAGGTGAAGACAGAAAACCTCCCTGCCCTCGTGGAGCTTGTAAGTTAAGGAAATGAACATTAATCAAACACTTCCACAAACGAATGTAAAAGTACAACCAAAACTCCTCCAAGGCAAGGTTCATGGTGCCAGGGGAGCTTACCATGAGGGTCCTAACTTGGCCTCCAAAAGGTAACAGTTGAGCTGAGATCGGAAGGCTGAGCAAGTGTGTTTAGAGGAAAACGAAGGGAAGAGTTTCCCAGGCTGAGGGAACAGTGTGTACCAAGGCAAAGAGGAAGCATGGGATGAGGAAGCATGAAGACCTAAGAGAAGGCCAGCATGGCTGGACTCCGCGAGTGAAAGGTACAGTGGTCAGCATAGAGAGCTGGGCAGGGTAGCTCCAGCCACAAGGGTCATTATGTGGGCACACATGGTGACTGACAAAGTCAGGACACAGTGTTTTACCAAGTTCCAGGTTTTGTTTTTATTTTAATGTTCCCAGGAGTATCCTATCATTGCATTTCCATAACCTGAAAAATCCTTTAAATGTGTAATAATAAATTACATAATTCTCACTAGGATAAGAGAGGCATATTAAGTCACCTTGTGTAGGTACATGAAGGATACCCTGCAAACTGGCTCCAAGACAGGATGCAAAGACCAGACCAGATACTATGGAAGCTCACTGTTAACAACTCTTGTCTCACTCTTGTGCTTTCCCACGCACCTCACACAATGATTACTCTTGACTCCCACAAAAGCATTTTAACAGTGGGGAAGATGTCCAATGACTTGATTTACATCCCATAGGTACAGAGGGGACACTTGAACCCACATTCACTGCTTCTAGATTGAAACGGTTTTTCCCACAGACCACCCACTGAGTCACCTACAAACTCTCTCTGACCTTCTTAACGTCACAGAACTCTAGAATTTTCCAAGTTGCAGTGAAACTTGACCATCAACCAACCTGTTGAATTCTCTCATTTGGAAATTGCAGGAAGTTTGAAAAACATGAGAAGGCATAATATTTCAGAAAAAGACTGAAAGTGGTACATTCCACTAAAGGAAGAGGGAAGTCATTACCTGGTTCTGTCTAGTGACTCACTGTTGGCTCCCTGGCACACACCATGCAACAGAAAGACTCTGCTCCCATCACTAGGGTAGCTGTGACCTTAGAAGGCCCATCACTTTCCTCGGGTACCTTCTGTTTTCTCACTATAAAATAAAAACATAAAGTGACTACAGCTGATGATAACAAATCATCTTACATCATAACCCAGCACACACACACACACACACACACACACACACACACACACACACACACACAACTGAAACAAAAGTTCCAAGAATCTGTACTTAGCCTTGCTATTGGGTTGGCCAAAAACGTTCATTTGGGTTTATTCTGTAACATTGAAAAACCCGAACAAACTTTTTGTCCAACCCAATAGAACAATATAAGCTTTTCTATTCTACTTTTTCAAAAAAAAAAGGTCTTTGCAATACCCTAAATTGATGTTACTACCCACTAGAATTTGAAATCCTCGGGTTGACAAACTCTGGACTGGATACCCTCTGAGGCACCTTCCGGCCCTAGTTTCCTGACATTCCTCAGGGCTGCCCAGAGCCTCTGTGAGGTTTCTTCCTAGCAAGGTAAGTGGCTAGCTCTCCCTGGACCTGGCAGCTCCACTGGTGACTTGGAGTTCTTCGGCCTCACCAAGGGGCATTGGCCTTGTGGCAGTTTATCCCTGCATGGATAAACTAACACGGAACATGGCCTTTGGGTCACAGACAGCTGAGATCTGGTGGAGCAAGATCTATATTCAAACTGCTGAGCTAGAGAACTTGGCCAGTCTCTGCCATCTCCCAGCCCAGATGCCGACACACCACACGCACCGCATACACGTACCACGCACCTTACCCACGCACATACACCACACAGTTGTCCACACGCACTCACCATACACACCACACATGCACACAGACCCCCCACACACTTTATACATGTATGCATACCTTGTGTACACACACACACTCACCATATACTGCATACATCCCACACAACACGCACGTGCACATACGGACCACACACACACTGACACTTCAACAATGACACCACTGAAGCACTTTGTTTTTACAAACGGTACTCTTTTTAAAAAATCAAATAATATTATATGGTGTTTCAATTATAATTTCTTTCAACTTTAATTACATTTTCACTTTAGGAGTGCTCATTTTTAATGTTCTATTGTTAATTCTTCTACTAGTTTGTAATCACTTAACACTATATTCATGTTTATATCTCTAACAACTTCCACATTTCCTTCATGTTTTGAAAGAGGCTTATCAATGTGTGCTTTTGAAAAGTACTGAACATGTTGTTTCACTGATGGTTTAAATGTTACGAATTCTGAATATTTTAAACCATAATAACAGTATCAGTATCGCAAAATCCTGGTATCACCATTTTGCCTTGGAATTGCCATCACCCACAAGGAGCTGGAGAGAGTACTGGTTCTCATGCCCCCGTGACGATTCTGAAGCTGCTTTCAGCGCCTCGCCCAGTGCTGGCATCTGGAAAGCTCTTAGGAAAGGTCTGGTGAGAGAGTGGCTGAAAAGGAGAAAGCGGGGGAGGCAGGGGGAAGAGGAAAAGAGAAAAAGAAAAAAGAAGAGAGAGAAAGGTAAAAGAAGAAGGGGAGGGAGTGAGCCGTGAGTGGGGCAGCTAAAGAGAGTGAATGAGATAGACAGAAAGGAAAACGGTATATTGCGTCTGCCTTAGATTTCTTTCCTTATGGAAAATGGAAATCAAAGACCATTTCCATGACGTATCTCGTTCAAAATATTATTTCTGGAACCCACCTGGTGAAGTGGCAATTTTGTAGGATGTTCATGGAAAATTCAGCTTTCCATCTGCTAGAGGAAGCAAATCTTGCTGAGACATTTGACAGACACACAGTTGTTTAGTCTTGGACATGCACTTTGCCATGGTAACAAAAGCCATGTCACGGAAATACATGCATCACCCATTTAAATGGTTTTCTTTTCATCTCTACAGATCATAAGTGAATTTTGGAAGGAAGGATAGGGTTTTATTGTTTCTCCTAACGATAAAAATTTTTAAATGCTCATTATTTTTGAATGATCAGAAGATACAGATAAGTATAAACAAGAAAATAAAGATTACCTATTAGTCAAAACATCCGGAGACGATAGTTATTAACATTTGGTGTTCCAAATTTTATTTTTAATACACAAAATATAGCTATATATGATCATATATATACTCCGTTACATAATCTTTTGTCTCACTTAATATGTTGAGGACATCTCTGTCCATTTTTTTTACGTTATTACACAGCTTTCTGTTCCCCTATGGACAAATATTTAGGTTTGCCAATCTTTGGTTATTTTAAATGACACACTAAAAAACATTCTTATGCAGGCATTTTTGTGCATTTATCCAGTTATTTCCTTAGGATATATTCTTAGGTGTAAGCATTTAAATGTCAATATGCACATTTTAAAATGCTATATCAATTTGCCAAATTGCCCTCCAGAAACTTTGAACCAATTTATATTCCCTTTAAAGTGTATGAAAATACCGGTTATCTCACACCCTCATCAACACTAGTTATTATCATTCTTTTCAAACTTTTCCAGTTTTATAGGTTAAAAGGCACTTTCATTTTTATTTTAATTGGCATTTCGTTTATTACTAGTGAGGTAAAATAATTTTCACAGTCTTTTGGCTATTTGCATTTCTCCTTTTTTGTGTAACTTGCCTGACCATGTTTCAGCTGTAGTTTTCTAATGCATTTTTTGTCTTTTCCTTAATTTCTGAGTTCTTCATAACTCAAAAACATTAACCCTTTCCTGCCATATATGTTGTGAATTCTTTTTTTCAGTTTTTCATAACTTTGAATATGTAATTAAGACATACAGAGGTTTTGTTTTGTTTTAAGGAACCAATATACCTATAATTCTCTTGTTGTTTCTTACTTTTGACTCATGGTTAGAAGAGTATCCCTCATTCCAAGATTATATATACTTTTTTAACCTGTGTTTTTTCTGTCCTCTTTTGTTTTTTACATTTATATTTTTAAGTCACCTGGGATTGATTTGATTTGTAGCATGAGGCAGGGATCTAGATTTTTTTCCTAACTTGCTAATGAGTTGTTTCATTAACGCTCGGACTAAAGAGTCCATATTTTTCCTATTGATTTGAAATATCTTGTTTACCATACTCTAAATTCTTACAGACACCTGAGCTCTTCCGTTACTTGCTTTTTCTAGTCTTCTTAAGCCCTAAATCCACGTATGTTAAGTCTTTTAGAACTATCTATCACTTTAACTATCTAGATTGAAAGTTCTTATTCCACAGACTCCGTAAGGTGGTTGAATAATGGATGCTACTTTTAATAGAAAGAACAAGGTCTATTTCCGTCCTTAGGAGCTATGGGAAAGGAGAGAGTTTTCCTCCTAGGTCATAGAGTTTCAAAATGGAAAGACATAGACTGTCTGTTCCAAAGCCATAATTTTACAGGTGAGTGCTAGAAATATTAATTGACTTGTTTATGGTTAACATAGCTAGCAGTGCCAGGTTGAGACTAGAACAAAAGCATATTCCCCTAAAACCATGCTGGAGGAAGATGGATGGAGCGAGGGTCTATCAAGGACAGGAAAAGCAGAATCAATAAAAGGATGAGCCTTTCTTTTCTACATCTCCAGGAACTTGGAGGGAAATGGGAGGTTTCTGGAGCACCACCTTGAGAAGGGAGTTAAAGGTATAGGAGCCCCTGCCGTTACCTGACTGAGTCGTTAGAAAATTCAGCATAGAAAGGGGACATCACAGACGCACCAGAGTGAGCACACAAGCACACATGCGCAGTCAATAGGAGCAGCTTACCCAGCTTTGAGCTTTCAAACAGAAGTTTCAGGCATTTCTCAAGAGCGCCACTCTCACCATGGTTGACTCTGTGAAGGTCATTTAGGTCAGACGCCAGCAAAAGCCAGCAGCAGAGAGGCAGGAAATGTATGGGGCTCTGTGAGCACAGCAAAGGAGAAAAGCTTTTTGTAGCCAAGGCATGGGAGGAAACACTGATAACGTGAGGAGGGCTGTGTGTATGTTGTGTTTTCTTTTCTCTGTCGAGAAAACTCTCAAACTGTGCTCTTTCTTTCATTTTATTATTGGAGTATAATTGAGTTACAATATTAGTTTCAGATGTACGACATAGTGATTTGATATTTTTACAGATTATATTCCATGTAAAGTTGTTATAAAATATTGGCTATACTCCCTGTGCTGTACATTACATCCTTGTAACTTATTTTATACTTAGTAGTTTAATCCCCTTCTGCTATCCTGCCCTTCCCCCACCTCTCTCCCCTCCTGTAACCACTTAGTTTGTTGAACTGTGTTCTATAAAAGCCATCCAGGTCCCCTCCTACCTCCCATCTGGTGAAAATCCGTTCTCTAGCAAACCACCTTCTATCTGACATCAATGAAGTTTTAAAAATATGTTTAGTTAAAAAAAAAAAAAGAGTTTAGTTTTTAAAAGATGTTCTCTACTTTAATTTTTATTAGGAAAATATAGCCATATGATTTAAAATGCAAGAGGCACAAAAGGATATATAGTGAGAAATCTCCCTCCCACCTGTGGTCTTCAGCTACCCAGCTCCCTGTCTAGGGAAAACTAAGTTCTAGTTTCTTATATACACTTCGGGAGTTGTTTTCAACATATTCAAATACGTAAGTACACAGATATATTATTCTGTGAGAATTTTTACACAAAGGGTAGCATCCTACACATACTGTTTTGCACCTTGACAATTTCACTTAATTCATCCTGGGGCTGTTTGGTTCTGTACATTAAAAGCTACCTCATTCCTTGTCATAGCCGCATTTCATTACACTCTATTGTATAAATAGAAAGATATTTATTTTCCAGATTTTGCCATCACACACAATGCTGCAGTTAGTATATTATTATTATTGTGTGTGTGTGTGTGTGTGTGTGTGTGTGTGTGTGTGTGTGTGTGGCTCGCTGGCTCTAGAGCACAGGCTCTACAGCTGTGGCCCATGGGCCTAGCTGCTCTGAGGCATGTGGGACCCTCCCAGACCAGGGATCACATCTATGTCCCCTGCATTGGCAGGCAGACTCTCAACCACTGTGCCACCAGGGAAGTCCCTATTATTTTACACATCAACAATTTATATCAAGAATAAAGTCCTAGAAGGGGAAATATGAGATACAAGGAGATGAGCATTTATAATTTTGACAAAAATTGCTAAATTTCCCCCTTTAGAGACTGTACCAATTTAAAGCCCTCCCAGTAATGTTGAAAGTGCCTGTTTTCTCACATCTTTGCTATATATAGTGTTACCAACTTTAACCTTTGTTACTATGATAACTGAACACTGGTGTCTCAGTATAGCTTTAATTTGTATTTCTCTTATTATGAATGAGATTGAGAATCTTTTTGTATATTGGAGGGCAATTTGTATTTCTGTCCTATAAACTATTTATACCATTAGTCTTTTTTGTCTAGTATGTTACTGATCTTCTTCTTATTTTTTTTTTTTGATTTGTAAGAGCTTTTTATACAGTAGAGCAACTAGTGATTCATCTGTGATTTTATTTGCACGTATTTTCCCCAGTTTGTTACTTGTCCTTTGACTAAACTATTGGCATTTAGAAATCCTTTTATTTTATGGGTTCTGTGTTTTCTGTCAGGCTTTCCCAGTCTAAGATTGTTAAAAAAATACCTTATAGCTTCTTTTTACAAATTTATGGTTTATTTTTTACTGTTAAATATTTGATCTATCTGAAATTTATCCTGGTCTGAAGTTCTGGTTTGGATACATTTTTTCCCAGATGTCTAACCAGTTATTCCAACACTATTTATTAAACAGGTTTATTCCAACACTATTTATTAAATAATTTTTATTTTTTCTACTAATTTGAAATACTATCTTTATAATATCTGTATTTTCAAGGTATTCACATGTTATAATTTATCATAAAACTTTTCCCTTGTAACAACTCTCCTCAAAATCTTTATAAATCTTATAATGATTTTATATCAGTCTCTTACAATCACTGGAAAAATCACATTTTCATAATTTTCTTCCCTTTATTTTCTCTCTCTTTTTGCTTTAAAATATTACACTTTATTATGATAAAAGTCCCCAGTGGACCAGGAGTAGAGGAGAACTTCCCCAACTTGATAAAGAATATCTACAAAAACCTACAATTAACATCATACTTATGATGAAAAACTAAAAAATTTCCAACCAAGATCAGGAAAAAGGCAAGGATGTCCCCTCTCACCACTCCTTTTCAGCACCGTACTGGAAGTCCTAGCTAATGCAGGAAGATGAGGAAAGGGAACAAAAGGTATCCAGATTGGGAAGGAAGAACTAACATTGTCTTTGTTCACAGATGCCATGAACATCTATGTAGAAAATCTGAAAGAATCAACAACCACAACAACAATAAAAAAAACCTCCTGGAACTAGTAAGTCATTATAGCAAGGTTGCAGAATATAAGGTTAATATACAAAAGTCAATTGCCTTCCTATATACCAGCAATGAACAAGTGGAATTTGATATTTAAAACAGAATGCCACTTACATTAATACCTCCAAAATTAAATATATAGGTATAATTCTAATATGTGCAAGAACTTTATGAGGAAAGCTACAAAACTCTGATGAATGAAATCAAAGAACTAAATAAATGGAGAGATATTCCATGTTCACAAATAGGAAGACTCAAATATTGTCAAGATGTCAGGTCTTCTCACTTGATCTGTAGATTTAACACAATTCCAATAAAAATCTCAGCAAGTTATTTTGTAGATATTGACAAACTGGAAAAGTTTATATGGAAAGGCAAAAGACTCAGAATAGCCAACACAATATTAAAGGAGAAGAACAAAATTAGAGGACTGGCATTACCTGACTTCAAGACTTACTATAAAGCTATAGTAGTCAAAACAGTATGGCACTGAGGAAAGAATAGACAGCCTAGAAATAGGCCCACATAAATCTAGTCAACTGCTCTTTGACAAAGGCAATACAATGGGGCAAAAATATTCTTTTCAGTGATAGTGTTGGAACAACTGGACATCCACATACAAAAAAAAAAAAGATTCTAAACACAGATCTTATGCCCTTCACAAAAATTAATTCAAAACATATCATAGACCCCAATGTAAAATGCAAAACTAGAAGATAACATAGGCGAAAACCTAGATGACCTTGAGTATGACAATGATTTTTAGGTATAACACCAAAGCCATAATCCATGAAAGGAATAACTGATAATTTAGACTTCACTAAAATTAAAAACTGCTGCAAAAGATGTCAAGAGAATGAGAAAACAAGCCACAGAAAGGAGAAAATATTTGCAAAAGACACATCTAATGAAGGACTGTTATTCAAAGTATACAAACAATAAAGAAACAACCTAATTTTTAAAATGGGCTAAAGACCTTAACAGATTCCTCACCAAGGAAGATACACAGATAGCAAATAAGTATATGAAAAGGTACTCCACATCATATGTCATCAAGGAGATGCAAATTAAAACAATAATGAGATATCACTTCACTCCTATTAGAATAGCCAAAATTCAGAACACTGACAACACCAAGTGCTGGCAAGGATGTGGAGCGACAGGAACTCTCATACATTTCTGGTGGGAATGCAAAATGGTACAGCCACTTTGGCAATCAGTTTGGTAGTTTCTTACAAAGCTAAACATACTTTTACTATATGATCCAGCAATTTCTCACATTGGCATTTACCCAAAGGTGTTGAAAATTTACATCCACACAAACACCTGCACACAGATGTTTATAGCAGCTTTATTCATAATTGCCGAAACTTGGAAGCCACCAAGATGTCCTTTAGTAGGTCAATGGGTAAATAAACAATGGTACATCTAGACAATGAAATGTTATTCAGTGCTAAGAAGAAATGAGCTGTCAAGGTGTGAAAAGACATGGCAGAATCTCAAGTGGGTATTACTAAGTGAAAGAAGCTAATTTGAAAAGGCTACATATTGTATAATTCCAGCTGTATGGCATTCTGGACAAGCAAAACTATGGAGATAGTAAAAATATCACTGTTTGCTGGGTGCTGTGGGGAGGGATGAATAGAAGAAGCACAGAGGACTTCCAGAGCAGTGTATGATACTATAATGGCAGATATATGTCATTATACATTTGTCCAGACCCATAGAATGTACACCAAGAATGAATTCTAATGTAAACTTTGGGTGATTATGATGTGTCAGTATAGGTTCACCAGTTATAACAATGTACCACTCTGGTGGGGATGTTGATAATGGAAGAGGCTATGCATAGAGAGTGACAGGAAGTGTATGGGAGATCTCTGTACCTTCTTCTCAACTTTGCTGTGAATCTAAAACTGTTCTAAAAAACCTGTCTTTATACCAAAAAAAAAAAAAAAAATATATATATATATATATATACTCTGCAGGCCAATTTCTCCTCTAAACCTCTCTCACATTCTTAGCATCAGCGTTTCTGCTTTCCCAGACAGATATTACCCCTACTTTTAGGATTATTTGTGCCTCTTCTTCCCTTTTAAGAAGAGATTGCAAATTGCTCCCCTTCTTCCCCACCCCCACCATAAATCCTTACTCTCATCCAGGTGGTTATAGGTGAGTGGCTATTAAGGTAAGACTGGAGTTTCAGAGACAAGGCAGGGCTCTTAGCCTAGAATCAGAGGTTATCAACACAGAGGTGGCTGCTGAAGTCCAGAGAATGCTGATTTACAGGGAAGAGTATATAGGTGAAGAAGAGTGATGGGTTGCAAATGTTTTAATACACAAAGAAAAGTGTGAAGGAGGAGCTAGAAGAGAAACTACAGGGGAAGCAATGGAAGAATAAAAGATGAAGAGTGCAGAGTCTGAGGAGGAGACAAATAATACAGAAAGATCAATGAGGTTAAGGATAAGGAAAAAACAAAAACAGTGGATTTGGTGACGGGAAGATCATTGCTGCTCTTCAGAGCAGGTCACTTCCCATATTCAAATCCATCCACCTTTTCCATCTCAATTACTTCCACTTCTGGGTGGATAGAATTGCTGTCAGCAGAACAGCACTCCCAATAGAAGAATTAGAAAAGGCAAATAACTGAAATATAGAAATTATCTCTTTGAAGGAAGCTAAGAGCTGCTGAAGCAAAGAATACTGGAAAAGCTAAGGCACTGGAAAGGGAAGAATGAGAGGAAAGAGCTGCTTCTGCAACCATTTTTATACTCAGGGCTTTTTCAGGAGGCTAAGAATTCCAGGGCAGGATGTGGTGCAAAGTCTGGCAGAGGGCTGCAAAGGAGCGAGAGAAACCAGCAGAGTTTTGGTGAAAGACTTGGGAAGCCTTCAAGTATACAGCCTGTTTTCCTCTGAGAACTTTTGCCAAATACTGGGGCTGTTCAGAGAAGGGGTTTTAAAATGCAAGTGGAAAACCTGCCCCTGAAAAGCTGAGTGAAGTTTTTCAGCAGTCCTGTAAGACTAAGATCAGAGTTTAGTATCCACAGTGGGTGGGGCCTTGCAGAACACAATAGGCTTTTTGTTGAAAGTCCAGGAAGTCAGAGATGAACCAGTGGAAGACTGAGACTTACCAGAGCTATAATTCAACCTTGACTCAACAAATCCCTAATTGGAATTAACATGATCAGCTACTATTCCATCTGGACAGCATGGAGATGGTAAACCCTCTCGGAAAGAAGAGATCGTCCAAAGTCTCTGTGACTTATTATACATAATGTCCTGCACTCAGTTCAAATGTACTAGGGCTACCAAAAGACAGGATCACATGACTGAAAACCCAAGGAAAAAGAGACAGTAGAAACAGACAGGTGATTCAGATGTTGAAGTTAGCCAACAAGCACTGACAACTCACTACTATTGGATTTGAAAAAGGGAAAGATGGACAACAGTGATGAAAAGGTGGAATAAATTGCTACCTCTTCAATAAGTTTTCTTTTGTCCTCCATTTCTAGAAATCATCTTTTCCTCCTCCACATAATCCTGAAAGTTTACCTGTACTTCTTTTTGCACATACCACCTTATAAAATAGTATCTTATAAGTGGTTAAAAGCAAGAAGGTTTGAAGTCACATTGGGTTCAAATTTGGGATCAGCCACTTGTTAACAACATGCCCTTGAATAAGTTATTTATCTTATTTAAGCCTCAATTTCCTTGTCTATAAAATGGATTCAATAATAGTACTTTCCTTACAAGGTTGTTTTGAGGAATTCAAATATACTCACACTAACTCAGTTGCAGTGAAAATGTGTTTAATGTTTTAGTTATGCGCTCTAGTTTTCCTCACAAACAGCTTCTGCTGAGCAGCATAGAAACAACTTTAATTTTTGTCCAATCCATTCATTTTATATTGACCTAATACCTGGAATATTTCCTAAGTGATCTCAGTTCTTTGGGAATAAATGTTAGGCCTTTGCTTCTTTCCTCCGAGATGGTATCTGGGTACATGAGGAGAGGTCTATGGGTCAGGGACCTTGTAGCAGCAAAGGAGATGCAAGGTCCTAAACCCATCCAGTGTCCCCTGGATCCCTTTGATCTCTGCTGTGGAGTAGCTGGACAAGTCTGCTAGCAGGCTGGTAAGCAGTATTGTGCCCTTGGTCCTGTATGGCTATTTGGGTTCAATGGGCTGGTACCCACCATTGAACTCAGAGCCCCAGCCACTTGCCTCAAGACTCCTCTCCTTTCACAGCAACCTTAGGCTTCCCCTAGGCCCCTAAACTTCTTAGCATCTATGTCTCCTCCATAGGATGTGAAAGAACTATTGCTGCTTCAGAATGGGTGCCCTTGTTATCTACTCCCTTAGTTCCCTGTTCCTGTCCTTCATAGAACTTTACTAAACTGATAACTTTATATTTTGGTGGGAACATTCATTTAACATTTCCTCCCACACAACATTGCAACATTACAATTCCTGTCCAGTGTCGCTCATCATTGTATTTCCAGTGCCTACCATAATAGGTACTTGATCAAAACTGCTAAATCCATAAATGAGAAACTCCAACTTCAGGGCCCTAAGATTGAAGAACATGGATGATATTGCCTCAAATCTTTTCCCATCCACACCACAAACCTTTGTTAGTTTTCTACCCAGTAGCCATTCCCCATGTGTTCTTTGCTATGAGAATATTAATTTTGTTTGGTTGGAAAATGCCCAGCCTGGGGATGAAATCATAAATTGATCTAAACTAAACATGGCAATCCCATTCCATTTTGTCAGCATGGATTGCCACGTTGTTCTGGCTAATGAGCTAGAAAGAGATGTCTGGGGGCTTCTGGGAAAGATTTTTTGTCCTTGATGGAAGGAAGGGAAAGTATGAGGAGAGAGTTCTCTTTAGCCTCCTCTGTGCCCAACCCCTCACTTCTTAGATGTGGTAGGGTGAGGCTGTTATGTTTGGAACCACGGCAACTATCTTGCAACCATGAAGGAAAGGCCTGAAGAAATGCCAAAATGACCTCATTGAATTTCTGTACCAAGCCTGGAACTACCTCCACATTTCTTGTTACGTGAGATCATAAACACCTTCATTATTTAGGTGACTGTTATTTGAATTTTGTATTGTAGGAGCCAAATTTTTTTTCCTGAGACACTGTGGAACAAATCCAATTTCATGTCCATTTCATGACCTAGAGCTGGGTAAACAGATCAGGGATCCTGTTTTTACCCCCATATAAGTTACAGTCTACCTCAGACATAAGCCTCATTGACGTCCTGGGCTACATGTCATATTTGGCTTTAGGTGATACCTCTAAACCTCTCTGAACAAAGAATTTCTAAATTGTCACACCTGGTGATCAGGTAGCTACACGTGAATGGAATGGGATAAGGAAGTAGAATTGAAGAGGCAGAGCAGTGAAGGCTGAAGCCAGGAATGTTGAGAGAAACCAAGAAGCCGTAAAAACCAAAGAAGTTAAAAGATTGAGGTGAAGGAAAAGTGCAATCAAATAGTCAGAAATAAGAATATCAGAGGAATTGGGAATGGAAAATTTTAATTTCTTAATTGACTAGGAAATCATCTAACAAAATCGCACAAGACCTTTCTTTGTAGAAAATTTAAATTCCAAGAATGGGCATAAACAAAGACCTGAAAAAAATGGAGTGATACTTCAATTATATGGGATGATTTAATATTTTAAGAATATCACTTCTTCACAAATTAAACTACAAATCCAGTGTAATTTCAGTAACATGTCCTCCCTACAACTGGGGGGACTTTGAAAAAACAGTTTTAAAATGTACGTAGAAGGATAAACATTCACAAACAGCTAATTTTTAAAAATGAGCAAAAGGATGCCTTACTAGATATTAAGGCATATCGCAAAGTCATGATTTTAAAAAGGAAAAAAGGCAAGTTAATCAGTGGAACAGAATAGAGAACCCAGAAGTAGACCTAGCTATTGATGGGAACCTGGTACATGATAAGAGGGGGCATCACGAATCACTGGGAAAGCAACAGATTATTTAATGTTGGGAAAGTTAAGTCCATTCAACACTACCTCAGACGATCTAAAAAGAAACCCTAAATGTATTATAGTCTCAATGTTAAACGGAAAACTGTAGGTATAGAAGAAAAATATGGGTGAATAGCTCTGTGACTTTTAAGTGGAGACTTCTAGCTTAAAGAAAACCTTAAAAGTACAAACCATAAGCAGAGAAAAATATATAGATTTGTCTACAGAACAAAGTTAAAGATTTATTCCAACAAAAATCACCCCAAAGTCAACAGGTAGGTAGTTGACTGGAAGACATTATTAACATCCTAAACCAAAGGATCCGTATCTAGGAAATCCTACAGACCAGTAAGAAAAAGACAGGGAAAACAACAGAAAAAAACTGGCAAAATAGATGAATAGGCAGTTCATAGGAAGGGAAATCTCTGAATGGCCAGTAAGTTTAGAAAGAGATTCCCACCATCACTAGCCATCAGAAAAATGCAAATTAAAACCTCAATGAGAGGTCACTTCCCGGAAAGTTAGACACAATCAAGTACAGCCAAGGTGCACTGCTAATGGAGTGTGAACTGTTGGAGCCATTCTGCAAAGCAGTCAGTCCCTAAAGGATTCAAAGATGCAGTCTCAGCCCTGAGTATGTGCCCAGTACAACTTCAATGTGCAGGTCATAAGGATACACATTAAGGGTGTTCATCATGGCGCATGCACGTGTGTGTGTGTGTGTGTGTGTGTGTGTGTGTGTGTGTGTGTGTGTTAGCAAGGACTTGGAGGCAACCTGGTGTTTATTAATAAAGCAGTGACTTAGTTAAGCATAAACGTAAACAGGATGGGCCACTAGGCTAGTGAGTGGTAGTAAAGGAAATTTACACAGAGTAATAAGGATGGGTCACCAAAGCCTAACGATGAAGAAAATAGGTAAGAAGCAGAATGAGTTCCATAGCACAGAACCACATTTGTGAAGTAAGAACACACACACGCACACACAAAATGGGAACACATAGTATATTTTTAAGAATATATATCTAACATGTGGAGGTGGATTGGAAGTATATATAGAAGTTCAGGTCAGTACGTATGTTGGAGAAGGGAATGGGGATGAGAAGTGTTTATCCTGATTGTGGTGATAGTTTTACAAGTATGTGTGTGTATATACATATATGTCAAAAATTATCAGATATATACTTTAAACATAAACAGTTTTTTGTATGTCAATTACACTTCAGTACAGAGTGTAAATGGATGATGACGGTGTTGTGTAAACTGACGAATGATTATTCTATTCTCCTGGAGTCCAAATAGACATGTATATAATGGAATATTACTCAGCCATAAAAAATGAAATAATGCCATTTGCAGCAACATGGATGGACCTAGAGATTATCATACTAAGTGAAGTTAATCAGAAAGAGAAAGACAAATACCATATGACATCACTTACATAGAGAGTCTAAAATATGACGTGAATTTATCCACAAAACAGAAACAGACTCACAGACATAGAGAACAGACTTGTAGTTGCCAAGGGGGAGGGGTGGGGGAAGGATGGAGTGGGAGTTTGAGGTTAGCAGATGCAAACTATTATACATAGAATTGATAAACAACAAGATCCTCCTGTATAGCACCAGGAATTATATTCAATATCCTATGATAAACCATAATGGAAAAGAATATGAAAAAGAATGTATATATATGTATAACTGAATCACTTTGCTGTTCAGCAGAAATTAACACAACATTGTAAGTCAACTACACTTCAATAAAATAAATTAAAAATTAATTATTATGGAATCTAAAAAAAAAATTGTTCTGAAGAACCTAGGGGCAGGACAGGAATAAAGACACAGATGTAGAGGATGGACTTGAGGACATGGGGAGGGGGAAGGGTAAGCTGGGACGAAGACAGAGAGGCATGGACATATATACACTACCAAATGTAAAATAGATAGCTAGTGGGAAGCAGCCGCATAGCACAGGAAGATCAGCTCGGTGCTTTGTGACCACCTGGAGGGGTGGGATAGGGAGGGTGGGAGGGAGGGAGACGCAAGAGGGAAGAGATATGGGGACATATGTATATGTATGACTGATTCCCTTTGTTATAAAGCAGAAACTAACACACAATTGTAAAGCAATTATACTCCAATAAAGATGTTAAAAATAAATAATTAATTAATTTTAAAAGACCAAAATAGAAATACATAGGGCCAGTGGCCAAAGAACTCCAGTGGGTCTCAAATTTTAAAGTGCATGAGAATCATCTGAAGTACCTGCTAAAGGACAAATGTGTGGGCCCCGTACCCAGAGATTCTGAACCTGCATCTTAAATACACACCCTAGATGGCATTCCTGTCAGGGGACGACGGGTCATACTTGGAGACACCCTGAACTAGATAAAATCAAGCTGCTGGGAGAGAGAAAGGAAATGAGTGAGTGGGGACAACAGCAGTAGAACATCTGTCCGGCACCAGCAGCAAGGAAATGACACTCAAGCAGCTGGCCTCGTCAGCATGGGCTGCCTTTCTTCCCCTCCCTCTTGTGTGAGCCAATCCCTGGGGGCCTAACCCCAAGGGACTGGTGATGGAGATTGACAACAGCCATCTGGGGAGTGCATCTGTGGATAGGAAGCCCCCAGAGGCATCATCTTTACAAGGCTGCTGGGAGTGTGATGCCTCCCATGGTCCTGAGCTTGATGTGATCGCCCTAACTCCCAGTCAGCTTCCTGGGGTCGGGCTGCGGGTTTGGGGGAAGTGGGCTCTGAAGAGAGTGAAGATGACATATGTGGGACATTATCAGAAGCACATGCTGGAGTCTGACCCGATGAGAGAAGAATGGATGGAATCATCTCTCAGCATATCTCCCGGTAGCCCCCCTCAGTGTGCAGATGGTCCAGGATTATAGCCATAAAATGCTGTCATCCCTCCAGTGCCTGCTTTGCCCTTGTCTCCTTCGGTCCCTGCTTCTCGTCTGTACATCAACAGCTGGACCGTTTTCTGGCATCATGTGCACCACTTGGAGGAACTTTTTAACAGCGATGGCTGTGATTGTAGGCAGACATGACTCAGTCTCAAGCTTGTCCTTAGGCCTGTCTCATGGCATTCTCAACCCTGCCTCTCCAGGCCGAGAAGTCTACCTCTTTGTGAATGGAATACAGCCACCCCAGTCAAGAATGGACTGGGCTCCCTTCTACGGTTATTTATCCAGGCACCGTTCCCCTAACGGCCCAGAACACCAACAGGAGCTTGGATTCACTGGCCCCTTCCGAACATGTAGAATGGCCTGGTTTCCTAAGGACAAGGAAGGTTTTTCAGATTTAGACAAACAGACCAAGCATATTTGTGGGTATCCAGGTAACAAACCCAGTTTGAAACTCCTCTGACAGCATAATTCACAGCCCCAGACAGAAATGCTAATGTGAACACAAATGCTCCAAGGAACCAACTACAGTGGAAAAGATCAAGAGATGGTCCCAGGTAGAATTCTGTCTAGAAATCACTTGATTCTCCGACAGGGCCTTTTTTCACAAATGTGAATATTTTCCTGTAAAGAAAAAAAGAAAAAGAACGGCAGAGAATTCAGAGACACAAATGTGTCAGGCTTATTCATAATCAGTCAAGTTGTCTCTCTGTCCTCAGGAACTGCTTGAAGTCAGATGTTTGGTGCCGATTGTGTGTGATGTGTAAGCCAGAGTGTGCAAACCTGAGGGTCTCCGCATGTGTCTCTGGGACTGGGTCTCTGAGCTTGTCTGAATGAGACTCAGCGCAGCTGCATCTCCCATGGTGCAGAGCAGCCCAGGCAGGCTGACAGAGCCATTCTTCTCTCTAAGTAATGTGTTTGCTTAAGCATGAACATTAGTGTCAGAAGCGCTTAGTGCAAAGCAACCTTTCAGGGGTGAAGCGGTCATTGCCAAGTCTAATTCGTTATGTCTGTTCGTCTGAGGTTAGGGGTAAGGTTAGGCAGCTCTTGTATTTTCTAATGAAGTTGAAAAGATTAAAAAAAACGAAAAGAACACTACAAAATCATCTTTGGGGGTGAGTCCAGCTGTGCAAATCCCACCATCTTGCACTGGGAATGCCTTCCTGAAGAACTGAACAATAGCTCTTGTTTTGTGGGCCAGATCCTCTTGCTCTCATCAGCCCTGTCTTCTGAAATGAGCGAAATGAAAGTTATTTTACACCCGACCTTGCACAAAGCTAACGTGCCTAATTAGCGGAAGATCTGCTTCTGGGATAGGAATCTGATTTTAATCAGTAGAGTCCCATCTTTCAGAGATGAGGGCACATCTTGGGCAGACTGTGTATTTTTCCTTGTCTTTCTCACAGTAGCAATGCATGTGAACTGAACTGTGGATCCCCTTGCCCTGTTGCCAGCAGGGCCAGAGTCATTCACTTCGGACGGAGGCAGCTGGCTAGCGCAGAGCTGGGGGCATCTAACTGGGCCACACAGCCCCGGGCTCACAACCTGCTGGCTGGTTCATGCACACTGGGCTTCGGCTTAAGAAGGGGCTAGAGCTAAGACAGCCCTACGAAGCCATTTTGTTTTATCTTTGTCTTTGGGATAGTTAATATATGAACCTGGTACAAACCAGGTCTCCTTCCCTCTGCTGTACCCACTGTTCCTCCCCAGAATCAGCATCTATTATCAGCTTCTTGTGTGGTGGTCCACTCAGCGGTGTACAATGGCAGGGTGATGGGAGAGAGAGGGTACAGGCAATTAGGGGGTACGCTGCTTCAGAGAACATAAAAACAATAATAAACCTGACAAGCCAGTCTGCTGCTTATTAACACCCATGCTGACAATTTAAACAGTGTCGGTAATAAAATACTCCTCCCTACAAGCTCTGAACAATTGTTTCTATTGTTGTGGCCCCTGACACAGGTGGACTCAGCCACAGGTGTTCCTTTTGAAAGAATGTTTGTGACAGCTTAAAATCATCCAAGATCCCTTCCGCACGTTTTGTGTCTCCGACTCCTGTGATACAACACATTCCTGAATGTAAACAGATTTGAAATAAGCAAAGATAGCACAGCCATTGTCTAGACAAAGAAACAGGAAACAAAGACAAAGAAACATGTGTGATTTCAATTCTATTTGATCATGAGGAGTTTTCATTTGTGTTTGAAATTTAAGACAATGGAACAGATTGCAAACTACATGTTGTAATATTTTTGTTTATGTGCAAATTTCAGTTCATACCTGAAATATTTTACTGAATTCAAAGATCTCCAAGATTTAAATTTATTCTTGATGAAAATTATTCATTGTTTGAAAACTAAGGACCCTGAGAGACGGTGTCTCTTTCAATTTTGTGCCTCACCCTACTCCTGGCTGTGCCTAGTAAGCTATGGGGAAATCCAAAAACACATCTGCTTACACTCTGAGCTGCAGCATCTGGGGCACTTACACCTAACCTAAGCTTGGCCTACCAGGTACAGCAGAATTCCACCTGGAATGTTGAATCTGGAGCAAGTAACTTAAAGATGGAAGGATAGTTTGGAATCCATCCTGGTAGAAGTGGTAATGGTGCCAGGAGCCGTATCCGGTGCCCAGCAGCAGAGATGTCTAACCAGACAGTGATTTTGGCTGTCAGTCTGGCCTTCTTACATACCTTGGTTTCTGCTTGTTCGTCAGCTGGGCTTGCAGTTGACTCTCTGAGTTCCCTGATACCCTTCTAGTGAATTCCTTCTCTGCTTAAGTTAACCAGAGTCAGTGTGTTATTTGCAGTCAAAAACTCTTACTGGTATTACTAATTCAGAAGAATAAGTTGAGGATGAACTTTGAAGCCCAGGATAATTGTGTACAGCAGACAAAAAAGAGCCCTAAAAATGTAGAGCGGTGGCCTTACTAGAAACGTCAAAGCATCAACTTGTCAAAGACCGTAAATCACACCAACTGTCCCTAACCACCATGGCCAGATCTCAGTAGATCCAGCAAGACAAAAACCAGAGGCTCTCTTTGATTTGAGAGATTTCCATAGAGCTTACTCCATTGAAAATAAATTAAGGCAAAAACCATTTAAAAAACATCTAGATAAGAGTTATGGTTAAGGCAAAAAATAAAGTAGAAATAATAGAGGAACAGAAGGTACCTTGTCAACAAAAGTCTGAAAGCAAAGTTAAAAATGTCTCATCCAACCATTTATTTTTAATTGCTTGTTCTGCTCTGAACGCTCTTGGACCAAAGGAATGGAAATCTCCTCAGTAAGCTGCAGATAAATGTTAATTCCAAAACATACTACAGGAATGGGTGACATTCAGTACAAGAATCCATTTCAACATCTACTCATTTCCTATATATATATATATATTTTTTTTTTTTTTTTTTTTTGCGGTACGCGGGCCTCTCACTGTTGTGGCCTCTCCCATTACGGAGCACAGGCTCCGGACGCGCAGGCTCAGTGACCATGGCTCATGGGCCTAGCTGCTCTGCGACATGTGGGATCTTCCTGGACCGGGGCACGAACCTGTGTCCCCTGCATCGGCAGGCGGACTCTCAACCACTGTGCCACCAGGGAAGCCCTCCAATATTATTGATTCTCTTCTTACATCCATTGTAGTTACAGCAAACACCCAGCTTCTGTATTAGGTTCTATGACTTTGAGTAAGTTCTTAAAAATCTCTAGACTGAGGTTCCCTCCTTTTTCTATTGGGATGGCGATATCCTCTTGGGAAGATTGAGAAAGTTTAGGTAAAGCATCTAATACAGTGCCTGTCACATAGTACATTCCCTCAGGCTTCAGTAAGCACCTGCTAAGGACCAAGAACTATTTGAGGTATCAGAAAGCTCCTCCTGTATTTGCTGTCTTCCTTCTGCTACTTGCTAAGATGTGATTGGATGGTCTTTCTAAATACCAGGATGAATAGCCACAAGTACCAGGTTCCTCAGCCTATCTCTTACCTGCTCTTCCCTTGTGCAGGCATGCGCGTGTGAGCACACACACCTGCACACACACACACACACACACACACACACACACACTCGCTCACCTCTAATTCAGGGACTCTGGTACAGCTTAGGAAAAGTCAGCTCCATCTGTCAGTCCCAGCAAACACCTCCTGCTTCTGCAAAGCTGCCTCCACCATTCTGACTCATCTAGGTCTGTTCATTTACGGTATGTCCTCATGGCATCATGTGTGTTTCCTTCACTATGCTTACTACTAAATAATTATATCTGTAATCACTATGCAAGTCCTGCCTGATTTACCCCCAGACTCCATTGGGAAGAGGGTCCATCACTGTCTCTCTGATTTCTGTACACATAGCTCTTAGTCTAATACCTGGTACCTGAAATATATTGCTTGAGTAAATGGAAAACAGCTCTTGAAACCCCACATCTTTACAGAATCTTCTGGGATTCAGGCTCTCCATAGTCCCTCCTCTGTGCAACTCTCTCTAAACCCTAAAAATGTCAACATTTGCCCCTATCGTTCCCGGGCAGTAAACATACACTGCATGTGGTTAATCAACTTAATTCAGGTTCCAACTTGAAGTCCATAAGGGACGGCCTAGCTAAGTGGACTCAGACGAATATTTTGGCACTTCATTCAACAGACATTTGTTTAAATATTTGTTCAAATATCTAGAGGGGAGGCCGAAGACTTCATAGGGGCCCATTGACCACTGGAAAGAGCTCTGCCTCACCTTGCAGTTCAACTCTGGTCCCAAACTAACATACTGCAGCCCACAAAAAATTCTTACAGTTAACCAGAACCACCACTTTTAGAAGGCAGTTTAGAGACCATCAGCCTTTCTTTGATTATTCTCTTTGGAAGCCCCATTGCCCCAGCCCAAACAATTTACCAAATTATTCCTTCTAATCACACATGGTAATCTCCCTGAGAGGGCTCCCGGTGAACACAATTTGTTCCATCTTATTACATTTCTAGAGATGCTTCAGGACCCATTTTAGACTGACACCTCATTACACGCCCATCTGGCTCACTCTTTAATTTGGCTCCTGGGTTCATTATACCAATTATTTGGGATTCATAGTAAAGAATGTGTGTGTTAGTTAAATATGCTCATGCCACAGCCAGAAATCTCAATCCTGGGAAGATAAAAAGTACAAATAAGGGGGGGAAATCTGTATGCCTTAAGATGTTCTTTGCAGTGTCTTTTTTTGACGGGGGGCAGTGAGAGATTATTTGATTATTAAGGGCTCCCCCTGAGGGTGAGGGAATACATAGATAGCAAGGAATCGGCTATAACTGTGGGAGCTGGCTAGGCAGGTCTAAAATACATAGGGCAGGCTGTGAGTAAGGGCAGTCTATCAGGAAGGGCAGGCTGGAAACTCAGGCAGGAGCAGAGGCTGCAGTTCAAAGCAGAATTCCTTCTTCTTCACAGAAACCTCAGTTTTGCTCTTAAGGCCTTTCAAATTATCCGATTGCATAGGATATACCCAGATTATCGAGGATAATCTCCTTTACATAAAGTTAACTGATTGTTAGGTGTTAAGCATGTCTACAAAATACTTTCACAGCAACACCTAGAACAGCATTTGATTTAACAACTAGGTTTAACCTAACCAAGTTAATACATAAAACTTATTTTTCCTGTTATAAAAATAATTATAGAAAAATAGGCAGAACAAAAAAAAATTGTCTAGAATTCTACATACAGACAACCACTGTTAACACTTTGCTGTGTCTTAATGAATGCCTTCTAGTTTTGTCTATCAATTTATTCATTTATAATAGCAGGAAAAAATGGAAGTAAATGAAATACTTAACAATAAGGGAATAGTCATGGGAATTACAGTATATGCATATGAAGCAAAATTATGCAGTCCTTAAACGTTATAGTTATGAAAACTGTATCAACCTGAAAAAACACTTCAAGTGAAAAAAGCACAGTGCAAAATTATATCCCCATCCTGATTGTGATTACAACTATGTAAAAATTGTGAAACATGGTAATTTGAACTAGAAGGAAACAAAAAATGATGCAGCAGGGAGGGAGGGCATAGAGGATTTTTAGGGACGTGAAACTATTCTGTATGATACTATAATAGTAGATCTATATATTTGTCAAAACCCATAGAACGTATAACACCAAGAGCAAACTATGTGAGGTAACATATGTAACTATATAATGTAAACTATGGACTTTGGGCAGTAATGATGTGTTAGTGTAGGTTTATTGATTGTAACAAATGTACCACTCTGGTGGTGGATGTTGATAACAGAGGAGGCTATGCATGTGGGGGGGGCAGGGAGTATATAAGAACTCTCTGTACCTTCTGCTCAGTTTTACTGTGAACCTAAAACTGCTCTAAAAAATAAAGTCTATTACAAGAATAATAACACAGCAAATGTCAGTGCCCACCCCAGATCCTGCCAGTACTTACGATTTTATGTGCCCTGAATGAGCACCTCAGACTGCTGCCAGCACCCACGACTCTGCCTGGGGACTTTCTCTGTCCTCTACAGACATTCTGCCCGAGCAAGGGACAAAATTAAATTGCTGGAGAATTAACATTCTCCTGGGAACAATCCTCAAACAACAACTGATGAAAGTGGCTGGGTATATACCTGGCCCCTCAGGCAAGATATCCTGGAGGTAGGAGCTGCACCCTGGTTCGAAGAGCACCCCTGTCAAAAAAAAAAAAAAAAAGAGCACCCCTGTCAGATGAAAGGCCAGCGGCAACCTGCTCTAATTCATGCTCTTTTGGCTTCCTTCCTTCCTGTCTCACTGTCCCACTTCACTGAAGTTTCCTCATCTCCTAAATTAACTACTTGCCTTGTGTTGGTTTGGTTCTGGGGCATACGTTTTCAACAGGGGTGACAGAGCTCCAAAGGGGTGAAACTTGGTTATCTGGGTGAGGATGTTAGTGTGCTGTGTGTATATCTATGCTTTATACATAAAGTGTACATTATACCAAAAAAAGTACAGATATACACACAGTACACTAACAAATTTACAATATATCTCAGGTATTAAAAATTCTTGGGGGAGCCCAGAAATAAACCATGCACTTAAGGTCAATTAAGCTACAACAAAGGAGGCAAGGATATACAATGGAGAAAAGACAGTCTCTTCAATAAGTGGTGCTGGGAAACTGGACAGCTAACCGTAAAAGAATGGAATTAGAACATTCTCTAACACCATATACAAAAATAAACTCAAATTGGATTAAAGACCTACATGTAAGATCGGATACCATAAAACTCCTAGAGGAAAACATAGCAGAACACTCTGACATAAATTGTAGCAATATGTTTTGGGATCTATCTCCTATAACAAAGGAAATAAAAGCAAAAATAAACAAATGGGACCTAATTAAACTTAAAAGGTTTTGCAAAGTAAAGGAAACCATTGCCAAAACAAAAAGACAACATACTGAATGGGAGAAAGTATATGCAAGTGATATGACCGATAAGGGGTTAAATAGCCAACATATATAAACAGCTCATAAAACTCAACATCAAAGAACAAACATCCCGGGCTTCCCTGGTGGCGCAGTGGTTGAGAGTCCACCTGCCCATGCAGGGGACACGGGTTCGTGCCCCGGTTCGGGAAGATCCCACATGCTGTGGAGCAGCTGGGCCCGTGAGCCATGAGCCCGTGAGAGGCCCGCATACTGCAAAAAAAAAAAAAAAAAAAAGAAAAAAAAGAACAAACATCCCAATTTAAAAATGCACCAAAGAACCAAATAGACATTTTTCCAAAGAGGAACTGCAGATGGGCAACAGGCACATGAAAAGATGCTCAACATCACTAATCATCAGGGAAATGCAAATCAAAACCACAGTGAGATATCACCTCATACCTGTCAGAAAGGCTATTGTCCAAACACAAAAACCAAATGTTGGTGAGGACGTGGAAAAAAGGGAACCCTCGTACACTGTTGGTGGGAAGGTAATTTGGTGCAGCCACTGTGAAAATAAGTATGGACATTTCTCTAAAAAACTAAAAATAGAACTACCATATGACCCAGTAATTCCACTCCTGGGTATATATCTGAAAAAAACAAAAACACTAATTCAAAAAGATACATGTACCCCAATGGTCATAGCAGCCTTATTTACAATTGACAAGATATGGGGGCAACCTAAGTATCCATCAACCGATGAATAAAGAAGATGGGGTATATATATGTATGTGTGTATATATATATATGTATGTATATATATATATGTATATATATGTGTATATATATATATTTATACAATGGAATACTACTCAGCTATAAAAAAGAATGAAATGTTGCCATTTGCAGCATCATGGATGGACTTGGGGGGCATTATGGTAATTAAAATAAGTCAGACAGAGAAAGACAAATACTGTATGATATTACTTATTTGTGGAACCTAAAAAATACAACACACTAGTAAATATAACAAAAGAGAAACAGACTCACAGATGTAGAGAGCAAACTAGTGGTTACCAGTGGGGAGAGGGAAGGGGGGAGGGACAATATAGAGGTAGAGGATTAAGTGGTACAAACTATTAGGTTTAAAATAAGCTTCAAGCAGCCGCATAGCACAGGGAGATCAGCTCAGTGCTTTGTGTCCACCTAGAGGGGTGGGATAGGGAGGGTGGGAGGGAGACCCAAGAGGGAGGGGTTATGGGGATATATGTATACATATAGCTGATTCACTTTGTTATGCAGCAGAAACTAACACAACATTGTAAAGCAATTATACTCCAATAAAGGTGTTATATATATAAAAAAAGAAAGCCTATCCTATTTTCCCCCTAAAAATATAAAATAAAATAAGCTTCAAGGATATATCGTACAACACAGGGAATATAGTAAATATTTTATAGTAACTATAAATGGAGTATAACCTTTAAAAATTTTGAATCACTATATTGTACAAGTGTAATTTATATAATAGTATACATCAACTATACTTCAATAAAAAATATATATATTAAAAAATACGAAAAAATTCATGGGGAAGTGGGTGATTAGGAAAAAATGTCTCAAAAATTCCTGAGGGGGTTAATTTAAAAAAAAAAAAAAAAAAAAAGCCTGAGGAACAGTGTGAATGGGGGAACCCAAGCTAAGACAAATGAAAACATTTCTTAGAATGACGGATCAAATATAAATTTTGACCTCTAATTCTTCTTTACTTCAAATAGTTATGTGATATGTACAATAATAATAATAAAATAATAGTTTAAAAAACAGAAAAACACATGGGCCTGGCCTACAAGGTACTTCTGACCTGGAGATAAGCACCTACTGTCACATGACTGGTGAGCCCTGTTGATCTCAACCTTTTTGCTGCTACTTATAATTAGCTAACCACCTACTTCCTGTCCCCATCCCCACCCCCCATCATTTCATCTCCCTTTCCTGACATTCTGGGCAGAATCGTTGTGGATTAAGAGCTAGAATCAGAGTTTCTTCCTTTTGTTTTTTTCCAGCAAGAAGAGAAAAAGGCTAAGCGTACATAGAAGATCTGTCTTTCTGAGAGTTAACAGGGGTATGAAGAGTGTGAGAATGGAAGAAAGGGTCAGGAAACCCTACCTAGCAGGTGAGGATGAAAGAGGCCCTGGTCATGCCCAGGCTGGAGGGAAGCCGTGGAGGATCTGCCTGAGTCCCCTGCACTTTCACGGCAAGGGCAGGAGGTGAAGCAGCCACTGGGGAAGCTTGGAAGGCAGGCTGTGTCTAGTCTGGACTCTGGAGGGTAATGGCAGGCTCTGGGAGCGCTCAGTGTCATGTGTAGAAAGACGCTAGCTGCAGAAACCTGAATATTGTGAAGGGCTTCGCGAAGGCTGAGGAACCAATAAGGTGGTTACAACCAGCCATGGGTATCTGGCGGCCAAAGCAAAGAGATCAAGTCAGTTCCACATCATTAATCACCAGCGCAAGGCCCTACATTCTTGAAACTGGCCCAAGGAAGATTTTCTTTTATAGTATTTCTAAAAATGCTAGTCAAAGTGCTCTACTGTCATACCTCATTTTAAAATAAGGCCAAAGATTGGTGACCATCATTGTTCCAACTTTGCTCCTGGGTAAGAAGGGGGCCCGGGGCTCTCACCCAGGCCAGACTGGGCTCCAGGAGCTCAGCTGGATCCAGGGAAGGCAGGGCTGGCCGCGGGAGGAGGGAGCTATTGCACAAAGGCATATTCTCACACGTCTGGAGCTGAAGTAGTAGCAAACTAGACAAACTCTCAAAGTCCCTTTCTTACCCCTCTGATTCAGTAGGCTTTATTATCTAATATAAGCGCCTAAGATACTTTCTCCTTGTAAACTAGCCCTTGGAGAAGCTTGTAAAACTTTTGTGGCACACGAGGTAAAATTCCACTCTGTTCAAAGTGCAGCGTTTGCGGAGAGTAAGTCAGAGTGATTTCCAGCTTTTCCAGCAAATGCCCTTGGCTGTTAAATGATCTAAACTTCTGTTTCCCACCCAAAGATGAAACTGAGGAGCTCATCTGAAGACATATAGTTTTAATAATGAAAATACCTCTCCTTTGTTGAGAGCTTACTAAGTGCCTCTTAACGTGGATTATTTTATTACCACAACAACACTTTGAGGTTATTATGAGGTTATTGGTGCCTATTGTACAGATGGGAAAACTGATGACCAGGGAGGTCAAGCAATTTGCCCCAAGATCACATTGCTAGTAAATGGAGTAGTTATCTTAACTCTGTAACTACACTTCCTCTCAAAGAGGAAGAACACTAGCTTTATCAGAAGCGTTACTTCCTGTGTGGTCAAAGGAAGACCTTTGACCACAGAGGTTACCTCAGCATGCACTTGAGATGGGAGGGTTCCGAAGATCAAAGAATGGCAGTAGACCATTTAGTGTATTTACTCTGTGACTCTCTATAGTACCTTTTGGCTTAATAAAGGGCTCCCTAAGTACCTGCACTTCCTCTCAGGGAGGGCTGGCTGCTTGAAAACAGTAGGTTGAACTCTGAGACTTTGCAACACACTGGAAAACATCCTTAGGTTACCTTCCAGTGTGTGCTTTATAAAGGATTATAGTGTCATGAAAGGAGCTCCCGCGTCCTGACAAACACTTTTCAATGTACCCATCTTCGGGTATCCAATCTCGAAAGTCTCATCCACTTCTGCAACCTCAGGTCCCTAGATAACTTCAAACCCTCTTTCTCTACTTGTTTCCAAGATGGCCACCATCATGTCATTCCCTCTCTTTGGGTTCATCCCATCCCCTCAGAGAGGTAGAGTCTATTCCTTCACTCCTCTTAAATATAAGTGGGCCTTAATGACTTGCATGACCAACAGAAAGCAGTGGAAATGATGTTCTCTGACTTTCAAGTCTAGGTCAAAAGAAACCTTGCTGCTTCCATCTGCGTCACTTGGAATAATCGCTCTTGAAAGGGAGTTACCATGTAATGAGTGTGATTATTCTGTGAGAAGCCCAACCCACATTGAGAGGCCCTGGGGGAGAGAAAGTTCCAAGGAGCACCAGCCACCACACGTGTGGGTGAAATAGATATCTTGGAAGTGGACCCTCCAGTCCCAGACACTGCCTAGCTCAAAGCCAAACCACCCAGCCAAACCCTTCTTGAATTCTTGACCGCCAAAATTATGGGGCAAGGTAAAAAGTTATTTTAAACTGTTCAGTTCGGGGATAGTTTTTCATGTAACAACAGTTATACTGAAACCAACATGTAAACATTCTCAAGTCTCTTGTAGCTTAAGAAACAACAATAACAAAACAAACAAACAAAAAACACTACATCTTCTTTAGCTACTCTAAATCTCTTCCCCTTTGTTCATGCCTAAATGTTGAGTGGTTTTCAACAGATTTCTCTACCTTCTCCTTTCCCACTCACTCCCCTGCCCACTTTTGTCAAGCTTCTCACCTCTTCTGAAATTGCAAACAATCCTCACAGCTTTGTTATTACCAACCCC
The DNA here is from genome assembly GCF_964374135.1 of Grampus griseus. Classification (NCBI taxonomy): domain Eukaryota; kingdom Metazoa; phylum Chordata; class Mammalia; order Artiodactyla; family Delphinidae; genus Grampus; species Grampus griseus. The sequence goes on along the minus strand of NC_139018.1, from coordinate 39,807,733 downwards.
CTTTTGCCATTACCGTACTTGGCTTCCCTGCAATCTCTGACATTTGTCTGCTTCCCCTTGGAAATTCCCCCATCCCCTGGGCTTCTTCTTTCTCAATGATCTTCCTTCTCAGCATCATTCTTCTTCATCTGCTGGCATCTTAAAGGGGTTGGGTTCCCTAGGGTTCTGCCTTCAACTTTCTTCTCATGCTACACACTCTCTCTGATTGTCAGATGTGCCTTGCAGATGGTATCGTGTTTATTAAATCCACCAAAGTGAATCAGAAAGTGAAATTTAAATTAAATTTCAATATTTCAAAAACAACAATATTACAATAGCCAAGAGGTGGAAGCAACCCAAATGTCCATCAGCTGATGAATAGGTAAACAAAATGTGATATAAATATAATGGAATAGTATTCAGCCTTTAAAAGGAAGGAAATCTCATCACATATTACAGCTTGAAGGAACCTTGAGGACATTATGCTAATTGATATAAGCCAGTCATAAAAAGACAAGTACAGTGTGATATTCTTTCTATGAGGTATCTAAATTAGTGAAATTCATAGAAATAGAAAGTAGAATGATGGCTACCAGGGGCTGAGGTGAGGTGGGGAAAGGGGAATTATCATTTAATGAATATAGAATTTCAGTTTTGCAAGGTGGAAAAGTTCTGGAGACTTGTTTCACAACAACGTGAATATACCTCACACCACAGAACTGTACACTTAAAAACGGTTAAGATGGTAAATTTTACATTGTGTGTTTTTTTCCACAATAAAAAAAATGCAAAACACAAGAGGGAGGGGAGGTGGGGGATGGATGGAGTGGGAGTTTGTGGTTAGCAGATGTAAACTAGTATATATAAAATGAATAAACAAGGTCCTACTGTATCACACAGGGAACTATATTCAATTTTAAAAAGTACATGAAGGGGTGAAAATCACAAAAAAAATGCAAAACAAAAAGATAACTCTTTAAGACAGTAACAAGTTGTATATCAATACTTTGAATAGTCTTTACTTTTCAAATGTCCATTAATACCCAGTTCTTCAAAAACAGGGATACAATTATGTCCCACTAAGGGATAGCCTTGGATAACCTTGGATGAAGCAGCGTATTATGTAACCCTGGCATTTCCTCATTTGAAGAAGATAACATCCTTGTTTAAATACTTTTGGGGGTTCATGGAATTACAGAGCTGGAAAAACTTAGAGATGATGTAGTTCTATTTCATTGTGTCTCACAAAAGTCCATCGGAGTTGCAGGGTCCAAATGTTAGACGACGTGACTGAGGAAGATGGAGTCCTACTGATTTCCTTCGCGATCTATCCACCAGCTCTTCCTTTTTCCTGTACCACATTATCTTTACTGAAGGAATGGGTAGTGGAGGAAAGGAAGGAACAGAGGAAGAAAGACCCCTGAAAACAATAAGAGCAAACGATGTGTTGATGCTTCTATGTCATTCTAAACGATGATAGAATGGTGTATAGTTGTGAAATATTTACACACACACACCCCCAGCTGACATTATCTTGCACTTAGCTCATGGCACAACTTTTTGTTTTTCTACTTTTAAGAACAGGAAAACATGAAACAGAGGAGTGTTTCTGAAAAATCCTCATCAGTATTTAGAAGGTGACCAGACATTCAAAAGATCCAAAGTAGTTCTCACCAGAACCTCGATGCCAATATCCTGGCACCTAGGTAATCAATAGAGCAAAGCAAAATGTGATGAGCAAAGGAAGAGCTAAGAGCATTACACAAAGGCGGAAATATTTATCGGCTGTTCTATCCAAAAACTTTCTTAGGAACAGTAGTAGAGTACTGTAGGAAGCTATGGAATTTTACACAAAACGTTTTAAGATTGCTGTTTTGGATCCCCTGTCTTTTAAGCAGCATGGGATTAAACCAGTATAACAAGGACGTTGTGATGATCCCAAACTGATGATAGCAGAATGTTAGTAGCTGCCCGTAAGATGTGCTGCAAATAATGAAGATGATGAGGCAAAGTCAAGATTATGATCCCGGGGAGCACATGGCTAGCTCTGGTTACCTCTACCTATCAAAACTACAAGATTGCTGCTGATCTCTTCCCTGGCTCTTGTTTGTGTCGAACTGAACGTATCCCTGGTTCAAGAGCATCGGTTTTTCTCTGCCTTGCAAACGAGGGGAAGCTGAGGCTGGATTTATACAATACACCACAGTCTTGATTGCTGAAAGGCAGAAGACAATGTACATAGACTCTTCCTGCCAACGCTGGGCTCACGTTTCCTTTCTCATTTTTCTCATTAAGGTTAGGAATGAATCATTTGTACTTAGTTAAAGGAGAGGAGGATTCTTTGCCAATACATTCATGTAACTATTCCAAATCTGAAACTGTTCCCAGACATAAGGTTTGTGAAGGCTAAGACATCTGAGCTGTTCTCCCACCCACCTAGCCAAGCCCCCTTTTTCTGCCTCACCTCCAGGAGCCCTATTATGGTGTGTGCACATCAGAAAAAAGTCTGAAAGTGATGAGTTACATTACCACCGTTTCTCAATTTTTCAAAGAAAAAATATCTGAATGACTTCACAGTGGTTTGTCTCTTTTCACATGACTATGAACTATAATGCAATTTTGCACTTAATCTTTTTTAAAGCTATATATTTAATAATACCCATATTGGGCATCAACTATGTTTCAGGTACTGTACTAACTGCTTTATATACATTTTCTAATTTAATCTTCACATTAAAGAAAATATTTTATAGATGAGAAAAACCAAAGCCAAAAGAGTTCAAGGAGCTGGTCCAAATCCACACAGCAAGCAAAGAGTGGAATCAAGGGCTCAAAACTAAGTGTCTGATGCCAAACAGACAGATCTAGCTACACAGTTAGAATTGCTCTGTATAGATTTAAGGGAAATTATATACACATAGTGAATGTAGAATTTCTACTTAGACTTTAGCCAGTGTCTAATCTGACACTGACAGATACAGATACCAACATGTATCCAATTTTTTTTACCATTTCTGCCAATGGAATCAATTTACCAGTCCCTTCTATTATTTGCATTTAATCCTATACATGTGTCACACGACTACCTGTGATGGTTAATTTTATGTGTCAACTTGGCTGGGCCACAAGGCCCAGATATCTGATCCAACATTATTCTGGATGTTTCCGTGAGGGTGTTTTTAGACGAGATTAACATTCAAATCAATGGACTTTGAGTAAAGCAGATTTCCCTCCATAACATGAGTGGTCCTCAACCAATCAGTTGAAGGCCTGAATAAAACAACAGACTGACCTCTGAACAAGAGGAAATTCCATCAGCAGGCAGCTTTCAGACTTGGACTTCAGATTTTGGACCAGCAGTCTCCATAACTACGTGAACCAATTTCTTGAAATAAATCTCTATATATATATAGATGTACTTTTTATTTATTTATTTATTTTTGCAGTTGGCGGGCCTCTCACTGTTGTGGTCTCTCCTGTTGTGGAGCACAGACTCTGGACTTGCAGGCTCGGCGGCCATGGCTCACGGGCCCAGCTGCTCCGCAGCATGTGGGATCTTCCCGGACCAGGGCACGAACCCATGTCCCCTGCATCAGCAGGCGGACTCTCAACCACTGCGCCACCAGGGAAGCCCAGATGTACATTTTTATTGATTCTGTTTCTCTGGAGAACCCTGACTAAGATACCCCTATATGCCATAAGTCATAATGTATATCTAAACAACCACAGGCCAATGTGAGAAATATTCTTAATATTGGAAATCCTCAAAACCAGTGGTTTAGAGCCTATTAAAAATACAAAGCCTGGGCCCCACCTAAGATTTACTGAATTAGACTCCCTAGGAATAGAACCCGAGCACATCTATTTTTTTTTAAGCTCCACACTGATTGTGACATCAATTTCTGGTTAAAATATAACTGCATTGTATGAAACTAGAAACATGGGGTATTAGTCAGGGTAGACAAGGTTGTGCTGTGGTAACAAACAACTCAGAAATCTCAGTGTTCATGCTACATGACCAACGCTGGTTGGTGGAAGGGTCTTCTGTTCATGATAGCTGTCATTCACTCTGTGTATCAGAGTTCTGTAGGAAACAGATGACATACTCAAATAATTAATTAAGTACAGCTTAATAAACAGACTATTTACAAAAGGTGAGGGATAAGGTTGGGGGAAATCAACAAAAGAAGGTACTAACCCTAGGGCCAATGATAGCAGCTCCCAAAACCTGAGGAGAGTAGATGCTACCCAAGAGGAGCTGGAGATGTTTGGTAGAGGAATGCAACCAGCCCGTGGAGACCTGGAAGGGAGGGAGTGAGAGAATAAATATCCCATCACCACTCTCCTTCTGCCCTCTGATGTCTGGCCAGTACCTCTCATTAGTCAAACCCAACCAGAAGACAGAGGACAGGGAGTCTGCTGCTATAGTCCATAAAAGGCAGCCTCCCAGGGCACAGAGTATCATGGATAGGGTGGAATTTGTAGAGGCAAGTATAAAATATCTAGCACACTCTGGAACCCAGGCTGGCGCCACCTTGAATATTGACAGTCAACATGGTAGAAGGGAAGAAAATGAGGAAAAAACCTAAACTGGCTTTTAAGCTTCAGCCCAAAAGCGCTCTGCCCACTTAGGCTTACATTTCATTGACCTATGCAAATCACATAGCCAAGCCTGACTTCAAAGGATGGAGCAGCAGTGGGGAGATATAATTCTCCAGGGAGGGGAAGTGAATTTTGGTGACAGTAAAACATTCAAGGCAGGTGAAGTGGACGTCTGAGAGTCAGGTGAGAGGAAGACTTGTTTTTTACTACATTTTTTCTCTTTTGAATTTTGCAACCTATTAAATACATTGCCTACTCAAAACAATAAATAAGAGTTAAAATGATACACTTGAAACTGATATGTTGTACATCAACATTATGTTTAAATTTTTAATTTTTAAATTAAATTTTTAAAAAACTTTAATGAAACTACTGTGATAGGTCCCTGTAGTCACCATTTGTCCTTCTTTTTGGCTGCCCAGCATCTGAACCACTCACCTTATGAGGAAGAGTTAACCTCTCACTGTAGAAACTGAATATGCCAGACACTAGCTTTTCCTGCCTCCTTTGCTGCTAGGACATTGACACATGATCAAGTTTCTGCCAGTCAGGTGCAGCTGCCCCAGACTTTAAGTTGGAGACTAGAGATACGAGAAGGGACTGAACCAAATACTTCCTGGTGATGAGTGGTAGCTGGAACGGCAGCTACATCCAATTTCCAGAGCCATCAGGGAAAGTAGCAACACCCAAGGCTTCAATTCTGGTGATTCAAGGAAAGCCATCACCAATGTCTCCCACCCAGCAGCAGCAGGGTGTGCTCATAGAACTAGTTCCATGGCATGATTTTCAGCTTTTCTTTTGATGTGTATCCTCTAAACTTGATTCCTACTCCTTCTGGAGAGTTTAGGAGCTATCCAATATCTTTTTACTATATTCTACTTTCTGCTCAAATTAGCCAGAGTTTGATATCTGTTACTTGCGGCCAAAACCCTGACTGCTACAGTGCCTAGCTTCTGGCGTGTTATTGCAAGAAAGAATAATTATAAGAACTAGATGAAGTCCTCTTTAACTTTCAGTTTAAAAAAAGAAATTCAAGGGACTGGATAAGTAAGTTAATAGCAACTTAACCTTCCTTTAGCAATTCTACGTGAATAAAGCTTTTCTGAGCTGGCTGCTTCTCATTGTCTAGAACAGGAGCTGCAGGGCAACGTGCGTTTTAAGCTACTTGAATCACCTGAGAATTAAAGTGAGCTTGACAACAATTTAGATTTTAAGATTTTCTTAGGATTTTGTCTTAATTAGATAAGATATTGGGAAAGTGAGGACACCAGGTAAAATAGAGTAAAAGCTGAATTGAAGTCAGGAGACCCAGATTCTAGTCTGGGGCTGTATCTGACCAAGATTACTAGATCTCTGTTTTCTCATATTAATCAGATGATTGCTCAGATTCCTTCATCTCTGATACTTTATGCTTCTAAATTGTGAAAGCCTAGAGTGAATTCTGTTCCAAATTGGTTAATGCAGCTCAAAAAGGCGCCAGCCAGATAGAATCAGACTGAATTAGTCTGTATTTAACGTCTCTGTACTTAAGATTCTTTCACTAAAACACATGTTTAGACATAGTGCTGTGCAACCAGGAAAAGAGGTCATCTGTTATCTTTTGTGTACTTTGACCAGTAAATTTATCTACAAGACACAACTTTTCTCCTACTGCTTTATATTTTCTTAAGCTCAAAAGCTGACTCTAGTGACCAGAGCTGCATGAGACAACTCATCTATCAAGAAGATTGGCTCATTATGTTTGTTTTGTCTGCTGCTTTATTCATAATTGCAAAACACGGAAGCAACCAAGATGTCCTTCAGTAGGTGAACGGATAGATAAACTGTTGGTATATCCAGATACTGGGATATTACTCAGCACTAGAAAGAATTGAGCTATCAAGCCATGAAGAGATATGGAGGAACCTATAATGCATATTACTAAGTGAAAGAAGCCAATCTAAAAAGGCTGCATATGATTGTATGATTTCAAATACATGGCATTCTAGGAAAGGCAAAAGTCTGGAGACAGTAAAAAGATCAGTGGAACCAGAAGGGAAGGATGAATACAGGTAGCACAGAGGATTTCAGGGAAGAAATATTCTGTATGATATTATAACGATGGATACATGTCTTTATACACTTGTCCAAATCCAAGGAATGTACAACACCAAGAATGAACCCCAGTGTAAAATATGGACTCTGAGTGATAATCTGTCAATGTAGGCTCATCAATTATAACAAATGTACCACTCTTGTAGGGGATGTTGATAATAGGGAAGACTGTGTGTGTACAGGGGCAGGGAGTATATGTATGGGAAATCTCTGCATCTTCTGCTCAATATTGCTGTGAACCTAAAACTGCTATAAAAATAAAGCCATAAAAAACAAACAAAAGAGACCAAAAAAGGGGATTCACCAACCAAAAAAATTAGCTGATTATGTATATGTTCTCAGGTTGATTGATATGAAGAAGAGACTACCTACTACCCTATTCAGTGATGGGCAGACAGAGGAAAAGATTCATTTTGAGGCTGATACAGACACACACAAACTATTCTTAAGTGCCAGAGGGAAAAAAAATGCAGTGACTTGCATTAGTAGAAAATCTATGCTTTTATTCAATAAGATGTATCACTCCACCCTCTGCCTTATCCTTATATTTTTAATGAAATATATAATCTATTAAAAATCCTGTAAAGAGTTCAAAATTGAAACTCCTCCTAGATAATTTAAGTGCTTTGTAGCAACATTTTAATCACATTTCCCCCCCAATAGTACACAGCTGGGGAATAGTGTGGCTCTATTCAGAGCTAAGAACAACCTCTCTTTCTCGTTGCTGACTCAGATTTCCAAAAATTACAGTCTGTGGCTGAGCTTAGCAATGAAGAGAAATTTAAATTTGGAGAAATTTGGAGAAAACCATGTTCCTTGCCAAAGAGAGGTCCTTGTTCAAATGATGAATTGGGCAAAACTTGTCTTCCATGTTCCAACTTCTTCTTTCTTGGTTTCTCTTTCCTTGAACACTTAGATAATTTCTGCCATCTCTCCATTCATAAAGATATGTTTTCAGAAAGGACTGATAAACTTATTTACATTTAGTTGAAGAGTAGTCCACAGCCTACTTCCACACACTGCTCAACCCATTGTAATCTGGCTCCAGTGCCAATCCCTAACTCAGCCCCCCACAGAAACTTCTCTTTCTAAGCCCACCAATAAGCTCCTAATTGCTGAATCCGGTGGATTCTCCTCAGTACTTTTCTTCCTAAGCTCCTGTAGGAGAGAGACAATGAAAACTGTCATTTTCCCCACCCTTCTTGCTAACAGAATGATTTTATTGGCCCAGCCCTCGGGGATGAGTCATGATTGATCTAACCAGTCACTGCAATTCCTTCCACTTTGTCAATGATTAATCTAGGAGTGGGAATGAGCCTTGGTCAGTGAGACAAAAGAAGTCTGATGTGTCCCCTGGGAAAGACTTTCCTCCTGGAAGAGAATGAGGTGCACAAAGAGAATGCTTTATTGTCCCCATTCCCCTTGCTTTCTGCTTGGAATGCTCTCAGTTGCTTGGAGTGTCCAGCCTATGACCCTTAGGGAGACATTTTTGACACACTGACAGTGGCAGAGCAGAAGGATGGAAAGTGGTCACAAAACCAGAGACCACCCACCTCAGACTTCTGGATAAATCATTTGTAATAACATAACTCACTTTTATTCCGTTACTTGCAGCCAAATGGGTCCTAATTAATACACCCTCTCTCTGTAGCATTTGATATTGTAGACCACTTTTCCCTTAAAAACTCTTCTCTCCATGACCCCAGTCAACTCTGGTTCTCATCTATGTACTCCTCTTTCTTCACATGTCCCTCAAATATAGGTGCTTCCACAACGATTAATCTTCAAACCTCTTCTGTGCTTACCCCACGTAGTCTTTTGAGGAGAGTCCTGCTGGACCCACTTCTTTTATTAACACCCATACTCCAACAAGTCCCTCAGACCCCAGTCCCAGGCTCGATCTCAAGACGTTTAAAACCAAATTCAACCAATTTCCTTTGCAGACATTCTCTTCCTCCTGTATTTCTCATCTCAGCTGATGCTACAGCCTCTTCTGAGTCACCCAAGACAATAACATGGGCATGATTCTAATCATGATTCTTTCTTCCTCAATTATTCATACTCTCTCCTAGTCTTCACCACAGCAAATGAGTTACAAAGTCATGTCCAAAACCTCCGAAATGCTTTTAGAATCCCTCCATCCTCTCCACTCTCACTGCCGCCTCATTAGCTCACATGTTCTCATCTCTCTCTAAAACCATTGCAAGGCCTTTTAACTGACTCTTTCTCTAGTCTTGCCTCCTCCACTCAACCCTCTGCACTGTCTCAAGGATGATTTTTCTGTGGTTCAAATATTAAAGAGACACTCCTTCACTTAATCCCTCCTTGACTCCTTAGAATGACATTCGAGGTCCTTCATCATTTGACCTCGGAGTACTCTCTAGTTTCATATCCTCTGGGTATGATTTGATGACGGGCCCATTTTTTCCCTGCAAAATCTAATTTCTACCCTCACCTCTACTTTACCCACCTGATGCACTCTCATTTATCTTCAGTTCACGTCTTACTTCAGCTGTGAAGAGTCTTTCTTTATCTTCACCACCCTTCTTCCCTCTTCCATCCTCCAAGAAAGTTAGATATTCCCCCATAGTATCTTGTGATACTTCTACCATCGCATCTGTCAACCAATTCTGGAGTCATTGATGACTTTGCCCAATCTCCACTAGATTCTGAGCACCTTCAGGATAAGGACTGTCTTGTTCATGCTTTTACACTAATGTCTAACTACTAACAGCAACAATAAGTAAGTGTTTAATGATGGAAGAATTAAATGAAAGAATGATATTCTAATTCTCAGGGCTTTGCATTTTACAAAAAAAAAGCAACAATAAACCACTAAGCCATAGAAAGGAATTTCTAATTATTTGATATACCATCTGAGAGTCCAATGGTGAGGAATTTGCTTACACTGGTGAATCACATGGACAGCTATTAACCCACAATAACATCCCTGTCTTTCCTGTCAGGTAAATTTCCTTCCAGAAAACATCAGAAATTTTGACCTCTCAACAAGGCATTTCAAAGTCTATAGGTTGTACAAAATTAATTATAGCCTTTAGTGAACATACTATAATGCTTTTGGTATGGTAGTGATTCCTTTAAGAACCTTGTGTAAAAAGCACAGTTCTTCAAAGATGAATTCAGAAATTTTATGGACTGCATCTGCAATATGTATAGACAAGAGGGATAACTTTAATCATGCTGTACCCTTAGGATCTGGTTATAAGTAACTCCCCATAATTGTTAGACTCAGTGTACTCACTGTGTTTAACATAACGTGAGCAAATTGAGTCGTTTCAAAGATATGGTTATCATAGATTGCAGTACAATTGTACTGGATCGTCTCCATTTCCCTGATTTAGACATATTCTCTACCCTCCTCTACCCTGATTTGTGCCTCCAAGAGGCTGACCTCTGTGGACTACATCTGTTTGGCTCCTTGGCTGTCTGATTTCTGCTTGGGTTTGGCTGACAAGCATCACCAGCAAAAGCACAGAAGGAAGGAGAAAGAGACAGAGATTATTTCTACCCTGCCAGGTCATGGTTTGACAGTGACCGCATTCCTCAATCAAATGCCACAGCCCCGGTTGGATGGACCTCTCCAGGTTCCTGTAACTTCCCTCTCCTCTTAGAGGTCATAGACATTGTAGCAGCACCCTGGTGTTTCTAGCACAGGAGGGTTTCACTATCCCCTGTTGGTTTCCCTCAACCCTGCCCTCACCCTTGTATATATTCCCTTCACTGAACTCTGTTCATCTGGTTTGAATGTCACCTGTCTGCCACTTGAACCCTGCCAAATCATATGATCAGGGTATTCAGGGGAGCAAGGAGGATTACTCTGTTTATACCATCATCCGTTTTCGTTTGCTCAAACCGTACCCACCCGTGGGTACAAAAGAGTCCCAATAATAGCAATAAAACCATATTTTGGGGTGGTCAGCTGCAAAATTTTGGTTTTCTGACTCTCTGTGTAGTTTCCACCATAGGAGGAACTACAATAATCCAGGAGGGAGGCACTCATCTTTTTCAGAACTAGGACACTCACTCCCATTAAGCTGGATAAAAGAGCCACCCTGGGGAAGCTGCTAACCAAAGAGGCACATTAAAACATCACAAGAAATATAACAGGACAAAGAAAACAATATTACTCAGAAATCGTTTCAAGAAGAATACTGTATGTGGTTGGTAGACATATTTCCATGAGTCATTGTGGGGAGGAAGGAAAGAGGATGAGACACCCTCTCCTCCATGAGCCCTACTGCAGTAGTGACAGGTGGTCCAGCTTCTAAGGAGAGTGGGTCGGGTCACCGTGTGACTGTAGGCCCGTTACTTAACTTTTCTATTCCATTTTCTCATGTGCAAAGTGAGGGTAATACCAGTACCTCTCTCAAAAGGCGGTTGTAAATTGCTTATTAGTTGCTAGAGTAATATTCTTGGAAAGACTTGTAGATGGCTCATTTTTATTTTTGCAGACAGTTTATAAATGTGGACATATTTACTCATGATTCTGATTTTAATATTGTGTACATATAATATAGTTTTGTGAATTAAGTAGATGTTACCCAAGGAATATCATAACCTTTAGAGGCTCTGTCACTTGAATAAATATGAGGTCTCCTAATGCTGAAATTGCAGGAAATCTCAAGTCACAAAATGTATGTTCAGTCTCTATGCTACCTTGGCCAAGTCACTTAATGTTTCAGTCTCAAATTTTCTATCTGTAAAATGGGACTATTTATATTTGCATAACTTCTAGGATTCTACAATGTGCAAATAAAATACCACCAATTTTGGAGTTGTGTGATAGAAGAAATTATCATTTTCTCCCATATTCTCTCCAATTGAAATCTAACTTTCCAGAGTTTCTCCTAATCCTTCGGTGTTCCATGAGAAAGACATTACTTGTGTTCATGGACATCAATCCTCCTCTCCTCCTGGACACAGAAAGACGACTACTCAGCCTTCTTGCAAGGTGCCACATGAATTGTTCTAGCCAATGAAATGGGGAGCCCTAAAAACCCGTGCACAGTTCTCTAGTCCCACTTCCCCTAATAGCATCTAAGTCCACATGTCTCAGGTTATATAGCCACAGGATGATAACGAAGCCATTCTAACCTGGTAGTAGGTAGTAGATGGGAGGAACCCTTCTGGGTTACTTTATTTACATTTCAATTAAAATCTCTGCAGACAAAACAACATAGAAATTACTATTCTATTCGAATGGTAGAAATTTCAGTTCCTATGTTGCAAACTCACTAAGATTTTTTAAGTAGAAAAGGTCTGTTACCCTCTTCAATCACATGTGTCTGGTTACTTTTCTGTGGAGCCAGTTCTGGGTGCTTAGTTAGGATCCAGAATGATCACGTGAGCTAACATTAGGGTTGTCTGTCAGATAAACAACAAACAGCTTTTTAAATATAAGTATGTCCTATGTAATATTTGGGACATATTTGCAGTAAAAAGTTATTCATTGTTTACCTGAAAGCCAAATTTAACTAGATCCCCATGAAATATTGGAAACAAACATACACGTTGTTTGTCTGAAGTTCAAATTTAACTGGGCATCTTCTATTTTACCTGGCAACCCCACCTACATGGTGCCTTAGTCAACAGTGCATTTACTGCTATTTATATTTAGCTGCTATTAAACCTGTAAGGATGAGCACAAACTAAAGTTACTCCAAGCAATATCCTGTTTGACCTAGCTGCAAGCTAAGAGCTGTAAAAGATTTATTAAGGGAGTATCGGTTGTCAGATCTGTTGAACTCTTCTAATGAACTCCCCATATCCTTTTGACCTCACCTGTCTCCACAGTCTGTGGACACTGGTTCTGCTCCAGCCAATTCTGTGGTACCAACTCTGGGTGGGCTTCAATCAGTTTTGCACGGGAACAACCCCCACGATGCCTTGCCTCATACCCATGATACGTGCATCTGACCTTCTGCCCTGGGGCCTTCATATTGCGCTGAAATGTGATACTGTGAGACCCACTTGCTGCCTACATGTGGAGGGATATTTTCAGAAATGGGAGACGGGAGCTGGTGAATAGTTTTTTCTCTTCCTCCTCCAGCACTGGCTGTTCTGAGATGGAGTAGTTCATTTGAACTTTCATACGACAGTCCTTGGGGATTAAGGAATCAGTTGCATTTGATACCAAGTGGTGCCCAGATTTTGCCTTGGGACTTGCTTTCTGGAAAACCCAAGCTACGATATCATATTTCCAACATCTGGGAATGAAGCAGTCTGTGTTATAGAAAGAGTAAAGATTTGAAGTCAAGGGACTTGGGCTCTGGTCTAGTTTCTGCCATTTGCTAACTGAATGCCATGTAGAGATTATTGAACCTCTACAGCTTTCAGATTCTTCATCTGTAAAATGAGGATAAGAATTTGTACTTCGGAGTTCTGAAGATTCAATGAGATAATATACATAAAAAGCACATTAATAGCTATCACTGATCATTTTCTTTCTGTTAGGCACTGTATTAAGTGATTTATATTCTTTTCACTAACCCTATGGGTTAGGTTCCATTGTCAACTCCACTTGACAAACCAAGGCACTGAAAGGTTAAGTTACTTGCTTAAGGTTATAAAACTAGTATGGGTGGAGCCAGAATCTGAAACCAGGCAGCCTGACTCCAAACCTATGCCCTTAACCATTACATGATACACTTCATCCAGTGAACAAAGCAGTGCCTGGTACAGTATCCATTCTCTCCCTCTGCCTTAGTAGCAGACCCCTGCATTTATTTGGGGTAGCAATGTGTCCAATTAACTTACCAAAGCTAAAGGCTTCCTTGCAATGAGATGTGATCATATGACTAAATTCTGACCAATGTGTATAAGTGAAACTGTTCCATGGTACTTCCGAGGAGTTTCCTTAAAATGGAGGGAGGCAGGCTTTTCTCTTGTTCCTCCTTGCTTCTGACTGGAATGTAGACACAAAGGCTGGAGTGCAAGCAGCTATTATGGGCCATAAAATGACATCATAAGGATGAGAGAACAGCGAGACGTTGTGGAGCCACTACGTGAATCATAGGTAGCTCAGATCTTCTTTCAGGCTAAGAGAGGATTATCCTTCTACTTATTTTTATATTTGTGTGTCTGTGTTTTCTTTTATTATTGTTGTCTAGGTAGCCAAATTTGATCCTAAATGATACAGAAGTTGACAAAATTTTTGGCTGCCTATTTATTAATATTGTAAGCCATAAAATCAAACATATATTTAGTTATAGTTATTACATCTAATATTGATGAAGTGAATATCCTTAGGAACTGTAGTCCCTAGCTAAGCATGACTTTTGCTGGAAGTCAGGAGGAAATGTGAGATACTTATTCCAAGAATCAAAATTAGTCAATATTGCTACACATATTGCAGAACAGCTGCTGTCACGTAAAACTAGAATTTCATCTTTTCAGTCAAGGCTCGTCTCTCCCCAGGGTAATATGCTACTTACTTCATGTAAATATACTCCTTTTTTCCATCAAGACATGGTTAAAGAAAGAATGTATTTATTTACCAAGGTGAACTCGGAAGTGTTGAGCAAAATCTATATCCATAATTATTTTTAAGGCCAATATCCAGGAAGACCATATTGGTAAAATATGAAATAAACACATTAGCAAAATGTGAAAATAAACACATTAACAAAGCAACCAGTATTTATTCCCAACCATTGGCCAATTTGGCAAAGCATTGGAAGTTAATTTTATTATCACCTCTAATAACTGCTGTGTCAGAGAAAACATGTGTGTATATTTTTTAACAAACTTGCTATTTATAATGATTCCCACTTATAATATCAATTAGATTATTATATTTCAGCCTTATAAATGTTCTCAAAAACAAAACGAAACCCGTGTGACTCTTGGATAATGAGAATTTTTAAAAAGCCATCAAATAGAATTTATGAATGTAAACGCCTAATCTATTTCATATGTGTACCTTTTTCATTTTAATATGGCAAATACAAATTATCATATCCAAATGTATATGCCCAACTTTTAAAATAAGAGAAATGAAAGTCACCAGGCACTTGAACTAAATGAATTGCTACAGCTGGGCAATAAATCTAATTTGGAGATTTTTAGCAGCTTTGACAAAAAGAGAAACATATTCGGCTATATTGTAACGTTGTCTAATAGAAGGAGGTAAACAAAAATTTTGTAAAATAAAACAATGTTTTTATGACATTTTATGAAATTATGAAAGTGTTCGAGAGAACTTTTGTGTATTGATTCTATATAAAGCCTTGAAGGTATAAAACTAAATTGTAACTCAGTGAAAACATTTTATTGGAAAGATTGTGTGACATTGTATAAGAAATTATTTTTTGATGATCTAATAATGTAGTTCTACCCAAAACAGAAGTTTATACATGCTTACAAATGTAACATACTGTCATGAAACTTCCACAGTTCTGGATAATTAATTCCTTATGCATCCCTTCGTCTCTCTTCCATTCAAGAAAGAACATCTGGATGCAAATTCTGGGGGCATTGCCATGGGTATAAACTTAATACAGTTTCGGTTTTTTTTTTTTTTTTTTCTGTACACGGGCCTCTATCTGTTGTGGCCTCTCCCATTGCGGAGCACAGGCTCCGGACGCGCAGACTCAGCGGCCATGGCTCACGGGCCCAGCCGCTCCGCGGCCTGTGGGATCTTCCCAGACCAGGGCACGAACCCGTGTCCCCTGCATCGGCAGGCGTACTCTCAACCACTACACCACCAGGGAAGCCCTTAATACTGTTTTAACTTAGAAAAGAAGGTAAATAATTTGCAAAATTCAACTGTCTAATAGGTATTAATATCAACTTACTTACATGAGCTCTTTTCCAAAATGGTCCTTTTCCTTTCTTCCATTCCCATGATCCCTCTCAACTTAAGTACTGGATTGTTTAGATTCTATGTTTAGTTTTTAAGTGATGAACATGTACCAAATAGAATTATTTACTATCTATTAATGAGGTTCAAAATAAACTGACAATTTAATTTCTTAGTACAACATTTTCTCCTAAAAAGAAATAGAAAGCATGACCTTCAAGAAACTCCATGCCTTCATTGTGTTCTTGTCTTTAAACTTTAACTGATCCACTAGTTACAGTAGAGTTGATAGCAGAAGCTTTGTAGAATCCTCTACTTGGATTTTGTGGGAGTTAAGACACAAAGAGTAGTCCAGCAACACCCCCCTTTTCCCCAAATTAGGAGGAGTGGAGAGAATAACTCAGGAAACAGTACAGTTTTGTAGTATCACAAACAAACAAATCCTAAATCCATGGCTTTGCCACAATTTCTTCCTTTTGATATTTTCCCAGTGGTGTCAAATATGAAACAGCCTGAACTCATATTAAATTTGGGAGGATTAGCAGGGAGTCATGCCTTTTTCCTAACTTGAAAGGTAAATGACAGAAATAAGATTCCTTTTATTACATATAAAGGGGTATAAAATTATATATAAATATAATTTTGTGTTTAAACATTAAATTTCATCTGTGTACAGCATGTTTTATTACATAAGATCCTTAAAAATAAGGTCCTGGATTAAGTAAGTCAGAAAGAGAAAAACAAATACCATATGCTAACACATATATATGGAATCTCAGAAAAAAAAAAAAAAAGGTCATGAAGAACCTAGGGGTAAGATGGGAATAAAGACACAGACCTACTAGAGAATGGACTTGAGGATATGGGGAAGGGGAAGGGGAAGCTGTGACAAAGTGAGAGAGCGGCATGGACATATATACACTACCAAACGTAAAATAGATAGCTAGTGGGAAGCAGTCGCGTAGCATAGGGAAATCAGCTAGGTGGTTTGTGACCACTTAGAGGGGTGGGATAGGGAGCGGGGGAGGGAGGGAGACGCAAGAGGGAAGAGATATGGGAACATATGTATATGTATAACTGATTCACTTTGTTATAAAGCAGAAACGAACACACCATTGTAAAGCAATTATACTCCAATAAAGATGTTAAATAAAATAAAATAAAATAAGGTCCTGGAATGTCTTCCAACGTATATAATTCTAAGAGTTTCCCAAAGGGCATGCAATGATGTGTAGGTCCTTTGCCTGTGAAGCTGCTTTAGCTCAACAGAACTTAGGCAACCTGGAAGAAGAACCAAATATTATCTCTGGATAATATTTGGTTATTATCCAGATAATTATAATAATTATCTCTGGATAATAACCAAATATTATCTCTGGACTGTCTCTTTCAAATATCAGATGTCTGAAGGGAAACCTTGGAAAATGTCAAAGCGCATTTTCTGACATTGGAAAAGCATGAGACACTATTTTTGACTGCAGGGAGATTTAGCCAGGCACTTGAGAAAGCTGGAATGAGGGAAGAAAAGTTGTCATTCAGAGATGGCCAGAGAGAAAGTCATTCCTCTTCAATGTTGGCCAAAGCTATGATGGTTCCCGGCAGTTAGGCTAATATTTTTCCAAAAGAAAACCTTTGAATCTATCCATGCATATAGACAGATATTTGGCTGACACCGCAGAGTTCTGTGCCAACATGGAAAATATGATTTTGAAGTGAAAAAAATATTAAAAAGAGGTGTTAACAGTTGACTGCCTTGATCATGAAAAATCTTTATTAAGTCCGCTAAAAAATATGTAATTTTCCATAATATTTTTCGTTGATAGGTTAGGCAGGATAGATTAGAAGAAAAATATACCAAAAATTAACATGATGAAATAAACTACCACCTAGTATTCAGCTTAGGGCCAGACCAAAGGAACTCAAGGGTTATTGATGGAAAGAAAGAACAAATGAATGAATAAATAATCTATCTGATGGAGTTGTTTCAATTAATTGAGGAAGGTTGTCTATCAATTGAGAAATTATACTTTTGGTATTTTTCAGCCATCTTGCTCTTTCTGGAAATTATTAGTTAGTAGGTTCATTTGCTTGTATTTTGAAAAAAATAAAACCAAGTCCTGAGCAGAAAATTTTCTTCCTTTTTGCCTTGTCTGGAAGGCATAGGATCCTATTCTTTTGCTTAACAGTAACACGTTATTTGAATATACATTGGAAAGGAGAGACAAAGGACTTGGTATACAGCCCTATTTTCTACAACTTAGGGCTGGAGTTCAATTAACACTAGACTTTAACAGTGGTGCCGTCATACAGACATGGAAGAAGCGTTAATGGCCAGTGACCTGGAAACATTATGTAGCTTGGTCCAGTTTATGGAGTGAGATAAATGAGAGAATTGATCTGCACTATAAAAGGACTTACATTACTCCTACTTTTTTTTTTTAAACAAAGTAAAAGAGAACAGAGCAAAATCAGTGGTGGAATTGATACCATAACATCTTTGTTCAAACTAGTGGCCTATAATTTGACAGATAAATGATTCTTCTTTCCCATCAAAGGAAACAGTAAACGCCCAATTATATAAACAACCTCAACCCAAAGCTCTGTGTTTAAGACAAGTCCATCTTCTTGATTTCAGGAAGTGGAGGCTCAGAACCTTGACAAACTTCACTGACAAGGACCTAATTACATTGGCACCTATTCGTCAGTCTTCACTGGTTTCATGGATTAGCATAAAGTTTCCTCTTTACCACTTCTCTGGAATGGCCTCTTACATAGAGAGACACTCTCAGATTTTGCCTGATGTTCTGGCCCAATTATTAACAGCACTTGTTTTCACTCCAAAAATGGCCCCAATTAGAACAATAAATTATATGGTCACCTCATGTCTTATCAACCTACTGTGGAAGTCAGTCTCTCAAGGGTTTTCCATGAACACTGAAGTCTGCCTCTATCCTAGCCATCCTAGATTTGAAGACATCTTGGGTACTACACGTAATTAACTAAAGAGTAACTGGGACAGGATACATCAACTCTGTGTGACTATGACTAGGTCAATTACATTTCCTGGCCTTAATTTCCTCATGTAAAATAATGGTGTTAAGGTAAATGATCTTTTTAGCAATAAATGTCACCTTGGCTGAAACCAACCGAGTTTTAGTCCTTACTCTTTTCTCCAATTCACTCCTAGGACCTGGGCACACCAGGTGGAAAAGTAAAGCGTCCTGTCAACTCGAAGTCTCTGTTGAAGTCTAATAAACTCAACCATTATGAAGCTGCTGTGGGTTCTTTATCACCATTTTAAGATTCAAACAAACATATTCTGAGCTCCCAGAAGCATTCAGACCAACTTGAGGGAGGCAGGGCTCCTAGGCCACTGTGTACAGAAAACTATGGCCTCCCATTTTATGTTGTCCTTAAAATATCATGCCTGAGAACAACGATGTTCTCTTTAACTGCCTGGAAGACTTGACTCTCGTTTCTGAGAAATACGGGTACTTAGCAGACATACGTCACCATTTATGATTCTATAGGGGGCTTCCCTGGTGGCGCAGTGGTTGAGAGTCCGCCTGCCGATGCAGGGGACACGGGTTCGTGCCCCGGTCCGGGAAGATCCCACATGCCGCAGAGCGGCTGGGCCCGTGAGCCATGGCCGCTGAGGCTGCGCGTCCGGAGGCTGTGCTCCGCAACGGGAGAGGCCACAACAGTGAGAGGCCCATGTACCGAAAAAAAAAAAAAAAAAAAAGAAAGAAATAGGTATGTGCATACCTCAACCAACCCAACTTTCCATTATTTGCAAACATTCATTTTGCACTCTAACTCTTCCAAAAAGTATCTGAGTTTGCTTTCATCTCCTCACTGATAACTACAATATTATTCATTGTTTATTAATTTTCTTTATGATCCAATAATTTCTACTTAATTACTAAGGGCAACTGCCAGGTCAGAGGTGAAAAATAAAAGTCAGTATCTTGGCAAGAAAATTCACACACAAGATGAAGTTTGGGGATGAGATATGAAGGAAGAATCAAGAAAAAACAGAGGAGGATGCTCTATAGAGAAAATGGAACAGATGACAGAGACAAGAAACTACAAAAGTCAAGAAATAGTCTTTCAGGTTCTCAAAGGCGATGATTTGACCTTGTCATACATCCTTTGTTTTTCAGTTCTCCTGTATCCTTTCAATCAGGCCTCCTTACATTTAAAGTCTGAGTGAGTCTCTGCTCCAAATAATTCCTCTAGACCACAAAAATCCCCGTTCATTAGACCTTTTAGTATAACTCCAGTCTAGGTGAGTGTCCCCTAGTAAGAGTCCCAATAGCAAACAGATGGCACACTCAACTTGAAGATCTACAAAGGTGCAGGGGATTAGTAGAGCCACAGGGGATAGTGCAGAAACCCAAGGTTAGTAACTGCACAGCATTTACCATGCCTGCGCCTGAAAGCACAAAGGAAGGCAACAGTTACTGGAACTCAGAAGGAGAGAGTCCTATGCAGAGAAACACCTTGAGAGGAACAGTGACTTGGTCAAGGAGCATAGCTAGCCTGAGGCAACCTCTCAGAAAGGGAATCAGGGCAAATGGATGCTGACCTCACTTTTCTGCCTCCAGATCCTGCTGGGGCTCCCTGTTGGCCAAGCTCCAGCTGAAGCCAGAGTGCAAGGAAACCTATCCCTGTTGTCCGCATAGCTCACCGTCCCAGGGTAGAGATGTCTGCTTCAGCTACATTTATCTGGATGAACTTCTGACTGCAACTTCCTAAGAAAGTAGTTAAACTTCCTGCTCACACAGCTTTGGGGGAGAAAGCACAGTCTATCTGGAAGGTGAGATGAAGGTCCTACCTAGCCAAAACTCAAATACACCAGACCTCCCAGAGCATCCTTCTTGTCCCAGCAAGACAGGGGCAGCGCCCCACCCATCTGCAGTCCGCCTCCCGTGTGCGTGTGTCTGCCTGGGAGGAGAAGCCTTCCCAAGAAAGGGAGCTGTGGGCAATAATGAGAAGTGGCAGCCGAGTGTGAAATCCTGCCACTGGCCAGCGGCAACTGGAAACAAGGCTGAAAATAGCTCAGGCAGAATCCTAGCTTCAGGACAGGGATAGAAACAGTGCTTTTACCAAGAGATGTCCTTTTAAGCCATTTAGAGAACTCGTGGAAATGGTATTGTTGTGTTATTTTTATTCCAAACATCCATTCCCAAAGGAACCCTGAACCACAATGCCCTTCTGTGTCTCTGGGGAAAACAGGACTGTACTGGTAGGGTGGAGAAAGCTACGTGGAGGGACACAGCAGATGGCAGTTTACAAAGACCAGGGTCCAGGGCAAATCTGCATGTGAAACACGAGAAACGTAAGAGGAAATGCTGTCTCACTCTCAAAACTCCTTCTGTTTCTTTTTGTGGAGTATAAAACTATCTCAATTTTATCACCAGGGCTTCGTAAAGTAGATCATCATGTTTTCAGTTCTCAAATTCATTCTGTGAAATCCAGTGTGGCTGCCTAAGGAATAAATGCATTTTCTTCACTATCTTTACCAACCTCTCACAACTGCTCCCTGAAAATAATGAAAAAGTCCATTAAATATTGATATTTGTTCTATTTTCGTCACAAAAGAAATATCACGAGCCTCAAACATGATCACCAATTCCAGAGTGTAAATTCTGAACCAAAATAATTCAATAGACTGGTTTTGAGCTGCTTCTGTGTGTTAGACACTCAGAATACTAAGGTGAGTTTTAAATGGCTTGACCTTCAAGGAAATGGGCACATAAACGATTATAGTATAGTATAATAAGTAAACTAAGGCTCTGTATTTTATGAAAACTAAGATCATTGCATAAGCGAGGGAATGATCAAAACTTATATGGACAAAGAGCCTTCGTGGATTAAATGTATGAATCTGGTTTTAAAAGATGAATAGGAAAAAAAAAAAAAGATGAATAGGAGTTAGGAGGTAGCTAAGTATGGAAGGGCATTCCAAGAAAAGGGAAGATGTTGTGCAAAAGCTAAGAGGCCTGAACGAGCAAAGTGTGTCTTCAGAACTAGAAGCAAGTTGGCACTGCTGAACCTAACCTGCTCAGGGGAGAAGCTGAGGAGGACGGCAGACAGACACCAGGCAGTCAGCAAAGTATGATCAGCGGGGTGCGTGTCAAGTAATCTAACGGCAAGAGGCAGTTTGCAAACGGTTTCTTTTCTGTTTTTATTACGTTTAATAATTAAATCAGGGTGACTACCCCTATAAAAGTTTCATCTCACTCAGTTCCATTCTGATCCGAATTCTTGAGGGGATGGAAGGTGACACTAATTTCATCATGTTGTGAGTTGACCATCACCTGTGTGCCCCCAGGGGACTGTGTCACGCAGGAGAACACTGTCTTTCCTAGAGTCGTGACAAGGAAAGGAAGTGCTTCTACCAGGCTGCACAGAGACAGCAAAGGGTTATTGAAAGCAGGGGTGTGAGACTGTCACATTTGCATTTAGCAAGATCCTCCTGACAGCATTGTGGAGAATTGGTTGTTTTGGATGGTGGGAGGCACAAAGTATTAGATTCCTAAGGCTGCTGTAGCAAATACCACAAATAGTGAATTATTTTCTCAAAGTTCTGGAGGCTGGAAGTCCGAAATCAAGGTGTCAGCAGGGCTGCACTCCCTCTGGAGGCTGTCTGGGAGAATCCTTCTTGGCCTCTTCCAGCCTCCTGTGGCTGTTGGTAACCCTTGGCTTCCTTGGCTTGTGGCTATATGACTTCAGTCTCTGCTTCCATCTTCACATCACCTTCTCCCCTCTCTGTCTTTTCCTCTTCTGTCTCTTCTAAGGACACTTGTCATTGCATTTAGGCCCCACCTGGGGAATTCAGGCTGATCTCATCTGAAGATCCTTATCTCAGTTATGTCTGCAAAGACTCTTTTTTCCAAATAAGATAACATTCACAGGTTCCAGGGATTTGGACATAGACAAATCTTTGGGGGAGCCACCATTCAACCCACTACACAGAAGAATTCTATTTCTCAACCTATGATCAGCAGACGAGCTGCGTTAGGATCTCCGGGAATGCTGCCCTCTGTCTTTTGCACACTGCTGGACTGGAGAAGTGGGCCCAGTTAGGAGATGTCAGCAACCATAAGGATAACCTTGTGGTATGGGTGTGGGAACTAGAATTAGCATGGTCAAGAGTGGAGGGGAGGAGGATGAAGGTGAACATAATGACTCCCAGGTGTCATCACGGGGTCCCTAAAAGATGGGAATACAGACAGAAAATGTAGACTCCCAGCAATCTCCAG
This sequence comes from Grampus griseus, assembly GCF_964374135.1. Taxonomy (NCBI): domain Eukaryota; kingdom Metazoa; phylum Chordata; class Mammalia; order Artiodactyla; family Delphinidae; genus Grampus; species Grampus griseus. Next base: position 39,784,969 of record NC_139018.1, on the reverse strand, counting down.
GCTTCTAAGGACTAGTAAGATCATTTGTCCAGCCCTTACATGTTATCCAGAATTTCCCGTTTTGTTTCCTTTAACAAACAATCATGCAGCTTCTGTTTGAGCAATTTACTTTGCAATGTCTGATTTCATCGTTGAGTGTTTCCTTCACTAGCTCATAAACTGAATGCGCGAAGAGGCCGTGATTGTTGGGCTCACTGTTGTTTCCCCAGTACCTAATCGAGTGTCTGGCATATTGAAGATGCTCCATACATGTTTTTGAAGGAACAGATGAATGAATGAACAACTCCAGTGACGGGACGATGTGGGGACTAACTAAGAATTAGCATGGGCAAAACTAATGAAGAGTTATTACAGTGGCTACTCTTCAATTTGGGGCAGCTGTACTTGTAAATTCCTCTGTATATAGTCACTTATTTTGTTCCCCAAATTGAGCCTAAGACTTCTTCTATATGAAGATTTCTTTCAAATACTTCGAAGAGAACTTTGTGTCCCCTGAGACTCTCATCGGCTAAATGTGTTCATCTTCTTTGGCCACACAGCCTGTTCAGGCCTGTTTTAGAACTATACCACATGCTGGTTGTTCTCCTTTCATTTACTTGACGATTTATGAGTGTCCACTGACTGCTCTGTACCAGGAATGTATAGTCAGTACGGAACACAACAGTTATGCACTCACATTCCAGTTCATAAGTGTCTCTCTGAAGTTATTAAAGATAGCAATCCCCAGAGCTAAGAGAATAGATACTGCTTCCTTTGCACTGCATATGTGCTTTTTACCACTTTATCTAAATAAGAGATTGTTATTTTCTTTCACTTACTTTTTTTGCAGCACTAGACATGATGTTCCCTATTGTTCGTACAACCGTGGGCCATGAATTCAGTGATTTTTCTTTTTGGTATGAGGATGTCTTAGTCTGCAGTGGCTACTATAACAAAATACCATAGACTGAGTCACTTAAACAGCAATGTAGTTCTGTTAGTTTTGGATGCTGTGAAGTTTGTGGACAGCATGCCAGCATGGTTGGTTTCTGGTGAGGTTCCACTTCCTGATCTACCTTCTTGCCCCTCCCTTGCGTGGCAGAGACAGAGATCATCCTCCTCATGTCTATTCTTATAATGGCACTAATCCCACTCACAAGGGCTCTAACCTCATGACTTAATTACCTCCTCAAGGCCCCACCTCCAAATATCATCATACTGGAGATTAGGAGTTCAACATATGAATTTTGGGGAGATCCAAACATTCATTCATACATAGAAGTTGAAGTACACTAAACATTCAGCACTAGAGCCTTCATCTCTTACAGACGGAATATATGATCACACTCTGTGTTATGGTAGTGCAATGAATGGAAATGAGCTCCAGCCATCCAGAGGGGCTGGGTATCTTTTCAGTCATTTGTGAGAAACAGATGCTGTGTCAAGCCAGGGAGAAGAACCAGCTTCTTGGGGGCTCAGGTTACATCTTGTGTTCAGTGAAGCACATCAGAGTCATTTACACAGTGGAGCCAAAGTGGATTCTTTTTTTTTTTCTTATTCTTATATAGTTTTATGTGTTTTTTCTATTTTTATAGTAATGAAATAAACCTGCAGGAAAACAAAAAGAATTCAACCAAACTAATGGAACATTTGTAATGAAAGAAAATTCCCATTACTTTGATTGAATTCTTTTTATTTTATTACAAGTTTATTTCTAGTTTGTTCACTAATGAAGCTCCCAAGCTTCAGAAAAGATATTTTCCTTTAAGGGAACACAGATGTTTGACTTAAAACTCCCTATTTGTGACATTTCAATATTGGTATCCTCATTTTTTACTAATGAAATTGTAAGAAAACAAAACCTGCTTGTCCTACAGCAATTTGGCTGCAGTTCAATAACTTCTTCATTAAAATGAAATAATACGTTCTGCAAATCTAATTGCAGGGGAATTAAACACACTTACCGAATTGTCATCTGTGATCCAAAATGAAGGAAAAAACTATGGGAAAACAATGCCAGCCAATGGACAGTAGAAAGAGGTTCTAAGGAATGATCACCCATCTCTGTTGTGGTCATTTCTGGGTCCATTTTGATGTTTTTAAGTAAAAATTTATAACCTTAGACCTGATTTTTTTGGTATGAAATGACACCTATATTTGACTCTCATTGTACTTTGAGTAGTTGAAGTGAATAAATGAAGATTGTTTACATTTATAAGCCATTAAATTTGTCAGTTATAGCCAATATATCTGTAGGAGTTATAGCCAATAGGCCATGGTTAGAAAGCATGCAAGGATACCAAGAAAGATTTAGTGAAAGGTTGGTGTGGGCATATTAGGTGTCCACGGTAAAACTAGTCAAAACTTTTTGGTTGTTTTAATTTGCCTGAGTCTTCAACTGTGAATTAAAACATGTAGTCAGTCAAGGCACTTGGCTCTATAAACGGTTTCAATTCCCCAAACACCACTGGATTGTCTGTTCGCCAGTGTCAAGTCCAATACCAGGTACATAGTGAGTGCTGAAGATTTGTAGAATGAATAAACTAAGTGAAGTAATGAACAAAAAATTCTACACTTCCTGCTTTTCCCGATAGGAGTATACAGGTCAGTAAACACTTCTAAGTTCAGACACCAATATTCCAGGGACAAACATTTGGCCCACCCAACAGAAAGCTATCCTTCACATTATAATTAGAAACAGAACACTGGATGATATGATCATTATTCTCCCTTGCTAATGACACTATGATGTAATTAATATTTAGTTGAAATATTTATATCATTATAAAAATACCTGCATATTTAAATTTTTATGTTGTGTGTAGAATGTGATTTTATTTATAAATGGTTTCCAAACTAGACTGTGACACTGGTCAACTGGATAATTAAAGCATTTTTAACTGATATCAATCATTGCAAGTGATTTGGAAATTTGATGATACTCTTTGATAGCTCTAGTCACGTCCCACACATACATCTAGTCCAAGCCAAACAGATTGCAGCAAAGGTATGTTTGTGCATGTGTGTGTGTGTGAAAGCACTTGTGGATTTTTTTTGTGTTTGCTTATTTTGCTAACACAATATTAATCTCTGCCTGTCAGTCCTAGAGGAATTTTGTACATTCATTGTTTACATAAGCAAACAAATAATCATAGAAAGTCAACCTGGCCATATAGAAGAGACCCTGGTGTATCTTGAAATAACATTCTTCTTCAAATTTTCTCAGTAACTCCCATCATGCTCAGGGATTGCCAGGGTATGATTAACCTTCTTAGCTCAGTTCTCACCATTGTGCAATGCATTTTAAAATACAGGAGCAAATAAATGATGTCACAGAGACAAAAACTCTGCAGGTAAAAACTAGCATAAAGCAGATAAGCATTCTCTGGCTGGGATACAGAGCTCTAAAACCTCTTGAAACAATTAAACCTTACTCTTAAAACACTATGTATCATATGTGAACTGCCCAAACTTGTTTCTGAACAGATCTGTTTTATGTCCATAGTGGGTTTTTTTTTAAGACTTTTTTTTTTTTGGTTTGTTCATAGCGTTTTAATGCACTAATTCATGTTCACACAGTTAAATTCACGGATCATTAAACTACTTCAGTGCTTAGTACATTCATTGATCTGAGAGCTTATACCTTAAAATGTTCTTTTTCTTTCATTTAAAGATGAGAAAAGACTATTTCTGCTGATGGCTATTGGATCATCCCATTTAACTAAAAACAGATCCCTTGCCTACCATGCATATACACAAAATTTGCCAAGGGCTTTCCTAAATTGACTAGGTTAGATCAATGGCTTTGGTGTCAATGAGGCCCATATATTGGCTAGGTAGCAGGAAAATAAAGTTGGGGTGTTAACTCATCTCTAGTGGAAAGAGCACGGAAATAGGAATCAACAGATTTGCATCTAATCTTGGCTACTCCTTCAAACAGGCAGCATAACTTGGTCAAAGAAGGTCACTGCTCTAAGTGCTCATTAAATTCTCACAGCATGTCGAGGTAGGTTTAGATGAGCACTACTAGTATCCCCTATTACAGGTGAAAAGAGTTAGATACTCTCCCAGAGTCAGGCTGTAGGGTAGGGGCAGAGTCAGCATTCTCCCTTGAACAGGTTGGCTGCTATACTGATACTGTAATCATGTACATAAAAGGACTGTGAAAAATATAAAAAATGATTATTCTGACATAGGAGGGAAGCTCAGTGACCATATTCATGTGCTGAAAATTGCAATGGGTGTGGAAGGAGTAGATAGCTGATGGTGATGGCCATGGATGACTTTAGGGGTAGTCACCACTTGATTTTGAGGAGTGGCACATGTTAGTTAAATACGGCAGCTAAGCTAAACATAAACTTACCATATGATTCAACAATTGCACTCCTAGGTATTCACTCAACTGATCTGAGAATTTATGTCCAAGGAAAAACATGCGCAAGAATATTTATAGTGACTTTATTTATAGTTACTAAAAACTGGAAGCAAAGCAATGCCTCTCAATAGGTGAATGGATAAACAAACTGTGGTATGTCCATGCAATGCAATATTATTCAGAGATTACACGAAATGAGCTATCAAGTTACGCATGCACAGATAAATTTTAAATGTATAGTGCTAAGTGAAAAGAGCCAGTCTGAAAAGGCTATACCCTATGTGATTCCAATTTTCTGACATTCTGGAAAAGGCAAAACTATAGAGATAGAAAAAAAAGATCAGTGATTTCCAAGGGCTCAGGGAGAGGGGAGGAAGAGTTAAGTAGATTAAGCACAGGAGATTTCTTGAGGTGGTGAAACTATTCTGTATGATACTGTAATTATATATACGTGACACTATGCATATGTCAAAATCCAAAGATCTTCACAACACAAAGGCTGAACCTTAATGTATGCAAACTTAAAAACTGATTTAGGGGGCTTCCCTGGTGGTGCAGTGGTTGAGAGTCCGCCTGCCGATGCAGGGGACACGGGTTCGGGCCCCAGTCCAGGAAGATCCCACATGCCGCAGAGCGGCTGGGCCCGTGAGCCATGGCCGCTGAGGCTGCGCGTCCGGAGCCTGTGCTCCGCAACGGGAGAGGCCACAGCAGTGAGAGGCCCGCGTACAGCAAAAAAAAAAAAAAAAAAAAAAAAACTGATTTAGGAAGTTGAGGGATCCTGGGAAGGCATTCAGGAAGTGACAGAACAATCTAACTAGATTAAAAATATATGAAACACAAATGAAGCAACTGACAAAGGATTAATCTCCAAACTTTACAAGCAGCTCATGCAGCTCAGTATCAAAAAAACAAACAACCCAATTAAAAATTGGGCAGAAGACCTAAATAGACATTTCTCCAAAGAAGATACACAGATAGCCAACAAACACATGAAAGAATGCTCAACATCACTAATCATTAGAGAAATGCAAATCAAAACTACAATGAGGTATCACCTCACACCAGTCAGAATGGCCATCATCAAAAAATCTACAAACAATAAATGCTGGAGAGGGTGTGGAGAAAAGGGAACCCTCTTGCACTGTTGGTGGGAACGTAAATTGATACAGCCACTATGGAGAACAGTATGTTTTAAGGAAGAGAGGTTCCTTAGAAAACTAAGAATAGAACTACCATATGACCCAGCAATCCCCTGAGAAAACCATAATTCAAAAAGAGTCATGTACCACAATGTTCATTGAAGCTCTATTTACAATAGCCAGGACATGGAAGCAACCTAAGTGTCCATCGACAGATGAATGGATAAAGAAGATGTGGCACATATATACAATGGAATATTACTCAGCCATAAAAAGAAATGAAATTGAGTTATTTGTAGTGAGGTGGATGGACCTAGAATCTGTCATACAGAGTGAAGTAAGTCAGAAAGAGAAAAGCAAATACCATATGCTAACACATATATATGGAATCTAAAAGAAAAAATGGTTATGAAGAATCTAGGGGCAGGAAAGTAATAAAGATGCAGATGTAGAGAATGGACTTGAGGACACGGGGAGGGGGAAGGGTAAGTTGGGATGAAGTGAGAGAGTGGCATGGACTTATATATACTACCAAATGTAAAATAGATAGCTAGTGGGAAGCAGCCACATAGCACAGGGAGATCAGCTCGGTGCTTTGTGACCACCTAGAGGGGTGGGATAGGGAGGGTGGGAGGGAGGGAGGCGCAAGAGGGAGGAGATATGGGGATATATGTATATGTGTAGCTGATTCACTTTGTTATAAAACAGAAACTAACACACCAATGTAAAGCAATTATACTCCAATAAAGATGTTTTAAAAAATATATGAAACAACTTCACTGAAGGAGATAGGGAGATAAGTGCTCACTTAAGTGTTTTTGGAAATGGGTGGAGTCTGGAGACTAAAGGCAAAAGAAAATGTATATCAAACTGTACTCTAGTTGGATAAAGTTGTTTCCCATGGGGTTTCAGGTTAATAATCCTGATACTGTTATACATGTACACTGGAAATGAACAGTTAAGTAAATGGATGGTGGATAGCGGGAAAGCCAGATTTCTCACTGTTAGAGTGGGAATTCACAGATAAGCAATGAGTAGGCTAGAATGGCCAATGTGGTAATGGATTAGATTTGGTGCTATCAGTATGAACTCATGTTTTCTTTAACATAGATCCATATAATTACATACAGAAATATTTATAAGTACATGTATATACAGGGGTTAGTATACACAAGTATATCTCCTTGTTTTCAGCTGAGAGAGCCTAGAAGTAATGACATCTCCAGCAAGGAGCACTCCTAGTGCCCAGATCTTGGTTTCTAATACCATGCACCAAGAAAAGGAACCAGAGCTCTTTGGAGAAATGGCTGACTCTAGGACTAGGTCAGGAAATACACAAGATGGTCCTGGAGCAACTTGTAGTTCCAGAAAGTTAGGAAGTATTAACACACACACCAACACACACACACACAATGATAGAGAGATGTCAAAGGGATACAAGAGCCAACTGAAAGAGCTCCCAATGGCCAAACCTGGAATGATTTGAGCAATAAAATAAAAACATAGTCTTGGACTATAACCTAAAGTATAAACACCTATAAGTCCATACTAATATAAATAAATAATTGAATAAATAAATAAATGAGGTCAAAGAGACAAATCTTCCATGCATAAGAATTGCAAATAATCTACGTAGATACCACACCCTCAAGGAGGTGGAACCTATCTCCTCATCCCTTTAGCGTTGGCTGTACATAATGACTTCCTTACAAAGAGTACAGTATGGAAGGGGCTTACAAACTAATCAAACAAACCAGGTGATCAAGGTCAAGATCAACAGTAATAGGTCATGTTGATGGAATGGACCCTTGCTACAATGTGATGAAAATGATTCACTATCTTTGCGGTCTTCCTCAAAAATCAGTAACCCAGTCTAATCATTAGGAAAACATCAAATGAATCCAAATTAAGGTACATTCTACAGAATACTTGACCAGTACTCTTCAAGAACAAATTAACTCTGAGAAATTGTCACAACCAAAAGAAACCTGAGAAGACCCAACAAGTAAATGTAATGTGGTATCCTGGATGAGAATAGAATAAAGACATTATTCTATAGAAAACAGAATAGAAAAAAGACATTAGGTAAATACCAAGGAAATCTGAGTAAATTAAGGACTTTAGTTAATAATAATATATCTATATTGATCCATTAATTATAACAAATGTACCATACTAAATAAGATGATAATAATATGAGAAACTGGGTATGGAGTATATGAGAACTCTCTGTACTATCTTTGTGTTTTTTATGTAAATATAAAACTGCTCTAAAATATGCAGCATTTTTTTTAAAAGGGAAGACTTTGGTTTTACCTAGAAGACCACATTAATGAAAAATATTGCTTCTCACCAACTCCATAAATAATATTCCAATGTGAGGATAAAAGATGTAATCAGACACAATCCAGTAAAAAAAAAAAATCAAGTTATCTCCTCGGATGTAATGATAGTAGTCACAACTACTTCTTACAGACGGATATAGATAATGGAAAGGGATTTTTTAAATGCAGAAGTATATTTAATAATATAATAATAATCATTTTCAGATAGTTGCAAAGGGCAAGGTACTATATCTAGTTGTGTAACTGGCCGTCCTCAGAACTGCTACCATTAGAAGTTCAGTGCCTGACTGGAGTATCCTTTTCCTAGAGATGATTTATTTTACAATGAAACCTAACACAGCCAGGGCATTACTGTTCCTCGGCCCCTCCAACAACCTGGTGAAATGCCTAGTCTGATGGAAGGATGCAGCAGAAGTTATGGAACGGAGTGTCTGAGCCTCTGTATTGTTCTTGGCCCTACAATACGGTCAGTGAAGAATCCTGAGTCTTCATCCTTTCCCAGCCCAGTAAAGCAAGATCAGATGGATAAGTGTGAGTTGGAGAGAAGGCATGTGCAGTTAGCCTGGAGGTAGGTCTGAGAGGAGGACAAGATAAGAGCAACAACTAACACATATTGGATATACATCCTGTGCGAGGCACGGTGCCAGGCACTTCACCGTTGATCAGTTCTCCCAACAACACTGTGGGCAGTAGAGTCTTATCCTTAAGGTTCTGAGGGGGCCCAATAAATACCACCCCTCTTTACTACCTTAATTCTCAACAAATTGAGATATAAGACAAAGGAGTGAGAGGGAGATAAAATCACTCCTGACCAATAAAGTTTCTCTTACAGTGCTGGTGAGAGTGTAAATTGGTACAACCATTATGGAAAATTAAAGCTGAACATATGTATACTTTATACCCTAGCAATTCCACTCATAGAAATATAACCAATAAAATATGTACACACGTGTTCACCAAACGACATATGCTAGAATGTACATAACGGCACCATTTGTAAAATTGGAAAATATCCAATTGCCCAGCAGTAGTAGAATAGATCACACAATGAATAATTATACAGCAATAAGAATGATTAAGCCATAACTACAGCCAAATACAAAAGAGTATGAATGGTGTGGCTCCATTTACGGGAAGTAAAAAAGCAGGCAAAACAAGTCTGTGGTTTTAGAAGTCAGGATAGTTGTTACCCTGGAGTGGGGTGGGGACAGTGACTGGGAGGGAAAGGCATGAGGTTTCCAGGCGACTGGCAAATGGTAATGGGCTGCTCAGTGTGTTTGGCTGTGATAATGATAGAGCTATACACTTAGGCAACGTGTATTTTATCATGTACAATAGGCTTTAATAAAACGGTTTTCCTAATCCTCTCTTGATCCCACCTCCCTATTCAGCTACCACTTCATTCCTCTCCTCTTTAAAGCAAAGCAAATGTTTTTTTTGTTTGTTTGTTTGTTTGTTTAACATCTTTATTGGAGGATAATTGCTTTACAATGGTGTGTTAGTTTCTGCTTTATAACAAAGTGAATCAGTTATACATATACACATGTTCCCATATCTCTTCCCTCTTACGTCTCCCTCCCTCCCTCCCACCCTCCCTATCCCACCCCTCTAGGTGGTCACAAACCACCTAGCTGATCTCCCTGTGCTATGCAGCTGCTTCCCACTAGCTATCTGTTTTACATTTGGTAGTGTATATATGTCCATGCCACTCTCTCACTTTGTCACAGCTTACCCTTCCCCCTTCCCATATCCTCAAGTCCATGCTCTAGTAGGTCTGTGTCTTTATTCCCATCTTACCACTAGGTACTTCATGACCTTTTTTTTTTTCTTAGATTCCATATATATGTGTTAGCATACAGTATTTGCTTTTCTCTTTCTGACTTACTTCACTCTGTATGACAGACTCTAGGTCCATCCACCTCACTACAAATAACTCAATTTCTTTCTTTTTATGGCTGAGTAATATTCCATTGTATATATGTGCCACATCTTCTTTATCCATTCATCTGTTGATGGACACTTAGGTTGCTTCCATCTCCTGGCTATCACTGCAGCTCTATTTACAAAAGCAAATGTTTTTGAAAGACTTGTCTTTCTTCAATGTCTCCATCCTCTCTTGGACCCGCTGCAACAAGGCTTTTGCCCTAGACTCTCTAGAGCTCCTCTTATGAAGATTAATGATGACTTGTAAATGGCTAAATCCATTGCCAACTTGCCTCATGTTACTAATCAGCAGCATTCCATACAAAAGATTACTCTCCATATTCACCTGGTTCTATACTCACTCTCACTCTCAAGGTAAACTCATCAAGCCACATAGCTTTAAATACTATGTACATCTTTATGACTCCCAAATTTATATATCTTTCACCCAAATCTCTCCTTGGCACACCCCACTCGTATATCCCACTGCTTACTCAACATCTCCATTTGGATGTCTAATAGGTGTCTTGAACTGAACTCCTGATATCCCCCAAATCGGCTCTGCCCACATTCTTCTCCTTTTCAATAAGCTTCTCGGCTCTACTCCATCCTTCCGATTCCACAGCCCCCAAATCCTGGAAGGATCCTAGACTCTTCTCTTTTTCTTACACAACACACCTAATCCTTAAATCAGAACTGTTAGTTTTACCTTAAAAATACAGCCAGAATTTGCCCACTTCTTATCACTTCCGCTGCTGCCATCCTGGTTCATATCATCATTATTTCTTACTTCATTCTCTCTCAATAGCCCCCTAAATTCTTCCCTTTTGCCCCACCCCTTGCCTCTGCACTTACTGCCCTACAGTTGATTTCCTACCCAAAGGGTCCTGATAAATAATAATTCAAATCATGTCCTTTGTCAGCTCCAAACCCTCCTAATGATTTCCACCTCACTCAGAATAAAAGACAAATTCCAAAGTATGATCTACACAACTCTGTATAATCTGACCTCACATTCGCTCTCACACACACCCCTCCCCTGGTGTACTCTCCTTCAGCCAGCCTGGATTTTTTGTAGTTCTTTAGTCAGTCAGCTATTTCCCTGACTGGGCATTTGCACTAGCTATTTCCTCTCTCTAGAATGCTCTTGCCCCAATGTATACATGATATGCATTTTTATTTTCTTCAGTTCTTTACTCCAATGTCATCTTTTTAAAAAGAGGACTTCTGTGCCGTCCTGTCTAAAACTCCATACACATCTCTTCTTATCCCTCTTCTCTGCATGATTTTTCTTCCTCCCTGGCCCTTATCACCCTCATATTGTATGTTTGTTTGTCCATTTGTTTATGGATTGACTGATTGTCCTTCTCCCCCACTAAATTACAAGCTCTGTGAAGTCAGGCATTTTTATCTGTTTTGTTCCTTTGGGCTCCAAGGCCCGAGGCACAACTAGAATGCATCCATTCAATGCCCAACTGCCTATGACACTGCAACTCTTAACCATAAACTAAATCACTCTTCTGGTATAGCATTCCCTGAGAGACTGTTTTCTCCCACAGGAGAGATTTGTTTATTTTTATGATTCAACCAAATTTACCACTAGTTTCTCTAGGACTATTGGTACCTCTTTCAGGATCTTGAGGAATTTGCTTCTGAGTCATGAACACGGGACGCTGAGCCAGAGCGCAGTTCTTAACCTGATCCCACGGTCACGCGTGTCTGTTTGCTCACGGGATCTTCCTGCTTGTCCACGGGGAGGCTCCAGGAGGTTCTTCAGCACGTCCTAGGATTGCAGCCTGACATGGCAAAGCCATGCGACTGCCATCTGTTCAGGTTATGTAACTTGAGATCCGGAACAATTTTCAATGTAGGATTTGCTGCATTTCAGCAAATAGAATCATTTTCAGGAAGAAGATTAAGGTTTCTTTGCTGCGAAAAGGAGAAATTACCAGAAGAGCAATCATTTCACTGAGTATAAATAAACCTTGCTCCAAAATACAATAAATGAGGAAGACAAAGTTGCTTCACTAATATTTTCTTGCTTTAAAAATAAACACAAGGCTATAGTTCAATTTAGTAAGTGCAAAATAAATTCTTAATGGGAAAATGGAATTATTAATTTAACAGATCTTAATTTTTTTTAGAGCGTTATCCTGCCCTATAACGCTCTAAGCAGAATTGGCGGGTGGGGAAAGCGTTAATTCCTGAGGGCTTGATAAGTTTATTGGCATTATAGAATACGGTCTCTCTTCCTGGGAGAGAAAGGTATCTCATCCACCATTAGTGGGACAGAAGCCCTGATTTGTTTTTCTAACATCACCCACGTGACCCACAGTCGCTTTATATGACCAAAGGAAACCATTTATGAAATGACTTCCTGGAGTTAAGGATTAAAACTGTAGCTCTGGGAAGATGGCGGAAGAGTCAAGACGCGATCACCTTCCTCCCCCCAGATACACCAGAAATACATCTACACGTGGAACAACTCCTACAGAACACCTACTGAACGCTGGCAGAAGCCCTCAGACCTCCCAAAAGGCAAGAAAGTCCCCACGTACCCAGGTAGGGCAAAAGAAAAAAGAAAAAACAGAGACAAAAGGATAGGCACAGGACCTGCACCAGTGGGAGGGAGTTCCACACCCTAGGAAACCCCTTCGCGGGCGGAGACTGCGGGTGGCGGAGGGGGAAAGCTTCGGAGCTGAGGAGGAGACAACAGCAACAGGGGTGCGGAGGGCAAAGCGGAGAGATTCCCGGACAGAGGATCAGGGCCGACCGGCACTCACCAGCCCTAGAGGCTTGTCTGCTCACCCGCCGGGGCGGGCGGGGCTGGGAGTTGAGGCTCGGGCTTCGGTCGGAGCACCGGGGGAGGGCTGGGGTTGGCGGCGTGAGCACAGCCTGCAGGGGGTTAGTGCGCCACGGCTAGCTGGGAGGGAGTGCGGGGAAAAGTCTGGAGCTGCCGAAGAGGCAGGAGACTTTTTCTTCCCTCTTTGTTTCCTGGTGCGCGAGGAGAGGGGATTAAGAGCGCTGCTTAAAGGAGCTCCAGAGACGGGCGCGAGCCGCGGCTGAAGGCGTGGACAACAGAGACGGGCATGGGACGCTAGAGCTGCTGCTGCCGCCACCAGGGGGCCTGTGTGCGAGCACAGGTCACTCTCCACACCCCCCTTCCGGGGAGCCTGTGCAGCCCGCCACTGCCAGGGCCCCGGGATCCAGGGACAACTCTCGTGGAAGAATACACGGCGCGCCTCAGGCTGGTGCAACGTCACGCCGCAGGCTCGCCCCGCACTCCGTGCCCCTCTCTCCCCCTGGCCTGAGTGAGCCAGAGCTCCCGAATCAGCGGCTCCTTTAACCCCGTCCTGTCTGAGCAAAGAACAGACGCCCTCCGGCGACTTACACGCACAGGCGGGGCCAAATCCAAAGCTGAGCCCCTGGGAACTGTGAGAACAAAGAAGAGAAAGGGAAATCTCTCCCAGCAGCCTCAGGAGCAGCGGATTAAAGCTCCACAATCAACTTGATATACCCTGCATCTGTGGAATACCTGAATAGACAACGAATCATCCCAAATTAAGGAGCGGTGTGGATGAAAGGCTCTTGGTGCTGCAGCCAGGAGTCAGTGCTGTGCCTCTGAGGTGGGAGAGACAACTTCAGGACACTGGTCCACAAGAGGCCTCCCAGCTGCACATAATATCAAACAGCAAAAATCTCCGAGAGATCTCCATCTCAACGCCAGCACCCAGCTTCACTCAACGACCAGCAAGCTACAGTGCTGGACATCCTATGCCAAACAACTAGCAAGACAGGAACACAACCCCACCCATTAGCAGAGAGGCTGCCTAAAATCATAATAAGTCCACAGACACCCCAAAACACACCACCAGACGTGGACCTGCCCACCAGAAAGACAAGATCCAGCCTCATCCACCAGAACACAGGCAATAGTCCCCTCCACCAGGAAGCCTACACAACCCACTGAACCAAGCTTAGCCACTGGAGACAGACACCAAAAACAACGGGAACTACGAACCTTCAGCCTGCAAAAAAGGAGACCCCAAACACAGTAAGATAAGCAAAATGAAAAGACAGAAAAACACACAGCAGATGAAGGAGCAAGATAAAAACCCACCAGACCTAACAAATGAAGAGGAAATAGGCAGTCTACCTGAAAAAGAATTCAGAATAATGATAGTAAGGTTGATCCGAAATCTTGGAGATAGAATGGACAGTAGAATGGACAAAATGCAAGAATCAGTTAACAAGGACCTAGAAGAACTAAAGATGAAACAAGCAACGATGAACAACACAATAAATGAAATTAAAAGTACTCTAGATGGGATCAATAGCAGAATAACAGAGGCAGAAGAACGGATAAGTGACCTGGAAGATAAAATAGTGGAAATAACTACTACAGAGCAGAATAAAGACAAAAGAATGAAAAGAACTGAGGACAGTCTCAGAGACCTCTGGGACAACAGTAAACACACCAACATTCGAATTATAGGGGTTCCAGAAGAAGAAGAGAAAAAGAAAGGGACTGAGAAAATATTTGAAGAGATTATAGTTGAAAACTTGCCTAATATGGGAAAGGAAATAGTCAAGTCCAGGAAACACAGAGAGTCCCATACAGGATACATCCAAGGAGAAATACGCCAAGACACATATTAATTAAACTTAATTAATTAATTATTAAACTCAAAAATTAAATATAAAGAAAACATATTAAAAGCAGCAAGGAAAAAACAACAAATAACACACAAGGGAATCCCCATAAGGTTAACAGCTGATCTTTCAGCAGAAACTCTGCAAGCCAGAAGGGACTGGCAGGACATATTTAAATTGATGAAGGAGAAAACCCTGCAACCAAGATTACTCTACCCAGCAAGGATCTCATTCAGATTTCATAGAGAAATTAAAACCTTTACAGACAAGCAAAAGCTGAGAGAGTTCAGCACCACCAAACCAGCTTTACAACAACTGCTAAAGGAACTTCTCTAGGCAAAAAACACAAGAGAAGGAAAAGACCTACAATAATGAACCCAAAACAATTAAGAAAATGGGAATAGGAACATACATATTGATAATTACCTTAAATGTAAATGGATTAAATGCTCCCACCAAAAGACACAGATTGGCTAAATGGATACAAAAACAAGACCCATATATTTGCTGTCTACGAGACCCACTTCAGACCTAGAGACACATACAGACTTAAAGTAAGGGGATGTAAAAAGATATTTCATGCAAATGGAAACCAAAAGAAAGCTGGAGTAGCAATTCTCATATCAGACAAAATAGACTTTAAAATAAACACTGTTAGAAGAGACAAAGAAGGACACTACATAATGATCAAGGGATCGATCCAAGAAGAAGATATAACAATTGTAAATATTTATGCACCCAACATAGGAGCACCTCAATATATAAGGCAAATACTAAGAGCCATAAAAGGGGAAATCGACAGTAACACATTCATAGTAGGGGATTTTAACACCCCACTTTCACCAATGGACAGATCATCCAAAATGAAAATAAATAAGGAAACACAAGCTTTAAATGATATATTAAACAAGATGGACTTAATTGATATTTATAGGACATTCCATCCAAAAACAACAGAATACACATTTTTCTCAAGTGCTCATGGAACATTCTCTAGGATAGATCATATCTTGGGTCACAAATCAAGCCTTGGTAAATTTAAGAAAATTAAAATTGTATCAAGTATCTTTTCCAACCACAGTGTTATGAGACTAGATATCAATTACAGGAAAAGACCTGTAAAAAATACAAACACGTGGAGGCTAAACAATACACTACTTAATAACGAAGTGATCACTGAAGAAATCAAAAAGGAAATAATACCTAGAAACAAAGGACAATGGAGACACGATGACCCAAAATTTATGGGATGCAGCAAAAGCAGTTCTAAGAGGGAAGTTTATAGCAATACAATCCTACATTAAGAAACAGGAAACATCTCGCATAAACACCCTAACCTTGCACCTAAAGCAATTAGAGAAAGAAGAAAAAAAACCCCAAAGTTAGCAGAAGGAAAGAAATCATAAAAATCAGATCAGAAAGAAATGAAAAAGAAATGAAGGAAAGGATAGCAAAGATCAATAAAACTAAAAGCTGGTTCTTTGAGAAGATAAACAAAATTGATAAACCATTAGCCAGACTCATCAAGAAAAAAAGGGAGAAGACTCAAATCAATAGAATTAGAAATGAAAAAGGAGAAGTAACAACTGACACTGCAGAAATACAAAAGATCATGAGACATTACTACAAGCAACTATATGCCAATAAAATGGACAACCTGGAAGAAATGGACAAATTCTTAGAAATGCACAACCTGCCAAGACTGAATCAGGAAGAAATAGAAAATATGAACAGACCAATCACAAGCACTGACATTGAAACTGATTAAAAATCTTCCAACAAACAAAAGCCCAGATGGCTTCACAGGCGAATTCTATCAAACATTTAGAGAATAGCTAACACCTATCCTTCTCAAACTCTTCCAAAATATAGCAGAGGGAGGAACACTCCCAAACTCATTCTACGAGGCCACCATCACCCTGATACCAAAACCAGACAAGGATGTCACAAAGAAAGAAAACTACATACAGACCAATATCACTGATGAACATAGATGCAAAACTCCTCAACAAAATACTAGTAAACAGAATCCAACAGCACATTAAATGGATCATACATCATGACCAAGTGGGGTTTATTCCAGGAATGCAAGGATTCTTCAATATACGCAAATCAATCAACGTGATACACCATATTAACAAATTGAAGGAGAAAAACCATATGGTCATCTCAATAGATGCAGAGAAAGCTTTCGACAAAATTCAACACCCATTTATGATAAAAACCCTGCAGAAAGTAGGCATAGAGGGAACTGTCCTCAACATAATAAAGGCCATATATGACAGACCCACAGCCAACATCGTCCTCAATGGTGAAAAACTGAAAGCATTTCCACTAAGATCAGGAACAAGACAAGATTGCCCACTCTCACCACTCTTATTCAACATAGTTTTGGAAGTTTTAGCCACAGCAATCAGAGAAGAAAAAGAAATAAAAGGAATCCAAATTGGAAAAGAAGAAGTAAAGCTGTCACTGTTCACAGATGACATGATACTATACATAGAGAATCCTAAAGATGCTACCAGAAAACTAGTAGAGCTAATCAATGAATTTGTTAAAGTAGCAGGATACAAAATTAATGCACAGAAATCTCTGCCATTCCTATACACTAATGATGAAAAATCTGAAAGTGAAATCAAGAAAACACTCCCATTTACCATTGCAACAAAATGAATAAAATATCTAGGAATAAACCTACCTAAGGAGACAAAAGACCTGTATGCAGAAAATTATAAGACACTGATGAAAGACATTAAAGATGATACAAATAGATGGAGAGATATACCATGTTATTGGATTGGAAGAATCAACATTGTGAAAATGACTCTACTACCCAAAGCAATCTACAGATTCAATGCAATCCCTATCAAATTACCAATGGCATTTTTCACAGAACTAGAACAAAAAATTTCACAATTTGTATGGAAACACAAAAGAGCCCGAATAGCCAAAGCAATCTTGAGAACGAAAAATGGAGCTGGAGGAATCAGGCTCCCTGACTTCAGACTGTACTACAAACCTACAGTAATCAAGACAGTATGGTACTGGCACAAAAACAGAAAGACAGATCAATGGAACAGGATAGAAAGCCCAGAGATAAACCCACGCACATATGGTCACCTTATCTTTGATAAAGGAAGCAGGAATGTACAGTGGAGAAAGGACAGCCTCTTCAATAAGTGGTGCTGGGAAAACTGGACAGGTACATTTAAAAGTGTGAGATTAGATCACTCCCTAACACCATACACAAAAATAAGCTCAAAATGGATTAAAGACCTAAATGTAAGGCCAGAAACTATCAAACTCTTAGAGGAAAACATAGGCAGAACACTCTATGACATAAATCACAGCAAGATCCTTTGTGACCCACCTCCTAGAGAAATGGAAATAAAACCAAAAATAAACAAATGGGACCTAATGAAACTTCAAAGCTTTTGCACAGCAAAGGAAACCATAAACAGGACGAAAAGACAACCCTCAGAAT
This sequence comes from Grampus griseus, assembly GCF_964374135.1. NCBI lineage: Eukaryota > Metazoa > Chordata > Mammalia > Artiodactyla > Delphinidae > Grampus > Grampus griseus. The sequence continues at coordinate 39,767,071 of NC_139018.1, read as the reverse complement.
GGGAGAAAATATTTGCAAATGAAGCAACTGACAAAGGATTAATCTCCAAAATTTACAAGCAACTCATGCAGCTCAATAACAAAAAAACAAACAACCCAATCCAAAAATGGGCAGAAGACCTAAATAGACATTTCTCCAAAGAAGATATGTAGACTGCCAACAAAGACATGAAAGAATGCTCAACATCATTAATCATTAGAGAAATGCAAATCAAAACTACAATGAGATATCATCTTACACCAGTCAGAATGACCATCATCAAAAAATCTAGAAACAATAAATGCTGGAGAGGGTGTGGAGAAAAGGGAACACTCTTGCACTGTTGGTGGGAATGTAAATTGATACAGCCGCTGTGGAGAACAGTATGGAGGTTCCTTAGAAAACTACAAATAGAAGTACCATATGACCCAGCAATCCCGCTACTGGGCATATACCCTGAGAAATCCATAATTCAAAAAGAGTCATGTACCAAAATGTTCATTCCAGCTCTAGTTACAATAGCCTGGAGATGGAAACAACCTAAGTGTCCATCAACAGATGAATGCATAAAGAAGATGTGGCACATGTATACAATGGAATATTACTCAGTCATAAAAAGAAACGAAATTGAGCTATTTGTAATGAGGTGGATAGACCTAGAGTCTGTCATACAGAGTGAAGTAAGTCAGAAAGAGAAAGACAAATACCATATGCTAACACATATATATGGAATTTAAGAAAAAAAATGTTATTAAGAACCTAGGGGTAAGACAGGAATAAAGACACAGACCTACTAGAGAATGGACTTGAGGATATGGGGAGGCAGAAGGGTGAGCTGTGACAAAGCGAGAGAGTGGCATGGACATATATACACTACCAAATGTAAAATAGATAGCTAGTGGGAAGCAGCTGCACAGGGAGATCAGCTCCGTGCTTTGTGACCGCCTGGAGGGGTGGGATACGGAGGGTGGGAGGGAGGGAGACGCAAGAGGGAAGAGATATGGGAACATATGTATATGTATAACTGATTCACTTTGTTATAAAGCAGAAACTAACACACCATTTTAAAGCAATTATACTCCAATAAAAAAAAAAAACTGTAGCTCTGTAGACTAGAATTTATCTCACTAAATTTACTCACCTAAACAAGGCTTGATTTGGCACCCTCACTGTTACTGGCTCCGTACCTTAACGTGCTGAGGGTTTATGTTAAACACCACTCATTTTTCCACATGGAACTAGCACTATTGTTTTGTGTGATTACAAAAACAGAGTTTTGTAATCACTGACTGGATTTACTGGAAATAAAATCAGTCAGCAAATTAAAGTATAACAAAGGAATTGAAAATCACCATGACTTCCATAATCTGCATGTTAACTGGTTAATATGTTCTGCAGATTCTGTATTTTTTGCATCTGCACATCTCTTTTTTTTACAAAAATCAATCCTACCATGCACACCAAACAATATTATTTAGCAAATAACATGAGAATAAATTACATTTTCGGGGTTGGTTGTATATCAAAGAGAACCCAGCCATTCAGAGAGGAATAGAGTCAGATAAGGAAGGAAGCAAGATAGACTGCAGTGGACGTTAACCCAGACCAACTGAATGACTGATTGACGGAATGAATGGATGGATGGATGGATGGATGGATGGATGGATGGATGGAAGGGGAGCTACAAGCATGCCTCGGAGATATTGCAGGTTCTCTTCCAGACCACTGCAATAAAGTGAATATCTTAATTAAGCAAGTCACAAGAATTTTTTGGTTTCCCAGTGTATACAAAAGTTATGTTTATACTGTACTGTAGTCTATTAAGTTTGCAATAACATTATATCTAAAAAAAATGTATATGCCTTAACTAAAAAATACTTTGTTGCTAAAAAAATTGCTAACCATCATCTGAGCCTTCTGCAAGTCCTAATCTTTCTGCTGGTGGAGGATCTTGCCTCCATGTTGACGGATGCTGACTGATCAGGGTGGTGGTTGCTGAAGGCTGGAGTGGCCGTGACAACTTCTTAAAATAAGACAGACAGCAATGAGTTTGCCCCGTCAATTGACTCTTCCCTTCACAAATGATTGCTCTGTAGCGTGCAGTGCTATTTGAGAACATTTTACCCACAGTAGAACTTCTATTAAAATTGGAATCAATCCTCTCAAACCCTGCCTCTGCTTTATCAACTAAGTTTATGTAATATTCTAAATCCTTTGTTGTCATTTCAACAATTAATTTCACCATCTTGTATGGGCACAGTTTATGGTGCCCCAAAACAATTACAATAGTGACATCAAAGATTATTGGTCACAGATCACCATAACAAATATAATAATAATGAAAAAGTTTGGAATATTTTGAGAATTAACAAAATGTGACACAGAGACACTAAGTGAGCAAATGCTGTTAGAAAAATGGTGCCAAGAGACTTCTTGATGCAGGGCTGCCACAAACCTTCAGTTTGTAAGAAAATAAAAAAGGCAAGGGACTTCCCTCATGGCACAGTGGTTAAGAATCCACCTGCCAGTGCAGGGAACATGGGTTTGAGCCCTGGTCCGGGAAGATCCCACAGGCCATGGAGCAACTAAGCCCATGCACCACAACTACTGAGCCTGCACTCTAGAGCCCACGAGCCACAACTACTGAGCTCACATGCTGCAACTACTGAAGCCCGCACACCTAGAGCCCGTGCTGCACAGCAAGAGAAGCCACCACAATGGGAAGCCCGTGAACTGCAATGAAGAGTAGCCCCCGCTCACTGCAACCAGAGAAAGCCCGCACGCAGCAACAGAAACCCAACTCAGCAAAAAATAAAATTAATTAACTTTTAGAAAAGAAAATAAAAAAGGCAATATCTATGATGGCCAATAAAGCAAAGTGCAATAAAATGAGATATGCCTGTATTTTACTGACTGGAGTCAGTCAAGGGAGACCTCTCTGATAAAGCGGATTTGAGTAGAAGCCAGTGAGAGAGAAAGAGAGAGAGAGCTCTGTAAGATTCTGGGGGGAAATCCACCCAGCGGAAGGAACTAGCAAGTGTGAAGGTGCTGAAGCAGATGTGGACTCTGTGCATTGGCAGAACAGCTCAGAGGCCCCCAGAATCACAGCGTGGGTTAATCTTGGGGGAGATGATGTTGCAGAAGCAGGTTTTTCCCTTTCCCAAGTTTCTCTCAATCTTTCTGATTACTGCAAGGAAAAGGTCTCAGTTTGATGTAAGTTCGTACTCAACACTCCTCTCATGCAAAATTTGTTACTCTAACTTTTAACAAAAAGATGACAGATTAAGGGATCACAGCCTTCTGCTGTGACAATATTTAACTAAAATAGAATAGTAGTGTTGGTTTGTATTTTATTTACTTTTACATTTATTATCTATTATGGCAAGTGCCCTGGTTCCCCATTTATAAGAGTGATAAAATTGTCTTTTTAAATAAACATATTTAAGTTTTCAATTAACTCAACTTCAAGAAAATATATGACATAAGATATGGATAAGGGGTATGTAGTCAGAAATGGCAAAAATCGTAAATGTGACTGGCAAATGACTAAAGTTTGGGAATCACGGTTCTAGTCCATCCCACCTGCACCTGAACTCCCTAAAGATGGATCCAAATCCATTGAACTCTGCTTCTGCTAAGACGATTACGATGTAGTGAATGTAGGTATAAATTAATCCAGATGCTCTAGTCAGTGATACTCTCACCCCTGAGTAAAAATAGCGCTTTTTGAGAACTTTAATTCAAATATTCTCTTTGGAAGAAATATCAAGGTATCATGGCTAGTCCAAAAATTGGGCAGAGAGTTCTGAAAGTGATTTCCCATATATATTACCTAGATGATTTTATTGACTGTTCTCCCTAGTTGTTTCTGGATTTATGTGCTAGTTTATTTTTAGATTGATACTAATTTTTAAATATTTATTTATTTATTTATTATTTATTTTTGGCTGTGTTGGGTCTTTGTTGCGGCACACGGGCTTTCTCTAGTTGCGGCGAGCGGGGGCTACTGTTCGTTGTGGTGGGCGGGCTCTAGGCATGCAGTCTTCAGTAGTTGTGGCATGCAGGCTCAGTAGTTGTGGCTCGCGGGCTCCAGAGTGAAAGCTCAGTAATTGTGGCGCAAGGGCTTAGTTGTTCCGCGGCATGTGGGATCTTCCCGGACCAGGGCTCAAACCAGTGTCCCCTGCATTGACAGGCGGATTCTTAACCACTGTGTCATCAGGGAAGTCCTGATACTAATTTAGATGGAAGTTTTTCTTAAATGAAGTACTTTCACAAACAAAAAGATACTTTGGGGGAACTATGGTTTAGAAGGCTGTGTTCTACCTACTTAATGATGCAGTTTGAATGCCTCAGTACTGTATATTTGAATGTTTTTTTCTGAATTTCTTTCCAGTGAGATTTAAGCAAGGAGATGGGTGGGGGTCGCTTTGTATTCTTGGCACTCTCTGGAAGGAGAAAATAAAACGTGAACTGACCTGTTCCACGTAGAGGTCCAGGCTGATCACCAGTGAGTTAAATGGTACAACACCATATTCATCTAAGTGTAAATATTTTGCTCCATTTTTTAGTGACTCTGGAAGACAAGAGTTGGGAAATGATGTACCCACTTTCACAGAGAAGAAAGCCCCACTTGCACCACATTTTAAATCATTAAAGAACTATTGATATAATCTAAATAATCAGAGGAGAAACTCGTCACTCATTTAAATTATCTGTAGGATTTTTGAAATCCCTGTGACAAAACACATATAGTGATAAAAAAGACTCCTCCCCTCACCCTGAAAAAAGTCCTGGGCTAGAAAACAGAAGGTTCTACGTGCTAGTCTCAGCTCAGTCAACTATCCCAGTGTCTATTGACCTTGAAGAGTTCACTTGGTTTCTCTGGGCTCAGTTTTTTAACCCTGAAATGAGAGAAATAGATTAGATATATTCCCCTTAGGGTAAAAATGCAGTGCTTTTTATGATAATAACAATAAATATTACCAGAGTGAATAAATTGTATATCCTAAATAAGATAACTGGCTAAAAGAGTTTCTGAATGACCAAGCAATGAAATTACAGAAAATAACAAGTACAAAAGATATGCTTTTTACAAAAGTATAATTGTTGGGAAGTACTAAATTACATTTGGACATTGAAAAGCCATGAAAGAACTCAAGCAGACAAAAAAAAAACTATACAAGATAAGAAGCACACATAGTTGTGTTGTAGCCATAATACTGCCCAACTCATTGGACCAGAGAAGGAACAAATTTTTGCTATATATTTCCATTTCTAAAACACACACACCAGCTGGGTCATTGTGACGTGGATCGAAGGTCAGTTTACTCCTCAACTGGAATCAATGCATAGCTGTCAGAAGGGAGTTGTAAAAGCCCCATTCTGAGCAAGTGGAAAGGGAGCAACAGCCAGGCTGGAGCCATTAGAAAGTATTTTTAGGGCCACACATATCATTTCATAATAATGTGCATGTCATTGTCTACTTGTATACTGTGTGGTCTGAGAACAACTTCCAAATTAAAATATAGTGATTGCTCCCATTAAGTTTTTCCTGGCAAATTTTTCTCTTTTCTACTCCTTTAGATGGGACCAGACATTGACTCAATACTCTGAAGCAGGTATATTCAACTGAGAGAGAAAAAAAACAAGCCACATATAAAGCAAAACTGTTAAGGGCTACAAGGAGCCTTGGCCACATTTGTGAAAGACTAAGATAATGCTAGCTAGTCTGTCCAGATGTCTGGGAATGGATTAGATTACTTTCTGGGGCTCCTTTTAGGATCAAGATGCCATAGAAAATTTCAGTAATTGACACATTTAGAGGGTGAAAAGACTGTGTTTACTTATTTTTAAATACTATATACCTTTGTACTTTGGTAAATATTTGTGAGTATATTTTACATTGGATTCCTTATAACTATTTTCAGAGACACAATTTACTTAGAAATCAACTGGGTAATATAGCAAGCTGCCGTGGGTGGAGATAAAATGTCATACCTTACAGGAAGTCATTTATCTGCCTGGTGGGTTATCAGGATATGGTGATGATTAGACTTGTTACTCAAATTATTTCCTAACAATTTCAAAGGAAATGATGTTGAATTTGAAACCATCTAGCATTTGAAAGCCTGTGTGAGTTTCAACTCAGCTTCTCAAGGACCACATTTTCCAAGGGGTCAGAAATGGAGTTTCAGATATTATCTACCATAGTGGCTATACTCTGAGGCCTAAACATGTCACAGGATGAGCTGCTAGTAGAAAGAAGCAAATCTCTCTGCTACATGGTAGTGTGAATTTTTGCAGAGGACATTCCAAAACATCCATCAAGTTAACTGGAAAAAAAAGGACAGAAATATAAATGTAGAGTCTGATGGTTACCTAAAGCCCAAGGGAGCAGATATTTGTCATTTGTGAGCAGAATTCAAAAACTCCAAGAAGCAAAAGCAAAAACCAAATTTACCAAGTGGCATCCTTCCTAAATCCAAAACTAGACGCTGCGTGAGTTGATATCATGCTGATTTTGAAGCTCTTACACAAAACCAGCAAACAAAATTATACACCAGAATTGCTGGATCAGTTGCAGATATGTTTGTTTGTTTTTAATTGGAGTCCCTAACATCTCTGAAACACACAGCTGAGCCACAAAAAGTACAGTTGACCACATATGTTAGTTTTCTTCACTTTTAGAACTGGCCAATTTTAAAACTCCAGAGTGAAGAAACTGCATCGTTGACATTAAAAATGTCTTTCTAACTTGTACTGTAGCAGTTAAACAATACACCATATTTTTAAAAAACATATAAAAATAAAACCAAAAAGTAAACAGAATTGTGGAACTCCCTGACATTGTGTTAAAGTATTTCAGCAGCAGCCTCTGTGTTAGACTGGAACACCAGAACTCCTTAAACGTGTATTGTATTTAACTTTTTTTCCAGGAGAATAAAGAAGTAGATTTTTTTGCTGTAACTAAGTTGGCATTGCATTAATCAAACAAAAAAGCAAACAGGATGTCTGAATCACATGCATTAAAGATTTCAGAATGACACGGCAAGCAAATTATACATGCAGTGCTTATGCTTCCAGAAAACGAGGGTGCTCAGAAAGAACTAAATCACATGTGGGTACTATGAAAAAATGATGAGGTGGGATGTAGCTGGTGGAGGGTGAGATTTGGAGCTTTTTTTCACTTAAAATACTTTGGGCTCATTCATGTGTGCAATGCCTCAACCCCTAATGGAACAAAGAAAAGCCACAAATATGAACAGAACAAAAGTTCTCTCCAAATGGAAGCTGCAGATCAGAACCTTTGAGGAGGTTTGCCTCCACCCCCTCTGTAGGGATGGTTGGCACACACTTAGCTAGACACAAAGTAACTTGATAGAGAAATGTTGTGCTGAGGATTCACAGTGGTCTGTGCTGTCCTTGCTCCGCCCTACTCCGTGGTCGCTCAGTAACAGGACTGACTTGAGTGAGCAGTTCTGCTAAATCAGTCTGGTTTGGTGCCCCCTGTGCTCCAAGGTCACGTGACTAGACATGTTCCGATACTCCAGGGGTGGGATGGTGTGACTAATCTTGCTGAGTCATGCTATACTTGTGGGGCAAGTAGCATCAGTGTTTTAATTAAAGTGCCCTTACGAGCATTGGGAAACAATGACCACCCTTTCCCTTTGCTTAGGGTGTGTCAGTGACACAGGACAGAGTTCCACACACGATGTAATTAATATGAGCCAGTCATGAGTAGATTTTTTTTTCCAGTTAAAAGAATATAAACCTGACCACTCCTTACAGATGTGACAAAGGAAAAGGCATTTTCTTAATTTTTCTGTCCATGCAGATGATCATACTGGGGGAAAATGAAGAGCAACACTATTTGTGGATCTATTCCCTCATTCCAACCCCTGTGTGTGGGAAAGGAGCAGAAATTTCTGTCTTTGAGAAGATTCTGCAGATGGCAGAATATAAGAAAGCTCCAATAATTTAGAATATTTTGTACTTGTACAGACTTTTAGAGTTTGCAGAACACTTCCACGTAAATAATTTCATTTGTGTCTCACAGCTTCCCATGAGATGTCAGGATTGTTCTCTTTATATAAGTTGATTTTTTAAAACTTTGAATGCACTGTAATATGTATACAAGTGATGTTCATTATACAGGTGCTTTTTCAATTTTCCCTACAAACGTATGTAGAAAGTTTTACAATAGAGGCCATCCTCCAGCCTCCACAAATACACACCCCACCCTACCCTAAAACATACTGTAGAATGATTTTCAAGAGAAAGTGTTCACATCTTATTTTATTTTTTCTAAAACAGGAAGTAGGCACCACAGTAGGAGAAAAGGGAAGCTAACCTTCCTCTTTCACTCTTTCTGGGGCTGTGAGGCAAAGCAGTGATGCAAAATATTTTAACCCCAGTTAATCACCGTAAGAGAAAACATAATTAAAAGTATCACAGTTGAAATAAGCAAGAGTCAAAGAAAGCTTTTTTTTTAATGACAATCTTCAACTTGTCATGTGCATGTGGGTTAGTGAATTAAGTGAAATAGAATGAGAATATTTAATTATTATTTATCTTTGTTTCAGAGTTTTAAAATTTTTTTATTGAAGTATAGTTGATTTACAACGTTGTGTTAATTTCTGTTGCACAGCAAAGTGATTCAGTTATACATATATATATATATATATATATACATTCTTTTTTGTATTCTTTTCCATTATGGTTTATTACAGGATATTCAAAATAGTTTCTTGTGCTATACAGTAGGACCTTGTTGGTTATCCATTCTATATATAATAGTTTACATCTCCTACTATTTTTAGTTTTTAAAAGGTTACTGCGTATCTACTCTGATAACCACATAAAGTTCCCCGCAATTTTTTAGCAATTTGGCCCCCTTTTCATTCATTCAATAATACATGATTTTAGAGAAATGAAAATCAAAACTACAATGAGGTGTCACCTCACACCGGTCAGAATGGCCATCATCAAAAAATCTACAAACAGTAAATGCTGGAGAGGGTGTGGAGAAAAGGGAACCCTTTTGCACTGTTGGTGGGAACGTAAATTGATACAGCTGCTATGGAGAACAGTATGGAGGTTCCTTAAAAAAATAAAATTAGAACTACCATACGATCCAGCAATCCCACTAGTGGGTATATACCCTGAGAAAACCATAATTCAAAAAGAGTCATGTACCGCAGTGTTCATTGCAGCTCTATTTACAATAGCCAGGACATGGAAGCAACCTAAGTGTCCATCAACAGATGAATGGATAAAGATGTGGCACATATATACAATGGAATATTACTCAGCCATAAAAAGAAACGAAATTGAGTTATTTGTAGTGAGGTGGATGGACCTAGAGTCTGTCATACAGAGTGAATTAAGTCAGAAAGGGAAAAACAAATACTGTATGCTAACACATATGTATGGAATCTAAAAAAATAAATGGTTCTGAAGAACCTAGGGGCAGGACAGAAATAAAGACGCAGACGTAGAGAATGGACTTGAGGACATGGGACGGGGGGGGAAGGGTAAGCTGGGACGAAGTGAGAGAGTGGCATGGACATATATACACTACCAAATGTAAAATAGATAGCTAGTGGGAAGCAGTCACATAGCACAGGGAGATCAGCTCAGTGCTTTGTGACCACCGAGAGGGGTGGGATAGGGAGGGTGGGAGGGAGACGCAAGAGGGAGGAGATATGGGTATATATGTATATGTATATCTGATTCACTTTGTTATAAAGCAGAAACTAACACACCATTGTAGAGCAATTATACTCCAATAAAGATGTTAAAAAATAATAATACATGATTACCTGAATGGTGTAAATGCCACTGTCCTTTTCTTAATCATCACAAAACTTTTTTAGCAGCCTTGATAATTATTTGATCCTTTCTACTTGTTCTAGTGGCATTCTTTCTTTCCCTTTTTCCATCTATCTATCTCTCAATCTGTTTTCTGACTCTGTGTTTCTCTCTCTCTCTCTCTCCATACCTGTCATTTCACTCTCTTTTACTTTCTTGCCCCCACACACTATCCTCCTCTACCCCACGCCTGTTAACTGATGTCTCTTACATATCAAGAACAATATCAATTCATAAACACCTCCCTGCCCCCTCCCATGAGCCCCTTCTTCTTCCTACTCCATCTTTCTCACGATCTACCCAAAAATATCTTATTACAGGAGCTTGAAGATTCACCTTAAAAATCTGTTGCTGATGGCTCATCTTAGGTATGCAATAGTGAAAAATTGGAGGTTACCCAACTATCTCTCGGGGGGCTATTGGTTAAATAAATTATGGTGAATTTATGAAATGGAATACCATACAACCATCAAAAGTGCAACCAGATACTGGCATGGAACATTGTTCACATATTTTTGCATGGAAAAAGTGGACTGCAGAGCAGTATGTATAATATGAAGACACTTAAAAATAAATAATCATGTCTTACTCTGTTCAGGCTGCTATAACAGAATACCACAGACTGGGTGGCTTATAAACAACATTTATTTCTCACAAATCTGAAAGCTGGGAAATCCAAGATCAAGGTGCCGGCAGATTCGGCGTCTGGTGAGAAATGGCCTCCTGGTTCATAGATGGCTGTCTTCCTGCTGTGCCCTTACAAGGGAGAAAGAACAAGGGAGCAATCTGGAGCCTCTTTTATAACACCATAACTATCCTTAAGGACTCCACCTTCATGACCCAAAGGCCCCACTTCCAAATACCATCACATTGGGGATTAGGTTTCAACAAATGAATTCTGAAGGAAACAAACAGTCTGTAGCAATTTGCCTGGCAATGGATTTAGAAGAATTTATTCTGAATTGTAAGGAGAGATAGCCCCTACATAGTGAATTAGGCATGACGTAATATCTTTTTTTTTCTTATTTTTATTTTTTGTGATAAACCCATGTTGTTGTTTTTCTACAAAATTAAAATGATTCTAAAATACAAGTTTCATACTCAAAGTATGAGATAAGGACTCACTTTCTCTAGCTTCTCACTGCTGCTTCTGTTTTTGCTGTAGAAAGCAGGGGGAAATATTTCTGATGGGTTCTCCACCACCAGAAGACAGGGGACAAACTGAAGCTGTCACTGGCCTCATTCCTTTCCTCCCAACCACAGATCGCGCAGCATGCAAAGCCCCTGGAGCCCAGCGTGGTCCCTCCCACTGGTGACAGAAGCAAAGCCCACGAACCATAGCTCTCAAAGACAGACTTGACTCTCCTCTGAATAAGAGAATCCTTGCTCTTAAAAGAAATTATCATATATAGGCATCAATAACTTTAAATGGGAGCGTTCCTACTATGAAAACCATCTGTCTTTTTGAATTATGTACTGCTGCCAAAATTCCCTTTCTTTACTTGAAAATTTTACTAAACTCTGAGCATTAGTGTTCCTTGATTTGACTAGTCTTGCCATTCAAGTGGCTGCTCTGATACCCTTATTCGCATGTTCTAAAATAATGAAATAAAAACTCTCAAAGGCCTCAAACAACTGATTTCCCCTTTGTGTGTGTGTGTGTGTGTGTGTGTGTAAGAAGATATAGTCGTAGAACCGGTAAATTGAACAATATGTGATTTAAATCAATGTAGCTGGCTCTTATTTTACTGAATTATGAAATGTCCTATCTTAATAGCATTTCTTTGCTCTTACTGTCAAAACCACTAATGCCATATCAACATTTACACTTTGTAATGCCCTGTTTGTAACTTCCGATATATTCAGCTACAGCTCAGAGTTGGTAATATGAACCCTGGCTGAGGTTACCTCTGCAGATCATTTTCTGGGAAACCAATTGTGTATCCAAGGTTTGAGGATTCAGAGAAATGTTTAATGCATTTAAACAAACCTACTATCTTCAGTTTATTTAGCAATACGCTTTATACACACAGTTGTATGCACAACTGCAGTGATTTCTAACTATTCTTATCTACTCAATAAATGACTTTAACAACTGGGGCAACTTATTGCCGTTCATTCATTTGTATCGTGACAATCCTGAGGGCAATAAAACTGCCTATGCTAACAATATTCAATGATTCAGATTTCTTATTAATTCAGATTGGGGCACTCCTCAGGTTGATTGGTTCAGTTTTACTGTAAAAATGGATCCACCAGTTAATATCACTCAACAATAGTGTGTAGGCATTACGCATTCATTTCTTCATTCAATAAACCTACATTACTGAGTGCCTATTCTTTACCAGGCATTTAGCTGGCCCTGGGAATATGGAGAAAAAAAGCTGGGCTTTCTACACTTAAGGGTCTCTCAGGCTGGTGGAGGACACAGGCAGGTAAGGAGACAATTGCCCTCCAGGGAAGTAAGTGCTATGATAAAAACTCCAGTTTTCTGTGTGTTGGTGACTCTGGGCCCATATCTTTCTTCTATATACTCAGCTGTTTTTTGCATATCTCCACTTGGATCTTCCTCAAAAAAACAGAACAGTGGCATGGACATATATACACTACCAGACATAAAATAGATAGCTAGTGGGAAGCAGCCGCATAGCACAGGGAGATCAGCTAGGTGCTTTGTGAGCACCTAGAGGGGTGGGATAGGGAGGGTGGGAGGGAGGGAGATGCAAGAGGGAAGAGATATGGGAACATATGTATATATACAACTGATTCACTTTGTTATAAAGCAGAAACTAACACACCATTGTAAAGCAATTATACTCCAATAAAGATGTAAAAAAACAAACAAACAGAACCCATTCTGAGTATCTCCAGAGCAGACGCAGCCACAGCTAGAGACACGCCAGAGGTTGGAAGGGAAGAGAAACAATATCTATCTTGGCTTTTCCCCTCCTCTTGTTCTCTAATCCCTTGCCAGTGCCTCCCATGCCCAAACCAAACCAGAAACCAGCTAACATGAGAGCCCAGCGATCATAGCCAGCAAGTCAGCTCCTGGTGACACACCACAGAGCAGGGAAAGAGCAAGGAAAATGATCTGTGGGTAAACAGGCCCAGGACCAACGCATGCCTCCAACTCCCTCAAACCTTCAAAATGAAAGTTTTCATTTCTCTCACAGCCCAACCCTATCCCCAGAACCTCTTCATCCTCCTCTGTTTTCCCGCCTTCATGGCTGCCAATTATTGCCCAAGCCAACAATTTGGATATCATCCTTGATTGATTTCTCATCCTCATTCTGACAATCAGTCGCCAAGTCTGTTGATCTCTGTCTGCTTCATCTCTCAAAAGAGTCATTCTTGTCCATCCCAACTGCACATCCTTCTTTCAGGTCACCACCATCTAACATCAATGACCACAACAGCCTCCTAACTGACCTCCTGCTGCTAGACTTGCCTTTTGCTCTCCTTCCATTTCATTTCACCCAAACTAATCTTTACAGTATAAATCTGATTATGTCAACCTCTTGCTTAAACCCTTTCTTCTGTGGAGTCCCAATGGGGTGTCCTCAGAATAAAATCTAAATTCCTTTTCATATGAGGTCCTTCTAATCTGGCCCCTTCTGTTTTCAGCACCATGTGTTCATTCATTCATTCATTCATGCCTGCATGCATTCACTCAAGCAATAAATGTTCATTGAGCTGCCTACTCTCTGTCAGGCACTGGGCCAAGCCCTAGGGACACTCCCTACAGTGAATGATCCAGGCTCTCACTAACCAGCACCCTGAAATCACGTTCCCTCTCTCCTTCCTCTTCCTCAGCCACTCCCTCCTTCACCCATTCCCTTTCCCTCATTCGTATTCTTCCTTCATACCTTAGATGAATCTTCCTCTAAGCAGCCACCCCTCATTCTCCAAGTCCAACTGTGTCCCTTCTAAGTATCCGCAGAGTGCCTTGTGCATACTTCTTTCATTAGCTAATCACACTTTATCATGATTGTCCCTTTACTGATCTAAATTCTCAAATTGTACTAAATTCTTTGAGCACAGGAGCTCTATTTTATTCACTGTTTTACTCCTATTGCCTAACACAGTGAACACTACATTGTAGGCCTTCGAATCTTTATTGAAAGAATCATCTAATTAACTAATAAATACACAAGGTGCTCTGGGAAGGTGCCCTGTAAGAGGGTGCCCCATAAGGGGGTGATAGAATGGTAGGAAAGGAAGGTTGGGGAAGTTTTCCCAAAGAAGGTATTATCTTAACTGAATTTTGAAGGACAACTTGGAAAACTGTTGGAAGTTGGAAGGAAAACAAGTAGGTGAAAAGGTAAGGGAAAGTGTGAGAAAAGTTAACATGATATGAAGACAGAGGCACACTCCAGAACTTCAGGTAGCTTTATATAGCCCAGTTCATAAAGTTTGAGAGGAAAGATAGTGAAAGATGAGGCTAACGAGGATAATGAAAGACTTGCTAAAGCGTTAAGAGCTTAAACTGAAATTTCTGCAAGATGTTAAACAAGAAATGAAATGATCACGCTTGCATTTAGAATGCACTGGCAGCTATGTGGAGAGTAAATTGGAGACAGCAAGCCTGGCTGCAGGAAGAGCAGTTGAGACAAGAAATGGCTAGAGCTGGAACTTGGACAGAGTGAAGAGATATTAAAGAAATAGAATTAACAGGACTTGGCTTGATTGATAAGGAAAAAGGAAAAATAAAGGGTGAATCTAGAATGACGAGTTGAATTTCACCATGTTGGGGTTGAGATGCCTCTGGGCCATTGAGGTAAAAATGTCTATTTGGACCAGACAGGTCTGAACTCAGAAATGGTCTAAAGTGGACATATGAGACAGGAATGGCTGTGAGTGTGAGAAGGTAAGTGAGAAAGGGATAGGTATATGGGTGTTCACTGAACAATTCTTCCAACTTTTTCCAATTTGATATTTTTCATTAAAAAGCATTGAGAAAAAATGAGAAGAGGCTGAAGGAAACAAAGAAAAATAGAATAGAACAGAATAAAAATGAAATAAATTAATTAAATAAAGAAGCTGTAACTCAAGAGGCAGATGGCAAACCAGCAAAGGGTGGTATTCTAGAAATCAAGGGAAGTGTTTCAAGGAGGAAGTAACTAACAGTCAAATTCTGCAGATCAGTAAAGTGAGATAAGAATTCTAAATCATTTATTGAACTAAGTAGTTTGAAACCTAGGGAAAGGCAGTTTCTTAGAGTGATGGGAGTAGAAGACAATGGGAATAAGCAGTGATCAGGAAGTAAAAAGGGGAGACAATGACTGTAAACTACTTTTTTTTAGAAAATTTGGCTGTGAAGGGAAAGCATTGTCAGGTGCCAGGTAGAGGGGGCAATGGCAAGAGTCTTTTTTTGAGATGGGAGGCATTTGACCTTGTTTGTACCATGAGGGGAAAGAGTCAGTACTCTGAGGAGAAAGAATCAGGGTGGAGGGTGAAGATATTGGGTCGGCCAAGAAGTTCATTCGGGTTTTTCTGTAACATCCTATGGAAAAACCTGAACGAAGTTTTTGGCCAACCCAATACAAGTGAGAGAGGAGATAAAGGGTGTTCCAGATCCCTGAAGAAAGGACAAGTGATGAAATCCAAACACAAGAGCAGAAATTAGCTGCTCACAGCAGGAGAGGTACCCCTTCCCAAAGACAAAGAGATAAGGATGGGAATAGATGCAGGTCATTTTGTCAAGGGAATGCAGGAAGTTGAGTGAGTTCTTGTTCAACCACCTCTAGTTTCTCTGAACCCAACAATTTTGACCACCTGGTTGCAGTTGGGTATAACTGCTAAGGTTAATATGTTGGGAAACTTTTGGTTGCATGCCCAGATAGTTGTATGAGATTGGGTTTCCTGGAAACAAACTTTGAAACCAAAAGTTGCATGCAGGAGGTTTACTGGGGAGACCTCTTAAGGAAATATACCTACAAAGAAGAGAGGAAAATAGAACTGGGGAGAGGGAGAAGCCAGTCCACAATGCATGTGCAACTGAGACTTTAGATAATCCAATAGTGAGCCCTGGAGCTGAGATAGCCTTTCAGAGTTGTCTTAAACTAAGGCAGTTGGGATGTGCCTTTGTGCCTATACATCAACCAAGCTTTGGCTACAGACCACTCCATAGGAAAGGATACAGCACATGGCAAGGCTGTTCTCTGTGGCTGAGGGCAACGCCCTGGGAGAGACACAGCTGCAAGCTGTCAGTTGATATTCGCAGCAGTGTGGGTTGGATGAGCCAGCCCTGAAGAGGCGATCTGGGTGGAGCCATGGAAGCCATTAGAGCCCACCATCACACAGAGCAGTCCATTTGTTTCTTACAAGTTTGTTCCATCTCGGAGTAGCTTCTTCAGGAGTTTGGTTGGAAAACCTCATGTTTTCTGAGCAACTTAGAGAGGTTAGTGGGATGAAATACAGCTCCCGAAGCTGCATTTGATCTTAGGGCCATAACTGATACTCATGATCCTTCTCCACTATCCACCCTCATTTAGCACCTCTGTGACCCAGGCAGCCTGAGAAATCTGAGCCTGTAGTTACCATTGCTCTCCTCAGGTGGTGGCAGCTGATGGTGTCCATTTACTCTTAGCAAGAGGGCATGAGAAAACCAAGAGAGGCTCCAGTGGATCACCTGCGTGCCAAACATCGTCTTTCCTGCCCCTACTGTGGAGCAGTAACCCTGCCTCCTCCTGATGATTAGGGTCAATTACTCTTGCCAGGTTGGTGATTCCTTTACTTGCCTGGATGGTGATTCCTTTTCTTGCCTGCTAGTCTTTTGGCACATGGAGCCCGAAGTGACCAAGTGAGTGCTGAAGCTTAAAATGCAATGGGACTCATTATGTCCTCTAATAACAGGGCCTCCAGGCCCACGGTGCCCAACGCAGGGATGAGACGTACAGATTTCTCAAATGGGTCTCTGAGATGATGATATAAAGGGACAGTTCCATTCCATTCCTTGGTTTCCAAACTTGCAGCTTACCTATTAGGAATACAGGAGTACCATATAATCTTTGTTATTTAGGATGTACACAACATCCTGGGAGATGGTGGCAACCTCACAGGGTAACATCTCCAAGATGGAGCCTCAGATGCATCTTTAAGAGGCTGTTTTACCGCTCTATCTGGCTGATGGCCTCTGCGGGATACAGCAAGAAAGGACAAATGGACCCCATGGCCATGTTCCACTGTTACACTCCTTTGCTGTAAAGTGGGTCCCTAGGTAAGTCATACTGGGCAGCACTAGCTTAATGGCTACTTGATGTCTCATGGTCATAAGCTCTGTCTCTTTTGTGACCAAATAGCCCACCAAGTAGTTTTTGAATGGTTTATAGTTCTTTGTAGCAGAAGGCATGGCCTTGTGCCAGAACACCAGAGGTATACATTATGATTTTCCTTTTGAGACTTCCCATGAACTACAAATGATCTCATTTCCCACCACAAATACCTCTATTACATGCAGTTTGAGGGTAAAAATTGATTATTGGATGGAAAAAAACTCTTAGACAATTGCAATGGTTGGTAGTTCTCCAAAGCTCAGCTCTACCTGACCAAAATCATTATTCTTTTTTTTTTATTATTCTTTAATGTTTCATTTCTCTTATTGAATTTTCATGAGCATGACATGAACAGCATTGACATTGACTTCATGGAAATACACAAAAGGTATATAAGGTGAGTGCTACAAAACTATGGTGAACAATGGCTGTGATTGGCAGGCTTTCTCTTGATGGATTTTCTATCTTAAAGTCATATAGCGAGACTAGACTGCATGTTCCTATGGGTTGCATTGACTACCTTGTGGATGTTGTCTATGTTTGATCCTCAGTGTTTATGTGTGTGACTTGGACTTTGAGAATTAAGTAAAAATAGTTTACATTTTATTATTTAATTCTACAAAAGTCCTTCAACACATCATTAATTATGTCAAGTGCTAAAAAGAAAAGATGGTCAGCAATGTCTTACTGAATATCGGCCTATGGTTCTATTGAAAGCCAATTCAACTCAAGACAGTCTCTATGTCATATATTGTGATAGTTCTTTTGCAACTGAGGCTATGAAACCAATAAGACTTTTGGATCACTTGAAAAGAAAACATCTTAATAAAGCAGGTAAGAGTTTAGAATATTTCAAAATTTTTGAAAGAGAATTTTGAGTTATGTAACAGATAATTTCTAGTTAAGAAGAACACACATTTGGTAACGATCATTTTGTAATGAGCACAGATGTGGCATCATAATGTTGTATAACTGAAACTTATATAATGCTATATACCAATTCCACCTCAATAAAAAAATTAATATGTGAACTTCTGGTTAAACATGATACATTGAAAATATAAGTTTTTCTGTGCTACCTCTCAAAGCTCAATTTTAAAATGTAAAGAAAAAAAAGAACACACAAATAACAATGGAATCATTGAGTCTTATAAAAGTTGCAGAAATCACTGAAAAATCTGGTAGTTCTCATACACTTGTTGAGAGTATATGGATGTAGAGTCTGCAATTTCAATTGTGATACAGCAAAATACAGTATTTAAAAAGAACTGCCATTGAGTAATGATTCAATTCAAAGATGTATCTATGAATTGTCTGTTAACATTGAAAAATAATTAATTGGTACATTAAAAACAATAAAAATTTTTATTTAGGTTGATGAAACACAGTTACTGAAAATAAGACCCTTCTATTTGTTGTATCTATGATTATGTTAAATTGTAAAAAGTGATGTTTGTAAATTTTTTAGGAACTGACTATACTAGGGTATGTATTTTTGCTGCTCTAAAATTTTGGTTTGATGAAACACCAATACCATAGAAGAATTAGGTGCCCAGTGCTTCTGATGGAGCAAATTGCAGGGTTGGAAGACACAAAGGTTTAGAGCCCACCTAAAGGAAATACATCCTGAAGTTCTCGCAATAAACTGCATTGTGCATTGACATCAACTAGTTGGAACAAATGTTAGTGCAGCTCTTTTTCTCACTATTATAATTCGAACCACCCGTAATATCATAGCAAATATGATTACCTTTTCAGAAAATGTAATGTTGATAAGGAACAGTATGTGAGCCTTCTAGATGGCCTTCTGAAATAAACTAACAAGATTTGTACACCTTTTCTTTTTTTTTTTTTTTTGCGGTACGCGGGCCCCTCACTGTTGTGGCCTCTCCCGCTGCGGAGCACAGGCTCCAAACGCGCAGGCTCAGCGGCCATGGCTCACGGGCCCAGCCGCTCCGCGGCATGTGGGATCCTCCCCGACCGGACACGAACCCGTGTCCCCTGCATCGGCAGGCGGACTCTCAACCACTGCGCCACCAGGGAAGCCCCCTGTACACCTTTTCTTATATAATTCATTTTTCAGAAAGCAAAGGAGACAAATTTAGCAAAGAAGATCAGCAAACACAAAAAACAGCTTATGTACTATGGTTTGAATTTTCCAGTAACTTTATGAAGCCTCATTTCAACTTCAAGTGAAATTGTGATAAATATGCAAATTTAGCGACCTTTACTGAAAAACTGGAAATAGTTTATTTTATTTCATTTTTATTTTTTAAAATTTTTGGCTGCACCATGTGGCTTGCGTGATCTTAGTTCTCCCACCAGGGATGGAACCTGTGCCCCCTGCAGTGGAAGCACAGAGCCCTAACCACTGGACCTCCAGGGAATTCCCAAAACTGGAAGTACTTTTAGTTGGTTGAATGAGGAAATGGTTCCAAGGTATGCAGGAGTTGATTGAAATAGATGGATTACTCACTGAGAATAAGCTTAGTGTTTTTCAGATAGTTTAAGAAGTCAAACTTCTTACCAGAAAGCAAGCTAGAGCAGCATGACTCAAGGGCCAAAATCCAGGAAAAAAAAAATCCATTGTTTTATAATCCCACATGACATTTTGTTAGTAAAATTCTCCACTTGTTTAGGCAGGAACTCCAATTCTCCAAAGTATTTCTGAGAATCCCAGAGGAATATCTCACATGCATTAACTAATTAGTTCAGGTCTTTCACTTTCCATACTATGGCTATCCTCTGCCATGCTGGAGCTCTGCTGTGGTTAAATGCCAGCTGGAGATCTGCTTAAATGCTGTTGCTTAAATCTGCTACGTTGATGTTCTGTACCAGATCCTTGCCAACACTCCAGCTACCAGTGCCCTCAACCCTTGCTGAGTGTGATAGTACAGCAGCAGTGAGCTGCAAAGTGAGAAGGAGAACAATTTTCTCTCTGTATTATGCTGTTTGAGGGTCTCAAAGCAACATTCTTAAACTCTAATGTGTTTTCTAAAAATCTAGAAAATCTCTCTTCAATCTCTTAGCTTATATTGCTAAATCCAACCCACACCAGACCTTTCTCCCTATAGGGTAATTTGTATTTGAGATTCAGGTGTCCCTTGATTGTAATTTGCTCCCGTTGCTTCATAATCTATAGGTGCATATATATGCCTGAAATCCAATATTAACACTCATTCAAATTATTTTTCCAAAAGGTTTATCAGCATCTGTTTAAATCAAATCAAACAAAATAGGCACAAATAGGTGCAGGTAGAAAGGAAGTTGCCTATCTCTGCCCATAGCTATATCCGAATTTCAGTTTTGGCCCAGCTAGGATGCCCTAGTACCTTCTCAAAGGAAATGTAAAAGTTTTTCTGGACAACGTTTTACATATATATGTGGAAAAAACTAAAACTAGGATTCAGGATATCTGGATTATAATCTTATCTCTGTAACTAATTTTCTTTGTGATCTCATGCCATGAACCTATTTCTTAGTGAATTAAATTAGTTTCGTAAGGTGGCTTTGACTATCAAATAGGATGATGGATGTGAAAGTGCTTTGAAAATATTAAATGTACTAGTGAAAGATGAAGGATTCTTATTCTTATTAATTAAAATTTTGGTCTCTGACTTTAATTGTCCACCTACTAAGTTATGACATTCACTCTGTGTTTCTCAGTTTTATTCCTTTGAAGATGTGAGATAAATTATTTTAGATGAGCTTTGTCATAAAATGTTAGAGCTGGAAGGAGGGACTTTGGAGATTCTCATTTTTCAGATGAGGAAATTGAGTCCAAAGAAGGGCAGATTATCTAGATAACAGATGGGGTAAAATGTCAGGCACCCAAGATACTGATGCATGTAGTACTGATTTCATCACATCAAACAAGAGTGCTCTCAAGACATTATGTCTTCTTTTTCAGAAATTATTCAATGAACAGTTGTCCACCATGCTTATTGCCCAGGCCTCCAAGTAAGATATATGATATTTATTCACACCACTCCTTATTCCCAGAGCTTTTACAGACTAGTGCTCATGGAGCCCAACAAATTTGTATTTATTGACTTCCTTTTCTGTTCTGGGCACTAGTCAAGGCACTGAAGATTTACCATTTAACAAGACAGTAAACCACTTCCAGAGATTATATTCCACTGAAATACTAAGCATAAAAACGATACATGTGTTAAAAGTAACCTGTTCTCTCAAGCTTGTAGGAGACACAGCTAATACTCTTTTTGGCAGTGTATTCCTTTAGTTGGAAGACTCTGTTGAATCACTGCTTCTCCATATTGGATTAATACTCAAGTTTCAATCTTCCTAGAGGTAGTTTCCAAGTCCTTAAGACTGTTAAGAATATGTCTATGCCCATTTATGATAAAAACCCTCCAGAAAGTAGGCATAGAGGGAACTTACCTCAGCATAATAAAGGCCATATATAACAAACCCACAGCCAACATCGTTCTCAATGGTGAAAAACTGAAAGCATTTCCACTAAGATCAGGAACAAGACAAGATTGCCCACTCTCACCACTCTTATTCAACATAGTTTTGGAAGTTTTAGTCACAGCAATCAGAGAAGAAAAAGAAATAAAAGGAATCCAAATTGGAAAAGAAGAAGTAAAACTGTCACTGTTTGCAGATGACATGATACTATGCATAGAGAATCCTAAAAATGCTACCAGAAAACTACTAGAGCTAATCAATGAATTTGTTAAAGTAGCAGGATACAAAATTAATGCACAGAAATCGCTTGCATTCCTATACACTAATGATGAAAAATCTGAAAGAGAAATTAAGGAAACACTTCCATTTACCATTGCAACAAAAAGAATAAAATACCTAGGAATAAACCTACCTAAGGAGACAAAAGACCTGTATGCAGAAAACTATAAGACACTGATGAAAGACATTAAAGATGATACAAATAGATGGAGAGATATACCATGTTATTGGATTGGAAGAATCAACATTGTGAAAATGACTCTACTACCCAAAGCAATCTACAGATTCAATACCATCCCTATCAAACTACCAATGGCATTTTTCACAGAACTAGAACAAAAAATTTCACAATTTGTATGGAAACACAAAAGACCCCGAATAGGCAAAGCAATCTTTTTTTTTTTTTTTAAAGGAAGGTTGTTGTTTTTTTTTTCCTATAAATTTATTTATTTATTTTTGGCTGTGTTGGGTCTTCATTTCTGTGTGAGGGCTTTCTCTAGTTGCGGCAAGCAGGGGCCCCTCTTCATCGCGGTGCGCGGGCCTTTCACTGTCGTGGCCTCTCTTGTTGCGGGGCACAGGCTCCAGACGTGCAGGCTCAGTAGTTGTGGCTCACGGACCTAGTTGCTCTGTGGCATGTGGGATCTTCCCAGACCAGGGCTCGAATCCGTGTCCCCTGCATTAGCAGGCGGATTCTCAACCACTGCGCCATCAGGGAAGCCCTAGGCAAAGCAATCTTGAGAACGAAAAACAGAGCTGGAGGAATCAGGCTCCTGGACTTCAAACTATACTACAAAGCTACAGTAATCAAGACAGTATGATACTGACACAAAAACAGAAATATAGATCAATGGAACAGGATAGAAGGCCCAGAGATAAACCCACGCACATATGGTCACCTTATTTTTGATAAAGGAGGCAAGAATATACAATGGAGAAAAGACAACCTCTTGAATAAGTGGTGCTGGGAAAACTGGACAGCTACATGTAAAAGAATGAAATTAGAACACTCCCTAACACCATACACAAAAATAAACTCAAAATGGATTAAAGACCTAAATGTAAGGCCAGACAGTATAAAACTCTTAGAGCAAAACATAGGCAGAACACTCTATGACATAAATCACAGCAAGATCCTTTTTGACCCACATCCTAGAGAAATGGAAATAAAAACAAAAATAAACAAATGGGACCTAATGAAACTTCAAAGCTTTTGCACAGCAAAGGAAACCATAAACAAGACCAAAAGTCAACCCTCAGAATGGGAGAAAATATTTGCAAATGAAGCAACTGACAAAGGATTAATCTCCAAAATATACAAACAGCTCATGGAGCTCAATATCAAAAACACAAACAACCCAATTAAAACATGGGCAGAAGACCTAAATAGACATTTCACCAAGGAAGACATACAGATGGCCAAGAGGCACATGAAAAGATGCTCAACGTCACTAATTACTAGAGAAATGCAAATCAAAACTACAATGAGGTATCACCTCACACCAGTCAGAATGGCCATTATCAAAAAAGCTAGAAATAATAAATGCTGGAAAGGGTGTGGAGAAAAGGGAACCCTCCTACACTGTTGGTGGGAATGTAAATTGATACAGCTGCTATGGAGAACAGTATGGAGGTTCCTTAAAAAACTAAAAATAGAACTACCATATTACCCAGCAATCCCACTACTGGGCATATACCCCGAGAAAACCATAATTCAAAAAGAGACATGTACCACAATGCTCATTGCAGCACTATTTACAATAGCCAGGACATGGAACCAACTGAAATGTCCATCAGCAGGTGAATGGATTTAGAAAATCTGGCACATATATACAATGGAATGCTACTCAGCCATAGAAAAGAAGCAAAATTGAGTTATTTGTTGTAGTGAGGTGGATGGACCTAGAGTCTGTCATACAGAGTGAAGTAAGTCAGAAAGAGAAAAACAAATACCATATGCTAACACATACATATGGAATCTAAAAAAAAAAAAAAAATGGTACTGATGAACCTAGTGGCAGGACAGGAATAAAGACGTAGACATAGAGAATGGACTTGAGGACACGAGGGTGTGGGGGAAGCTGGGGCAAAGTGAGAGTAGCATGGACTTATATACACTACCAAATGTAAAATAGATAGCTAGTGGGAAGCAGCAGCATAGCACAGGGAGATCAGCTTGGTGCTTTTTGATGACCTAGAGGGCTGGGATAGTGAGGGTGGGAGGGAGGCTCAAGAGGGAGGGGATATGGGGATATACGTATGCATATAGCTGATTTACTTTGTTATACAGCAGAAACTAACACAACACTGTAAAGCAATTATACTCCAATAAAGATGTTAAAAAAAAAAGAATATGTCTATGGAAGCCCACATGCAATATGAGAACCACCTTTATGTTTCACATCTACCTTGTATTGAATGAAACACATATTTTGCTTATACCCTTGCTGGCATTCATCTCCTAAACATGCAGCAGCACTTGGTTGAGCAGAAGGAGAAAAGAGCCAGCTTTTAACATCTGTGTCTGGCCATTTTATTTTCCCTCAACATTCTGGAGCAGACAGAATTCATTCAGCTATTTTATCCTCTGGATTCTTCTCCTCTGGGCCAGCTGACCGTTAGCTACTATATATATTCTTTTGGTTGGAATAGTGAAAGCAGGGTGTGTAAAGCTCTGAGAAATGGAGCTGGGACCCAGGAGCCAATGGGCCATAGACAGAGCTGAGATGAACAACTAAAGGCTAGGGTGTAGACAACATTCTGGTGATCAACTAATTGATGGGTGAAATATAGTCTGGTGAGAACGATACCAAGTAAAGGGTCAGAAGTTAGAAGAGTGGATCAGTGGACAGGTGGTGAGCCTCATTATGACAGTATAAATTTTTTTTTTTTTTTTGCGGTACGCGGGCCTCTCACTGTTGTGGCCTCTCCCGTTGCAGAGCACAGGCTCCGGATGCGCAGGCTCAGCGGCCATGGCTCACGGGCCCAGCCGCTCCGCGGCATGTGGGATCCTCCTGGACCAGGGCGCAAACCCG
Organism: Grampus griseus; assembly: GCF_964374135.1. NCBI lineage: Eukaryota > Metazoa > Chordata > Mammalia > Artiodactyla > Delphinidae > Grampus > Grampus griseus. Next base: position 39,742,206 of record NC_139018.1, on the reverse strand, counting down.
TGTCCCCTGCATCGGCAGGCGGACTCCCAACCACTGCGCCACCAGGGAAGCCCTGACAGTATAAATTTTAATCAACTTTACTGAGATATAATTTACAAGCAGTAATATAAATCCATTTTATGTGAGTTTGATGTGTTTTGAAATATGGAACTACTTGTGTATCCACCACGACACCAATATAATAGTTTTCAGTATGGACTCCTGTTTTCCCACCACATAATCTTCTCAGCTATGTCCTCCTGCAGGTCCTAGGATAGCCAAGCTCTGGGATTGTCTTTGCTCCAACAGAAAGTATCAAGGAAGTACCAGGTCAACAAGACCTTGAGATAAACTCTTGTCCCTGAAGCTAGTTGCCACAGATATTGCTAACAGGATTGAGAAAGGGCTTGGAGAACATCCACGAAGCAAGTATCATAGATGTTCTGCTGCTTGGTCACATGGGGAATGTGGAGGGAACAGTCAGGTCATGGATCCAGATGCTTATCTGTCCAAATACAAACACTTTTAACAACTAATTGGATTGTTTTCCTGTTGTCCCTCACAATCCTGGAAGAGTGGACAGGAAACGAGAATGGAAGTGAGGGTCGGGACTAGAAGGTGTTGGTTGAAATAAGGAGAGACAATGTCTGTAATTCTCAAGATCCACCCCAAACCTTGGCACATAGTACATGTTCAGTATCCTGAGCCCTGATAATAAGACAATGCTGTGAAGCTTTGTCTTCCTTGGTATTGCCCTGTAATTCACACTCACACAGGAGAGTAGCTAACCTGTCTTTGCAAGTCCATGCATTATATAAAAACCAATTTCTTGCGACTGCCTCTGCTTTTTCATAGGCAAGTTCTGACACACTTAACCAAAGAACCTTTATAAGTTTTCCAATATGAGAGCCAAACAGCTAATGTTTCTGCATTACCCACAAAAAATCAAAGGGAAAACATCATCCACCCAAAGTTTGGAAAATATGAGTTGCCAGTGTCTTAGCACACATGGAAAGAAAACCAAGCTAGAATAAATAGTCAATGTAAGATCCTTCTTCTCTTTCTGCTTTAATTTTTCTGTCACAGTTTTTCAATTAAAAATGCCTATTCTATCTAAAAAAAAAAAAAAAAAAGGTTCTGAAGAACCTAGGGGCAGGACAGGAATAAAGACGCAGACGTAGAGAATGGACTTGAGGATACGGGGAGGGGGAAGGGTAAGCTGGGACGAAGTGAGAGAGTGGCATGGACATATATACACTACCAAATGTAAAATAGATAGCTAGTGGGGAGCAGCCTCATAGCTCAGGGAGGTCAGCTAGGTGCTTTGTGACCACCTACAGGGGTGGGATAGGGAGGGTGGGAGGGAGGTGCAAGAGGGAGGAGATATGGGGATATTTGTATATGTATAGCTGATTCACTTTGTTATACAGGAGAAACTAACACACCACTGTAAAGCAATTACACTCCAATAAAGACGTTTAAAAAAAATGCCTATTCTAAAATAAATAAATAAATAAAAATGCCTATTTTTTAAAATCCCTGTATAAAAAAAAAGATACAACTTGTAGTGGAAATTATTATCTAGAAGAAAAATACCTTTTAAATGGCGTGTTCACTGGCATCTTTAATGTTCTGGTAGTGTTTTCCTCCTGATAGAAAGCACAGTTGTTTTGGAGAGGATGACTATATTGCACAGTTTATAAAAGTAAGCACTTCTGTCATAAGACTTATTTTGGGATTCTCTCACCTACCTTCAGTCATCTGACTGCCTGAATTACTATATTAAAAAAAAAAGTTTTCCTTGTAGCATTGAAACAGAGTTGGATGGAGTTGCACAGAAATTCTGGAACGTTACAGTCTAGCAGGAGCTATCGTTTAGCAGGATTTGGGCAGAACTTCAGCAGACTGTATATAGAACTTGAAGATTTTCTCCTCTAGAGATGTGTGAGCAAATCTGAATTTTGGCCCCAAATAAGGAATAATTATATAATATTAATTCATATCACAACTATAAATGCTCAAAATCTAGTAATCGAATTCTTAAAACTCCTACTTTAGAAAGCTTAGATTCATAGAGTACTTTTCACCCTTCATTTTCATAAAAATCAGAATGAGCTAAGCTGGTTTGAACCAGATTTTGAAATTGTTAGTTATTTACAACGAAGAGGTTTCATATCCTTGCAGCTGAAAAATAGAATGTATGATATGCAAAATCAGAGTAGTTGCTGTAGGATAGTAAGGCCAAAGGAAGGAAAAAATAATTTTTTAACTGGTTAGAATAGTGAGTATAGGTAGAAAGCGATTTTCTCTATTTGTAATTCATTTAAGGTTGATAGCTTTCACAAACAGAAATTGACATGGTAGCGTTTTCCCAAAGAAAACTATAATATAAAAGTTTGTCTTTCCAGCTGTTGAATGTCTCTGCTAACCTAGAGAAACCCAATTGTATATGTAATCAAATGTAAAAGATCTTTTTCATAGATATTAACGTTACATTAGTTTTACTTTAAAATTCTTGTGATTTTGCATTCTGCTTCGTTGTACATCTATTTATTATAAATATTGAAATTATTAGATCTATACAAATGGATAAAAAATAACCTACAAACAATTTTGTCACATGGAGTAAATTCGACTGGTGGACAAAGTCTATACTATTCCATCATTTGTACAAAAAGGAAAGGACACAAGACAGAATACTTGGTATATTAATTGAATATCTCTGGGTAGAAACAAATAATTGGTAACAGCAGTTCCCTCTACAGAGAAAGAAGAGGGAAGAGAAGTCAGAAGAACTTTTTTATATTTGCTCATTTGCTGTATTTGATTTTTTTCTTGCCAAATGCATAACATATCCACAAACACACACGTAGTTATATTACTCAACTTTTCCTCATTCTAAAATTGATACTATGCTTTTGTCCTCCCCACCCCTGACTTCCACAGCTTTGAGCATTCTTTGCCACACAGGTATCACAGTTTGAATAGCATAAAGGAGTGGCATGGTTCCACTGATTCTTAGCTTTGTGACTTTGTATTTTTAGCTCTTTGACCATAAGCTTACTGAGCCATAATAGGACCACCAGAATATCTATCTCATAGGGCTGTCCTAGTGCTTAAATGAAAGAGCACACCTAAAAATCCTAAGCACAGTGCTTAGAATAGGGCTGCTGTTCAAGAGATGATTGTTCTTGTGTACTGGTTAGCATCCTACATTCTGGGGCTGCCAAGATGAAAGTTCCTGTCCATCAAAACCTCTCTACACTCTATAATGGCACACAAACCTGCATATTAAGCAAAAAGTATATGTCTGGCCCATAATAGAATGGCTACAATATATATTGAATCAGTGAATGAAACAATGATATATTTTAACTATGCTAACATGTTGATGTGGTCTGGGATGGGGGCTAGGAAGTGGGCAAGACAGATTCTTAATATACATCTTTCTTCGGTTTATTAAGGTACCAACTTATATACAGATGAAAAAAAGTTGAAATCCTGTAAGTAGTTATTTGGATCAGGAGGTAGTAGTACCATTAATTTTCAAAGACAAGACTATTCTTTTTTCTCTTATGTCTTTCCTTTCTAGAAATGAAAAACCTTATGAAGCTGTGGCTTTTCAGAATCTTTCAACTAACTTTGATGTTGGAAAAATATCCAAATATCACTTTCCTTTCTATTCAAAGGGATGCTTCATCAAGGTTCATTGCTACAAATTAAAACCTTTTGCTTTGTTGAGGAATATATGAAAACTTGACTTTGGAAGAGTATTCCCTTTTTCTCTTATAATTAATAGACTATTTCTTACAGTAGTTTTAGGTTTACAGAAAAATTAAACAGAAAGTTCCCATATACTCCCTCTTCCTCCACCTACAAACCCAGTTTCCTCTATTATTGACATCTTGTATTGGTGTGGTACATTTGTTATAATTGATGAACCAATATTGATACATTATTAACTAAAGTCCACAGTTTACATTAGGGTTCACACTTTGCACTGTAGATTTCTATGGGTTTTGCCTAATGCATAATGTCATGTATCCACCATTAGGGTATCATACAAAATAGTTTCACTGCCCTAAAAATCCTCTGTGCTGCACCTATGCATCCCTCCTCTCCTCCCCCTAATCCCTGGAAGCCACTGATATTTTTTCTGTCTCCATAGTTTTGCCTTTTCCAGAATGTCATATATCAATAGCTAGAATCATACAGAATGAAGCTGTCCCAGATTGGCTTCTTTCACTTAGCAATATGCATTTAAGGTCTTCCTTAAACATGCATTTAATGTCTTTCGGTGGCTTGATAGCTCATTTCTTTTTAGCACTGAATACTATTCCATTGTCTGGATGTGGCCTAGTTTGTTTATCCATTCACTCATTGGCAACTTTTAGTTGCTTCCAATTCTTGGCAATTTTGAATAAAGTTGCTATAAATATTCATGTGCAGGTTTTAGTGTGAACATAAGTTTTCAACTCATTTGGGTAAATATCTAGGAGCATGATTGCTGGATTGTATGGTAAGACTATGTGTGCTTTGTAATAAACAAACAAACTGTATTCCAGCATGGCTCTACCATTGTGCATTCCTAGCTGCAGTGAATGAGAGTTCCTAGTTCTCCATGCGCTCAACAGCATTTGGTGTTGTCAGTATTCTCGATCTTGGCCATTTTAAGTGTGTAGTGGTATGTCATTGCTATTTAATGTGAAATTCCCTAATGATATATGATGTTGAGCACCTTTTTATAGGCTTGTTTGCCATTTGTATATATTCTTCGGTGAAGTATCTGTTCAGAAATTTTATGCAGTTTTTAATTGAGTTATCTATTTTCTTATTGTTGATTTCTAAGAGTTCTTTGTATATTTTGGATAGAAGTACTCTATGAGATAGGTGTTTTGCAAATATTTTCTCCTGGTATGTGGCTTGACTTTTCATACTCCTAGCAGTGTCTTTTGAAGAGTAGAAGATTTTAACTTAATCGAGTCCAATTTAGCTATTTTTCTTTCATGGATCACACTTTTGGTACTGAAGCAAAGGTCACCTAGATTTTCTCCTATGTTATCATCAAGAAATTTTATAGTTTTCATATTACATCCAGGTCTAGGATCCATCTTTTTTTAAAATATTTATTTATTTATTTGGCTGCGGCAGGTCTTAGTTGCAGCATGTGGGATCTTCATGGAGGCACGCGGGCTCTTTTGTTGAGGCGTGCCAGTTTCTCTCTAGCTGTGGCATGAGGGTTTTTCTCTCTCTAGTTGTGGCACACGGGCTCCAGAGCATGTGGGCTCTGTAGTTTGCGGCAGTCGGGCTTTCTCATTGAGGCGTGTGAGCTCAGTAGTTGTGGCACGTGGGCGTAGTTGCCCTGAAGCATGTGGGATCTTAGTTCACCGACCAGGGATCAAATCTGCGTCCCCTGCATTGTAAGGCGGTTTCTTTACCACTGGACCACCAGGGAAGTCTCTCTAGGATCCATCTTGAGTTAATTTTTATGAAAGGTGTAATAAGGTTGGAGTCTAGATTCATTTTTTTGTAAGTGGATGTCCAGTTATTCCAGCACCATTTGTTGAAATGGCTATTCTTTCTCCATTGGATCGCCTTTGCTCCTTTGTGAAAGATCATTTGGTTATTTTTGTGGGGGTTTATTTCTGAGGTCTCTATTCTATTTCATTGTTCTATTTTTCTACTCTTTTGACAATACCAATCTGTCTTGATTACTGTAGCTCTATAGTAAATCTTGAATTTTGGTAGTGTCAGTCCTCCTACTGTGTTCTTCTTCAATATTGCATTTGCTGTTCTGATCTTTTGCCTTCCCGTATAAACTTTAGAATCAGCCTGTTGATGTTGCAAAGTAACTTGCTGGGGATTTGGATTGCATTGGGTCTATAGATCAATTACGGGAAGAACTGACATCTTAACAGTATTGAGTTTTCCTATCCATGAACGTGAAATCTCTATTTATTTAGACCTTTGATCTCTTTCCTTAGAGTTTTATAGTTTTCCTCACATAGGTCTTGTACATATTAAGTTAGATTTGTACCTAAGTATTTTTTTTTTTTTGGAGCTAATGTAAACAGTCTTTTGTCCCCACAGCCCCCCTGCCCCATTTTACTGAGATATAATTGACTTACAATATTATGTAAGTTTAAGGTGTGCAATGTAATGATTTGATACATGTATATACTGCAAAATTCTTACAACAGTAAGGTTGGTTAACACATCCTTTACCTCCCATAATTACCATTTTGTTGTTGTTGTTATTCTTATGGTGAGAACATTAAAGCTCTACTCTCATAGCAACATTCAAGTATACAATACAGTATTATTAACTATAGTTCATAGTGTTGTGTGTTTTTAATTCAAATTCCAATTGCTCATTTCTTTATTTAGGAAAGCAATTGACTTTTATATATTAAACTTATATCCCACAATCTTGCTATCATTACTTATTCATTCTAGGAGTTTTTCTGTTTGTGTTGTTGTTGTTGATTCTGTGGAATTCTATTTATTGCCCTTGTTCTTTGTTTCTTTTTTGTCTTCCACTCTCTTTCTGCCTTCTTTGGTTTTAAAAAGAGGCTTTCCAGATGATTCATTCTATATGATTACATTTTCTCTCCTCTTTTGGCATATCAATTATACTTCAAAAAATTTTAGTCGTTGCTCTAGAGTTTGCAATATACCTTTATGACTAATCCAAGTCCACTTTCAAATAACATTATACTGCTTCACCAGTAGTGCAAATGTCTTTTAATAGGGTTTTCCCAATTCTTCCCCCATCCCTTTTAATAGTGCTGTCACTCATTTCACTTATCTATAAAGTATAATCATCAACTATACTTTTACTATTATCTTTCTGAACAAACTGTTATTTGTTATCTGTTAAACCAAAAGTAAGAAAAATTTTTAAAAATTTATTTTACCTTCATTTATTTGTTCCATAACACTTTTCTGGTTTTTATGCAAATTTGAGTTTCTAACCTATATTACTTTCCTTCTCTCTGTAAAACTTCTTTCAACATTTCTCGTAAGGCAGATCTACTGGCAACAAATTTACTCAATTTTATTTCTCTTTCATTTTTGAAGGATAATTTCACTGGGTACAGAATTCTAGGTTGGTGGTTCTTTTCTTTCAACAGTTTAAATATTTCACCCATCTTTTCTTGCTTGCATGGTCTCTGAAGAGAAATCCAATGTAATTCTTACCCTTCTTTCTCTATAGGTAAGGTATTCCCATTACAGCCCTCTGCCCCATGACTTCTTTCAAGATTTTCTCTTTTATTTTCTGTAGTTTGAACACTTTTTGATATTTTTCCTACTTGGTATTCTCTAAGCTTCCTGGATCTGTGGTTGAGTGTCTGTCATTAATATTGGGTAACTATCAGCCATTATTTCTTCAAATATTTCTTTGTTCCTCTCTCTCTCTTCCCTCTCCAGTATTCCCATTACAGTTAGATTACATCTTTTGTAATTGTCCCACAGATCTTATTCTGTTCCATCTTTTTCATTAATTTGTTTTCTTTGCATTTCAGTTTTAGAAATTTGTATTGACATATCTTCAAGCTCATTCATTCTTTCCTCAGCTATGTCCAGTCTATTGATGAGCCCATCAAAAGCATTCTTTATTTCTGTTACATTGTTTTCAGTTTCTAGTATTTACTTTTGATTCTTCCTTAGAGTTTCCATATCTCTGTTTACTTTACTCATCTGTTCTTTCATGTTGTTCTTTTTCCATTAGCACCCATAGCATATTAATCACAGTTATTTTAAACTCCTGGTCTGATAATTACAAAATCTCTGCTATATCTGAGTCTGGTTCTAATGTTTGGTTTATCTCTTCAGATTATGTTTTTTGTCTCTTAGCATGTCTTCTAATTTTGTTGTTGAAAACCAGACATGGTATATTAGGTAAAAGGAACTTAGGTAGATACGCTTTTACAATAAAGCTTTATGTTTGGCTGGCGAGGAGATAGGCTATGCTACTTTTTGCTGTAGTTGTGGTGTCTGAAGCTAAAATTTTCTCTAGTGTCCTTGTTTTTGTTTCTCTTATTGTTTTCGGATATCCCTAGTGATTCTTTAAATAGGGTCTGAGTCTTGCAGTTCTTTTAGCTCTAATCCCCTGTTATTACCCAGGAGCCCTACTGATGTGGTGGTATGGTATGGTAAGGTGTGGACGGAGGGAAAGCGTTCTATAATCCTATGATTAGGGCTCAGCCTTTTTGTGAGCCTGAGTTGAGTATTTCCCTTCTCTCATGTTGAAGGCTAGAAGGGGCTGGAGTTGAGTGTTCCCTTTCCCTAAGGTAGGTTAGGCTCTGGTAAAATAGCTTCCCTTGAGGACAGATCTTGTTAAGAACAGAATGCTCTGAAAGTATTTCAAAAAGGTAATTTCTTCTCTAGCTGTGCAAAAAGCAAGAGATTTTCCTCAGAGCTTCACAGTGATTATCTGTTAGGCTCCTGGAGTTGAAACTCAAGAAAGATGTGGGGCCCCTCTAAGGCTGAACCCCCTTTGTAGTTTTTAACTCTCAAGCTGGTCCACACAGAGCCTCCAGCATTTCCTCACTTGCAGTTTAAAGTGTTCCTACTGATATTGGCTCCAACTGTGATGTTGACTTCAGTTTCTGGCTTCCGCTCCTGGTAAACTGTGATCCTCTGGTAAGTTTTGATTCTCTATATCTGTCTATCTGTCCCTCCAGGTTTCAGGGCAGCAGTTTGCCCTGTGACCTCATTTCCCTGGTGGATCTAAGAAGAGTTGTTGGTTTTCAGTTTGTTAAGCTGTTTTTTCTTATTGCAAGGATGGATTCTTCCAAGCTCTTTTTCAGAAACTGAAAATCCTTTGTAAATTTATGCTTAAAATGTCTATCATAACTGAAAAGTGCTAGTGTCAAAATTTCAGTCTATTCTTATTCTCCAGAATTTCAGACAAATATACATATTTATTTTCTGTTTTGATCCTTGAAAGAAAAAATAAAAGACTTTTAATGTCTATTATCTGCTAAGCACTTCCTTCCAAATGATATGCTTTTTTGTTGCTCTTATAATAGAATAGATCAAGATGGAGGAGAGGAGGAGCACTAAGGATAGTAATGAATCAGGAATTACTTATCGGGCTTCCCTGGTGGTGCAGTGGTTGAGAGTCTGCCTGCTGATGCAGGGGACACGGGTTCGTGCCCCGGTCTGGGAAGATGCCACATGCTGTGAAGCAGCTGGGCCCGTGGGCCATGGCCGCTGAGCCTGTGCGTCCGGAGCCTGTGCTCTGCAATGGGAGAGGCTGCAGCAGTGAGAGGCCCGCGCACCGCAAAGACAAGAATCACTTATTGACCACTAGGTCTTCTTATATAGTTTGATACATTCTAAATTATCTGAATCTGATGTGTTTCACTCTTTAAAAGGCTCAACGCTCTATGTTATTTAGTACTAATCTAGATTTCAAGTTTTACCCTGCCTCTTCCTGAGTCACTGCCTAACTTACTACTATAAATATGGGTTAAGGGTCAACTGAGTCATTCGCAAGTAATCTTTCAGCCTACTTAGAAAGTTCTGCAAAGTGGCTTGGAATGAAATTTGGACACTTACAAAGATTAGAAAATAATTAAGTAAGGTTGTTCGTTAAGGTTTATTCACATTATAATAACTTAAATGCATTTATTAATGGGTGTTTATAAAGAGGATAATTTAAAATTTTACCCCATAGAAAGTTTTGCTTTTTAGAATTCTGTTATTTAACAGGATTGATTGAATTAGGGAACACTATTTAGCTACTTTGTAATTATGTGAAAACAAGTTGAATATTACCGCTTTCCATGTTCATATGTGTGAGTATACACATATATATGTCTACATACACACATAAAATACCATATTTTATACATTTTTCTGAAAGCAAAATTGAACTTTGAGGCAAATGTAATGACTATTCAAAAATATCTTTTGCTGATCGTATTATCATTCCGCTTTAAACTTTTTTAAATGACTTAGATTTGGTATTACAAAAGGCTCACTTTTTGTTGTTGTTGTAATAAACACTATACACGTTAGCTATAATCACTGGCCAGAGAGAATTTCTCACCAGCATAATGAGAGGAAATGATTGAAGATCTCTGCCATCATGCTCATACACTAGGGTGGGAACATTATGGGCAGTTCCACAGTTGAAAACAGAGAATACATGTGAGTTTATATTAACATAATTGGCATTCTTAGGAAGTTAAAACTGGCTGAACTGCAGTAGAAGCCCAAGTAATTATCACTAGCAGAGGCACAAATTTGGGGGTAATAATAATGATAAGAATAATGAAAACAAGACCGCCAACAATACTAATGGCTAACATTTATTGATAGCTTACTATGTGCCAGGTATTGTTCTAAGTACTTTACATGTATTATCTCATTTAATCATGCCCAGATTCTATGGCATAGATATAAATTAGTAAACTGAAGCACAGAGAGGTTAAATGACTTGTTAGAAAGTGTCAGAGCCTGTACTCAAGCTCACTCTTGACTCTGGCATCAGTGTTCTTAACACTGAGTTTTCAGAATTTTAAATTAAAATGTTTTTAACTTACAGAATTATTCTTTCCACAATTAAAAAAAGAAAAACATGAATAATTATTTTTGGTCCTTTCCTTTTTTCAGGCATTTCCCATGTTACTTTTCAAGAAGACTTATCATTCAGTGTTGTAGATCTGGAAAAAAAAAAAAGTAGCATTAAGATCAATCTTTAACCATATCTCTGGATCTGCTGACCAGTTAAGAGGTGCTATGTGAATTGATTTTTGTCTTACCAGAGTTTAATGCTTATGCTACGTGGACCATTGTTTTTACATGACAATATAATTGAAATCTACTACAGATATCCACATTAATTTATAACCCAAAGCTAGATTGTAACAATATAACTAATAAGGTAAAGGTGAGAAGTAAAATAATCTAGTGCCAGCTAGAGATATGTGTGCAGTGCTTCTTTGTTTGGCTCAAAACACGTTTCTTTTTCATTTAAAAGACTGACAGGCTTGAAATGTACGCTTCAAAAGCCAAAAAGTGATTAAGTCTTATCCAGGAGCTTGCAAAGTCATGCTAGCAAACAGGCAATAGTGGCTGCCACCATATCGAGTTGAGGTCCCCTGCTCAGGTCTCGGTGCCGGTTTTGGAGTCTCCTTCCTCTTTCCTGTCTGCACAGTGAACTCACTTCAAGGTGGTAAGTCTCAATTCAAGGTGGTAAATCGTCTTCCCCTTTTTCTAAATCCACCTAAGATTATTTTCCACTCTTTGAAAAGTACCAAGAAAATAAATGTCAACCTAAAACCATTTTTCCTACTCTTTTTTTCTTTTTTTCTGAAATTCGGGTTTATACTCTTTTATTAAAGTCACATATCTATTTGTAATGCTTAAAATAATTTCAGATTTTAAGAGTTCCTGCTACCTTAACTACTTCCCTTGAGAGGTTTACAGCAAGAAGAGTTTATTTTATATTTTTATTCGTATTTACGCAGTAATCAAACTTCATCACTGAGAAACTTAGGGGACAAAGAGAGTACCCTAGTGTTCTATGGCAAAGGCTGCGGTCGGTGACATGGCCCATGGTTGGGTAACCTGGCAAGAAAGACCCCACCGTAACACAGCTGAGCAAAGGGACCAAGGGTTTGCTGCCACGAAGCGAAAAGTCTGCTTCTTTAAACTGAGACTTGGCAGAGCGCGCGGCAACCCTGCACAGCACAGCTGCCGGAGAAAAAGACAGCGGGAGACTTGCTGCTCCGAAATCAGGAAGTGTGATGCAGGCTTGGGACCCAAAAACCGAAATCCCTTCTCAGCAGCGCCTCCCAAAGCCAGCCAGTGCTTTCCCTAGGAGAAGGCGCAGAGTCCCCAGACCCAGGCTGGCCGCACCCCCATCTCCTTTCTCTTTCCTCCGCAGCGGCACACAGACGAGCACGTGAGCTCGGCAGCTCGTCCCAGCTGTGCCTCAGCTGACCGCCTCCTGATTGGCTGAGACAGACGTGGGCTGGGGTGGGGACTGGCCGCCTGCGTCGCTTGCCATTGGCTCTCAGGGAACCCGCCTCCCCCTCAGGTGAGGCGGGCTTGCGTGTGCGCGCCCTGTGCTCCGCGGGCGGGCGCGCCCCCGACACTCCCTCCCACCCCCCGCGCGATCGCGCGCCCCCCCGCGCGCCTCCGCCTTTGCCCGCCCCCTGCCGCTGCCTCAGCTCCTCAGTGCACAGAACCGCCTCGTCTGAGGGGACGCGAGGATCGCCCTCGCTGCTGCTTTCGCCAGTGCGTTGGGCCGGGCCCTGACAAACTGCCCCAGGGGAGGCTCTTCGGAGCCGGACCTGGACCCCTGCGATAGCCGTCTGCTCTCCCGCCTCTGGTCTCACGAAGGGTTTCCCGCCTCGCACCCCCCACCTCTGGACGTGCCTTTCCTCCCCTCCTCGCGTGTGGAGGGAGCCAGCGCTTAGGCCGGAGCGAGCCTGGGGGCCGCGGGCAGTGAAGGCATCGCGGTGACCGATTCGCCATGGAGGGCGCCGGCGGCGCGAACGACAAGAAAAAGTAAGCCCACTCCCCCAGCCGGCCGCGTTCTCCGCCGGCCCTCCCGCCTGCCCGCCCGCCGCCGGGGGCTCGCTGGCCGGCCTCCGCGTTCCGGGGGGCCGCCTTTTTGTTCCTGCCTCTCTCCCCTCCCCTCTCTCTCCCCCAGCCTCGCCGGCCGGCCTCCCCCACTGTCCACGTCGCCATCTTGTCGTGGGGGGTGGGAGACGCGTCGAAAGTGCTTTCAGGGGCCGGGGGCCGGGGGCTGGGCCCTGCTCGCCACCCCTCCCGGCCGCCCGGGCCTCGCACCGCCCTCCTTATCCGCCTCAAACCCCCAGCCTGCCCCGTGCCCCACTCCGGGTGGACTTCCCCGAGCCTGAAAACCCCGGGAAGAGAAATGAGCCGCAGCTCAGTCGCCGCCGCTTGCACCCGAGCTTCCGCTCTTTCCCGCCCCCATCCTCTCAGGTTCCATTGAAAACTCGGCCCCGGGGCGGCCCCTGCACGCAGGTCCTGGCTTCCCTGTGGGCTCGGGGCCCTGGGTTTCCGACCCAGGGACTCGCGTGGTTGGATGAGCTTGCCCCGCGGTTGTCCGGCTAGGCGTGTGTCTTTGCCTTTGTGCATTAGGGATTTGCCGTGATGGCCTGGGATGCTAACTTTTTAGTTTGCACGTGCAGGTTTGGTTTGGTTTGGTTTGGTGTGGTTTTAATCGCCTTGAAAAACTTGCCTAGAGCGAGAGTCGGAGTAACGGGAATTTAGGGGAATGGCAACATTTTAATGAGAACATAAGAATTGGATACTTTCTGTCACCTGTCAAGAGAGCCCAGACTTTATAAGTGAATTATATGCTTCATTTATTCTTGGAAATATTTTAGTGAAAACGTAGCGGCTGGCTAAATTCAGGCAGACACTTTTAATGAGATTGAAAGAAAAGTATATGATCAGAGCAATTGAAATGCTGCAGTAAAATGTTGCAAAGTTTTTGGACAGACCTGCCTCATTTTCCTGAAATTGAAGTATATTAAGATATACCCGAAGTAAATAATCATCCTGTTAGAACTTAATGCAAGTTTTAAAAACACCTTGAATTTTGAGTCTTAAGTGGTACATTATAGGATTAAGAATTGTGAGTCCAACCAGTGGAATTAAGTGACCCACCTCCACTCCCACCTTTTGGTCCACTCTGGTATTTTAACCTTTGAGGAAATTATTTTAAGGAATTGAAGATTTATGGTAAGAGTTCTGGTTAGTAGGCTGGCTTTACTGTTAAGTCCTCCCACTCGTCTGGGAGAGATTAACTGCCCTAATCAGCATCAGCAGAAGATAAACTTGTTTATGTTCTTGCTATTTTGTGGATTCCTTTTTGGTCTTTATCTAATGGAATGATAAGTTTGCAGTTTGTATACACCAGAGGAAGCACGTATTAAATTCAAAAAGTGAGAAAACAGGTCTAGATTTCCATTCCAAGGGTTGCCAGGAATTAATTGCAATTAATTTTGTAGAAGTGATTACAAGGTTTTTGATGAAATGATGAGGCTGCTATATTGTAAACCTAAGGCATATCATCTCTATGTATTGCCAATATTCTGTCCTTATATGCTGAATCATATTTAATATTGTGCATGAAGTTATGCACCAGTCACTCCCTTTTTGTATGCAGTGTTCTACTTATTTCTCCTTTGCAGTTCATCAGTTGAGAGGAGCATAAGCAGCTTTAATATAAATGAGTTAATTAGCTACTGTGCTTCACTCCCAAGTCTAAACTAGTTCTTAGATTTTCCTCAGTCACATTTGTTATTTTCAAAATATTCTCATTTGAAAATTTAGCAAACTTGGATCAGATTTAATGTTTCTTAATACAGAGGTTCTTAAAACTGAAAAATTAAGTTAAACAATAAATGGTAGCTACTCAACAACTTTTAGATGTTGTTTGTTAAAGATGTCTGTTTTTTTTATCCTTTTCTAACTAATAATTTTAAAACTTTTTGAAAAGATAACTGAAAGATTGAGGGGCAGAGATTTTTCTCCTTAGAATTTTTCCATTTCAAGTGAGCCTGTAGAGTGCAGGTGGGGAGACAAATTTGTCATTTTTAAAGGAGGGTTAGGAAATTCAAAAGCTGAAGGATTGGAAAAAATCAGAACAGAGGTTGGGTATAGTTATAATAGATTTAACATAGGGAATTTCATGTTGATTCCTTAATAGTAGGGATTGGACTTAATTAATAGCACATTAATGTTGATTTTTAGATTTCAGTGGAATGTCAAGAGGTTCATTGTTCGCTTTCAAGTTTCAGGCCAGACTCCTTCAGTGTTTTCCGAAACAGTTATTGGATCATTAAAATCTCAGAGAATGGACTTTCCTTAACTTCCTTCTTTAACTTTGGTCATTAAAAATCAAGAAGCTCTCATTTACTAGTAAACTTTTTTCTTGTTACAATTTTACTTTGATTTCCTCTTGAAACTCTTGAAGAGGTTGCCTGGTGGTTAAGAGCATAGGATTTGAACCTGACACCTCTGAGTCTAGCCTTTTCACTTGTTAGCTTTGTGAGCTTGGGCAAGTTACTGAATGCTTGTGAGCCTTTTTCCTCCTTTTGAAATGATGATAATAATAGCAACCATCTTAGTGGTTATTATGAAGATTAAATGTGATAATGCCTAGTGCTTGGTTTAGGAGTCTTGGTAACATTATATACTTGAAAATAGGTGTTACCTGTTAAAGTTTTAGTTTAAACTTCCACAACACTTTAAAACTCTTTTTTGCAAGTCCTTCCAAATGTTGCTTTGTGTTAGTTCTCCTTCTCCCCACTTTCTTTTCTATATCTCCTAAAAATGAAAAGACTGTCATTGGATCCATAACTTTAAAGGGGATTCTTTTCAGTTAAAACAGTATATCCCTGGATTATGTTGGCATCTAGCGTCAATTATTCTTGAGCATCTGATCTACTGTCTACCTTAGGCCCCCTTTTTTACATTTCCTTACTCCCTTGTTTCCTCCCCAAACAGGCTACTAAAAATTTCCTCTGGACTTTAGAGACTAGAGTCATAAACACATATACTAGTCAGACAGTTCATTTCAGCAGGGTATGTGCAAGGCACTGCAGTCTTAGGAATGGCAGTAACTTAAAACATTTTTATTTTGTCTTGATGCCACAGTTTGGAGTAGAAAATTTTATAAATATTAATCTTTGCTAAATATGATGACTTGATAAAATACTTGTGGTAAAACATATGAGCCTACATAGTAGAAAAACTGTACTTTACTTATGAATTTCTCCAGAGGTAAGATCTTAGGCTTTTATCTCAAGGCAAGGCTTCAAGCCTGTACGGTTTGTCTGATTTTTGTAGCTTGATTTGTATAAAATTTATATTAGTGCACTCTTCCATGTGTATGTGTTTACTGAATTATCATGTTGTTTTAGATTATGTGTGGTAGTTTATTCCTGCGGTCCACTGCAAAGCATTTTGTGCAGTTTAGATAACATCCAGTCTTTCTACCTATTGACTTCCATTGTCTTTGCAGCTCTAATGGTGTTTGGGCTCAAGGTAAAGATTTTGTGGTTACATTCTATTGTTTTATGTTAGGAATGGTGTATAGGAGGCTGAGGAGGATTAGTCTCGACTGATTTTTTTTCAGAAGAACTCATAATAGTTTACTGTGTTTGGTGGTGAAATAAAAAACTTACCATGCATGGATGTTAAAGATTTGGGTTAGATTACTGTGCTTATTTATAGACATGTTCTCTTAAAATATAATTTTTAAAAATTTACATATTTAAAATACTATATTCTTTTCTTGTCTGAGATGGTTAACATAGGTCTGTTTTTCAAGTAGGAGAAAATAATCTGACTTAAATGTGTTGTTGGATTAGTTTTCTATTAAGATATTGATTTTAATTCATAAGAAGAATGCTCTTTTTTCTTGTTTCTTTCTCTTTTTTTTTTTCAACATTGGGACTGATTATCCAGTTGGTGGATTTTACCCAGCCTTCTGCTATTTGTGATGTATGTATGTATGTATGATATATGTGTTGTGTATGTTTCTGCTTAACTAGAGGGTTCGAAAAAGAATTTGAAACTAAGACGAGCCAATCTTCTTGTTGCTCAGTATTTTCGGTGAAAGTATAGTG
Source organism: Grampus griseus (assembly GCF_964374135.1). Taxonomy (NCBI): domain Eukaryota; kingdom Metazoa; phylum Chordata; class Mammalia; order Artiodactyla; family Delphinidae; genus Grampus; species Grampus griseus. The sequence goes on along the minus strand of NC_139018.1, from coordinate 39,725,599 downwards.
ATAATTTTTAAATCTACTATAGGCCTTGGAATTTTAAAGATAATTGTATCCGTGTGTCTTGGCGCATCAAAAATTAACTATTTTGTATGTGCATTGAGTTTTATATTAAAACTTGTATTTTCTGCAGTAAAAAGTAATAAACCCATATCTGTTTGCCAGACATGACCCTTTTAGGAAAATATAATGTATAAAATCTAAATCTATAAAAACAAACTTTAATGATTACCTCATGACTTTTTTTTCCTCCATAGCTTTTGAAGTGATTGTAGGGTTTTTTAAGTTGTGGTTTTAAAAAACAACATAATATTTCTCATCTTAACTGTTAATAACTGTACAGCTCAGTAGTGTTAATTCACATTGTTGTGTAATCAATCTCCAGAGCTTTTTCACCTTGTAAATTTGAAACTCTGTAACTATTAAACAACTACCTCCAATTTACCCCTCTCCCTACGCCGCCCCCCCCCCCCCCCCCCCCGCCGGCAACCGTCATTCTACTTTGTTTCTATGAGTTTGACTACTAAATACCTCATATAATTAGAATCATACAATTTTTGTCTTTCTGTGACTGGTTTATTTCACTTAGTATAATGTCCTCAAGATTCACCCATGTTGTAGCATATGTGAAAATTTTCTTCCTTTTTAAGGCTGAATAATGTGTATTAGATTTTATTTATCCATTCATCTTTCGATGGACACTTAGGTTGTGTTGACAAAAATAATCAATAGACAATCTATAATAGAAATAGGAAAGGGTTTTCTTTGAACCGAACTGAGGACTATACCCAGAAGACAGCCTCCCAGATTACTCTGAGAAACTGCTCTGGAGAAGCATGGTTTTAGCATAGTTTTATGACTTGTCAGAACAAAAAACATCAAAAACAAGTCAGAGATACATTCCTTCAAGGTTTCAAGAAAAAGCAGATCAGCAAGTACACAGCGAGTATGGCCTTGGCACCTGGGATGGGAGTCTTATCATCGAAGGAGTACCAGCTTTGGCGTCCCAGAAAGGGAGGCATTTAATCTTTATTTTTAACATGGACATTCTTTACTTCTGGTCAGTGTGCCCTTTTCTGTAATAATTAAAGCAGATGTACAGTGTATATTTGGTAGGCCACAGTCTGTTCTAGTTAGCATAAAATTCAAGTTAACTTATGTATAAGCCAGAATGATTTCCCCACACCTCAACATGTGAACATTTCTTTTGTCAGTTGCTTCCATTTGTTGACTATTGTGAATAGTGATTCTATGAACATGGGTATGCAAATATCTCGTTGAGATCTTGCTTTCACTTATTTTGCATGTATACCCAGAAGTGGATTGCTGAATCATATGGTAACTTAATTTTTTAAGGAACTGCCCATACTGTTTTCCATAGTGGCTGCACCATTTTACATTTCCACCAACGGTGCACACGGGTTCCTATTTCCCCACATCCTTCCCAACACTTGTTATTTTCTGTTTTTATGGTAGTAGGTATCATAATAGATTTGTTGAAGTGGTTGTGTTTTTAAGGGTTAGTTTGTGAATAATTAAACTTAAAACTAACAGCAGAGAACAGTTGCCACTGGAAGCTTTATCAGAAGTGAGATTAAGCAACTCTAAAATGAGAATTAAGTTTTTCTAGTGACTTAGAAAGATTTGATGTGCCAGTACTTCTTCAGAAAAATACTTACTGTTTAAAATGGTCTCTACCTGTTCTATTGTTGATAAAGTCCCATTTCATTAGTAACTTTGTTTTAAAGAACTTAAAACTATAATTGAAATGACTTATTTTTATAAAATAACTGTTCCCAAGATGTTATCTTTTAGTTGTTCTGGTGATCTCACCTGTTATTTATGCGTGTCCTCATTTAAAAATTTCACTTGGTTATAATATTAAACATAAAGATTATTTCCAAGTATGATTTTCAAAATTTATTGTTTTGTAAATGGGACAAAAATTAGTGATGGAACATAACTTACCGTAGTTCTTGTAGTTCTACCAGTTGTTTTGAAAGTCACAATATATTTAAAGTGTCTCCTAGCTTATATTGCAGTTTTCACTCATTAGTGACAGTTCCCTGTGCTTCTCCACTTTTCCTAATAGTTTGTGAGAATTTTTTTCCAACTGAATAATAGTATGGTAAAAATAAACAAGGTTTAAAGGCAGAACATTTAAGTCTTTGAGTTGGAATATATTTCTATTCTTATATATAGATCTTTTCTCATGATTTCAGATGCTAAGCAAATTTATTTAAAGTGACCCCTTCCCCTTTTTTCAGTTATAAAATTGAAACATGTTTCAATGAGCAAGATCACAAATAGACTGAATTTGAAACTTGTGATGGAGAAGAGATTACTGGCATACAGTGACCTCCTAAGTATTTGAATGAATAAATGAACAAAATGAAAGGATAACTGAATGAACAAAGAAAGCAGAGGACGATTTTAAGATTTTTAAAAGGATTTTTTGGAAGTCGTTATTGCTCTTCTATGTTGCACTTTTGATAGGAATTTTTCTTATGCTGGGGCATCTCTTGTGCTACTTTAGAACTTTCTTGAATCTCGAATTGTAATTTTTCATCACTTAAAAACATTTATAGTATCTATTAAAACCAGGTCAGAAAACACTTTTGTTAATAAATATAGCTAGGTAACATGTACTGGCCTTGAAAAGATCTCAATACCCTATTTTAAGGTATGTTAAAGGTTAGTGCCTGCCAATTCTATGTACTTAGAACACTGAGTAAAAAGTTTACTAAGAGGCGTGTATGGCTGGGGAAAATCAGCTAGGCAAATGTGGAAAATATCTTTACCCTTGTTTCATCTTTAGCAAACATTTCTTAAATTTACTCTAAACTTCCAGAAAGTTTAGACCAGTTTACATTCTCTAGCAGTATTTGAGAGTGCCCTTTTCTTGTACTTTATCATCATTAAAGTTTGTTTTTAATATGAAACACTGGCAGTTTGTAAGTGTATTAGGATTCTTTTTATTGCAAGTGATGAAACACAGCTCAAACTAGTTTGGGGGGTGTGGGCTGGGAGGCTGTTACTAGCTCACACAATCTAGCTTTGGTTTAAGGGACAGTTAGATCCAGAGTCTTAAGTGATGTCCTTAAAGTGTAATCTCAGGCTTTCTCTTGAATATTACTTGGTTTATATTTTGCTTGATTTGCATGTTGGCCTCATTCTGCCATTGACAAGCTATTAATATGGTATGAATTATGGCCACTAAGCATTCCCATGTCTGCATGCATACAGTTTGTGATGATAAAAAAAAAAAAGAAACTCCCTCTGTCTTCTAGTATCCACATATCAGTCCCTTGGATGAATGCCCGTTTCCCTGCTTGGACTATTCATTTTTAAATGTCAATGGGGTTCCCTTATTACATGAGTCAAATGTCTTTTTGTAGATTATTTGATTGTCTTGATGTAGATTATTATCTCCTTATACAGGACTCTTGATCAATGCTGGGCTATAGGTTTTTGTTGCAAATCACCAGAATTCATATTCTGCAGAGTTCTCTATCAAATCTAGTTGGTCTACAATTGTTCTTGCTTTGGGAAAGCTTAAAATCTCTTCTCTGGACTAAGGCTTTCATTTCTTTAAGAAAGATGTAGTAATGAATGACTGATGGCTAAGAGGTTTGGCTCTAGAGGCTGGCTGCTTACTTTTCCACTTTAGCTGTGTAATCTTGCACAAGTTGCTTTACCTCTTTAGGTCTCACTTTGTTCATCCGTAAATTAGGGTAAGGGCAATTGCCTTATAGTATTGTTGTGAGGACAAAAGACATATTAACCCATGTGGAACACTCATAACAATTCTTGGCACAAAGTAAGGGCTTAATAAACTAGAAACCAATTATATCCATATTATTATTATATTTATTAAGTTGTTTTCAGAAGAGTTTCACTCCCTTGAAGTCTCATGGTATTATTTAGAATCCTTCAAACCTTCTTTAGGACAGTCTGACAAAGGCTGATGTCCTTTTGAGCCAAACCATCAGTGAACTTATAATAGTAGTAGAATAGTTGGTGGTGCTTTTCCTCTACATTGCTATTTTTCCATGAATGTCTGGCCTTTGAAAATTAAGTGAAGATACTTGTTTTTTTGTGTAGACAGGTTATTCTAAAATAATCATTTTCTACAGTGATAATAGTAAAGGAAGAAGAATATTCTCAAGGGTATTTGTGTGGCTGTTACAGGATGGGAAATTAAGAAAGCCTACTTTTCCATGCTCTTTTGATGTCAGAACTTCATTAAATGTCTATTTAGTCTGTTTGCAGAGGAGAGTTGGAAATTGCCTACCTTTGCAGGTAACATAGCTAAAATGTTTAAATGAGTTATGTGTCAAATCAATAGAACCTTCATTGTGAGTGGAGGAAGGGATATTTTCTTGGATAATATGAAGAAGTTGATTTATCTCAATGATTCAAAAATTTTTTTCAACCCTAGACCACTACTCTAGCACCTAACCACCATGGCCTGTAACATATTATTGCACATTCATTTATTCAGCAGATATTTGTGCATCTAATTTGTCAGGCAGAGCAGTGAATTGTTGATGGCTCAGGCCATAGTTGAACATTCAGTTTTTGGTGTTAATTGATTCATCCATTATGTGTTCCATGTTTTATTTTTTAGTACAGTGTGATTTAAGTTTGAGGTTATTGCAAAATAATTGACTTTAGGATTGAATTTTTTTAATTTGTTTTATTATTTATTTTAATATCAGCCATCACAGGAGTATCTTCTATAATTGTGTTTACAAATTTGCCAGTCTGCTGTGAGAATTTTCTTAGACACACACAAAAAGCACTCTCACATTTTTGCAGCTTTAAATGTTAGAAAGTTCTTTATCCCAGCATTTCTCAACCCTGACTACTGTTTAGATCTCTTCTGGAGCAAAGTAATCCTTGTGAACCTTTGAGATGTGCCCAGTGACCTCAATCTGTGTGTACCATGTTTAAAAATGTAACCCTGTTCCTTTTAGTGATCATTTGGTACCAATTTGATCATAAACAAATGCAACTTCAAACACAGAACGTTTCTAACAATGATAGAGATCTATATAGAGATCTTCTAGATGATCCATAACATGCTTTTTTCCTTTTCTTTTTCTTACATTGCCACCAAAATGAGAATAAGATTTAAAAATTCTTATAGCTTACCTTCAGCACTGCTTAACTCTATTGAGCAAACCCTGCCATGTTGTAACTCCCACTTATTACTCTCTGGAATTGCATAAATTATGAAATCTGCCTTCTGTGTGACATCCTTTTCAAATATCTGAAGGTAGTTATCATGTCTCTTCCTTCTATTCCTAAGTAAAAACATCCTAAATTTCTTTAATCTTTTAATTTAAATTTAAAAATTATATGTTAAGCATCTGACGTGTGGAAAGGCATCGGCCGTATTAAATACAGAGGCATCCTTCCTAGGTGGAATCTGAGAGCTGCCACTTAATAATAGTATTACTTATCCTCTTTTTATAGACAAAGAAACGGGATCAGAGGGTTAGTTGAAATTTTAGTTGGTAACATTGGATAGGATGGATTGGTGTAGGTGGAAAATCAAGACATTTGCTTCAGAAGAGCTTCTCTTTTGTCATCGTTTCCAGAAACTTCATCATGGTCACGGCTTAGAATTGAACAGGAAAAATCTTCAGGGTGTGATTTCTGTGTGTATACCTTCATTCCATGTGATTTTTTTCCTACTATATAAGAAAGAACTTGATTATTATAACTTACGTATCGTTATATTTAAGCAAATAATTAAGGATACATTTTTCTGAATATACACATGCATAAAGTTTAATGTCACTGACCTTGATTTCCAGTCTCAGTTCTACTACTATCGGAAAGCATATGATAAGGGAAACAGAAAGGCATTTACAAGCTGAGAGGGAGGTAAATGCTAAGGGAGAAGGGTAGTAGCGTAGGTGACGTGATTTCGGGAAAGCCATTAACACACAGCTGTTACTCACGGACAGTGAGTCTCAATCCTTTGATGTTTGTGGCATTCATAAAGAGTTTAAAAGGTGATTTATAAAAAATTATTACAGAGAATTGAAAAAACGTCGCACCATTATCACATTTTTCATTTGGTCATCTTTAAAGCCTAATTATGCTCTGATCTTTTTGAGGAAAATTATGGTTTTTACTAAGCACATACTTTATTACTGGCTTGTCATTGAGTGGTACCTCTAGCTTCTTATTCCCAGCAATTGTACTTCGTTCTACATAGTATTGCCCAATCCACTCAGTTCAGTGTTCTGCCTGACAAACACAGTTATCATGGTATGTGTAGGTAGCTGCAGCTACAAATAAATTTTTCTGTTTTCAGATTTGCTGGCTAACCTGTTAAACTTCTGCTATAAGATCTGCTGATGGTTCTCAAATTTCTGTGGCTTAAGAATCACCTGGGTGTTTAATTAATATAAGGGTTCCCAGGTACCCATCCGCAGAGGTTCTGATTCAGTAAATTTAGGATGGGACTCAGGAATGTGTAAACTTTACAAGCACCTATAAATGAAACACAAACCTTGAACAGCTAGGATTGCTCATCAGAATCACCTGGAAGATTCTTTTTTATTTTTACTTTTTAATTGGACTTCGTCTATTTTTTTCTTCCAGTTTTCTTGAGATATAATTCACGTAAAGCACTGTATAAGTTTAAGGTGGACAGCATAATGATTTGACTTATATACATCATGTAATGATTACCACAATAAGTTTATGGAACATCCATCATTTCACATACATACAAAATTTTTTAAAAAGTTTTTTCTTCTGATGAGAATGCTTAGGATTTACTCTCTTACAAACTTTCATATATAACATACAGCAGTGCCAATTTATTAATCATGTTGTACACAGAAGACTGTATTTTAAACTGGCATGCCAAGCCTACAAGTTGAATTTCCAGGATTGGGATCTAGGTACAAACATCTGGGGGGAAAAGTTCTATTGGTGATTGTGATGCAGACCACAGGTCAACCATTGATTAATTTTGTGTAAGTCCATATTGTATTTTATAGTTACTGAGTTCTAAGTATGTGGCTATGTTAATGTCTTAGAGTCTGGATATGTTTTCCCTGTTTGTAAAGCATTTGGGCAGATTTTTAAAGAGAAGGTATTTAGTAGACAATTTTTGAGTGTTGATGAACAATCTTTTACTTCTCTGGGCATTTTTGAAGGACACATAATGAAGTATTTTCTTAGAGCAGAGGGGCTCACGGTATTCTCCAGACCAGCATCTTTGGTATTATCTGCTAATTTATTAGCATTGCAGATTCTCAGGCCCCATCCAGCCCTTCAAATTGGAAACTCTGATTGTGAGGGAAGCTAAAGTTTGAGAACCTCCATCTTAGAGTAATAGCTTCACATTTTTAAAATTTATCTAGTACTTTATATATTGTAGGGGATCAAAGATTTTTTGAGAGGCTCAATACCAATTCTGAACTGAGAGAGTTGATTTTTAAATCACTAGTTAAGAATAATCTAAAAACAAAAGCATATTCTTTTTCCAAACAGAACTTCAATACACAGTCATTAAACAGATGTAAATGTATTAGCTAATTAATTTAATTAGTGCATAGATAAAACATTTACATATTAATGCTATCTCAGATGTGATACAGATTTCATTTTCAGAATGTACCCTCTAATTTAAAAGTGATTCTTTTTCCCCCTATTTATTTTACTGCAACATTAGAAAATCGAGTGTTAAAACTAAGCATTTTTGTGAGGTTATTGGAAAGTGAATAATCCATCTTTCTCTAATTGTGGACATTTAAGAGATCTTAAGTTAGTAAGTTAGTAAGATAATTATCATCTAAACCAAGAAATTTTAAAGCTGCTTTCAAAAATAATACAAGTATATGTATTCTTAATATTTTTTGTTATAAACCATTTCACCTGCCTTTTGGAATTTCAAATTAATTACAAAATGATGAATTTTCAAAATCTGAAAATTAGATTAGAATGAGAAACTGAAAATACTGAATTATATTGCTTACTCAGTTTTACTTTCCATTCCCTGGAAAAAATATGATTGTTCTTGCGTTATTCCAAAATGAAGAAAAAATTTAACTTGTTTTCAGTTAGTCTTTTTAGAAGACAAGTTTAAAAGATGACTACTTTCAGATTTTTCTGACAAGTGCAGGTGTCAGTGTTAGTGTTAGTTCAGTGGTGGATGTTCTTAAAGAACAAAATAATCTGTGATCCTGCCATCTTGAAACTGCTATTGTTAACATGTGTAAACTTTGCTAACACTTTATATATTGTATCTTTCTGGTTTTATCTGTGCATTTATAAGTTATACATTTATTTATATACATAAATATGCATTATATAGACACAGAGAGAAATGGATTCATACTCAAATTTTGTTGTAGAGCCTGCTGTTTTTGCATACTACTGTATTGTAACATCTTATATAACTACAGATTAATTTTTGTAGACTTTGCCTTGTCTCCTAAAATTTTATATTACTTGGTTTTGTGGGAAGATTATTTCTGTGGCTAATGTTCTGTCAGTTAGGGATTGACCCTGGTAACGACTATTGAATAAAGACAAGAAACGAAGACATATTTGTCCTAGAATATAAGCTCCATGGGAGTAGGAACTTGGTCTGTTTTGTTTATTGTACTATGTCCCATGCTGAGAACAGCATCGGTCTCACAGGAGATGACCAAGAAACATTTGTGGAATAAATGAATATATTCTCTAACATGAGTATCCTAAAGGTTCATTTTTAAATTTATTGATTAGAATTCAGAGACATTTTTCTGGAGAAATTAATTATAAATAATAGCTAGCTAACCGTCCTGAAAATTTAATTTGAAATGTCAAATTTTTGTTGATTTGTCCATTAAGAGGGATTTTAAAAAATTAAACATTATCTGAAGTATTCTGGTTTTACAGCAATTACTAGATGGAAAATATAACAACAAATCCTATTTATGATGAGAATACTCCTAATAATAAATCTAAAATACTTGTCTAAGGCTAACCCCCCGTTGGAAAAAAAGCCAATAAGATTAGAAATCAACTTACTGAAAACTTTTGTGTCTTATGATAATAATTACAACAGTTTCTAGGAAAAGATTATAGAAAATAAAAGGAATCAACTCTCATGTTTCCAGCTGGACTAGGAAGACATAAATGTGATAAAGGTATTGATTTAATTGGTTAACAACATTAACTATAACTCATGCATTTTCCTGACATAGATTGCAGTGATAAGGGAAGTAATCTTAAACTTCAAGCTTCTTTTTAGCAGATAGGTATTCTAGTTTCTCAGCTCTCTTCCTATGCTGTAAATCTCTTCTCTGTCAAGATCACTTACTCTCCTTGGTGATGGTATCCGTGCTATTCACTGTTACACCGCTTGGTGAATTTTTTTTATTTTTAGCTTTTTTTTTTCCATTCTAACATCTAGTATGGTTACTTATATTTGAAAGTGCATATCCAGATAATTGCAGTAAATCCAAATAGTATGCCTTGTTCCCAGTACTGACATCATTATGCTGTTTAACTATGATTGTAATCTATAGGATCACAGGAATGCTGGTGAATCACAAATTCAGTGATACCAAAAAAGAATGTTGAAGGGGCAGTTAACCTTCCATGGACTGAAGTTAAAGTCAAATAGCAGATTTGGGCCAAATACTTAAAGCCACTTACACACATGCCTACTAAGAACACAAAACTGAACGAGGCAGTCTCCTGCCTCCAGGAAGATTTAAGGGCTGTAGAGGAACATAAATATAGCAAAATAACCAGAGTGGTCAGATCTAGGGGAGAGGAGCAGTTTTTGGAAGACAAAACAGAGACAAAGTGATGATGGAATTGAATCTTGAAAGTTTCTCACATAAATTTACCAAGTTACATATTGAGAAGGATACCCCAGCAGAGAGAGTGGAGTGAGTGAGCCATAAATGAATAACATACTATGCTTTTGAGTAACTACAATGTGGCCGAAGAAATGTGGGAAATGATGAGGATGAAGAGATGGGCAGGAAACTAGCTAAAGGAGGGTTTCATCTGAAAATAATTAGACTTTGTCCTGTGTACCTTTGATGGGATTTTAAGCAGGACATAATATCAGAGTTCTTCGTTTGGAAGTATCATTGTGGTAGTGATTTGAGGGCGAAATTGAATGAAAATGACAGTGCAGATTAGTTCAGTCAGTGGTTCCTAAATCTCACTGTGTATCATATACATGTTGGGAGTTTTAAAAAACCCAGATTTGGGGGCCCTACTTCAGATCTACTGAATCAGATTTACAAAGGTAAGGCCCAGAAGTCTGAAATATTGACTGTCCCCAAGTAATTACAATGCAGCTAGATCAGCATTTGGGAATATCGCATTAGGTAACTATTTCAGTAGACTAAGTGGGAGGCTGGCTATGCTCCATGAGGGCTGTTCTGCTTATCACTATATTCCTAGTACTTACACAGTGCATGGTACTTGATAAATACTCAATAAATACTTATTGAATGAATAGTTCTTGAATGAAGATGGTTATTCTGAGGTTCAGGAAGGCCACTTCCCATCTAGTGTTTTGGTTCTCTAAAGAGTTATGATAATTAAATGAGCTAATATATGAAAGCATTATATTTAAGTGAAAGCAATACACAGCGCCTAGCACATAGTAAGTGCTCAATAAATGTTAGAAGGGGGAAAATTCTCTTCATCTTTTCTCTCATGGTACTTTGTGTAAATAGGTATCTTGGCAATTGGTTTATGCCTGACCAGAGCTCCTGAAGTAAGTATGCAGATTGGTTTTACTTTGGGGATCTGGATGTTAAGCAAATTAAAAAACACCAACAATAGTGAGCTTAAGATGTTCAAATTAAGTACAGAGATGCTCCTCTGCACAAATTAAAAATAAAGTCTAGTGGGAATGTATGAGTTGATTGGATTACTGATTCTCTCCCCTTAGTGGCTGGCAGTACCCATTAAAGGGTGCTTTGCCTTGAACAGGTAGTCGGTGGGGCAGAAAGGATTGTCATTGTTAGATGCCTTTCAGTTAGAATTTTGGATTTATAAGCAGACTCCAGGAAAGAGCCTGGCCATGAGTTCCTCTGAATAGCTTAGGGTCAGGTCCTAAGTTCCAAAGCCAACCCCTATACCTCTCTTTTATGTCTTTGGAGATGTAAAGTAGACCAATTTTGAATTTTATAATAATGCCCTGGACTTATAAATACTTATCTTGGTTATTAAAATGAGTTTCTGAGAGGCAGCATAGTCTAGTGTTAATAGCATGGTTTCTAGAGCCAGACTGCTTAAGTTTGAATATAGGCTTACCATTTATTAACTGTGTAAACTTGGGTAAACTATTTATCCAGGTTCCATTATCTGTAACATGGTGATGATATAATGGTTTAAATAAGTTAATAGGTGAAAAAAGTTTAGAATACCACTGTGTACATAGTACGCACCATGTATAGATGTTTAGATTTAAAGCTGCAGGCCAAAATGCCAAATAAAGAATGAAAATTTCCTTGGAATTTCCTCTGACCTGAGACATTAAGAAGTACAGGGCAGCTAAAACAATGAGATATACAAATTTCATATCTCAGCTTGGGAAAAATTAAAACAATAAAAAAGACCCATAATATATATTACCACAGAACACATGGGCAAATAAATACACATTCATGGGTTGGCAGAGACAAAAATGGAAACAGATCTTTTTGGTAAAGGATAACTTAAATGCCATATCCTTTAGATCATGGAATTTCACTTCAGAATGTCTATCTTATAGAAATACACAAGAAGTGCAAAACAACAACAACTTGTACCTTCAAGGCCAAAAAGAATTTTTAAAGCCGCAAATAATAGAGCTGAGAGATTTTTTTTTAATTTATACCTTAACTTTATTAGAAATGTCTGTTCATCTGTTAACATTTCGAATGATTATGATCTAACTTCAGTTCTTAAAGTCACCAATATTTACAATTAGGAATGCCAACAGGCTTTTCTTGTGCAATTAGTAGACAACACAGATGAATTAACATATATGCAATTATTCTGTGTTCTTATTAATCTGAAGAATAATAGGCTTTCTCTGTAAAATGGCTATTGCTTATTCATGAACTCTGTACACAAGAAGCTTAATAAGACAGCAGCTCTAAATGTATTTCCTATACAAAATCATATGAGGATATAACTACTAGCTTCTTGTCCGGTACTGTATGCTAAATAATAATGAAATAGTAAGTATGTGAAAACTATAGTACCACAAAGATTAAGCTGTACTGCTAGTTTACTCAAACATTGATTCTAAAATGGTCATGGAAATGGGTAAGCAAACTATTCAAAAGACAGAATTTTTACTGTACTCTTGACTGATTTCTAGTGTGACTATCTTTACTTGATCTGTACTTAATAAAAACAACATAGATGGAATTGATAATTTAGAGAATAACGGTGCCCTTATTTGCATGCTAAAAATCTGCCTGTTCTGGTCTACAAAACTTTTATTGTGCCATCTAAATAGTAAGTAAATAAATAGTACAGGATTCATCTTTGTGGGACCTAGATTCCATGCTCTACCAGAAATAATTTGTGGTCAATAGTACTGTAATTCTGTGGGGTATGAACTGATAAAAAGAGCCTTCCTGTGAGTAGACAAGAAGCTGGGCAGTTCAGATGCTAAAACTATTAAGAATTTTGGAAGTTTTAGCTTTAAGCTGAGAAATGTTTTAAGAGCTCCTGTAGTCACATGTGAAGAACATCAGATAAATTTCTTCATTAAATCTTTATTACAGGTCTCCTGATTGCTTTATGTCTAGATTGATTATGAATAGAAGACATACTGATTTTCATCACCTTCTTCATCTAATTTAGGTTTGTCAACTCTTGAGATATCATATTACTTGTTTTATTGAGGCTTACTTTTTTTCCAAAATCCTGGCTCATGCTCAAATTCTTATTCTCACAGTCTTCACTAGCTTAAATATATTATCCTTTAAATGTTCTATCCAAGCTCACATTTCTAATGGATTTGTCTTATAAAACTTGGTTGCCATATCTTGGACATTCATTATCTTCAAAGTTCTGAACAATACAACTATTTCTAAAGATATAGAGATAATCCATCAGCATGGTTAGCTTGATCAGATGCCCTTTAAAAGCATATAGCATGTAATATAAGGATTTAAGTTTTTCACCAGGTGTTTCAGTTGGGTAGTAATTTGTTGGTAGCTTAGATTTGGTTGAGTAATTTAAAAGAAAGGGCTTAGTAAATCTGATGAAAGTTGCTGATTAAATTCTGATCACCTGGACTAATTGTGGCATTTGAACCAATATTCAGGTTTATCATGAGATCATTGATCATCACTGTTTTTTTGGTGATTTTACTTGAACCAGATAGAAATCTGTTTCCCGCTCCACTGCTGCCTCTTACCTGCCAATTCAAAAGGGAAAAGAAGTGAGAGAAACAGTATCTGAGATGCTAGGGCCAATGGGGACACACTAGATGTCTCTCCCACCCCCAGGAACTTCAGTACATGTATAAGATAGGTTTTTTAAACTTTTATTATTGTACATTTTAAAGTTCAAATTTAATACATTTACTTAAAATCAATGAGAACAATGAAGTTCTAATGCAAATAAAAAATGAAGTTGTAGACTGAGGACACTTGGATTTTCATGTTAGACTTATAGCATCGAATATATTTTTGTGTTTTTAAAAAATTCTACAGCATTGAGAAAATCCTGATTCGTATAGGTCAGTAGTTACAAGTAGTAATAATTTTTAATAGCTCACCTTCAATCTCAAGATACTCAAGTTAAATTGATCTACTTGCTTGAATTGAAATTTTTGTATCAAAGTTCACTAATAATAGCAAATGTTCACATTCCTTATTAAAGTATAAAAGTCAGATGAGCACACAAACGTGAGCAAGTGCTAAAATTATATCATCACTATTGTCACAACACCGCTGCTGGAATTTCACTTTGTAATTATACAGCATAACAGGAGCATACTCTTGAGAATGAAGAGCCTTGCTTGTTTTTGAGAATGTTACTTCTATGATTGAACCTCATAACTTTGTAGATCATTGGAGGGAGGAGAGATTTAAGGTGGAGACAATCATGTACTTAATTCACAGAATATGAGGAAGATTAAGTGAAATAATGCTGGCAGGGTTCTTAGCACAGTGCTAAGTGCTCAATAAATGGTAATGGCTATTTTCAACATTTAATAAATAATTGATTTAATTGGATTAGGTTGAGGGTCATAGGAGAGCAGCTGAGTATTTGAGGTAGAAGCAGCATTCTCCATTAAGAAGATAAAGCCTTGTGGAAGAGCAGAGACTTAAGTAAAAATTTAAAAAAACCACCTGTGTTGAAATCCTGTCTCCTACAGCATGGCTATTTTTAACCTACTGAATCCCAGTTTCCTCATCCGTAAAATAGGGATAATATTTAACCTGTTTACAGGTTGTTATGAGAGAACTAGTACAGGATAGTGTTTGACACATAGTAGGTTTTAATAAACAATAGCTATTAAAGAAGAAGCTAAGGATAGAACCAGGTTAGCCTTGTTTACCTTCAGCTGGGTCAGGAGGAATAGGTAGTGCTACACAGTGAAGCAAAGGAAGATGGCTCTGCTTGGATGACTTATGAAAATCTTTCTGACTGATTTTATTCTTGGAAGAGTTCCCTAAAGATGTATGATTATATTGACACCCTTATTAGTTTTTCTTAAACTGTTCTCTTAAATTTTTAGTATTATGCCACATCATTTTTTTCTTCCATACGCCTGCATTTATTTGGTACCTTTTGTGCCAGTAATACTGAATAGGTAAGGGGTTGCTAAAGGAGTAAGCAAGCTGAAAACAGTGGCTGATTATAGATGCTGATATAAATTCCTGTAGCTCACAGTCAGTATTGCTCATGTGGTAGCATAGAGGGAAAAAAGTCTCTAAGTTGAGACTACTTTTGAATGGCTATGAAAGTGCAGCCTTAGATATACAGGCTACTTTTAAGATTTTGGCCAAATCAAAAACATCCTCTCCAATTTGATGTGCCAGGGAGGAAACACTTGCTTTGGACAGGTGTGAAGCTTCACCTTGGACTTCTTGTGAGAGTTCCTTTTGTCTGCAGTAATCCAACAATTTGTGTAGCTGTCTTTAAAAAAATACATTTATGTAGTAGGATAAATCTCTATATATAAATTTAACTACATGGCATCTTCTTATCCTTTCATGGTAAGCAGAAAAATGTAAAATGAGTTTTATTCAAGCAGACGCAAACTCACGTATTGTCTTTTTTCTCTCCTCCTCCTCCTCCTCTTTTGTTAAATAGGATAAGTTCTGAACGTCGAAAAGAGAAGTCTAGAGATGCAGCCAGATCTCGACGAAGTAAAGAGTCTGAAGTTTTTTATGAGCTTGCTCATCAGTTGCCACTTCCCCATAATGTGAGCTCACATCTTGATAAGGCTTCTGTTATGAGGCTTACCATCAGCTATTTGCGTGTGAGGAAACTTCTGGATGCTGGTGAGTTGGTTTACAAGGACATGATAGGTCTAAAAATTAGAAATCAGAAGTAATTGGAAATTACTTTTAGAAGGTGGTCATACTCTCACTTCTTTTGTAACATAATATCTTTTTTATTACCTGCCTTTAAAGCTTCATTCAGGAATTTTAAGGTATTGGCCTCCCTCCCCCTCTTTTTCTCTTGCTGCACTTACCTACCTACCTACCTGTATCTAATGACATGACCCGTCTCTTTTCAGTGGTTTGCCTTGCTTCATTAGTTTAAATAATCATTAAAAGCCCTTGGAAAATCTAATTTTAGTCTTCCTGTCCTCTGGCCTTGACTGTGTTTTGTGTTAAAAGAATGACAGGAGAAAAAATTTAAATATATAGAAAAAATATATGCTGCATGTATTAAATAAAGTATCTGGGGAAAACTTTATAAAAACATCTGAATATTACTATCATTTAAGTATAACTTTTTAACTAATTTTTTTCTTCTTGTGCTTTTTTTAGGTGATTTGGATATTGAAGATGAAATGAAAGCACAGATGAATTGCTTTTATTTGAAAGCCTTGGACGGTTTTGTTATGGTTCTCACAGATGATGGTGACATGATTTACATTTCGGATAATGTGAACAAATACATGGGATTAACTCAGGTAAAATACCCACATATTAAGAGCCCTTCTGTATGTGTTTATGATTTTATGTTATAGGTCTAATTTTTTTTTTTAATGTTTTTACAGTTTGAACTAACCGGACACAGTGTGTTTGATTTTACCCATCCGTGTGACCATGAGGAAATGAGAGAAATGCTTACACACAGAAATGGTGAGAAGAAAAGTTTATTGTTTGATTTATTGTGACAGGTGGTTTTACCTAATTGGATACTGTCACTAATTTAAAAATTTTGCTGTTGTAACCTAAGGCCAAACCTCATTTCATGCTTAATAAAATGTTACTCTATTCTTTGTTAAGTCCATGTTATTCTATTTTTTAGGAATTTCATAAAAATACCTAAATTTTTTAAAAAGCCCACCTAATCCATAAATAATTATACAAATATAAGAATTGATAAAATGGAAAAATAAATGAAAATCAGGACCAAGGAAGTTAATTTAGAATGTAACTTTAAGGCAAGGGGAAGTCATAATACAAATAATAGGATTTTAGACAGTTATTAAAGTTGAGGTGCCAGTTTGGGCTCAAGCTTCTAAATGCCCAAGAAAAAAAGTTTCCCCAATTTTAAAGAGTATAACTGCTGTCTGACCCCTCAGGTTGTTCACAATAATTTGAGACTATGCAGTTCAGTTAGAAAGTATTACATTATGGATGCCTCCACATTAGCAGTAACAAAAAAGACCTGCTCGGACCTTTAACTCAGGAATGAATTGTTAAAAATAATCAAATCTTCCAAGATTTGGGAGAAAAGTACCTTGTGAATTACAAAAACTGAATTAAAGTCTTTTCACAGCTGTGCCTTCTTAAATAGAGTATATAGATCATAATTTGATCTTTCTTTCATGACTCAAAAGTTACCACACTGAAAATTTGTCATTTTGCTCTGTGGTTGTTCTTTGCAGCTCTCCCACTTAAGTGTAAGTTTGTTTGCTTCTACATTAAACAACCTCATTTATATTTCTTTGTTAATAATTTTTTATGGTTTTCTGTTTAATCTCACCTCATTTATACTAATAGTTAACCTTTATTGAGAGATTACTCTGTGCCAGGACACTGTTTTCTGAATTTTATGTGCTTTAACTCCTTTAAAAACCCTGTGAGGTTAACTATTTCTGTTTTACTGAGGAAACTGAGTTACAGAGTTATTGAATAACTGGCTGAAGATTACTTGGTTAGTAAACAGCAGAATAAGGGTTAAACTAAGGTAGACTGGCTCAAGTCCACACTCCTTAGTACTTTAGAGCTCTTTTCATGTTCACCAACTCTCATTACATTCTACTGCCATTTCTCACCTTGGAGCCCTCTTCTGTTATTTAATTTCATGCCGTGTTCTTACTGTGAACTTGGAAAGCAAATGAATACTTTTTAGAATTCTGTGTAAAGGAGGAGTAAATATACTCTAAGCAAGGACCTAAGTGGGCCGTTGATGAGTTTAATATAGTGTTTACACTTTGAGGTTTGTATTGGCAGCTCAGTGCTTCCCTTGGGCTAGACTATAAATGCATGGATATATGGAAGTCTTGTTTTGATTTGGTAATGATGCTAATGCATTATTCTAAATCAGATATAGTCTACTTATTATAGCTTAAATGTATGTTTTTAACCAAATGTTTTTTTAAAGCACATGAACGTTCAAAGCACATCTGCTCTCTTATAATAAATTTGTGATTTAATTATGAACATTTAAAAAAATCATTCCTAATGTTAATGAATTTTTGATATCTTGTTGGGAAAGAAAAATGCAGATTTTCACTTTTAGCAAAGCGCGGCTGCTGCAATGCATCACGTTTTGATGATACACTAAGAGCCTGTGGTATTGTTTATACAGCATAGTCCTATTTCATTTAAATTCTAAAAATAAGATTTAGAGTTCATTAAATTATTATAAAATATTTATTTTTATAGGGCTAAAAACTTAGTTGTTTAAAAACTTTTTTTCATTAGGAAAATGCTAGTACTTTTCACTTACCATAGTTTTTAAATTTATTAATATCTTCATGTCCCAGTTCAAAGGCTTTGGGTTCCCAAAGGTCAGTCCAATTCAAGTTTAGATTTTGAAGGACTGAAAATACCCCAAAGAATTTACATGTGGATCTCTGCTGCTACCACATCGCCCACCCCCCCCCACACACACATCCCTAATACCATCACCAAGACCACTGTGGTTCTTGTGTCTTTTTAAAATCCACTTTCAAATGCTTCTAGGGAGGGCAAATTCAGTCCTATTTAAGTAAACCCAAATAACTTGTATCAGCACCAAGACTGCCCCAACTTGCCTATATTCTGTAATTGTGAGTATGAACTAGAACTCTTCTTTCTCAAGAGTCCAGTATTTCTAGCTAAGCAGCCTAAATTTAAACGTATTATCTTGTTTCTTTTCCACATGTTACTTTTCTTTCAATATACTAGGCTCAAAATCTCCAGGTCTTTTTTAAAAAGTTCTCTTCTCCCTTATTTCCATTAATCTTTGAGTTTTTATAGATTCTACCTCTTCACTTGTCTTTTGTTGCCCTTCTTTTCACTTCTACTGCCTGCTGCTCAGCCCCTCATTACCATCATTGTATTCTAACACATCATATATATTGCTGCTAGATTAATGTTCCTTAAGTTCCTATTGTGCTTCCCAACTCAAATTTTTTAGAAGCTGTATTTTGTATATGTAAGGCTGAACTCCTCATTGTGGCATCCATAGCCCTCTATAGTTATAGGCCTAACCATCCCTTCTAAGTTTGTCTCATTACTCCTCTGCATGTACTTTATATTATAGTCAAACTGGACTATGCACTGTTCCCCAAATATGTGCTGTTTTTTCTCACCTCTCTGTTTTTCGTTCTGTTCTTCTGCCTGGAATACTCTTCTTATTCATCTCTACTTACTGAAATTCTAATGTCTATTTTTCTAAGAAGGACTTTTTGGTTTCCCCTTGACTAGATTTCCCCTTGACTAGAAGTTATCTTCTAATCTCTCTCTGTACTCCTTTAAAGAGTTTTTGTAAGCCTTGGGCGCTTACTCTACATCATATTGTTGTCATTGGCCTCACTACGTATACTCAATTTTTAACTTCTTCAGGAGAGGCATTGTGTCTTGTTCATCTTTATATTGCCTGAAGTATCTAGTCCAGATCCTGAATAATGAATATTTTTGTATTTGTTGTGAATCAGACTGATCAAGGAAGAGGAGAAATCAAGTTGCTGTTTGTTTAGTCACCTGAGTCTAATCTCATTTTTTTAGTTATCTGAGGCTTGGAATGGGAGTAAATAGACTTGAGTTTATTTAAATCTAACTTTGCTTTGAAAAGTCATTCAACATGTTTTTTTTTTCCTAGTAACAAAGTAGAGATAATTTCCTGCTTGCTTTACAGGAAGATTTAAGAAAAATCAGATATATAAAAATGTTACTTGCTATTGAAGAGAAATTTTCTGTTTTAAAAGTTCTATAAATATACAGAATATTTATTATAAATTGAGCTAGCACATCTAGTAAAAGTTCGGAGGAGTTTGCTGAAGTTCTTTTTTTGGGTGTGCTTTGTACACTGATAACACAGTTATAGGGCAAATTCATACAGTGTTTATATTTCTTTGTAATTTGACCAACCTTACTGGCTTGAATGTGAAATGATTAGGTGCTATCCCAAATATGGATTCTCATCCCACCAACTCAGGGAATCACTACTACTGTGAACCCATTACTTACTAGAAGTGTGTTAAATCCCTTGGGTATGTTAAAATGCGCAAAGCAGTTGTGCTCATGTTGACACTTTTCATTGAATAGCACCTGGGTGCTGGGGACTATGCTATTCTTACTGTAATAAATTTGTGTGTTTAATTATGTTTTTTAAGTTTATTTCATGTTTTCATTAGGCCTTGTGAAAAAGGGTAAAGAGCAAAATACACAGCGGAGCTTTTTTCTCAGAATGAAGTGTACCCTAACTAGCCGGGGAAGAACTATGAACATAAAGTCTGCAACATGGAAAGTAAGTAAAAATGATCTGTGAATGCACTTGATTTATAGATAAATTAATACATCTTGACATTTCTAATATTAAGACACCATTAGAGGAGTTCCCTGATGGCGCTGTGGTTAAGAATCCGCCTGCCAATGCCGGGGGCACGGGTTCGAGCCCTGGTCCGGGAAGATCCCACGTGCCGCGGAGTAACTAAGCCCGTGTGCCACAACTACTGAGCCTGTGCTCTAGAGCCTGCGAGCTGCAACTGCTGAGCCCATGTGCCACAACTGCTGAAGCCCGCATGCCTAGAGCCCGTGCTCCACAAGAGAAGCCACCACAACGAGAAGCCCGCGCACCGCAACAAAGAGTAGCCCCCACTCGCCACAACTAGAGAAAGCCCGTGCACAGCAACAAAGACCCAGTGCAGCCAAAAATAAATAAATAAATAAAATTAAGATAGCATTAGAACTATGAGGGAAAAACTTACTGTTCCTTGGCATTTATAGATTTAACATCCAAACAGTGTAGTAATTCACCAAGTTGAGGCATGAACTTATGTGCATTGTGATGCTACTGGCTTTGCCAACCACCCAGTGTTTGAATCTTGATAGAGATTAATTTTCTATTCGTTGTTGTATCATTTCTTTGCTCAGTGTTGAAACACAGTCATCAGATCAAGAAATAACCATCAAACAGTGACCAGATGAGTGAAAAATCAGCTCAGATTTGTATGAAGGCAAATTTTTTTAAAGAGTAATCTTATGGTGCCTGAGGGGTCATAGGTGGTGTTGTAGGGAAAACATTTATTGATTTTCAAAAATGTAGTAATCTACTAATGACAGTAAATTTTATCAAAGCTTACTTGCCATGTCAGACTCAACTGTCTCTGCATTTTGTTTTTTACTAGCATAAATTTTTTTAAAAACTGCTTTGTTTTTCTTTATACATAGGTACTTCACTGCACAGGCCATATTCATGTATATGATACCAATAGTAACCAATCTCAATGTGGGTATAAGAAACCACCTATGACATGCTTGGTGCTGATTTGTGAACCCATTCCTCATCCGTCAAATATTGAAATTCCTTTAGACAGCAAGACTTTTCTCAGTCGTCACAGTCTGGATATGAAGTTTTCTTATTGTGATGAAAGGTAAATGAAATATAAAATATAACTTGAAATTTTTAATTAGTCCACAGAACTTTTTTTAACTATTAACTGTAATAAAGACTATGTATGCTTTCTTCCACTTAAGTTGAATACAACCATACATCCTAGAATTTAGTAAAATTAACTTTATAGATTAATTCAGCCACATTTATTGCACATTTACTATGTACCATACATACTTACTCTAGCAGGTGCTATCCAGAGATTATTAGGATGAGGTCTTTTTCCTTTAGGGGTTCTAATTTATTTAAAGAAAAGATAAATATATTTTAGAGATATACAGTGCATAATTTGAGGAAGGATTACTTCTGTTTGTGGATTAGAAAGGAAAGTCTTTGGTCATCTCCTCATCCTACATATTTTTCCTGAGCAGCTCCATCCTTGCCCATGGTTTCTATTGCTGTTTCTCAAATTTCTACTCATAACTATTTCCATTTAATTGCCAATTTGATATTTTTATCTGGATATTCTTCTGTATTATAGACTAAATATTTCTGTACTTGACTGAAACACTCCTACCCCTAAACAACACTTCAGAAACAGCTTTTCCTCTTTTAATGCCTATCACGATTAATATACCACTGTAGACACATGACTCCAGCAAACATTGGGAAGTCGTCCTTAACTTTTCTTTTGCTTTCATTATCTACACTCAGTTGGTTCCTAAATCTTAATAGATTTACTATGTACATATACCTCCTGATCCATTCCTTCCTTCCACTCTTGCTTTCCTGCCATTGAGTTCTTCAGCTTATTATTACCTTTGGCTTGAACTGTTGCCATAGTCTCCTAACTGCATCTCTGCCAACAGATTTGTGCCCTTTTAATCTCATCCAGGTTTCCAAGAAGTGGAATTCCTCATGTGAAAATCATATCATGTCATGTGAAAATGCCTCAGTTGCTTCCCTTCATCTTCACACACAAAAAAACTTTTGTTTATAAAAAATATAAGAGCAGGAGATTTTTATCAAAGGAAGACATACATTTTGAAAAGCTGAAAGAAAAACAGACCTATGCAATATATCTAAACTTCTTAGCATGGCAAGCAAAGATATTTATGATCTGGCCCCTGCTGACTTCTCCAAATTAATCAGGAGAAGGGGAAGACCCCTTCTGATGCGGCCCCCCAACACCCTACAGCCAGAGAACTCCACATGCACTATTGTCTTAGTGCAATGATGGTTTTCTCAACTCCAAACACGTACTTAGCTTCCAAGAGCCACCTACTGCATCTACTTGTAGAGCTTTCCTTGTTTCTTTAAAAAACTACCATTCCTTATACATATTCTGTCATAACCTTTTTTCAGCTTTTGTAATTAGTTGCTTGGTTGTCCCATTTTTTACTGTAAGACTGTGTAACACAGTGGCTGAAGGCATAGGTTCTGTACCCAGACTACTAACTTCTGACTTTGCTGCCTATATCCAGATGATCTTAGACACATTACTACTTTTCTTTGAGCATCAGTTTGTTTAGAGTATAATACATGTATCTGTATTATCTTCAACTTGAACATTATGTGAGAAAACCGATTTGAAGCCCTTAGCTCTAACATGAAGTGGATAAGAAGCCCCAGCCCTACTGGACAAGAAAATGTGACAGAGCACTGGCTTTGGAATCACATAATTCTTGATTCAGTCCTGGCTTGCAGTCCTGGTACTTATAGTGTGGCCTGGGTGTTACAACTTAACTGTTCTAAATCTCATGTTCCTTATCTGTTAAATAAGGGTCACGCTTCAAAAGGCCGTTGTAAGGAGTTTGTTGAGTGCCTAGTACGCATAGTGACTGCTTCACCACTGGGGTTAGCTTTAAGAAGAATGAAGACAGAAGAGCTAAGAAGTATTTTATGGTGTTTACTGCCTGTATTTATGTCAATGTATGATAGAACAGAGATGGCCCATCATTTTTTTAGGAATTATTTTTTATTTTTTGAACTCAGTATGAAGTATAGGGGTGGGCTGGGGAGAAAGAAAAGTGATGGAGCTACAATGAGAAAACAAGAAAGGGAGTGACATTCCCCTTCTGGTTATCTTAGAAAATAAGCAAAATGGTCGTGGCAGAGGGGTAAAGGCAGCCTGCTTAGAGACCAACCAAGTAAGGTTTTGAGTCTGACCAGGAGATTGTTGTTTTCTGGTTAGAGCTCTTTTTAGGAACTTCTCACAGCTATAACCCCTAAGAACCAAGATATAGAAAAAATTTTTCTCAATTTTGAGAAAATCTAACATATCAAACTTCTTATATCCAAAATGTCCCACAAATGGCTATTATTTATTATACTAATTTCCACTTATAATCATTCAAACATTTGAGCATCTACTATGTTTGTGGCACGACGACTGGCACTAAAGTAGAAATGAAGTTTAATTCCCACCCCATGATACTTAGAATGAATGAATCCTGTATTGCACAGTTGCTTTAGATTACAGGTTTCCTAGTCCATTAAAAACACTTTTTGATTAAACTTTCTGGATCACTCCTCCCCTTTTTGGTATAAAAAGCTATGTAATTCTCTAATGTTAAATTATCTTGACCTTTCTCCCTCAAATATGAATACAATTGACCTAGGAAAATAATGCTGTATTTTGATGTTTATATTTTAGTGATAGACATACCTCAGCTCAGATTGAGAAGCACTGATTGACATCTGATTAAATCAGAGCTCCTTAACGTGATACACAAAAGCTCTCATTAATCTCATCCTCCTGCCTACTTCTCCAGCCTCACCTCCCCACTTCCCCCTGCTAACCACGTCAGAGTATTTGTTGCCTGTACAGTGTTGACCATTTTCTCATCTCTGGCTTTGCTTGTAGTGTACCTTCTTTCCGAAATGGTTTTGCTCTCTCTTTGACTCTCTTTTATACTCAACTCATAAGTCTCCTATAAGAAGCTGTCCCTCACCGCCACCATTCCTTATCATGGATAGGGCTGGTTCCTCTGATTCCTGCACGATTCCCATCACTGCACTTGCCACATAATTTCATAAGTACTGTGGTAAGTGCACCAGAAAATTCACCATACTTTGCCTTTGCATTTTCACATCTAGAACAACGCCAGGCACATATGGGAATATAAAGGTTTAAATAATGAAAAAAATTTAATTCCATGAGAGTTTTATTCAAACATATAACCTATATGAGACCAATTAAAATCATTTTTAAAGCATAATTTAAAGAAATAGGATTTTTGGGTTTTTGTAACAGTAGTTTCCTTTGTAATGCTGCCACCTAGTGTAGATGTGTTTAGAGATATCCCTTAGTAAAGAATTCTGGATTTTGGCTTAGTTTTGTTTAGTTTCTGTTTTTTTCAGCTATTTATCTGTTTATTTATTTTGGAATACACTATGGCAGATCTTGCCTTAAGGTATGACAACACAAACAGTATTAGTTTTATACATTTTTTAGGAGAAGGATATCTCCCCTGTGTGTTTTCTGGAGTTAGCTGGTTTTTTGGATACAGTGCATTATATAACTTTTGCTTGTGCCTCAGTTAGAAAGTCCTTTGAATCCTAAAGTCTGAGAAATCAAAGAACTTAACTCATGTTTTGCTCCCTGAGAAGGAGAGAATATTTATGTTTAGCATGGTGCTAAGAAGACAGCTTTCTTTTTCTCATGAAATGGGCTCCATTTCAGACTGTGGTTAGAGGAAGTCATAAGATCTAGTCTCTGTTCTAAAGGAACTGCCAGGGAACCAGAATGGGTAAATGGATTATTTTCCAGTTCGTTTTCACTTTGATATCACAGTTTCATCTGAAATGAATTCCTATAATTTTATGTAATTTCAAAAACTAAGTACAAGAGTATCTACCCAAACCAACAAAATATGAATTTATTTAGTTCCTATATTAAAATTTTGTAGTAGATATTGATCCCCCAAAGTGTAAAGCCTTGCCTAGAGGAACTGTTATATAAAGAATCTGATTTAGTATACACACACACAAAAGGAATCTGGTTGTATGGTAGAATAATGTTATGGGTTTAGTCTATAATTTAAATTAAATGTCATTAACTACTTTTAAAGCTTTTATCATTTAATTTAGCAGACCTTCATATCTATCTATTACATTAACTGTCTTATTAGCAAAAGTGTGTACAATAAAACATAAAAATAGGTAACAGATAAAAGGGTTAAATAGCAGGATGAACCCTTAGGGCTTAAAGAAATGCATGGTGCTGCATTTAGTAACTGTAGAGTTACTATAGGTGAGATATAAGTTTATCTAAACAAAGAAGAATGCTCTTTATTTTTGAAAATTCAATTGTCCATAAGATTAAGGCATATCAGTTACTCTGGAGAAGCAAAATGTCCTTCATTAGTTAGTTTCTGTCATTTTTATTCTTACTTACATTTTTTATTTAACAGAATTACAGAATTGATGGGATACGAGCCAGAAGAACTTTTGGGCCGCTCAATTTATGAATATTATCATGCTTTGGACTCTGATCATCTGACCAAAACTCATCATGATAGTAAGTATAGATATTCTAATTATTTAACTCTTGCAATTTCTACTGTTTGGTTATATATCTAACTTTTTGGTTAAAATTAACCAGTCTTCCTAGACCACACATTTTAATAAACCACTTCATAAGTGATCTGGGTCATTAAATCTTTGTTTTGTATTTATTGTAACCAATACCAGTTAAAGCAGAATCATTTAATGATATATAAAACTACCCTGGCATTTTACAAAATCTAAAAAATATGTATCATAGAATATAGCATCATTTTCAGAATTCTTACCTAAGTATTCAGAACGGTTAGCACAAAGAACGCACTGAGAAAATAACTGTTCAGTGAATCAATGAATGCAAATATGATCAACATCATGCACTAGTTAGTGGAAACAGGTACACTTGACGTAAGACATAATGCTCAGTTTTACTCATATGAATGTTATTTGAGGATCCCATGATAAGTAAAACTTTGGAATTTCTCAATTGCCTGTTTAATCTGTACCTAAACATGACTTCCCAGTGTGATTGGGAATGCCTGAATGTCACTGAGTTAGCATGATTAGCCTTGAACTGCAAAACGGGCCTAAGTCCAGAGTCAGGGTCCCAATACTCATGATGATATCATTGTTACTATTTATCTAGTACTTTCTCCCAAATCAATAATTAAGATTGCCTAAATTGCCAGAAGACTTCAGCATGATATCAACTGAGATTCAAATATTCTAGCACATCTATTTGAAGCATCTTTGGTTCTCTGGAAACTACAGCAGGAATTTAAGGAAATGATAGCAGTGCCACTTTGTTGAATGTTCTCTGTGGAATCAGGGTTATTCATTCTCTAATATTTCTGATACTTTCAACCTGTAAGTAGTTAAAGGAATTTTAGTCGCTGCTGTCCCTCATCCCTGGCTTTCATCTTATTTAAAGTGAAGGTTGGCAGGAAAGGAGTTTATTGGGGGGATTAGAAGAATGAAATAGGTACATTTTCAGCTATCCTGGGGTGTTTTCTCTGTCTCTCAATTTAAACAGTTAAAACTGATTCTATTAAACATTTCTCCTTTTTTCTAAAACAATGATCAACATTCAGCATCTATTCATTCGATTAAAAATTCAAAGTTATTTTCTCTACATGACTCTTTTCCTTTTCACTCCTAGTGTTTACTAAAGGACAAGTCACCACAGGACAGTACAGGATGCTTGCCAAAAGAGGTGGCTATGTCTGGGTTGAAACTCAAGCAACTGTCATATATAACACTAAGAACTCTCAACCACAGTGCATTGTATGTGTAAATTATGTTGTGAGGTAAGCTTGGAAAATAAATATTTGGGGGGAACAAGTAGTAAGTCTTTGAATACTCTCTTTTCTTTTATAGAAAGATTATAAATGTTCACTGAATTTTATTTTATTTTCACATTTCTACCTAATTATGGTTTTCAGTATTCTGACCTGAGTTTCTAGGCCAGCTATTTTAGTGATTCCACTAATTACCATCAGTAGCTATTCATCCCCATCCTTTTTTATTCCCATTTTTTAAAAGACTTTGAAAAAAATACCAGATCTCCTATGGATTAATTTGTTCTAGTCATACAGCTATCAGCATAAACTATCTCAAGGCAGCTATGTTATTTTTATAAGAAGAATTCTGGCCCTGGAATAGTTAGGTTTGTATCATACCTCTGTCCCTCATTAGCTCCATGACTTGGGGAAGTCTCCTTACTTCTCTGAATTTCATCCATTTAGGAATCCTTGCCTCAAAAGGTTAAAATGAGGATTAACTGAAATTCTACGTGAAATTACTGTAAAAGGCTGTATGTGTGACACATGGCTCATGTGTATTCATGAACTCTTCTCTTAGATGATTGGCTTGTGAATATTATGGATATCATAAACTAATCTTTCATTTGATCTATTTCAGTAAGCAATTGCCCACTTCTAGTCCATCTTCTACATTACCACCAGGCT
Organism: Grampus griseus; assembly: GCF_964374135.1. Classification (NCBI taxonomy): domain Eukaryota; kingdom Metazoa; phylum Chordata; class Mammalia; order Artiodactyla; family Delphinidae; genus Grampus; species Grampus griseus. The sequence continues at coordinate 39,697,907 of NC_139018.1, read as the reverse complement.
GAGTTTTCTTGCATGGATATCTGATCATCTCATTTTCCTTAGAGTTGTTTTAAAGATCCCTTTATCACCCCCAAAATAAACCCTTGCCTACTTGCGTAGCATCATTTGTCATTATTTTCTGTACTCCCATGCTTTTGTAGATTTAGCCTTCTTTCTAAAATCTGTGGCCACCCCTCTCTTAGGAAGACTTTCATCATTTGGTTTTTATTTTTGCCACTTCTGACACCATCCTTTAATGTTTTAAAATTAGGCAAAAGAGTTCTTTTGTGACCTTCCCATTATATAAGAATCACCCACTTGGAATGTCCTTCTTTTCCCCTATCCCAGTCTGTCTAACAGATCCTACTTGAGTCCAAGTTTCAGCTTACTGGCCTCTGTGACACAAACCTTCTCCATTTTAGCAACTATCACTTTGTATTTCAGTTGTTTGCACACATACTTTCACAATGGGTTTTAAACTTCCTGAGGGCAAGGGTTAGATATTTTAAACTTTGTATCCTCAGTTCATTTCACATAGTAAACACTTAATGTTTGTTGATTAAAGGAGCAATAAAATTAAGCCAAACATGAAGATGGAGCTGTTGTTCATCATCTCTCTTCAACTCTATCCTGTAGGTGGTATCACCAGATCATTTTCTTACCACCAAGGAAAAAACAGTGCCCCTCTTAGAAGGACCTTTGTCATTTATATATCTTTATATTCTAGGGCCATCCTTAGGTCATGCTTCATATATGAATGTCAAAGAGTTCTTCTGTGCCAATATCTTTACATGTGGGCACAAAAGTTCTGCTTATCGTCCTACATGTACTTGACTGTTACACTTCTTTGTCACCACCAATCTTCTCAAAGGAATAGCTGAAGTTTCTTAATTGAAATTAGTCAAATACCTGAATTATCTTGTATTGTGAATTTTAATAGGTCTTTATTTCATATTGGTATTTTAAACCCTGAATGTGACCAGGTAGGCATGAGAGATGTTTTAAGGCATCTTAAAATGTTCCTTTCCATAAAACAGAATTTTGAATTTTTTTGAGAGACAAGGCCATTTCAGAGTCCTTCTCCCCCCCACATTGTGTCAAGTGCTCATTTAAGAATTACTAATCTCTCTTTTTTGACAGTGGTATTATTCAGCACGACTTGATTTTCTCCCTTCAACAAACAGAATGTGTCCTCAAACCAGTTGAATCTTCAGACATGAAAATGACTCAGCTATTCACCAAAGTTGAATCAGAAGATACAAGTAGTCTCTTTGATAAACTTAAGAAGGAACCTGATGCTTTAACTTTGCTGGCCCCAGCTGCTGGAGACACAATCATATCTTTAGATTTTGGCAGCAATGGTGGGTCTTCAGTTATTTTGTTAATTGCCTAAACTATGTTAATTGCCTAAACTTTAACATTTTTTGTTGGTAATCATTTGGACATTGTGGTCTTTGCCCCTGTAATTTCTCAGCATTCCTGCTTTTGCACATTGTTGGAAATTGTGCTTCAAAGTGTTTTTAAGGTATTTTTTTCCCACTTTTAATTGTTCACTTTTAATAAGCTCTGCTATTTCTATAGCCTACTGTCATATTTTTTCACAAGTTAGCAGGTATACTGCAGTAGGCATAAGTTGCATTAAAGGATAAATAAGCAGTCATACCAGAAATCAAACATTGAAAAAGAAAACTGTAATTTCAAACTATGTTAAATTTTAATGAATAAAAGGTATGAAAAGGTTGGAATTGAAGGAGTTTTTATGCTATATAGATTATAGAAGTTGTCAGTAGTGGATTGGAAAGAACTTAGACTTATGGTTATACCATAATATCTGCAGACTTTCGGATTAAGTAAAATTTGGTAACATTTTTGTTACTTGAGTGAACTAGATAAACCTTTTGTAAAAGGGGGCATACATTTCTGTATATGTTGAAATCTAGATAGTCTTTAAATTGACTAATTTTTTCCCCTACAGACACAGAAACTGATGAACAACAACTTGAGGAAGTTCCATTGTATAATGATGTAATGCTCCCCTCATCCAATGAGAAATTACAGAATATAAATTTGGCAATGTCTCCATTACCTGCCTCTGAAACTCCAAAGCCACTTAGAAGTAGTGCTGACCCTGCACTCAATCAGGAAGTTGCATTAAAGTTAGAACCAAATCCAGAGTCACTGGAACTTTCTTTCACCATGCCCCAGATTCAAGATCAGCCAGCTAGTCCTTCTGATGGAAGCACCAGACAAAGTTCACCTGAGGTAGGTGTCATGATAGAACAAGAAAAGGATAACTTACAGATTTTAATGTTTAGGGACATATATATAAATTTGAACCACATGTCATAGTTTTGTTTCTATGAATTTTAGCACTTTTAAAATTACTACAAAAGCTATGCCTGACTTAGACCTCAGTCCATGTTTTAGGCTCAAAGACAGTCAGGAACATGGGAATGAGCTGCCTTAACATAAGGCAAAAGGTAAAACATATGTTGCTCCTGTGTGTATTTATATCAGTAGGACAAAAAAAGTCTTGAACTTAGATATCCACAGAGAACAATACTGTGTGCCTATGAATGATCTAAGCCCATTCATATTACCCTTTGAGTTGGAGAATTATCCAGTGGCAAAGGGCTTATTATTAGCAAGGCTTAAAAGGGAAAGGACTCTAAGCTCTTTGCCCAATTTAGCACAATTTCCATCACTATTTTGACATTCTGGATAAGAGTAACATGAAAGTCTCACCAAGTCTTACTCAGAAAAATTACTTAGTAACTTTTTAATTCAAGTTCTGTCTTGATACTAGTTTTTCTATAAACAATAAAAATAGTCTTTAAGGGCTAGGCTAGGCCAAGACTGAAGGTATCATATAGGGCTCTATTTCTCAATCTAGAATGATTTGATTTCAGAGCTTCCTATGTCTAAAAACATGCTCATGAGTACGGCAGCTCAGATTTGAATATTATGACTTGATAAATGAGGCTCAAATAAGCCTAAAAAAAGTGGTATATTATTTTACATTAAATATTTACTGACTCAAACTGGCAAGCTAAAAGTAGGAGATTTGACATCTCATAGCCTTCTAGAAAATATATCCTACTCTCTGGTTGCTCAGTTTGCCTAGCACAAAAATGTTCGAGTCATTTTGTTTTTTATCCATAAAAAGTAAATCTAACAAAAATGTTAAGATGAGGGAAGCAAAAGTTTATGCTTAGAATACATAGCTATAGTTTTTTGGTTAGAATTCTTGCTGAAAACTAAACTAGTACTGCATTCATTAAGGTGAATACAAGTAAAGAGCTTAAGTCTCCAGCCCTATCCTCGCCTGCCCCCCAGAGTAGCTGTGAGATTTTTAGGTAGATCACCACAGCAGTATGGCCTCTCATTACACAGATTCCAGTGAGTATATCATCTGGTTATTGGCCAGTTAGGTACCATTTGGGAGTTGAATTATTAGGTGAGTTTTATTCTTTAGAATAAGCAGATAAATGCATCTTTTAATCTTATAAATGCTGTTATATTACATACAGTTAGAAATGGATGTATTGACAGAATTATAAGTGTAAGCTCAAAAAATCTCATTTCTCACTAGTTAGATAAAATTTGATAGAAGAGACAGACTTTGTTGTGTATTCTCTGAGATTAGGTTTTCACATTCTAACAACCAGCAAAACATTTATGTAAGCTTCTTCAGGGAAAAGTAAATATATTAATTCTTTTTACAGCCTAACAGTCCCAGTGAATATTGTTTTGATGTGGATAGTGATATGGTCAATGAATTCAAGTTGGAATTGGTAGAGAAACTTTTTGCTGAAGACACGGAAGCAAAGAATCCATTTTCCACTCAGGTATATGAACTTGTTTATTATATATATTATTCAAAACTGGCTTTGGGTTTAACTTGTTTTTCTTTTATATGGTGTGGCCATTGTAAAAACTCATGTATTTGTTGTTTTAAAGGACACTGATTTAGACTTGGAGATGTTAGCTCCTTATATCCCAATGGATGATGACTTCCAGTTACGTTCCTTCGACCAGTTGTCACCATTGGAAAGCAGTTCTACTACTCCTCAAAGTGCGAGCACAATTACAGTATTCCAGCCGACTCAAATGCAGGAACCTCCTATAACCACCAACACTACCACAGCCACCACTGATGAATTAAAAACAGTGACAAAAGATGGTATGGAAGACATTAAAATATTGATTGCATTTCCATCTCCTCCCCACGTACCTAAAGAAACTACTTGTGCCACAACATCACCATATAGTGACACTGGAAGTCGGACAGCCTCACCAAACAGAGCAGGAAAAGGAGTCATAGAACAGACAGAAAAATCTCATCCAAGAAGCCCTAATGTGTTATCTGTCGCTTTGAGTCAAAGGTATTTATATGTAACATTAAAGTTATAGTTTGTTATTTTTGAGGAAACATGTATGATGGTAAATTATTTCTAAATGTAGCAGACTTTCTGATTTATATGCTTTAAGGAACATAAAATTGATGTACAAATTCTGAACTTAAAACAAGCACTCAAAAAACCATTTCTAAATTAGCTTGTGTATTACTTTATAGTCATATCACTTATCTAAATGTAGGAGTAGAAGGGTCTTCTAATACCTCTAAAAATAAAATCCAGCCAGTAAGTTCTGTAAATGTACAAAAATTGGCCCAGTTTCTTGTAATTGCTTAAATCAGACTCATTAACTATCCTTACTTGCCTCCATAGCTTGGAGCTCTTTTTAAGCTTACCTGAAAAAAAACCTTTCCAACTTAAGGGTATTTCCAGTTCTCCAATCCAAATTGAACTTGATGGTCTTCAGTCCTCAGTATTCAATATAGATATTTATAAGCATTTAAAAAAAATTGATGTATAGTTATAAATTGCTTTTATTTTTCCTTTTTATTTATAGAACACTAGCTATATCATAGGTTAAATATTTTTTAAAAGCTATAACAAGAATCTAAGCATGTGTCATGGCATTGCTTCTATGGAGCTAGTTTGAGCAAACATATGGACACTATCCAAATTTTAAGTTATAATTTCTGTGTATAATTTGTAATAGGATTTGACACATTTAAAATTTAGGCTGTAGTCAGAGGAAACAAGTTAGTGGAGCAGTGTGTGGAGGAGAGGAATGATTCCTCTACAGTGCCTAGACTGAGTCAGATATCAATAGCAATAGGAAAAAGCACTGCCATAGCCAGAGCTTATGGCTTTATTCTCCTGCCCTGCATCACTGCTTTGACCTAGAATGCTAGGAGAGGCCTTTTCCCAGAGCTAGGAAAAGATCTTAGGGCTTTAAATTATCAAAGAAGTATTTAACATTATTGTTTTACTATTATCACCAACCGACTTTAGAGCTCCTCTGGGAGATGACAGTGCCTCGGGCATTTCTGTGTTACTAATACTTAACTCAGTACCTAACATGTAGCACTTGCTTCAATAAATGGTTATTAGATGGAGAGAAGAATGAACATAGCAGTAGAATTGGCAGTGATCTGTAATTTTCAGTTACAGCTACAGAGAACCATGGGCTGTTTGGTTTTCTGAATAACTACGTACTTGTCAAAACCAAAGTCCAACAAACATCTAGTCATTTTAGCAATTTTTTTTACATTAGTTCCAATATAGTATGTACTAAACACTTTATGAACTTAACCATTCAGAACTATATGGAGGCTTTTTCTTTACTACCTCTGTAGGTAATTTGCAAAATCAAAGTGCTACGGTAAACCAGACAATTTGCAGCTTTTAGAGCAAAGATTAAAAATAAACCATTAAAAGTACTACTACTAAGATGATATTTACATGATAGACTGAGTTACGCTTAATAGAGGTAACATTTATATAAAAATTTAAAAATCTGCCTGTCTATATATTGACGGTTTCATAGAATTTTTTAAAAATACAAAACAAGACTGCATGTAGGAGAGCCGTTAGAGTAGTACATCCCTTACCCATATGCCATTCTCAACTTTGAGCTATTGTGATTATGTTGGGGGTGGGCGGGCGGTTCTTGAAAAGGCGAAACAGATATAACAAAATCGATGTACTTGACACATAAAACAGTTCTTCACTATTTAGTATTAATTTTAGATGCAGATCAAGTTTGATAACCAGATCAATACTGAGGGCAAAATGGCTTAGTGGGAGGATCACTGGGAAGGAGACTGGGTATCAGGAGACCTGCAGTGTACTTCCATATCTGCAGCTAATTAGCAACAGAGCAAGTTACCTAACAAGCCTCAGGTTTCTCATTTATAGAATGTGTATTATATTACCTGTATTATCTTGGGGATTGGAGTGAAGCTACAGTGAACTAATGAACATGCAATGTTTTATAAACTGAAAGCATAACACAAATGTGAAATTAATCTTTTATTACAGTAGTCCCAAGAATATCTGTGTATTAGGTGGGATGAAAGGCCAATATTTAACTCTTTGACATCAATTTAGTTCTGTTCAGTTCTATTTTCTAAATAGGGAAATGCATATTTTAGGAAATTTTGTTTTAAAAAATGAACTTGGGCTTTCAAGGTAATAAACTTTAGTAATCAGGACGGTTCTCTTATGTATAACATTATATTCCTTAATGCTGGAAAATAGGCATTATATATTTCATTTTAGAAAAGTAACTGGATATTTTTTAAATAAATAAAACAACCATATTTTTATTAAAAAATATTTTTCAGAACTACTGTTCCTGAGGAAGAACTAAGTCCAAAGATACTAGCTTTGCAGAATGCTCAGAGAAAGCGAAAAATAGAACATGATGGCTCACTTTTTCAAGCAGTAGGAATTGTAAGTGTGACAGTATGTTTGCTTTTCTATTCTAGCTAATGTGCTATTTCTAAGTTAGATATATAGGTAACTCCTTGTATCTTCCAAATACTAATGTTACATTTTCAGAAGTTATACATTGTTTTTTTTCACTTGTACACACTCTTTCTTAAAAATACAAACATTTAATGAATCCAGTCTTGGTGTAAAAATTCCAAACACTAGAGATGTATTTTGAGTAAGTACAGTTCTCCCCTCATTCCACACCCAGTGTCACCACCAAGTCTCTTTCTCTTCCCTTTAGGTTACTTTCCCTTCTTACCCACAGAACAGTCAGTGCTGGTGTAATCCATACTGATATTTTCAGACCAAATTAACAGGAAAGCATTTACACATGTAGCTGTCATAATGACCGGCAAATGAATTCACCGGTAGTATGAAGTAGTATGAAGAAAAAGAATTTAAAATAACTTAGGGCAGTATTTAAGAATCTTGCCCACATATTGTTAGCAAACTTACACTGATTTCAAAGTTTTGACTTAAAAAAAATTCAACATAGTAAAATTGAAATAACTTTACTGTTTTTAGGGAACATTATTACAGCAACCAGATGATCGTGCAACTACTACATCACTTTCTTGGAAACGCGTAAAAGGATGCAAATCTAGTGAACAGAATGGAATGGAGCAAAAGACAATTATTTTAATACCCTCTGGTTAGTTTATTCTTTCTGCCCTTGAACATCACAAAGAGAATTAAAATATATGAAACTTTTATTTAGGAGCTTTACTCCAATTGAGAGTGATTTTCACTCCTTAGCAGGATTAAAAAGTAAGGTTGCATTTTATTTGATCAGTAATAGCTATTTCAAGATGGAACTATGAATTTTTAGTAATTATCTTTGATCTGAGTCTGTGTGCTATCAATATTGAATAGAAGCTGAAGCTTGCACATTTTAATGCCTTTTTCTAAATTGGTTTATCACGCCTTTGTGCCTTCAAGGTACCTTTAAACATTTGTGACATAGCACCAGTAACAATTTTTTGCACTTTCTTGTTTACACGATTGTGGTTTTGCCTAATAGACTAAAACCCTTCTAGCGCTTATTTGCCTTATTTTCCCCAATACCTAGTGCATAGTGGCTGTTTAATAATATTCATGGATTAGATGAATAAATACTTAAGTATCTTTGTTTTTCAGATTTAGCATGTAGACTGCTGGGGCAATCAATGGATGAGAGTGGATTACCACAGCTGACCAGTTATGATTGTGAAGTTAATGCTCCTATACAAGGCAGCAGAAACCTACTGCAGGGTGAAGAATTACTCAGAGCTTTGGATCAAGTTAACTGAGCTTTTTCATAATCTCATTCCTTTTTTTGGACACTGGTGGCTCATTACCTAAAGCAGTCTATTTATATTTTCTATATCTAATTTTAGAAGCCTGGCTACAAATACTGCACAAACTTGGTTAGTTCAATTTTGATCCCCTTTCTACTTAATTTACATTAATGCTCTTTTTTAGTATGTTCCTTAATGCCAGATCACACACAGCACATTTTCACAGTTCTTTGGTATTTAAACCATTGCATTGCAGTAGCATCATTTTTAAAATGCACCTTTTTATTTATTTATTTTGGGCTAGGGAGTTTGTCCCTTATCGAATTATTTTTAATAAGATGCCAATGTAATTTTTTTTAAGAAGGCAAGTAACCTTTCATCATGATGAGTTTGAAAAATTTTTACTCAGTTTTTTCACATTTTACATAAACAGTAATGATTTGCCAGCAGTACATGGTAGCCACAATTGCACAATATATTTTCTTAAAAAAATACCAGCAGTTACTCATGCAATATATTCTGCATTTATAAAACTAGTTTTTAAGAAGAAATTTTTTTTGGCCTATGAAATTATTAAACCTGGAACATGACATTGTTAATCATATAATAATGATTCTTAAATGCTTGTATGGTTTATTATTTAAATGGGTAAAGCCATTTACATGATATAGAAAGATATGCATATATCTGGAAGGTATGTGGCATTTATTTGGATAAAATTCTCAATTCAGAGAAATGATCTGATGTTTCTGTAGTCACTTTGCCAGCTCAAAAGAAAACAATACCCTATCTGTAGTTGTGGAAGTTTATGCTAATATTGTGTAATTGATATTAAACCTAAATGTTCTGCCCACCATGTTGGTATAAAGGTATTTTGAGCAGATTGTGAACAAGAAAAAAATCATGCTTTGTTAGCAATATTGCCTAGTATGTTAATTTGCTCGAAATTTGATGTTTGGTTTTATGCACTTTGTCGCTATTAACATCATTCTGTTTTCATATAGATTTCAATAATTGAGTAATTTTAGAAAAGCATTATTTTAGAAATATATAGTTGTCACAGTAAACATCTTGTTTTTCTATGTGCATTGTACAAATTTTTCATTCCTTTTGCTCTTTGTGGTTGGATCTAACACTAACTGTATTGTTTTGTTACATCAAATAAACATCTTCTGTGGACCAGGCCCCCTTTGATCAGCTTTTATGTTAAAATAATATTTGCTTTAACACCTCCAACTCATAATATTGTTTACCAACAGTTTAAGTATTTTATGAATATTACATTACTCTTGTTTATTTCTACATTTATCGTATTGCCATCACCTTAAGTTATACTGTGTCCCTAAATGTAATGTTAAATAATAACAAACCGTAATGTTCCACTGTGAAAAGTATGCTTTTAGAAAAGAAACTTGTCATTTATGAACCTTTAATTTATTAAAGTAAAACAAAATTTTAATGTTCTAATATGAATGGGATGAATGAAGCAAATCCTGAACATTATAGTTACATAATGTTGTATGGGCTAGAAAGTTCCTCTGAAGCAGCGGTCCCCAGCCTTTTTGGCACCAGGGAACGGTTTCGTGGAAGACAGTTATTCCACGGTTGGGGGGTGGGGGATGGTTTCGGATGATTCAAGCGCATTACATTTATTGTGCCCTTTATTTCTATTATTATTACATTGTAATATATAATGAAATAATTATGCAACTCACCATAATGCTGACAGGAGGAGGAGCTCGGGTGGTAATGCTAGCGATGGGGCGCGGCTATAAATACAGATGAAGCTTCGCTCGCTCACCTGCCGCTCACCTCCTGTTGTGGGCCCGGTTCCAAACAGGCCACAGACTGGTACCAGTTTGTGGCCCAGGGGTTGGGGACCCCTGCTCTAAAGATCTCCGATCTATTGTCACTCACAGATAAAGAAATTTAGACCTCAAATGATAAAGGATTTGTCCAAGCCTTAAAGGTAATAGTGGCAGACCGAAGATTTAAACTTAGGTCTTCTGACCCTAATATGAAACTAGAAAAACGTTGCTTTGTTTTTGTCTTAATGATACTGTATATTTAAAATTTTTTAAATAGCTTTTTTCCCTATATTTTTAAAATGAAATAGCGTTATTTCTTTTATGATTGTAAAAGTAATACGTTCCTACTTAAAATTTAAAAAATCAGACAGCACAAAAAGATATAATAAGAGATAGTGAATCCCTGCTCCTAGAAGTAACAGCAAATTATTTTTATGGACAAATTACATAGGCAGTGCCAGAGCCTTAGGCCCTGTATCCTGAGGTTAGAGGAACAAAATATCCTGGACAAAATTAAGCCACAGATCTTAGGAGGCTGTTTTTATCTTAGAATGAAGAAAATCTGATTACAGTTACATGAAAATATGGGAACAAAAGTTTACAATATTAAGACTCAACCTAAGTTTTTAGGGGCATATTTCACTGCAAATACTATGATCCAAAGTGCTTCTGCATTTAATTACAGATAGTACTAGAGGTGGTATTTTAGAATAAAGTAGTTGCTTAATATTCCCGGGTTGAAATTTAAAATTCTGCTCATTTTGTTAGCAAATTAACTTAAGCTGAAATCTAGAAGTTGATCGTTTTCAATTATTAGTTAATGGTCAGATCTGTAATGACCACGAGTAGGAAAATGACTTGTGGAGCAATGATTTAGATGAGAAAGCCACTTTAAAGGATGGTAAAGCTGGGAGAAAACAAGTATCCACCCCTTGGTCATTCAGAAAATAAGTCCCCTGGAGTGCTTGAAGCTGTTTTAAATAGCAGAACCAGCCTTTCCTCCCAGCATTGTGCCAGCCTCTTTGAGACCGTAACAAATGTCTTTATAATGCCTTGAGCCAAGTATAGCTCTACCCCAGCAGCTACAGTCCTGTATTGTCTCCCTTCCTGATGAATGCCTATACTTCTTCCTCTGGCGGTGCTGTGAGTGAATGACCACAGTATTATTTTCACATCTGAAAAAAGTATGGCAAAGGAGCTTAGTGTATTTTGTTCATTTGTTCTAAGCCTCACTATTAACTCTGGAACTGAAAAAGATTTCCCCAGGGAGCCTACCATTGGTAGGTACAACTTCTTTTAGATTAGGAGTTAAAATGAATCTAATGTCTTTAAGTGCTATATGCTAGACTTTGTGCTAAGCATTTTGCATGTTATCTCACAATCTTCAAAAAAACACTATGAAATAGTACCTGTATCTCATTTTGTAGATGAGAAAACAGTCTTGGAGAGATGGCCTATGATTCTGAGTGTCTGAGCTGGTGAAGTGCTAGCCAGTCCAGTAGAACCTTACCCCTTTTCCCATTAACTGTTTAAATGGCAAATAGAAAGCAATGAGGGTGTAGGGAACTGAGAGTGGTTGTCCCTTGATGGTAATGAAATCATAGAGGACACTGAGGGGATGTTCTATGAGAGGAATGGCAAGGCAAATGGAAATGAATAAAAGAGGTGTTCTGGTGCTATTTAGTGGGTTTTGAGTTTGAGCTAGAGATTTTGGTGTGTGGTTACGGAGACATTAACTCAGGTAAATGAGGTGGTATATGAAATGCATGTTGATAAACTATAAAAGGCCAGATGAATATATGGTATGGTTCTGTCAGCGCTGTTCGACTTAATAGCATGCTAGACACGTTTATTTTCTTGTAAGTTTGTATTAACCTCACAACTACCATTCTAAAGTTTGATTTCCCCCTACAACCTCTAAAATGGAAAAATGATGAACTTAAAGTTACTGGCTTTGCAGAAACGTCAACATTCCAAAAGTTCAAATTTCCAATGTAGCAACGTCAAAAACAAGTTGCAAATAATACAAAATCTTTTTTTTTTTTTAACGGTGTTTGGTTAAATAAAACCTTTGCAAACATGTTGCTATGTGGAACCAACAAAAATGTAAAAAAAATTTTACTGGGGTGTTTTTTAAGTCTGCCACTAACCACTTTGCTCATATTTCCTCCCTTTAAATAGCGCTGAGCCTGTTGTCCCAGATCATTTTACAGAGAATTAGTTCAATCTGTAGGATGTGAAATGAAAGTCTCCCTGTAAAACAAAAACTACACCTTACCTCTACCCTCCTATGAACACCTTCGGAGCTTTGTTGTGTTCACATCTTTAAGAGGTTTGGACATAATTTTTATTCTTACCTGTAGTGGACGGCATTATCCAAGACGCTGCTCAGACACCCGATCTCCTTGTACTATTTAATTTCTTTTATTCCTTTGTCTTGGCTCCATTCCGGCACGGAGAGGAAAGACAGGTGCCTGAGAGCGGCAGTGATCAGACCCTCAGCGGGGAGAACAGCAAGGATGCGGAAGGGACCGGCACCACTTCTGGCCCTGGCGCCCTGGTGCCTACATGATGACGATGTGAAATGTGAGCCGCCCGGAGAAACTTCTCCAAACCCCGCCCGCCGCGCTTCAGGCCACGCCCCAGTACGTGCTGGGGCTCAGCACCGCAGCCCCAGCCCCGCCCGCGGCCGGGGACTGGGGGCCGGCACGAGGCGGCAGGAGTGGCGCGTGTGGCTGCTGCTCCGGGCTCCCGCCTACGTGTGGGAGCGCATGTGGAGGCACCGCCCCGCCCGGCTTTAGAATGCGCGCGCGCGCGGACGGAAGGGCCGGCGGGGGCTCATGGGCCCCGCGCTGCCCTTTGTCTTCCGTGATCTGCTCGATTCGCCTGCCAGCCCTTACTGAAACTTGGCCGTTTTGGATGTTGGAGTTTGCGGGGCGGGGGGAGATTTGAGGGAAGGAGAAGTGAAGTGTTGCTGTAGGTAGAGCTGTCTTCCGAACTCCCAAGCAGATGCTTTGGAGTGTTAAGCTGTGCTCTGTAGAACAGAGAAATGTCGAGGGGTCGCCTAACAGATTGCGTAACTACGCAACAGTTTAAAAAGATTAGTCCTATCTACTAATCTTATCAAAAACAGAGACGTTGTGTGTACATTTCAACATATTACCCCTAAGGCACTCAAAGGCTTCGTTTATTTTAAATAAAGCACTTTGAGATATGCTTGATTAAGTAATTAAATGGAAACTAGCTGCCCCGGGTGGGTTTTTATTGTTGTTTTGTTTTGTTTTTTTCTGCTTGTCGTGTTTTTTGAATTTATTGTGTGTCTGCACCCTGAGAATCCTTTGGGAGAAGATAATCTTTTTGGAAAGAAGGGAGGTGAGTTTGGAAAACAGAAAAGCTTGGGGCATTAAATTTAGTCTCCTGTAATTAGGTTATGATTGCGCAGTTTGTTGTAAAGTACGGAGCCAGGTATTGTTTAGAATAAATAACCTTGCTTTTGTATATACACAGCTGACTACATCTTATATTTTATTTTAAATTGTTTTTTTTCAGGAAAATCCATTGTTCATGTTTTCTCAAATAGAATTTCCTAAAAAGTAGGACATTAAAAATTCTCTTTTAATTTTAACATTTAAAACAAGTGGCCGAGGTGTTCTAAATATTTTTTTCCTAATAAAAACTGAACTGTAGCCTCAGTCACCATGTTTGTACTTAATTAGGTGTTATTTAGGGAGAATACTACAACTCTTTTGGTCTTATGGATGCTTAATAAATCATTGTAAACTGGTGATTCTTCACGGAGGAGAGCAGGCCAGGGGATTGGAGGAGTAGGGTTCTTTAATGTTAATCACAAAAGCATTTTTTAAAATTGAGAAACATCATATATAGCCTGACAAGTAGTCTAGGACGCTGTTAAGTCATATTTTTTAGAGATCTTTGAAATATTAAAACATGAAACATTTTTATGTAGAGATCCTTTCCATATATTTCTGGATAATATTACTGGCTCTTTAAAATGGCTTTTTTTTTTTTTTTAATGGTTCCACACACAACTGCTTATGACATACTCTAATAGGAGTACTGGACAAGCTTTGGGGTAAGCCATTATAAACTGTTGCCTAATTCTCCAGCCTACTGGTAGAGTATTTAAAGCAAAAACCTAACTGAAGTAAGCTACGAACATCGCAAATTAGAGAGCAGCCAGCACAGCCTGGGTAGATGCTTTTCCTCTTTGTAGGCAAATGCAACTGCAGGTATTTGCCATCCCTGTGAACTTCACCTTTAGTCCTTCTGCTTTCTTACTTCTCTTTCTTTTTTTCAATGTTCTGTGCTCATTTATGCATGTCTTATCTCCCCTACCAAACTCTTAGTTCCTTCAGAGTGAGGTTCCTATCTGATTCATCTTTGATTTTTCCTAAAACCTTGCACTCTGCTTGCACAAGGACAACTCACATGATTGAAGGTAGGAGAGGATCTTGTGTGACAGAGACCAGAGAAGAAATGATCAGAGGAATGGAATGGGGAAAACAGGACCATTTTCTAGCTTTTCCAATGAAATCCATTTTATTCAAAGAACAATTACCGAGGGTTGACTGAGTCTAAGATGTTTGTGATGTTTTGAATGTTTGTGGTCCCTCAGAATTCATATGTAGAAACCTTACCTCCAAGATGGTAACAGTATTCAGAGGTGGGGACTTTGGGAGGTGATTAGGTCATGAGGGTGGAGCCTTCATGAATGGGATTTGTGCCCTTGTTGATGAGGCTCCAGAGAGCTCCATCACCCCTTTGGCCAAGTGAGTATACAATGAGAAGTTAGGAATCTGCAACCAGGAATAGGGCTCTCACCAGCTAGCACTAACCGTGATAGTATTCTGGTCTTGGACTTCCAGACTCTAGAACCATGAAGAGTAAACTACCCAGTTTATGGTGTTTTGTTTTAGCAGCTTGAACAGACTAAGACAGGGTTATTCTGAGACCTGTAGGTGATAGAAATATTCTAGAATGTGGTGCCTGCTATCAATGGGTTAATTCCCATTCTACGAGGTTCTAACACGTTCAGCTATAATTGGGTAAACACAAGTGAAGTTTGTATTGGTCATTAAAGATGTTCTAAGTCATCATTACCTTACCTAGAGTTATTACCAAGGTAATATAACTCATTATCATCATCATTACCTAGAGTTACCTCTAGCTTGATAGTCCATGTCCAGGCCAGACTGCTCCCCACAGGCACGTCAAGTTTGGCCTCTCAAAAACTAACTCCCCATATTACTCAGCCATAAAAAGAAATGAAATTGAGTTATTTGTAGTGAGGTGGATGGACCTAGAGTCTGTCATACAGAGTGCAGTAAGTCAGAAAGAGAAAAACAAATACCATATGCTAACACATATATATGGAATCTTAAAAAAAAATGGTTATGAAGAACCTAGGGACAGGACAAGAATAAAGACGCAGATGTAGAGAATGGACTTGAGGACACAGGGTGGGGAAAAGGGTAAGCTGGGACGAAGTGAGAGAGTAGCATGGACATATATACACTACCAATTGTAAAATAGATAGCTAGTGGGAAGCAGCCGCATAGCACAGGGAGATCAGCTCGGTGCTTTGTGACCACCTAGAGGGGTGGGATAGGGGAGGTGGGAGGGAGATGCAAGAGGGAGGAGATGTGCAGATATATGTATATGTATAGCTGATTCACTTTGTTATACAGCAGAAACTAACACACCACTGTAAAGCAATTATACTCCAATAAAGATGTTAAAAAATAAATTAAAATGATGAAAAAAAGTAAAATCCTAAAAAAAGCAAGAACTAACTCCTCATATGCCCTCCAAATGGCTCTTCCTCCTGCATCACCTGCTCAGTGAATGGCGCCACCCAGTCTCCAAAATCGGAGCCCTAGACAAAACTTTTCACTTTTACTCTTATCCACCACAACCAGTCTGATGCTGTCCTTTTCTTAAATGTTCGTTATGGAAACTTTTGACCATGCACAAAAGTAAAGAGAATAGTATAATGATGTCAAAGTGTCTCTGCAGTTTGGGTTCTTGGGGAAGTAGACTCCAAGATGGAGATTGCAGGACATTTATCAGGGAGTGTTTTAAGGAAAAAGACGGACAGGAAAAAGCAGAAGTGGGCAGAGGGAGAAACTGAGCTGAGATGCAGTCCCAGCAGAGGCTTTCAGCAGCCACATGGGAGGTGTGGACCTGGGATAGCCCTTGAGAAGGGTACCAAGTTACAGAGAGGGCTGAGGCCCCTACAGTGATCAGTCATTGAATGTGGGCTGCCCTGAGAAGAAATGACCTTTAATGAGGGCGCTTTTCTTCCGCTGAGACAACCCCCAAGCAGGACTGACAGCTGAGGACCACCTGCTGCTGCACTCCCAGCAGCCAGAAGAGTAAGTCATTCCTGAGACATCTGGGTGCCTTATCCAGCATCAGCCGCAGTACCAGCTTCAAAAATCTCAACTCGTGGCTTTTTTCATCAGTACCTTTACGCATCCCTCCCTTCCCCACCCATTATTTTGAAGCAAATTCTAGACATCATATAATTTCATTTGTAAATAATTCAGTATGTATCTCTAAAAATTATATTCTTTTTTTTGACATACCGCAATACTATTATTACACCTAAAACTTTAACAGTAATGCTTTAGTGTTATCAAATCGTCAAAGTAAGTGACAGAGTCTTTTTTTTTTTCTAGGTATTTAATTTACACCATTCTCTACATGTCCACTAATACAGCCTCATCCTTTCTTGCCTGGGTTTCCTCTACCTCCTCTGTTATCTGCCCCATCCCTGCTGCACTGCACTGTTGCTAAACCAATCTTCCTAAAACAAAACTATGGTTATGTTATTTCCATACTTAAAAATTCTGAATGTAAAATAGTAATTGTCCTTGAGGGGTGGAGTATCAGAAGACTGTTACTACTAATAAATTCTGTATCATTATAATATTGTGTAGGAAATATGATTACTTCTGTTAACAGAAAACAGATATTTAAAAATATTCATAGCTATTGATTGTCTTTAGCTGATAGTTCAAATGCTTTTATATTTGGTATTAAGTCCAAAAGTGAGGGTCTGATACACACACACAGGAACACCAGACCTCTAGACCAGAGAACAGACCATTTATTATTCATAGAGCTTGTTAATTCTGGTTCCCTGGTGCCCCAATTCCCCACAGGCTACACAGTGAGGGCCAGATATTCACCTGTATGTGCAGCAGGCTTTGTACTACAAGAGAGGAACCCTCAAATTATGAGACTTGGCGCTTACATGCAGCAGCTGGCACATCTGCCCATCTAAGGAATGTAAACAAATTTCTCTGTAGGGAGGGGAGAAAGGAGGGTCTCTGTCTTTCCTTTACAGCCTTGAAATGCAAGCAAATGGCTCCAGGGGAGATAAGTCTCTAAACCTCTTCAGAGTTTTCTGTCTTTAGGACTTATATTCAAGCATCTTCACTCAGAAGGCTCAGAATGTACAAGAACACTAAGAATTTCGGGGCGGGGGGGCGGGAATCTCCCAGCACAAAGCATTCCAGACCTTGGGATCTCCTGCCTATTTTTCCAAATACTACAACTTCTTTCTTTTGCATCCAGTGCCGCAGTGATAAAACTTCCTAACATTCTCTCTTCCTCTTTGCGCATTTGCACTTGCTTTTTTTCTGCATCAGCAGCACTCTTCCTATTTTCATCTTCATCTTCTTAATTCTTTCCCTGATTTTTCACAATTCAGTTCTACTTTAGAAAGCTTATCCTCTCAGGGACTGGTTAGGAGTTTCTCCTAGGTGTTCCCATGTTGTGCTGTGCTCACCTCATTCATGCTTATCACACTAAAATGTTAATTATCTTCTTCAGGTGAGTTGTTCTACATTAGATGGTTGAAAACCTGAGTAGCCTTTAAATGCATCCCCAGGAAAATGGCAGTATGAGGAGCCCTATGGACTTACTACCCCGTGAAACAACGATAACTTGTGAAAATTTTAGACAACAACAATTTAAAGTTTCTTGAAATCGTTTGAAGGGAATACAGCAGATGAAGAAACATTTATTCAAGAAAACCTACTAAATCTTGGTAGGAACAGCAAGAGTCAGTGGCACCTGAGCCATGACCTGCTGCCTCCCCCACCCTGCTCAGTATGACAAAAGCTCCACCCTGGGCGGGCATGGCCAAGAAGGTGGAGCTCACTCTTCCCCCAGATCTTAGTAAAAATGCTATGGATCTCCCTGGGAGAGCCAAGCTGCCAGCATTTCTCATCCTCCTTAGCTTCACGTTGCAAACGTTAAATTAGAGATAAGTACGTCCTGCAGGTTGGAGAGATTAGGAACTCCTTTCTTCCTTTCAGACACTGTTCACAGGACAGAGGCCGTATCCCAGATCCAGGAGGCTATGAGTGCTGAGACCCCAGCCACCCTCGCCCCAGCTCACACAGCTCACATGGGGGTTCCATGCCAGGAGAGGCAGTTTGAGAGGCAGAAGCTAATGCCCCCTTCCAGAACCCTGCTTATAAAGCAGGGGTATCACTCTGAAAGACATGGCACACAGTCCCCGTTCCCAGCTTGAGCATTGGCTCAGAGATTTTGCCCAGGGGGAGAGAAAAGTCCACTAAAACAGAGAACTCTGAAGTTCTCCCCAGAGGAACTGATTTTATTTGGAAGAGTGTGAGAAAATTCAAACTTCAAGGTGCTCTTGAAAACAATGCATATTTTGGTGGCAAGTAATTAAGAGGAGGCTGGTAGCTCCATGCAGCAAGAAGCTAAACCGCAGACCAGCTAGTTTACCAGAGAGAGCCCGAGAAAGAGACAACTAAGAAGAGCCCTCTGGGATCAGAACAAACCTCAAGACTGCATTCAATGGCCATCTCTGCAAAGGAACCTAAACATAATTGAACTCTGAAGCAGTTCATGCCCCAGGACATTGTCAAAAGCAGTAGAACATTGTCAAAAGCAGTAGAACAATCAGCTGGCATTTAGTGGAGTCTACTAGCTGGGTGTGATACCAAAAGAGGCAGACAGCTTAACAGAAAGACCAGGGCAAGAGACAGTCAAAGAGAGCCCTGCTAAAACCACTATCATCACACTGTGGCTGTGTGCATAGGCTCAGGGAATTGATCCACATGCAGGAAACATTATAAAACTTTATTGATGATGCTAAAGATTACTTAAATACTTATAGGATAGGGAGACTCAGTATGATAAAAATGTTATCCTTCTCAAAGTGACATGGATTTAATGCAATTCAATCAAAATCCCAATGGTACTATTAGAGAAATTCGACAAGTTCAATTTAAAATTTATATGAAAAAGCAAAGGTCCAAGAACAGTCAACATACTCTGGAAGAAATATAGCAGAGGGAGGAACACTCCCAAACTCATTCTACAAGGCTACCATCACCCTGATACCAAAACCAGACAAAGATGTCACAAAGAAAGGAAACTACATGCCAATACCACTGCTGAACATATATGCAAAAATCCTCAACAAAATACTAGCAAACAGAATCCAACAGCACATTAAAAGGATCATACACTATGATCAGGTGGGGTTTATCCCAGGAATGCAAGGATTCTTCAATATACACAAATCAATCAGTGTGATAAACCATATTAACAAATTGAAGGAGAAAAACCATATGATCATCTCAATAGATGCAGAGAAAGCTTTTGACAAAATTCAACACCCATTTATGATAAAAACCCTCCAGAAAGTAGGCATAGAGGGAACTTACCTCAACATAATAAAGGCCATATATGACAAACCCACAGCCAACATCATTCTCAATGGTGAAAAACTGAAACCATTTCCTCTAAGATCAGGAACAAGACAAGGCTTTCCATTCTCACCACTCTTATTCAACATAGTTTTGGAAGTTTTAGCCACAGCAATCAGAGAAGAAAAAGAAATAAAAGGAATCCAAATTGGAAAAGAAGAAGTAAAGCTGTCACTGTTTGCAGATGACATGATACTATACATAGAGAATCCTAAAGGTGCTACCAGAAAAATTCTAGAGCTAATCAATGAATTTGGTAAAGTAGCAGGTTACAAAATAATGCACAGAAATCTCTTGCATTCCTATACACTAATGATGAAAAATCTGAAAGAAAAATTAAGGAAACACTCCCATTTACCACTGCAACAAAAAGAATAAAATACATAGGAATAAACCTACCTATGGAGACAAAAGACCTGTATGCAGAAAACTATAAGACACTGAGGAAAGAAATTAAAGATGATACCAACAGATGGAGAGATATACCATGTTCTTGGATTGGAAGAATCAACATCGTGAAAATGAATATACTACCCAAAGCAATCTACAGATTCAATGCAATCCCTATCAAACTACCAATGGCATTTTTCACAGAACTAGAACAAAAAATTTCACCAATTGTATGGAGACACAAAAGACCCCAAATAAGCAAAGCAACCTTGAGAAAGAAAAACGGAGCTGGAGGAATCAGGCTCCGGGACTTCAGACTATACTACAAAGCTGCAGTAATCAAGATGGTATGGTACTGGCACAAAAACAGAAACATAGATCAATGGAACAGGATAGAAAGCCCATCAATAAACCCACACACATATGGTCACCTTATTTTTGATAAAGGAGGCAAGAATATACAATGGAGAAAAAACAACCTCTTGAATAAGTGGTGCTGGGAAAACTGGACAGCTACATGTAAAAGAATGAAATTAGAACACTCCCTAACACCATACACAAAAATAAACTCAAAATGGATTAAAGACCTAAATGTAAGGCCAGACACAATAAAACTCTTAGACGAAAACATAGGCAGAACACTCTAGGACATAGATCACAGCAAGATCCTTTTTGACCCACCTCCTGGAGAAATGGAAATAAAAATAAACAAATGGGACCTAATGAAACTTCAAAGCTTTTGCACAGCAAAGGAAACCATAAACAAGACGAAAAGACAACCCTCAGAATGGGAGAAAATATTTGCAAATGAAGCAACGGACAAAGGATTAATCTCCAAAATTTACAAGCAGTTCATGCAGCTCAATATCAAAAAAACAAACAACCCAATCCAAAAATGGGCCGGAGACCTAAACAGGCATTTCTCCAAAGAAGATATACAGATTGCCAACAAACACATGAAAGGATGCTCGACATCACTAATCATTAGAGAAATGCAAATCAAAACTACAATGAGGGGGCTTCCCTGGTGGCGCAGTGGTTGGGAGTCCGCCTGCCAATGCAGGGGACACGGGTTTGTGCCCCAGTCCAGGAAGATCCCACATGCCGCGGAGCGGCTAGGCCCGTGAGCCATGGGCGTTCGGAGCCTGTGCTCCGCAACGGGAGAGGCCACAACAGTGAGAGGCCCTCGTACTGCAAAAAAAAAAAAAAAAAAAAAAAAGAGGAAAAGAAATTTCAATACCATTTTAATAAAGTTCAAAATCAACCACAACTAAACAATATATTGTTTAGAGATCCGTACACGTGTGATAAAATACTTACAAGAGAATGAGAAACAAAATAAGGTGGTCATTACCAAACTAATGGCAGAGGCAGGAGAATAGGTTAGAGGAGGAATTTAGAGATTGATGTGATCGGTGTTGGTCATGTTCTGGTTCCTATACAGGTAGAAGGTACATTCGTGTTTGTATTCCTGCTATGCTTTTTACTCAGACATGTTACGTAAGTTTTCCTGTAATGCATATTACATAAAATTTTTTTTTTACAAAAGATCAATATCAGGAAAGTTGAGTGAGTTGAACCGCATCTACAGACAGAAAGCCCTTGTGTTTTTTGGATATCTCTCCTTAAAGAATAAGAATAGCATGACATGCAATCAGAGAAATAGTGAAAGGTACAAAATACTACTTGATAGCTAGCTCCTGAGAGAAGCTAGGAGATGGTGTGTACACACAAGACCAATTCAACCAAATAATCAAGTATATATAAAGCCGATACAGTACTTTCTGCTAAGTACTGTGCTAGATTGTGGTGGTGCTGGGGAGATGTTTAGAAGAGCTTCTCAAGAGTGGCTGCAGAAGACTGTCAGCGATACAACGAGAGCCACACATTAAGCACCGTATTATGTGGGTACAGACTGTAAGAGAATTAGTCCAGTCTGCTTCTCAGTAAACCCTCTTTAGATCCTCTTTCCCCGTGAGGGTGGTTTGAGGTTAGGAATTTTTCCTCCTTAGCTGTAAAACTTGACTTCTGTCACTCTAGGATTTCTTTAAAGGAGAGGGACAGTAAGGGTAATATCGATTTGTATAAGCTAGCCTCACGTTGACCTAAAATCCTTCTTGGGCTCACAGGCCACTTGAGATGTAAACTTCTCTACTGAAATTAAACACGTCCACCTTACTCCTCTAAGACAGCTGAGCTGCTAAAAGCAAATGCGGCAACGCAGGGGCAGTTAACATCGCGCGGTATTGGGCGGACCCGGCTGGAGGTGGAGCTGCCGGGGCCGGATATAACGTCACGGGGCCGGATATCACGGAGGGTGTGTGCGTCCTGTCGTAGGGGGCGGGGCTCAGAGCCAGGTTTCCTCGGCTACCATCGGCTGGTGGACCGCGCGTGGCGTCCTAGCTTTGCAGCTATGGGGGCTACTGCAGGTTTGAAGGCAGACTGCGAGGCGCTGCTCAGCCGCTTTCAGCAGATGGACAGCGTGCGCTTCGAGGACTTCACAGACCTCTGGAGGAGTATGAAGTTCGGGACCATCTTCTGGTGGGTGTTTCTTGTCCACTACCCGCCTGCCTCCCCGCTCAGAGGCGGCGTGACAGGTTTCTTCCTTCCCCTTCGCTTCGCCGCACCTGGGAAGGGCTGAGAAAAGCGGCAGTCTCTGAACACTGCCTCCATCTCCCCTGAGCTCTCACTTGTACTTGGCCGCGCGCTTCCCCTGGGCGATTTCGTTGGCTTCGGTTCCTTCCATTTGCGGCCTCCTCCCGAATACGTATACCTCTACTTGGCCGCCCTTCTAAACTCTTCCACTGCTTCTAAGCACCTCCACTGCTTCACCCGGACCTAGGTCACCATCTTTTGCCCTCCTCTAGTCTCGTTTTCTTAGAACTCCATGTTTAAAAACAAAAACAAACACACAAGCAAAGACAAAACCCTGCATGATAGATTTCATTTTTCACACAACCGCCGAAGTTCTAAAGTGCAAATTTGCTCACGTCACATCCTTGCTTTCCACTCTTCAGTGGTTTCCATTGCCCTTGGGGTGCAGCTCAAATTCCCTAACATGGCTGGCAAGACCTTTCGTGACTGGCCTCTGCCCATCGCTGCAGCTTCATCTACAGTCCACTCCATGCACTCGCTTTCTTGCTGCAGCGTCTGCACGCGGCCCTCTACAGGCGTTTCCTCAGCCTAGAGCTTTACCTCCAGCTCCCTTTGCCTGGGTACCTTATTCTTCACTCAGGTTTAAGCCCACATGACAGTTCCTCAGGGAAGGCTTCCTTTGCCCTTCTAGACTAAATAAGATGTTCATGCTCTCTTTCTCTTTTAGCACTTTGTGCTTATTTTATCGCTTGACATTTTTTTTTTTTTTTGCGGTACGCGGGCCTCTTACTGTTGTGGCCTCTCCCGTTGTGGAGCACAGGCTCCGGACGCGCCGGCTCAGCGGCCATGGCTCACGGGCCTAGCTGCTCCGCGGCATGTGGGATCTTTCCAGACCGGGGCATGAACCCGTGTCCCCTGCATCGGCAAGCGGACTCTCAACCCCTGCGCCACCAGGGAAGACCTGTCTCTTGACTTAACCACATTTTATTATAAGTGTGTAGTTCAGAAGGCAGTATAGTGTAGTGGTTAAGGGCATAGATAATGGAGTCCAACTGCCTGAATTTGATCAGAGTCCACTAACTGTGATTATATGGTAAGTGCACTCTAAGTGCTCAATAAATATTCACTGTTATTATTATTTTTAAATTTACTTTCCACTAGATTGAGCTCTGTGAGGACAGTGACTGGATGAATCTGGTATTTCATTAGCATAATACTTACAATATTGAAAAGACTAAATAATTGACTGAATGAATGAGTCCTTGTGATTAAAACTCTGTGTTTTGCTGAATAAAATGTAAACGTTCTCTCTTTTCTCTTAGTTGATGTAAAATAACTACCTGTGTAGTTTGTACATTGTAGGGGATGGAGAATGGAGAACTGTTTGTTGTACAGTTAATGAAAGGGGAGGAACTAATTTTTTTTAATGGTAGTAAATGTAATGCATTTATAGCTGTATTTAATCCATAGAACAACTCTGAGATCAGTAATTATCCTTGTTTTATAGATGAGGAAATTGAGGTTTAAGAAGGTTAAGTAATTTCTCCATGATCACGCAACTAGGTGGTAGAGTAGATATTGAAACCAGTGTGTCTTACTGTTTCTGAAACCCATGATCTTTCACTGTATCCCTCTTGGGAAAAGTGGTAGTTTAGAATCAATTTTCAGGGGTTACCCCAATTCTTTCTTCTTTTTAAAAAATGTATTTATTTATTTATTTTTGGCTGCTTTGGGTCTTCATTACTATGTGCAGGCTTTAGTTGCGGTGAGCGGGGGCTAATCTTCATTGCGGTGCGCGGGCTTCTCATTGTGTTGGCATCTCTTGTTGTGGAGCATGGGCTCTAGGCACGCGGGCTTCAGTAGTTGTGGCACGTGGGCTCAGTAGTTGTGGCACGTGGGCTCTAGAGCGCAGGCTCAGTAGTTGTGGTGCATGGGCTTAGTTGCTCCACGGCATGTGGGATCTTCCCGGACCAGGGATCGAACCCGTGTCCCCTGCATTGGCAGACGCATTCTTAACCAGTACGCCACCAGAGAAGCCCCCTACCATGGTTATTTTATATATTAAATATTTTAAATTATTAACCAGTGATAATTTATAACCCCACTCCTTTTGCTCCCAGTTCAGCAATAAATTTGATGCTTTAGGAAGATGCATCATGTTTACCTAGTGTCTCAGTGTAAGAAGCACAGCAGAAAATTAGGTCTTCGTGCTTAAATCATGAAAGGATCAGCTGTGGAATGCCCATCCACTTTCTAGCAGCTGCTATTTAAACAAGTATATACCTCTTCTGTTATTTTTTTTCACAGCCATAATATATTTTCTCTTTGTTTTCTAGTGGTAGAATGAGAAATTTAGAAAAGAACGCGTTTACAAAGGAAGCTTTGGCTTTGGCTTGGAGATATTTTTTACCTCCATACACCTTCCAAATCAGAGTTTGTGCTTTGTATCTGCTGTATGGATTATATAACACCCAACTGTGTCAACCAAAACAAAAGGTAATATTCGGTGAGTTGTTTTCTTCCAGCAGAAATATGAAACAGGTACAATATTTTCACAACCAACTGATTTAAATAGAAATGCCAGTGCTTCAAAATTATAATACATTTGTGAAAAAAGATTTACTAACAACTTTTTTATTCCTCTTGTTTGCAGATTAGAGTTGCCGTGAAGGATTGGGATGAAATTTTAAAATTTCAGCAAGATTTGATAAATGCACAACATTTTGATGCAGCTTATATTTTTAGGAAGCTACGACTAGACAGAGCATTTCACTTTACAGCAATGCCTACATTGGTATGTTATCTAAAATAGATTGTTTCTCAAAATGAGAAATTATGCTTTATTGTCCATAAAGTACCTAAGTCTCCAGAAAGTGGAAAGACTATTATATAGTTTCCAATACTCGAAGAAAGCCTTCTTAAAATAGGAAACAGTGTTGGGGATTCCTGGCAGTCCATTGGTTAGGACCCCGCACTCTCACTGCCGAGGGCTTGGGTTCAATCCCTGGTCGGTGAACTAAAATCCCACAAGTTGCGTTATTTCAAAAGTCTAACAGTCTTTGAAACATGGATTATTTAATAAATATATACTTAGAGCTGCTTTTTTTTCCATCCATGTTTACTGATAGACAGTTTTTGCTGCTGGCTTACTTATTTCAGTACTTAAAATATATCTTATAAAAGACATCTATTTTAAAGACATTCATTATTATTTAGCTGTCATACAGAATGAAGAAAAAAATTCAACGACCTGAAGTTACTGAAGACTTTAAGGACCCAAGTGATCATGTAATGAAACTTATCACTTCAGATGTACTAGAGGTAAATTTGTTCTTATGTTCCTGAATTTTTTTAAAAAATTGTTTTATTAACTACATATTGAGGTTATACCTTCATCTACTGGATACTGAAAACTTTTCTAATGCTTTTAACCAATCATAGAATGCTATTACTTTCTCTAAAGTGTCAGGAATGTTACATCCTAAATATATCAAAATTTCTGGAATAAATCTTGAAACAGTGAGAAACAGAAAGATGTAGACTTGTCTTGGACTAAGGATATTTAGATTCAAATACTGAAACCACCATTTGTATTTGACTTTAGATAGGTCATAAAACAAGAATTTAGTGACATTATTTTTTTTAATAATATGTGTTCATTTCCTAAGTTCCTTTTTACAATGCTTGTGTAAAAACCCACCACTGAAAACAGTGAAGCTATTTTGGTGAAACGAAAATTTGAAGTCAAGAATAATGGATAACATGCCGCGGAGCAACTAAGCCTGTGTGCCACAACTAGTGAGCCTGCGCTCTAGAGCCCACAAGCCACAACTACGGAGCCCAAATGCCACAAATACTGAAGCCTGCGCGCCTATAGCCTGTGCTCCGCAACAAGAGAAGCAACGACAATGAGAAGCTTGCGCACAGCGATGAAAAGTAGCCCCCGCTCATCACAACTAGAGAAAGCCTGCACACAGCAACGAAGACCTAACAGAGCCATAAATAAATAAATACATTTAAAAAAAAAAAGAATAATGGATAAGGGGTACGGTCTTAAAACAGCTTTTCCATCTAATATATTTTGGTATTTTATTTGAGTTGTGCGGTGTTGAGAAAAATCTTCTTTTGCATTGATAAGTAGTGATACAGAGTTTTACCTGAGAGGGAATGTTGCCCTGAGGTTAAAACAAAACCTCACTAAAGGGCTGCAGCCTTCTGATCAGTGATCCATTCTCTTTTCAAAAGAATGGATTCATACGTACACAGAGAGTGCGCAGAGCGAGCACGAGCAGGTGGGGGCCTTAGTCATGTGTTTTTCATTTCTTTGAGCTTTAGTTTCCCCCTCTTTAATATTAGGATTGCAACCCTTATTTCATCCAGTTGTAAGAATCGAGACCAACTTGTACCTGAAGAGTGCTGAGTGTGGCCTATAGCACATAGTAGATTCTTCTTAGTAAATGTTACTGCTTTTCCCCTGAGCCCTGTTCAGTCTTTTCCTATATCAGGAATGAAAGAGGGATCAGATCTTTGATTTGCTCAAATGTTTCTCTGTGTTCTGGGTGCTGCCGTGTTTTAATAACTTCAGCCGTTAGGTTGCATCTATGATTTTCTAATTCAGATAGCAAATTGATTTTTGAAAGTGCTCTGGGTCTGCTCTGTATACTGACTTTATTTTTGAGCAAGAATTGCTAATCTGGGGTCCATGGATGGCCTTGAAAGGTTCATGGATCCCTTTCCCCCCTAAATTGTATTGAAAATTATTATACGTATGGACGCTTGGTTAGGGTGAGGTACTCTATCCTCAGATTCACAAAGGTATTCATGTCCCCCAAAATGGTAAGAATTACTCAGTTAGAGGGAAATTGTTTGCTAAATATCTAAAGACATGGTATAGTGCAGGAGCTCTACAAGATGTTTTGTGTATATTATTTTACTCCTTAACATCTCTGCAAATTAGGTGTTTTAAACAATTTAAAATTTTTTGTTAATTTTTTTTTAAAGTAGGTGTTTTTATCCCTGATTTAAAGTTGAGGAAACTGAGGCACAGAGACATTAAGTTAGGAAGTGATGGAGCTAAGGTTCTGTATGGCTGCAGTGCCTATTTGTTGGATAGCAAAGGCCTTGTCTGAGCTGGGACTGGGGTTGGAAATATATCATTTGCAGACATCTCGTGAAGTATAACAAGAATTAGGATCTTTGCCCTCTAGCAGCTGAGCAAGAAAGAGGTGGGAGAAGATTATGTAGAAAAATAAATGTGAGAAAAGAACTTTGTGTAATAGAGGGAATTTGTATTTTGTCTTTTTGGCAGAGGGGAATCATTTAGAAGTTTTAGAGATTGGAGAGACTTAGAGTGTATATTTAGGTTTGGGGTAAGGAGCCAGTTAGAAGGAGGGTTTGTGTAGAAGAGAAGCAGCACAGTCCCTGCTGTGAGGTGGTGGGTCTGTGACCAAGAGCCTAGTGGAGAGATTAGCCTTGAGCAGGAGAAGGCACTTCTTCCTTTGAAACCTTAGGGAAGGAGGTGAAAATGGATTCCTATAATTGGTTGTGAAGAAGAGAAGTAGAAGGCAAACAGACCCGATAGCCTGAACTTTAAGAGGCCTCCTGCCAGAACCAAGAACTGAGAAAGTTTGGAATAGCCGTCGTGGAGAGTGAAAGATGCTGGGATACCAGAAAGGATTTGCCAAGAAGTACTGATATAAATTATAAAGAGAGAGGCAGAGAGTGTTCTATAACAGTAAGATGTTGTTCTTATCAGTATTCTTCCAATGAAAAGAAGATGATTTGAACCCAGTTGGTTGTAATTTTTGATTGTTGACTAATTTAGTGGTAGAATGTTAATTTTTTTCAACATACATTGCTAAACTTTTTTTTTTCTTCATTTTAAGCTCTTTTACTACAATGTGTTGAGGTAAAGATTTCTCTGTTAAATAAATTGTATATGTCGGCAAGCAGGTATGGGAGATTTTAGAGAACAGAGCTGGGGTGATGTGCAAAGCCATATCTTTTAGGGTGATTTGAGAGGAGAGTCAGAAGGGCAAGGCTATGAAATGCCTATTCCTAGAAGCTTCTGAGAATGGAGTAGTCTGTGTGAAGTCATCCTGACTTTATCTGGCATCTTTATCTTTGGTAGCCTTTTCCTTCAATACCTGTGTTGGCTTTATTTGTCCTGTCCTAGCATAGCCCATGACCCATTTTCACTGATAATCCCTAAATTTAATACTTTTCTATTTTCCTTCTACTGCCTACAAATGCTATTAAGTCTTCATGTCAGCATACTTGAATTCTGGTCATGATTCTGCCGCTCATTAGTTCTCTTTTGTGGTTAAGGAGGTATAATAAAACAAGAGAATAGGATATTGAATCAAATTATCTGATTTTTTAAAAAATTGAGGTATAATAGATATAACATTATATTAGTTTCAGGTGTATAACATAAGGATTTGATATTTGTATATATTGCCAAATGATGACCACAGTAAATCTAGTCAACATCCATCACCATACATAATTACAATTTTTTTAAGGCATCTGCCTTCTAATTCCAACTCTGCTACTTAAATATGACGTTTAGCAAATCATTTCACTTTTGAATCTGTTTCTTCATTTATATTTACAATTATATTAATGGCATTACATGTTCAGTATTCACCATGTGCCAGGAACTATGCTGAATGTTTTTTGTATGTTATCTCACCAATCATCATAATAACCCTGCAGAAGAGATAGTATTTTCCCAGTTTTAAAAACAAGGAAACTGAGGGACTTCGTTGTCAGTCCAGTGGTTAAGACTCCGCACTTCCACTGCAGGGGGCGCGAGTTCGATCCCTGGTCGGGGAACTAGGATCCCACATGCTGTGTGGCATGGCCATAAGAATAAATAAATAAATAAAAATTAAAACAAGGAAACTGAGTATCAAGAAGTTGAGTAATTTGCATAAAGTAAGACACAGACACTGGATTTGAATGTCCAGGTGTGTAAAGCTCCAAAGCCCATACACTGTCTTTTATTTCTTAATCCTTTGATTTTGTATAGTGGTTTACATCATACAGAATACTTCCACTTGTATAAGCTCACTTAATACTTCTATAGTGCATTAGGCGTCGTTACTTCATTTTGTACAAATGTGGAACGTGATTCTTAGACTGAGGGATTTGCTCAAGGCCACAATCTAGCAGGTGCCGGAATTCAGGCTCAAAACCAGGTCCAGCTAGTGGTCTTTGCCCTGTATTGTAGTGCATGTAAAATAATGGGAATATAGCACATTGTACTGTGTAAAAAGTTAGGGGCTTCCCATGTCTGGACACTCTTCCCCCTTGAAGATCTTGCATATGTGAGCACTCGCCACTCCTGAACAGTTTTGAATTGCTTGAACAGATATCGATGGAGTCCGTCAAAATCTCCTAGAAAGGCATTGAGTAGCCTATCTTGGGGATGACTCAGAGGTTGTTGACCATCTGTGATGGATAGTTCTCTGCTGGTCTGTGAGCCAAGTCCCAGTGTTGGTTTTATGTGATTCTTAAGTCCGCCTGCCGTATTTATGCTACCTTTCTCTTTACCCTGTATACCTGCCCATTTGTCTGGAGTTTCCTGGGGGAGGAAGGTCTAATAAATGATGCCTCAAATGGTGTCATAAATCACTATTTCATTTAATCTTGAATCTTATCACTGAGGTAATGAGGAAGCTTATGGGGACAGGCACAGAGCTTTGAGATTCGTGAACATCAGCCCATCTCTGTGGAGGATTGGGAGAGAGTCATTAGGTAGGAATTTCCAGCTGAGCATAAAGAACTGTGTAAATGTCCTTCATGTGACAATATGAAATAAAAATGTGATCTTAGTTATCAGGAGTAATACTTGAAGGTATGCTATACTATAAATCATTTTTGTTACATCTAGGAATGCAATCTTATATTTACTAGTCTCTCCCCATCGTTTCTGCATACAGTGTGTATTGCCTAATGTTTGTTGAGTTGAACTCAATGATTCCATACTTCTGGAAAGCAGACTCTTCATTAATAATGTTGTACTAGTTTGCATAATTATATCATTTTCAATATACTGTAGTATGTTATTCCTTCTCAACTCTGTCACTTTGGAAGGTGATTTTATTTTGTTATGGTTTTGCCTTTAAGATTCTCCTTGAAAATTGAATTAAAGGACTCATCGTTTCACTTTTAGGAAATGCTGAATGTTCATGACCATTATCAGAGAATGAAACATATAATTTCAGCTGATAGATCCAATCCAGACAAAGCCCTCAGCTTGATAAAGGATGATTTTTTTGACAATATCAAGAACATAGTTTTGGAGCATCAGCAATGGCACAAAGACAGAAAGGTTTGTAACTGTTTGATATGTCACCTTTGCATTTGCATCATACGTGACTGGCTATACGTGACTGAGAGGCAGCCTTGCTTAGTGGCTACCTCCTGTGAAGCTAAGATCTCGAGTGCTTTACTTTTTTAGTATCAGCTTTGCCAGTTATTAGCCATGTGATCTTATTTAATCTTACAAATGGATTTTATATGTAATTATGTAGCATATTATTAAATAATTATAATTAATAATTGTAATTATATAATATATAGCTAAATAATATCCATTATACACTCACACGTACACTATGTAGTATACATAATTATAGAGGAATAAATAGTCTTGGTGTACCATGGATTTATTACAGTCTTTATAATTTAGCATTCTCCAGAGGTTACACATTGGCAGTCTTTGGGCCAAAGCCTGCACATACTTTTTTTTTTCTTTGCATAACATTGTTCCTAATATTTAAAAAATTTGAATTAATTACCAACATTTAAATATTTGTGGACTTAACGTAAAATTCCAGACATCCAACTTCTGTTAAAAGTGAGAGGTTTGGTAACACTGGTCCTACTTTGCTGCATGGCAGTGGACAGCTAGACTTGAGTGATGGCTTCTCCCATTGTGACAGAGCATGTGCTTTCTGTTTCTCACGTGCTCTACCTGCCTTCCTTTATCCATTTACAAATCGCATCAACACAAGTCTTCCATTTAGTTTTCTGATCCAAATACTCATGCTAGAACTGCCCATATTCCATATTAGCCTTTTCAGCTAGAGAAACTTTTTTACTCCAGAAACCTGAAGACCGGCCTTGCTAAATTTACTTTTGAAACCACTACTCCATCTAATTTTACTAAATACTTCTAGGAAAAAATAAGTAATTTCTGATTACTTACTATGTGTTTGATAATGTGTTAGTGTTTTCACAAATGCTAGATAGGCATTATTATCTTATATAGCATTATTGAGAGAGATTCGTTGCTACTTTTTGGATTATATAAAGGGAGATGGCTCAAAACTCAATTTTAGAAAAGATAAATAAGGAAAGTGGTGAGATAACGGCCTTGGGAAGAAGGAAATAATTTGCTTCCTCTCCGGACATTTATTTTAATGAGAGCACATTTTAGGATGTTTGAATATTTTAAGTGCTACAAATGGGTTGCACAAATGACCTAGGCACTTAACGTAAACATCTATTGTAGTGCTGTCTTTTAACAACTCTCTTTAATGAGCATTACTAAGACCTTTGAAAACCTGAAGGAAAGGAGAATAAACCAGCTTTCTCACTACCAAATAAAGTGCATGTCATCTTTCATTAGTTAGGAGGATTTAGGTATTTTCTTGATGAATTTTGTAACTCTTCTTTAACCTAACCACGATCTTAATGTCAGGTGGTGAACCATGTTTTGATACTGTGAAATATTCTTTTAGTTTTTTAGTAATTAAAGTAAATGATTTTCATTGGTCTGAAATTGATTTTCAGTTAATTTTTAGCTGGTTTGAATTGTAAATGTGTAAATATAACTTTTTTGATCTTTCAGAATCTATCCTCAAAATTGAAAGCTAAAGATGGAGAAGAAAAGAGTGAAGGAAATTCACAACAGTCAGAGGTCAGAAAAATTCACTATATGATTGCTTATGGGGCAATAGTTTGGTTAGCTTCTTTTCATTTTATGTGTGGCTGTGATTCTGTATATTAACCATAATGTCCCATGGTCAGTATTCTAATACATATCTCAGAAAATTCTGTAACATGGGTTCTATGAAGGGCTAGCCTGTTCTCTGCTGGAAACCTTGTGAAAGACCACATCAGTTATAGATTGGGAGTGGGATGTTCACAGTTTTCAGCAGGGAGAGGGAAGGATGGTGGTGGAAGGTGTCCTCAGTCCTGACAGGGGCAGAGTAAGGCTTTTGTAATACTATGTCTTTTCGGCCTTTCAGCCAGTGTGGAGCACAAGCTACTATTTACTGCCTTCTGTCTCCAGAGTTTTCATCCATCTTAGTGCATGAGGCAGGGAGCCATCTTTGGGCATAGGAAGATGAGGAGGGAATGGCCTGGTCACCAGGAATTTCATTCATATCCTCCTTAAATCCTGAATGAAAGCAATCCACAGCCATGGGGATGTTATCATGGCACCTGTTAGAAAGTAGTGCATGTTTATATGCCTTTACTTAATATATGTCCAATAAATGTTAGTTCCTTTTACCCTACCTTCTGTCTCAAATCTTATTTCTGATAAAAAAAATACTTGGGAATTCATAATTTCACTCAGTGTTTGTGTGTTTTAACTTTTTCCCTTTCCTGTTTATTTTTACTTCCAGAGAAGTGAAAGGGCAGAATCATTAGCGAAAATAAAATCAAGGGCCTTTTCAGTTTTTGTTGAGGTAAGTTATTTCTTTAATAAGGTAATTTAGAAATTTATGTGATGCTTTTTTAGTCACGTTTTAATTTTTTCATCAAAGTAACACTTGTGCATAGTTTTAACTAATAATACTGTAAAGTTTATATAATCCAGCAGTCTCCTGCTCTACCACTTCCTGCCCCTGTACTTCTGATCTCAAGAGGCAACCATCTTCACCTTTTTCTCTTTTTTTTTTTTTTTTTTTTTGGTGGTACGCGGGCCTCTCACTGTTGTGGCCTCTCCCGTTGCGGAGCACAGGCTCCGGACACACGGGCTCAGCGGCCATGGCTCACGGGCCCAGCCGCTCCACGGCATGTGGGATCTTCCCGGGCCGGGGCACGAACCCGTGTCCCCTGCATCGGCAGGCGGACTCTCAACCACTGCGCCACCAGGGAAGCCTCAGAGAGATTTCTTAAACTTTATCTTCTGAGTCATTATATTGAATTTTTATTATTTCTGCTGATATTTTTTGATTACTAAGATTTTTTTTCTTGTTCTCTGAATCTTTTCTTACTTAAAAAATGTGTTCTTTATCTTTTTGTTTTTCTGGATTAAATATGCTTATCTGCTTGAGGATGTTATTTAGTTTTTTGAAGTTTGCTCCCTAGAGTTTTTATTTTTGTTTATTCCATTCTCTGTCATTCATTTTGTTGGCTTTTTTCAAACGTTTGAAGATCCTCAGATCATTAAGAGTGGTCATGTGGAGATATAGCTTTTTAGCCTCCATGCTTTTCTTGGATCTAGTCATTTTTACCAGAGAGCAGGCTTCCATTCCCTTGCCTGGGGGAGGAAAGTGGTAAATAAGCCCAGCTGCCAATGTTTTGGGTGCCTACAGCGAATCTGCCAGCAGGCTCACAGTTCCTTCTGGAGGCTTCACTCAACCCACCTATTTCTAGTAAGAGGCTTTACCCCCTTCTTAGCTATACTGGTCTCCTCGAGCCTCAGCTTCTCTGGTTTAGCCTCTCCAGAGAGCAAGCCTCCTGTTTTCTACAGGAAGAGGTCAGTTGTTCAGCTTTGAGGCTGCTAAATGGGCTACTATTCCCTATGTAGATTTTTCATATATCTACCCATTTTTTTAGTCCCACTTCTGATGACCCCAATTCCTGATCCACTTGGACCAGCTTTCCTTGTAGACTTCCTCAATACAGGCAATTAGATTTCAGCTTTCTGCATTCTAAGTCAGCCATCACTTTTACACTTCCAAAATTTTGTTGATTTGTTTACAGCTGCATTGTTTCCTATTATCTCCGTTTTGTGAGTTTATTCATTTTTATTCCTTTCCTCTCATTTTAGTGGGGTTTCAGGAAGGAGCACCAATAAGCTCGTATTTTTTTCTGTTTTTTTTTTTATGAATCTAAAAATGACTTTATTCTGTGGGAAACTACTATCATTCTCTGGTTGTAGAAATAAAAAGGAATAAATGAAAAAATTAAAAGTGACTATAGATTAGTTAAGTGTTACATATTTGCTGTACTACAGTAAATTGAGTACAAAATATTGTTGAATGAAAGCATCAAGGACAATAAATTAATTATTCCAAATTCATTTAAACCAGAACTATTTCCATATTATATAAGCTAATTGTTGTTTAATGTATTTCTTAAGACATTATGAAATACTTTAAAAAATTATTAAACAATTAAATTATAATCCCCATAAATTGTTATGAGTGTGTTATTGCATAGTTGTAGTTTTTTAAATTATTGAGGTATAATTAACATACAGTGCATGGTAGCTTTTAAACTGTTGTTAATACCTGCACCACATATATGACATTCATTGAAAACTCCTGTAGTCAGGGCTCTGCTTAAGCAAATAAGGGAATTTATTGACTGATGTAACTAAAAAGTCCTTGTTGGACTGTCCCTCCGTTTCTCACCTCTTATGTTGCTTTCATTGCCTTCAAGTGTGATTCGTGACAACTCCAGCCTTGCATGTTCCCAGCTTTCGGTTCAGTGGAAAGGGAGAATTTTCCTTTCTAATAGTTAAACAAAATTCTAAAATTGAGTTATATCAGCTATGACACACATCACACACCCCCCCCTGAACAAATTATGGTGGCCCTGGGAATGTGAAACTCATTTTGGCTAGATCGGGGCCACATGGCCATACGTAGAGCCAGGCATAAAGTAGTTCCATTTGAAGTACATGGTGCTAAGTAAGGAAAATAAAATGTTGTTAGAAGAAAAGAATAGGTTATCAGGTGGTAAAAATGGCGGTACTTGTCCTTTACACCTCCATTTCCCAGCCATGCAACTGCAGCAGTTTAACCCAGCAAGGATATTTTAACTCCGTTTGGGCAGATGAGGATGACAGCTGCAGGGAACTCTTCCTGTTGTAAAGCTAAAAGAGTATATACATGTAACAGGTATTAACCAAGCTAGTATCATGGTAAAGTACTTTATGACAAGTATTTCTGTGAATCTTTTGTCATCTTTGATTGTCTGTTTTGTTGTTCCCTAAATCACCTGTCAGTTGGGTTCATTTTGCGATTCATTGTAATTAATTGGATTTGCAACTATTTAGGCATCCAAGTCAAGAAGGCATCGTCAGGTCAAACTTGATTCTTCTGACTCTGATTCTGCATCTAGTCAAGGAAAAACCAAAGCAACTAGGAAAAGAATAAACAAAGAGACATTGAAACCAGCAGGAGGGAAGATGTCTTCCAGAAACAGAGGTAACTTTTTTGAGACTTAAAAAAGGGAAAACAGGTCTTATTTACAACCTCCTCTCACCATGTTTTCTTTATTAAAAAGGATTACTTGTTTAAAAACCTTGTGAGATTTAATATTAAAAATAAATTATCTTAGATTCTTGGAATCTTACTACTGAAAGTGACTCTAGGAGTCATCAAATTCATTTCATAGATGATGAAATTTAGGCCCATACAGGTTAAATAACTTGTCCAAAGTGATATAGTTAGATAGTTATAGAATCAATCCAGAATTATACGGAGCATACTTTATTAGTAATTTTTGTGTGTGAATCCAACTTATGTGTAGAATAAGGTATGATAAGTAATACATTCTATAAACTGTATTTTCCATTCGCTTCACTAGCTAAGCTGTACCTGCTTTTCTCTTGAAATAGTTTATCTATAAAATTACTTTTGGTATTTGGTTTTTTAAAAAAATGACTATATACTCAAAAAGTTTAATCTTTAAGCATTGCACAAATAGTATATGTTCACCATACATAAAGTTGGAATCTGATTAACAGGCTCAGGGGGAAAAAAAAGAGCATTAGAAACATAGTAAATATTTAGTGCCCAATATAAGAAACACAGAGCCACTGTAGCAGTATATGAAGATATGTTATAGCCTTGTAACATATTTTTTTCCTATATTGAGGCAGCGGAGGGAGAACTGAAGTTAAATACCTTTAATACAGTCCAGATATGATCAGTTCCGTAACTTAATGCTTGAAGTGCATTGAGAATTCAGAGGAGGAGATACCACATTTGTTAAGGATAATCAAGAAATACTTCAGAAGGAGAATGTTTTTAGTTTTCTTTACACAGCTAGCAGATATTGTGAAGAGAACTGTTAGACTAATCTCACTTATAAGTATTAGTGAAAAAATTCTAAGTTTTATGTATCAAAAGAATCTCAGATACAAAACAACTTGACTGTGTACATTCATTCTGAGATGCAGGGATGGTGCAGTTAGGAATCTATCAATATAATTTGCCATATAAATAGGTTAAAGGGGAAAATGTGAATTCATTTTAATAGTTACCCAAGAACACATTTGATAAAATCCAGCATCCATTCTTGATTTAAAAAAATATCCTCCAGATGTAGGGAATCAGCACACTTTCTGTAAAGGGCCAGATAGTAAATGTTTTAGGTCCAAGTGGAACCTTCATATATTTCTGGTGGGAATACAGAAAGGTATAGTCACTCTGGAAAACTGGCAGTTTCTAATAAAGTTAAACATATACTTACTAAATAACACAGCAGTCCTACTCCTTGGTATTTACCCAAGAGAGATGAAAACTTATATTCACACAAAAATTTCTATGCAAAAGTTTATAGCAGTTTTATTCATAATTGCGAAAAATTGCAGTCAGCCTAAATATCTTCAACTGGTCATTGTATAACCGTGGTATAACCATACAGTGCAGTACTACTTGGGAATAAAGGCACTACTGATACATGTAATAACATGGATGAATCTCAGTGCACTGTGCTAAGTGACAGAAATGAGACGGAAAAGGCTATATACGATATGATTCCATTTATAAGACATTCTGGAAAAGGTGAATCTACAGAGACATAAAAAAGATCATTGGTTGCTAGGAACTGGGGGTGGAGGGAGGTGTTGACTGCAAAAGGGCACAAGGGAAATTTTTGGTGTGATGGAATTGTTCTATATTCAATATTTTGCACAACTATGCATTTATCCAAACTCCTAGCTCTGTACCGCATTAAAAATGGTAGTTATATATTAATTCAACCAAAACCAAACCAAAACAGAGGACATGAGGAAAGTATTGATTAGTTTGATCATATTTAAAAAAGTAACTTCTGGTAGATTTTTTTCTAAGGTATCAAAGATACTTAGGTTTAGAAACCTGCACAAGCATTTTTTATTAATTATCCACCTTATTTCTTACAAGTGCAGCCGAGAGGTAAGTTGGTCAAGCTGCTTTCTTAAACGTCTGGAAAAGAGTTTTTTTATGCAGTTGAAACAGAGGAGCCGAGTGCAAGCTAGGAAAGAACTTAAATGAAAGTTCCTTTTCATCTGAAATGGTGGCCACACGTAACTTATGAAATATCACTTCTTTCACTAGCCATAATTTTTTACTTAATGTAGTTAGCGAAAACATTTTCATAAACTCTGAAATTAACTTTTAAGGATGGCTGAGGTTTGTTATTGAATTTACCTCAGGTGTATTAGGGAGGGTTTAACCCATGAGAAAGAAAGTACACTAAAATGTGATCTGAATTAGATCCTTAATTGTAACTCAACTATTCCAGGTAACCAGCTTTGTCGCTCCTCTGAAGCAGAGGTAATTTGTTATTCTGCATCTTAATAAAGATTCAAGTGCTGGGCTTCCCAGGTAGCGCAGTGGTTAAGAGTACGCCTGCCCCTGCCGATGCAGGGGACACGGGTTCATGCCCTGGTCTGGGAAGATCCCACATGCCGCGGAGCGGCTGAGCCCGTGAGCCATGGCCGCTGAGCCTGCGCGTCCGGAGCCTGTGCTCCACAACGGGAGAGGCCACAGCAGTGAGAGGCCCGCGTACCGCAAAAAAAAAAAAAAAAAAAAAAAAGATTCAAGTGCTTACTAAAAAGTTTCTCTTTAATTAAAAGTTCATTTCCTCAAAGTAGAAAAGTATTTTTGATTTCATAGTTTTTTCAAAAAGAGGTGTCTTATATTCCATAAAATGCAAAAGGTCTTGTAAAACCATTTGCAGCACATAAGACTAATGCTAAACTTTTTAATTTTAGGAGAGCTGTTATAAATTAGCAAGAAAAGGACCACCACCCTTTAGAAAAATGGGCTGAGGTCATGAACAGGCAATTCATGAACAAAATGTGGTTACCATGCATATGAAGAGATATTTAATTTCATTAATAATGAAAGAAATGTAATTTAAAACATGATTTTCATGTAATTTGTTATATTGGCAAAGATTAAAGGTAACTGAATACCCATTGATAGTGAAAGTGTGAGGAGGTGAAATCTGAATTTGAGTGGGAGAATGAATTAGCACATCCTTTTTAGAGAGCAATTGGAAATCATCTGTCAGCTGATTTTAATCAATTTTAAATGGACATGCCTTCTAACTTAGCAATTCAGTTTCTAGGAATTGATCCTTTACAAGTGACAAAAACACACAGGACATTCATTGCAGGATTATTGACAAAGACTGTTAACAACTCAAATGTTTAACATTGAAAAAATGTTTAACGTTGAAAAATCCATATAAAGGAATATTTTACAGTTATTAAAAAGCTGGAGAAAGTTCTATATATACTGACATGAAAATATGTCCAAAATATATTGATACATTGCTTAGTGAAAATGTTTTTTTAAAGAAGAGTATGATTCATTTGTTAATAAATATATATGTAGATGCAAAACTATAATATAAAATAGATAAACCACAAGGTCCTGCTGTATAGCACAGGGAACTATATTCAGTATATTGTAGTAAACTGTAACGGAAAAGAATCTGAAAAAGAACAATATGTGTGTATATATATGTATATGTACGTATGTGTGAGTGTGTGTTTGTGTGTATATATATATATATATAAATAAATTGAATCACTTTGCTGTACACCATAACATTGTAAATCAACTGTACTTCAATTAAAAAATGTAGACAGAAGTACAATATATATCATTGAAGAAATCTAGAAGCATATAACAATGATTAATTCTCAGGGATGGGAAATTTCTAAGTCCATAAATTTCTGTGTTTGACTTTTATGTGATAACCATATGTTTTGTAATCAGGAAAAATCCAAAGATTAAAAAACAAACAAATGTAACAATAATTCCTTAGATTAAGGCAAGTAGAGGGATTGGCATGAAAAGAGGCAAGGTAGTTGGAAGTATAGCGTGTGAAGGGCCTATTTTTTTGTTTTGTTTTGCGGTACGCGGGCCTCTCCCTGTTGTGGCCTCTCCCGTTGCGGAGCACAGGCTCCGGACGCGCAGGCTCAGCGGCCATGGCTCACGGGTTCAGCCGCTCCGCGGCATGTGGGATCTTCCCGGACCGGGGCACAAACCCGTGTCCCCTGCATCGGCAGGCGAACTCTCAACCACTGCGCCACCAGGGAAGCCCTGAGGGGCCCATTTTGCCTGGAGCATAAAGGATGTGTTGAAGAGTTACTGTTAACGTGGAAAGATATGTTGAGGATTATATTGTGACCAGGCCTTAAATGTGGAACCAAGAAGTTTGGACTTCATTCAGTAGGCAGAGGGGAGTCATGTGAGACTTCTGAGCAAGCAAGTGGTATGACCAGTTTTCTTTGAAGAAAATCAATCTGGGAGTAGTATGGAAGGTAGGTGGGAACAATCTGAGAATAGGAACACTAAATAAAAGGCTATTAAGGAGTAATGAGGATCTGGCCGGGTGGCTGTAGGAATTAGACAAGCAGATTAACAGGAAAGCCAATGGATATCTACAGGTAACCAAATATTTAGGCTGGTGGAGAGGGATGAGACAAAGATGCTTAATGCCTCAGCAACTGGGGGATGTTGTGACTTTAACAGAATAAGGATCACAGAATGAAGATTTCATTTGGGGGAAGAATTTGCCCCAATCTGCCTTTTTAGGCTCAATTTCTGTAACAGCTGTCTAGCTCGTAAATAGGTGCTCAAGTATATTGATAGGATTTACCCAAGTTTGTATTATTTAAGCTTCAGCTATACCTGTTCACCATTCCTAGAACATAACACGCGTGCTTCTGGAAGAACATCAGTAATAGTAATGGTGATACATGATGGTGAAGATGATAACAACTATTATTTATGTAACGCTTATTATCTGCCGAACTTTTTTCACACATCCAAGGTCACCTAACTAATAAATAGAGCTGAGACTTGAATGGCAGTCTGTTTGAATCCAAGTCTGAATCTTTAACTGCCATATTTGCTGTCTCTCAGGTAATTGGAAATGTGGATCTGGAGCTCCAGTTAGACACGCACTTAAGTAATTGTTGTATTCTAGCTGCATGTCCTATAGTTGTATGTATTGAGATTGAGCAATTGT
Organism: Grampus griseus; assembly: GCF_964374135.1. Lineage (NCBI taxonomy): Eukaryota > Metazoa > Chordata > Mammalia > Artiodactyla > Delphinidae > Grampus > Grampus griseus. Next base: position 39,656,787 of record NC_139018.1, on the reverse strand, counting down.
CTGTTACTTATCATTGTATTCCACATGATTAGCTTCGAGCAGAGTAAAACTATCGACCTGACAGCCTCTGAGGAATTAGTTGTGTGGATAACTGAGGTTAATTATTTAAATGTCAAAATTTACTTTTTAAACGGTTAATTACTCTGGTTGATATCTTTCTAAAACATACTACATTCTTCTCTGTATGATTCTTGTTTTCTACAATGTGCATTTATTATGTTTTACATGTATTTTATGCTCTCCTATTTTCTAGAACAATGTATCCTGAACATAATTTAGTTTTCTCTTTATGATTCAAGGTTATCATCATTAGCATGTTATTTTACTGGGTTTTGTAATATAATGATCCTATCAAATAGCTTAAGTGTGTGGGGTAGTTGACCTTTATACTTACGGCTTTGTGCTGCAGGACTTCGTCAGTTCTTATGTTTTTCTGTCACATTTGTTGTGGTAGGTGTCTTCATTCTGTTCTCAGTGTGCAGGCTTGTAGCAATCTTTTTCCCTTTTTGCTGCTTCTTAACTGTACTGGTTTTAAGAAATGGGTTTGCCATTATTCATACCTAAATAAATGTAATTAGGTTCTGGATAAAGGCCTGAGGAACATATCTGTGACTGAAGTTCATGAGCTTTTATTTAATATGTGGACTTTGAGATAAACATCCTGAAGTTCTGTGTTCACTTCTTGGTTCCTGGCTATGTGATAAGTGGGTGAAGCATTGTATTTTGTTTTTCAGAGCTTTTAGAGAACAATTGATTTTCTTTTTCTTTTTTTTTAAAGAAGATGTTGGGGGTAGGAGTTTATTAATTCATTAATTTATTTTTACTGTGTTGGGTCTTCGTTTCTGTGCGAGGGCTTTCTCTAGTTGTGGCAAGCGGGGGCCACTCTTCATCATGGTGCGCGGGCCTCTCACTATCGCAGCCTCTCCTGTTGTGGAGCACAGGCTCCAGACGCGCAGGCTCAGTAGTTGTGGCTCGTGGGTCTAGTTGCTCTGCGGCATGTGGGATCCTCCCAGACCAGGGCTCGAACCCGTGTCCCCTGCATTGGCAGGCAGACTCTCAACCACTGTGCCACCAGGGAAGCCCTGATTTTCTTTTTTAAACTTACTCATTTAATGTAGAAATAGATCTCAAAATGTAGTTAATCATCATGTGACTAGATGAAGGTTTTTTTTTTCTCAGTGACAGTTTTTAACTCAGAAATCCTTCCCTTGACATTGTTGGATAGATTCTGTTAGGTTGTAAATGTGGATTTAAAAAAATCATTAATAGTTGATATGGATGCCCATGGTACAAGATTATAAAGAACAATATTAGTAATTTGAGGTAGATTGTACTGATTATAATCTTGTGAACAAGTGAAAAATTTTATAGGTTCAAAATCCACCCCCCTCCACTGCCAAAAATGTGATTAGATATGGAAATAGATTTCCTAAAATATTATCTGTCATCTTAAAAATCATGTAAAAAAATTATTGTATCTAATACTTAGGACTTCCAAGTAAAGGTAAAATTCTATTTTAATAACTTAATGGGAAATTGGTATTATTTTATTAAGTTTGAATTGCGTTTAAAATGGAAGTTTATTGCTACAGTTTACTCAACTGCATCTGGAGCAATCTATTCATTCCATAAAATCTGCATCCCATTAAGATCCCAGAATACATGTGTTCAGAGCAGAAAGCTTAAACTCATCTTCATTTAATTTCTTGTCTCCTGTGCTGGCAGGTACTTATTAACATATATACTCTGTGAAATACTGTGTTATAAGATAGTTGAATCCATATTTATAGTTTATTGAGGCTCTAGTATATGGCAGGCACTTTTCTAAGTACTGGGGATACATCAACCTAAACAAACCAGAGTCTATCCTTGTGAAGCTTACATTTACTATGTATTATATATTAAGATATGAGGTGGTGTAAGTGTTGTGGAGAAGCATAAGGATCGAAGAGTGACTGTGGGGGGCGGTTGCTACTGGGACAAGGAAGTTATGTGCTCAGTGAGACCTGATAGGACAACGGTGTTTGATAATTTGATTAGGATATTTCTTCAAGCAACAGAAAGTAGATGTAGAAAACCTCCAATGTTTTGGAAAATGGAAAGTTACTGGCAAATTTTGACTAAGAGAAATATATCTTGTAGAACATATGTGGTGATACAGGAAAGTGTGTCTGCATTCAAAAACAAGGCTATCACGTGGCCTCTTCAAGATCAGGAGGCTGTACGTATGTGAAAAAGTACAAATTAAGAACCTGTGTTCATAGACAATCTGAACTGTGTTTCTGAAGTTTGTGCACATTTTCCTTCACTGTAATGTGATTTCACAGCTGTTTGTTAAAATAGTGAATAATTTAATGATCCTAAAAGTAACAGGTTTTGTGTGTGTGTGTGTGTGTGTGTGTGTGTGTGTGCGCGCGCACGCGTACTTGTGTATGTGAGAATTGCCTTATTTTCAGGTTGTTTTATTTAATGATGGTTCCTTGGACAGCATTCTGGTGTTCAGCAACCAATACGGAATATTTGTCATTAAATCCACATCAGTCTTTAAAAAAAAAAAACAAGGCTATTAACTTTAGAATTACATTGGTGATTAATTAATAAAATTGAAGTAATACACATGATTATTCCCTGATGTCTGCAGATATAACCTATGCTGTGTGTGATAAAGATTGAATAATATATCTATGTTTGGCTAATTTTGTTTCTTCCCTTTTCCTCTATTTACTTTAATGGAAGGATTAGAGACTGTTTTCAAAACATAGGTATAAATATATTATAAATTTATTAACACTTTTAAAAAAGATAGGTAGTTTTATATGCATATTTCTGTTTACCATTACAATTTTAGCTTTTAGTTTAAATATCTAATTTTTGTTATAATAATGTCATTATTTATATAAAATTTTTTTTCAAAGATTAGCATTCTTTGTTTTCATATAAAATCAGTTTTTCAACTATTTCCAGGTGACATGCAAAATGTACATACGGAAGATAAATCTTTAAGTCTGAGTATGCCTGTAATTACAGAAGAGGAAGAGGAGAATGAAAGTTTTAGTGAAACAGGTACAGATGAAATTTTATCAAACTGCTTGCAGAGCATCGTTTAGAACCCTTGAAGAGCATGACAGTTGGCTGTGTGTTCCTGTGATGCTTTAACTTTGGTACATTGGAGAATTTTAGCATTAATCAGACTGTTAATCATGACACTTAAAAGTAAGTGATAATACAGTAAATGAATGGATATGGAGAGGCAGGGGTCAGTCCAGGTGAGAGGTGAAGGATAGGGAAAATATCATTATTAGTAAATGAATATCCATAATTGTGATGGTGTCTGAAGTGTATTTCTAACAAAGGGCAAAGGTCACAAAATGTGAATTACTGTATATAACTTTTTAAAAGATTTTATTGTTAAAAAATACTTAATTTCAAATTCTAGTAAATGTAAAATTTTCACCTATGAGATGATTGTAACTAAGTGGTAAATTGCACAACATGAATTAAAATAGCTACATCTTTTTGCATTGCTGTGATCTTAATTTGTTTGTAGTACTTGTTAAACAATAGGTTAAATAATTATTATCTCTAGTAATAATTACAGTAATGTACAGAATAAGTTATACATAGCAGGCTAGGCTTGATAATTGGTAATCCATCAATGATAATGAACATAATGTATATTAAGAATCTGCCTAATGACCTTTTTTCATTTTGGCGCTGTATTCATTCAGCAAGCATTTATTGAGTGCCTATTTTGTTTCAAGTGCTTAGGTAGGTATGGGAATATAAAGATATATAGTAGAAGAGTTTAAGAACCATTTTATTTTGATCACAGTGAGTGTAGATCTGAGCACAGGGAGTGGCTCATAGTGGACCTAAGTAACTACTGTTTAATGAATCAGATCAGTCTGTGCCCCAGAGGACCTTACAGTTTAGTGTGCAGAAAAACAACACAGTACCTTGTAGTAAAGAAACAGGGTGCTATGGAAACATATAGAAGACAAAGACAATTAAAAGAGAGTATTTGTTCCTTCAGAAATCTGAGTTGCTTCTGTGATTTGCTTATGTCAGCATAAAACGGTCCTGTAGGTGCTTTCTAGTTTTGTCTGGTAGCTTTTATTGTGAGTAAACAATCAAACAGATGTATACCTTTATGGCTGCCTGGCCAGTCCCATTCTAAAATCTATCAGCTGTGAGTTTTAAAAATTCGGTTTTTATTAAATCATAATTACATAAGCACAGAATTTAACAATGAACAGTTTTATAATACTCATTACCACAGACTTCTGACTCTGACTCCCATTTTTTATTCCCTAGAGACAACTCTTTTATAATTATTTTGGTGTTGATCTCCATGTTTCTAAATAACATGTTTATATTGTCACTTATTCATGTTTCAGTTCTATGAATTATCTATTGAGGGAGGCAAGGATTTAGTTCTCCTTAATATATTCTTTTTTTTCTTATTTGAAATATAGTTCACCTACATCACTATGTTAGTTCCAGGTGCACAACTTAGTGATATGATATTTCTATACATTACAAAAAGATCACCATGACAGGTCTAGTTGTATCTGTCACCATACAAAGATGTTACAATATAATAATTTTATGTATTCTTTACCTCCCAATCCAAACACATGATACTTCCTATCACCCACCCTCTCAATATGGTTATTATTTTAGTTATATCAGTATTCAGCATTTTACAAAACATTATTAGCAGCAGGGCCATGTGATATATACTATGATTCTCCCTTAATCGGAACACTTATTGTTTGCCTTAAAGAGTTAATAATTTTTTTGCCTTATTAATTTGTTTCTTTATGTATTTATCACTAATTTACCCCCCAAACTCTTCCTCAGTGTATAAATCTCCCCTTGAAACACTAGAGCACATTAGGCATTTTATCGGTGTCATCTTCTTAAAAGAAGTCTCCTCCAGGCCTCTGACTTGCTTTACTCTGGACATCATTCTCTTGGCCTGCTGCCGCTTCTTTCCAGGAATCTATTTTCTTTTTCTTCTTAATTTTTTCTTTGTCTTTTCTCATTCCTTTTCCTGTCACTCTCCTTTCAGTTTTCATTGGAGGGGAATATTCCTTTCTTTTACGTCTTCCATAATTTTCATGTTTTTGTGTCTTCTGTTATTTGCTTTGTTTTTAATGATCAGTAACTTCTAGGTTCACAGCTGTTTCTAGATGGACACTTACTTGAGTGTTGGTCATGGCATCTGCCATGGTAGCCAAAAAGATGTATGGTACTTCTGTTTTGGGTTACATTTTCAGGTTTAATCGGAAAGCAATTGAAATCTTAGTCACTTTCTTTTAGCACTGGCCCAGATACCTTTCAGCTCTGGCATACTGGGCCCATGCTAACTGTAGGGAGGGCATACCCCTATGAGACAACCTCAGAGTAGCTTATTATCAAGTAACATTTAGGGTGGTTAGGATTTCCAGTAGTAAGTTCACAACTGCAGTATCATTTTGAAGGATAAAAGTCATGTATATGTCAGGTTTAAGATTTCTCGTATCTTTGCTGTGAAGGTGTTCTTACTATTATGCCAACCTATATAGTTTAATTGTGTATTATCAATTAAGTATTATATTTTTTAGACCTGACAGGCTTCTTAATTTTTTGTCTTTAGAGTTCACTGCACCCAAGAGGAGAAGAAAACACAGAACAAAGAGCCTGGTGTAGAGTACTTAATTTTGAGCTTTCTGACAGAAGAAAAGATGTATGTTTTGTGTATTGAACAGGAAGACTGCGAGTATTAAAAATAGTTCTTCTGGGAAGCTGTAGGTATTTCTTTGAAATGTCAATACTTTAATATAGTTCTAGAATAAAAGTACAAAAAATTAGAGTATTACTCTAAAATTTAATTTTAACATCTTTTGTGAAATATGCATAAATGATAAAATTTGGATTTAGAATGTAATAGAAATAATTCTGTTATTTGCAGATTATTGCTATTTCCTACAACTTTTTTGTGCTATTATACTATCTTAGTACAGTTCTGGAAGTGTTAGCTATTCTATTTAAAATCTTTTTTCTTGAAATATTAATGTTTATTATACGTAAATGGCTAATTATTTTATATCTAGTTTGGTAATGTTTGTTTATGATATATATTAACTATTTTATATATTACGTTGTTAAGTGCAATAAAGTTTTTGCCTTGTTTGCTTTATTTTTTTAATGTTTGAAACTTATATGGTCAATAACTTATGTGATTGATAACTTAGGAAGCTCAGTTTCTACTTCTGTAATCAATTAAGTATTCTTTTGTGCTTGTTTTAAAGCTCTCTTTGGCCTAACATGTCTATATGTATACATGTATGTTTGTGTAGGTATAGATATATGTATGTATTTGTCCAATTATACATATAATATGATTACTCAATACATTGTTTAGGTACAACATTTAAATACTGATTATTTCTAATGAAACCTTTAAGAGTGGTAATGTACATTTCAGAATGTGTCTGGTACAGAAAGTTGGTACTTACAGAAAAAAATTCAATAGCTTCATGACTGTGCCTTTCTGTTAATTTATCATTTGAGAGATTTAAACGGAGATTGCTTTAGCCATGGTGTTTGAATTGCTGCTGATAGCAGACCATCTCACATCATGTGGCTGGCTCAGCCTGTCTTAAAATTGATTAAACTCCATGTTGTTTTCCAGTGTGGTATATTCAGGAATTCTACAAATGCCCCGTGAGTGAAAATGTGTGTAATCTTTTAAAATCAAAATACTAACACTAGCCCAGACAAAACTTCGCTTATTAGAATCTGTGCTGTCGCATTAGCCGTGAAACAAAATTGTTTCCCTTGACTGTTTCCCTTGTTTTCCTTGACTTCAGATGTTTCTGGTAACAGATAGGACAGTTTTCATGATGTGGATATTGGGCAGAGCTTCTGGGGTTTAAATATTCTAATGTTGGGATCCATTATTGGCCACTTGTATACCGGGTTATTTGCTAGGATTTGTATAAACATTAAAGTTTACAGACATTGTACAGCTAACACAGTGAGTTGCCCTCTTATTTTTTTCACAACAGTACTTTTAAAAGGTATCATTTCACTTGTACAGTGAAGAAACTGTACCTCCGGATGGTAAGTGCCTTGTCCACATCCACAGAGTTAGTTACCCCATCTGGGGTACAGATACAGGGCTCTGGCCTATAATTTCAGAGTCGTTTTTTGTAAGCCAACAGAGATGGAAATCCAGACTGACTGCAAGAAGTAAAACCCCACTTCAGAATGGCTTAAACAGTAAGGAAAGTTTATCTGAAACCAGTTGAGCCTCAGGTGCGGGGCAGTCTGGGTTATGTAGTACATCAGTTCCATGATGCCTTCATTTCCCAGGTGTGGGTGTTTAGGGAAAGCTTTATATCAGTGTGGAGAACTGTTTACCTGCCAAGTTAGCAGACTCTTGCCTAGGACCAACCTTGCAAAGAAAGCCTTTTTAGGACAGCAGTCTCAGGCCTGCTCTGTTAACTTCTGCACAGTTTCGTTTCATTTTTCACTATTTCAAACAATGCTGCATTGATCTTTGTGTGTATATCTTGTCTCACTCAGGTTGGTATTGTTGGATACCAACAATACTGTTGGATAAACCTAATCTACACATAAATTTGTTTGTTAAACGCTGTGCATATATAAAATGTTGTTAATTACTGCCAAATTGAACTCCAAAAAGCCTGCCAATTTACATTCCTACTAACAGTATTTGCAAGGGACCCTCCATTACACTGGTTATCAATCTTTGTAATTGTTGACAGTTGAATACAGTCAGGATCTTAAGAGCAGAAAATGTAGAAAGATTGACAAAGAGTAACAAAATTGGATTAAGCTGATGTGACTTGCTATATGGTTACATATGACAATGTAGTGCTTTAGCTGATAGCAAATTTTTCATGAATATATTTTGAAGATAGGGTGTGAAGCACTTGATAGATTTGCTTTAGATGTGAAATTGAAGCTTACTGGGCAGAGTTCCAATAGAACATATTTGTGTTTAACAGTGGGTTTTCAGAATTAAAATATGGTGTCCAAATACTGGTTACCTATTAAAGTAAGCTATTTGTATTGTCAACTGATTATAATAAAATGGCACCAAGTTGTACATACATGATTTTAATATGAAATATTTATGAAATTAATGTTTTGTGGGAGAAGAGGGGTTGTGGCAGTGTTCATAAACACAAGCTACATTTTAAAACCATACCACTTTACTTTCAGAAATCTTAATATATGAAAGTATTGTTCAGAGTAGAAAACTCATTATAGTTTTAGTGTTAGATACCAGGTTTACTTGGGGTATCTATAAAAAAAAAACAAACAATGAATAAAAGAAGTGTAGCCATAAAGACAATGGAGCTTGTATGGATGCTTATTCGGGGAATATTTTTCACTTGGAAAATAAAATAATTTATTATAGTTTATTTCTTCGGAAGAAAACTACCCTGGAAATGTGCACTTCTCTATAAGAAATCATAGCGTGTTGTCTTTGTTTTCTGGTACTGTTATGAGTTTACATGGTTGTAAGCTCATCTAAGATCCCATCTGGGTTTATAACCCCTTTCTCTTAATGCCTCAAAGGTTTCCTAACTGTGAGTGGATGTATTTAATGTGAGGAAACATTCCCAGTCTCCTTAACAGCCTGTTAAAACCTGAAACAGATACAGTTGTACCGTCTGCAAATTATTTTGTACTGCCAGAGGAGGTACTGAACCAACTTTTAGGCAAAGATTTTTGTCTTCTACAGGGATTTCCAGAACAGTGATATGACAGGGAAATGCATTAAAAAACTTTATCCAAATGGTTTGAATACTTGTAGCTTTCTGACCTAGAAGCTAGAAAGTAAAAAATTTCTATCATAGTTCTGTCAGTGATTCATTGTGTGTCCTTGAGAAATTCACCTCTTTTTGTCTAAATCCTTTTGTCAGCTGTAAATTCAACATAATACAGAACCATTTACTGACTTTTCAAAAATATTAAGAACTGCATATTGCTTTAAAAATGCAAAGATATGAATGCTAAACTTCAAAATAATTACAGCTGGAAAGTGTAAGCTTTTAAAAAGTACTTGGATGGCAAGGAAACGAAAGTGATTATTAGTGGTTAATGTGATTTTTGAGGTGATTTTCTTAAGGAGTAATGATTGAAAGCTTGTGTTTACACAGATCCTCAGATTGATGGGAGACAAAGCTCTCATGGTTCAATTGACAAGGAGGGTCTGTTTTTATCAAGTTGAATTAGGTACACTATATAGCCTCTTCTAATAACCTATTTCAGTTATGACAAGATTCACACATGTATATATAGAGAAAATATATTTAATTGAGGTATCTTTAAAAATGAACTCTATGGGCTGAAAATTACTCTTGCTTTGAGATAAAGAACCTAGGAAAATAAGCAGAGTTATTAATGCCTTCCCAACCTACACTTGATTCTTGAATTAAATTACAGTTTGAAGAATGCTTGCTTTTTAAAATGGCATTGAGACTCTGTGGGTGCTTAACTTCTCACATTTTCATTTATCTTTTTTTTTTTTTTTTTTAAAAGGGCTTCAAATGCTTGGCTTATTTATTTATTTATTTATGGCTGTGTTGGGTCTTCGTTTCTGAGCGAGGGCTTTCTCTAGTTGCGGCAACCGGGGGCCATTCTTCATCGCGGTGCGTGGGCCTCTCACCATCGCGGCCTCTCGTTGCAGAGCAAGGCTCCAGACGCACAGGCTCGGCAGTTGTGGCTCACAGGCCTAGTTGCTCCGCAGCATGTGGGATCTTCCCAGACCAGGGCTCGAACCCCCGTCCCCTGCATTAGTAGGCAGATTCTCAACCGCTGCGCCACCAGGGAAGCCCTTCATTTATCTTTTGAACAACTATGTAGTAATTTTCATTGCACATTGTATAACCCCCTTTTATGTGGTTTTTTTTTTTAATCAATTTATTTATTTATTTATTGGCTATGTTGGGTCTTCCTTGCTGCGTGTGGGCTTTTCTGTAGTTGCAGCGAGCAGGGGCTACTCTTTGTTGCGGTGTGTGGGCTTCTCACCACGGTGGCTTCTCTTGTTGCAGAGCACGGACTCTAGGCGCACAGGCTTCAGTAGTTGCAGCACGTGGGCTCAGTAGTTGTGGCTCACGGGCTTTGTTGCTCCGCGGCATGTGGGATGTTCCCGGACCAGGGCTCGAACCCGTGTCCCCTGCGTTGGCAAGTGGACTCCCAACCACTGCGCCACCAAGGAAGCCCCTATGTGGTGTTTCTTTTGCTTGAATTATTTGGTTTAATATGCTGTATACGGCGGGTCTGGATTTTTTTTTTTTTTTTTTTGGGGGGGTCTGGATTTTTTAAAAACAGTCTGGACAGGATCCTATTTAGCTGCAAGGAACAAAGGCACATTCACGTTATCTTAACTGCCGGAGGCTTATTTTAAGATTACAGAGGACAGGAAGGCGACCGCCTCATCAGAGCCATGGCTGGTAAAATGGTGCTTTGTCTTGTAGTGGGCGCAGCAGCTCTGATAGCTGTGGATGTCCCCTGCTCTGTAGTCGTCATGTGCTTACTTTTAATGTTTCCCAGCTTCTCCCTTCACATAAAAAAGTGCTTTTCTTACAAGCACTTCAATATGAGGCTTTAAAAAGTCTTATTTAAGATAAATGACAAAAAAGCTTTCATATAATTATCTACAGGTTGATTTCAGATACCTTATCACCATAATACTTAATGAATTGGGCTATGTTAGCTTCAGTTAACTATTTTCAGTTAACCCACATAATTTGTTGAACTTCATATAGTGTAAATGATTTAACTGAAATGAATTTTGCTATAGCCTCAAATTTGTTAACTCTTCTGCCTTTGTTAAATGTTTTAAATAGTTGATTATCTCATAGTTTCCTAGTCTCTTGCAGCATAATTGATACATTGTCTATACTATTATACTTGGTTAACTGAAGGTATTATCTCTGTAAACTTCAACTAGTTGCCTATAAAATTTTCTCAGCAGAAACTAATGGTATTACATTTAAAAATGAAATACCTTGTCCTTTATTTAGAGGCCATATGTCTAGAAAGTCATTCTGTGTATAAAGATTAATCAACCAATCGAAAGAGATAGCTTATTTTCTTTAGTGTTACCATTGACACCCGACAAAATACTGAAGTACCGAGTTTTAGGCTCCGGGAGGTAGTGCCCCAGAAGGCGGGGAACGCGGAAGAGGCCGAGGGCGGCGCGGAGGAGTCCGGCCCTGGAGAGTCCCACCCGGAGGAGCCCCGCTCCCGGCAGGAGATGGAGGCAGGGCGGCCGCGGCCGATGCTGCGCTCAGTGAACACGCGCGAGCCGTCCCAGGTCATCTTCTACAACCGCAGCCCGCGCGTGGTGCTGCCCGTGTGGCTCAACTTCGACGGCGAGGTGCAGCCCTACCCGACGCTGCCCCCCAGCACGGGCCGCCGAATCCATAGCTACCGGGGTAATCTTTGGGTCTTCCTAGATGCTGGGACAACTGATGGGCTTCTAGTTAACCAAACTGAGCTGTTTGTGCCGTCTCACAATGTTGATGGACAGCCTATTTTTGCAAACATCACACTACCAGTGTACACCCTGTAACAGTGGTGCCTCCAGGTTGTGCGAAGCCTAGTCAAGCCTGAGGATTACAGGAGACTGGACATCGCGAGATCCCTCTAAGAAGATCTGGAGGACCACCCAAATGTGTGGAAGGAGCTGGAGCGGTTGCCCCAGGAGCATATTGAAAATCAGTGGACGGCAGAGGAGACTGAAGATTTTAATTGAAATTTACACTCCTGGATCTCGGCTTTTGACAGTCCTGACAAGTCTTGATCTAGATGTAGGGCTGGTCACTTTTTCTCGGCTTCAAAGTGTCTCATTCGTGGAGTAAAAATGCTCCATTGCTTAAAAGAAAGTTAACTGACCTCACTACTGGGCGCTGTGATGTTTAAGGGCAAATATCACAAAATGTAATTTAATGCCTGTCCCTTCTAGAAGTATTTATCAAGGGAAAGTAGTTGCATTTTTGCCTCCTAGTGAGTCAGGAAAGTTTGTGTAAGGACTTTTGTGTAAATAATTGAGTGAGAATTGTAGCTTATTCTTGAGTTGTAGGAAAGCAGTGGCATCTGCTTTTCATTCCTGTATCGTGGTTGGTGATGTGCCCGCGTCCCGCTCTGAGAGACCAAGATGTCCTTGGGGCAGGGGCATATCCGTCTGCCCTTTGACGCTCCAGTACCTTGCACGTTATGAGCCTTCCCTCAGTGTTTGCTGAATGAACATACCAGTGGCTACTTTGGTAGAAAGTGTTAGAGGTTTTCACCCTGTTTTTTGAGGGCGGGTGGTAGTGGGGACCTTAAAGTATATACAGTAAATGAATGTTTTCAAGGGCATCAATTTTATAGAAAGCAATTTTTATAATTTCCTAAATCGTGGCTTTTCTCTGTCCACTGTTGTTGCAGGGCTGTTTTATTTCTGTTTCTAAGCCAGGATTGGCTTTCCACAGTTCTTATTGATGATAGCTTTTTTGAAACTTGCTATCTGCACAGAAGATAGGAGAAAGTAGCCGTCCCCTTGTTTAATCATAGTATTAAAGAGCTACTCCTGTACTATAAATAGGTTTTTGCCAAATGTGGGTACTTCTGTTCCTTTTTGTAAATCCATGACATTTTTGTTCGATTCAGCAGGTTTTCATCAGGCAGGATCTGGTCACACTTTGCACCTGGCTGGAGGAGAGGACAAAGCCCTCCAGCCTCTCGGAAGTTACTGCTAACACACTGTGGATTCAGAGGGTAGCCTGGAATGTTTTCTAATTTTATACATGTACAGATCCTTTCCTATAGGCTGGACTTAAATTCATTAACTCAAATTCAGTACTTCTATCAGGCATCCTTTTTTGGTAGCTAATCATTAAAAAAAACAAACAAAAAACAAAACTCCCCAGTAGAGAAAGTGTTGGAAGAGACAAAAATAAAGAAGAGAAAAGATCCAATTAGGTACACTACTTAAATACAACCACTAACTTAACATTTTGAACTTTTAGCCTTTTTTTTGCTTGGTTTTACGTAGTTGAGATCATACTGAGTATAAGTTTTGTATTCCACTTTCTCATTTAACTTTATAACTTAAATATTTTTCCATGGTATTATAAGCTCTTCATAGACATGAGTGCAGCCTTCCTTTTATAAATAATGTTGGGATATTTCTTTGAGCACCTTTGAGCACAGTTCCTGTGCTCTGATATCAGAGTGAAGTGAATGGATCAAACGCCTTACAGTTTTCCCACCTAATCTTATTCTCTTCTTTCAACATTCAACAAATAAGTGGGCTTTTTTTTTTTTCTTTAGCCTGTTGTGGTACTCATTCAGTGACACATCTATAATTTTTTTTATCTAATTTTTTTGTCGAATTGTTGGGTAGGGAAGAAGAAATGCTGGTATAGAAGGCAGCCATATGATTTCAAAAGTGGGATAGGATAGAAGATTTAAGGAAGCCTGCTGGTGCTCGATTAGTTCAGTGTTGGTTTTATTATTTTTTAAACCTGTCTTTGTGTCAAAATGAGATTTCATGTTCCTGTCAAAACTTGCAACATGAGTACTGTGTTTTTTGTGTTGTCCAAGGAAGATTGAAAACCTACAGCATGTATGCACTCATTTGAAATCTTATGAATGTATTAAATGTATTGCTTTTAAGAGACTGTGATCTTATCTATTTTGAGTTTAAAAAAAAAGCTTTTTTGGATACATTAAATGGTCCTAAGTAAAGGAAAAAAAAATTGAATTACCAACAAAATTACCCATATACCTACTGTACCAGTAAATAACTCTATTAGCTTTCTTTCTGAAAATCCCTTATATTTACAAGTATAATTCATTCACAAAACTGCACTCCACATAATTGGGACTTAATGCTTCAGCGAAGAAAATGAAAAATGTAGCCTGTCTCCTCAGGGCTGTATAGTCAGATATCTGTTTGTCCTTTGGTGGATTTACACACTTTCTGACATCAAGTTTTGATCGAACGAAGAGAGTATCTCCAGCGATTTGTACAGTCTGGGTGACTACATGAAATAAAACTGGTGAGGCGTGGCCTTCCAGGCAGGCCTCTTTAGGCTGGAATTCTTGGTGCCAAGGGGAGCTAAGTCCTAGCCAGGCCATGGCTCCATCCACTGAGTTTTAAATTTTCACTTTGTTTTTTCATTTCTGAGAGTTTTATTTATATCTGCCTAGATATTTTTGATATTTTCTCATTCTTTGATCAGTTTTTTAAGTTCATCATTTATTTCATGAGATATTTCAAACATAATTATTTTACATTCTGTACTTGATAATTTCAATATCTGAAATTGAACAAATCAGTCTATTATTTGTTGTTTCTGCTAACTCTCTCTCTCATGGTTGGTTCTATCCTTGCTGTATTTGGTAATTTTCATTTGGAGCTCATATATTTCTTGAATTTAACACGTGTGAGCTGGTGGGCCTAATTTGGGATGCTTCCCTTTAAAGGGGACTTACGTTTGCTGTTTTTTGCTGGCTTTTAGGTTTGTGCTTTGGGAGAAACAACAGCTACAATGAAGGAGCATAAATAGTACCAGAGATGCAGTTTCAAAGAATGACAGTAAAGGTTAGCTGGGAGTAGGTATTTGACAGTTCTTATTTAATATCGTTTATCAGAGTTGCAAACTAGAATGTACCAGCCATTAGCATCAAAAGCTTTAAAGTTGTGACCCTCTTATACATGATTCTTGTAGCTTCAGTTTCCTTTCTCCTGCAAGAGGTGACAAAACATGGGACTCTAGAATGTGTGAGGAAGTGCAGACATTAGGTATAAGGAAAAACATTTGCATGCTGTCTGTCCAGGCTTCTTCCTATTCTGCAAGGGCTGGTGAGTCTTGGGTATGTTTACCTTTATTCTCACGTTTGTGTTTTTTAGAAAAGTGAATGATCAATAAATGATTTAAGTTTTATAGTTTTAAAAAACATCAGGAGCACTACCGTGAGCCAGGAATAGTAATATTCTTGTACCTCTAAAATCCCTGGAGTCTCAAGTTTGGGCTCAAAGTTTGGGTTCTTGATTGCAAGAGTTAGCAGTTCAACTCTGCTTCACTGGTCTCCATCCCACTTGCTTATGACTTACTGCCATTGCTCTAATTTTAGCCCATTGTTTTCATCTTCCCCTTGGAAATTTTCCTTACTTTTTAGTGAGCACAGGAATGCATGAATAATTATTTTTATAGTAATTTATTCGGGAAGAGTTAGAATAGCCTTTGAAAGTAGCTGATCTGTCATACTGCCAGAAGTGGGAGTCCCAGGAGTTATTAATTTATCATCACTTTAGAGAAGAGGAAACAAAGGTACAAAGATGTTAAGTAACTTGCCCAAGATCACAGAGCTGCTGAGTGATAAAGCCATTGTTGGAACCCACGTGGTCTGGCTCCAGAACCTACGCTTTAACCCCCACATATGAGTCTGAATCTCAGGGGAGATTGCACACATATTACAAAGAATTGGTTGTTGAGACCATGAGAGATGATAGGATACCAAGGGAGTGTGGAGGATAGAGCAATGAACTGAGGGTGGAGCACCAATATAAGGAAAATTTGAGGGGAAGAGGATCTTGGAGAAGAACTATTGATAACGATATGAAATGCAGGAGGAAGTGTAAGAAAACAAAGTGTCACACAAGTTGAGGGAATAGAATTTCAAGGAGAGAGTGGTAAGTTAGTCATCATATGCAGCAGTATGATACAATAAAGACCAAAAATTATCCTTTTGAGTTCGCCAATTAGAAAGTCACTGCCTTTATTGAGGGTGCTATAGACTGAATGTTGAATGTTTCTGTCCCCACAAAATTCATGTTAAAACTTAATCCCCAACGTGATGGTATTTGGAGGTGGGTGGGGCCTTCAGGAGGTGATTAGGTGAGAGTGGAGCTCTCATGAATGAGATTAGTGCCCTTATAAAAGAGGCCCCAGTGAGTTCTTATTCCCTCTCCTCTCTGTGAGGACACATGTGAGAAGATGGCCCTCTGTGAACCAGGAAGCAAGTTCTCATCAGACACTGAATGTGCCATTGCCTTGATCTTGGAACCACCAGCCTCCAGAACTGTGAGAAATAAATGCTTGTATTTTCAGGCACCAAGTTTATGGCCGTCTGAATGCGTTAAGACAGAGGGTGAATTTTTTTTTTCCAGAGGGTGAATTTTAGTAGCGTGTTGAGGATTAAATTGGAAGTGATGCACTGTGGATGGATCATTCTTTTCAGAAGTTTGCTTGAGGAGAGAAACTGGATGGTCTGGTGAGAGGGAAGCACAAGATCAAGAGGTCAAGACGTTTAAAGGGTTAGAAAATAGAACTAAGGAGAATGACATAAAAATGAGTTACTAAAACCATAAATTTTATTCTACCTTGAAATATATTATTATTGCAGATCAATGTTTTAAAACTTAGTTACATTTCCCTTTACACTTATCCAGCTCTGTTTTCTTATATCAAATGGAAAAAATATTAAATACTCAGAGGTAAAGTGAAGTGGGTATTTTATTTCCTGACAGCCATACTTCCCTCCTTGTCCAAGAGTTATTCCTTAAATAAAACACAGATCTGAAAAATTATATCTTGTTATTTTAGCTAAAACAAACAAGTATTTTGACAGAGAATCGGAGTTACTTAGCTTGGAGGCAAGAAAGCAACTATGTGGCCCCATAACTTTTGGAGCTTTTTCTTATGATATGAAGAATTAATTATTGAGAATTGTGACCAGTTCTTATCTTTATGAAGGATAAAAAGAAGGAATGGACTTCATTTTTAAACAGAGGTCTTTAGATCTAAATAAGAGCCATTTATTAAACAAGTTTTTTTGTTTTTGTTTTTGTTTTTTTGCGGTACGCGGGCCTCCCACTGTTGTGGCCTCTCCTGTTGAGGAGCAACAGGCTCCGGACGCGCAGGCTCAGCGGCCACGGCTCACAGGCCCAGCCGCTCCGTGGCATGTGGGATTTTCCCGGACGGGGCCACGAACCCGTGTCGCCACCAGGGAAGCCCTATTGAACAAGTTTGTTAGCACTGCCTTTGTTTCTTAGTGGCTGATCTCTCAGCATTTAGTAGCTTATCAAGGCCTCCACTCTCCATTGTCAGAGAAGACCAAAGCGGAAACTCCCGGGTCTGAAGTTCCAGGTCTCCAGGCAGTTTTATTACCCTGTGAGGAAACGCTTACTTGGGTCAAATGTTCTCCAGTTTTAGGTTGTGTTGGAAACACCTGGGGAGCTCATTTAATATGCATGTTCCAGGGTCCCACTGCTACAGCTTCTGATCCAGTAAGTGCTGGTTGGAGTCTGAGAATATGCATTTTTAGCAAGTTCTTGGGGGGTGATTCTAGACCCGTTGCGCTGAGGCCCATACTTGGTGAACGTTGGCCGACTCCCGCCTTTGGCAAAAATCGAGAACTCTTAGGATGCATTCTCTGGCCCCTGCACGCCCCTCCTCCAGGCACACATGATCCCAGGGTTCGTATACGATGCTTGAGCTTTTTAGTATTATTTCTATAACTATGTATTTTTTACTTTAAAAAAAAAGTGCTAAAATGTACTTTAAACAAATAAGCTGCCCTTCATCACTATTAAGAAAAAGAGGGCTTCCCTGGTGGCGCAGTGGTTGAGAGTCCGCCTGCCAATGCAGGAGACACGGGTTCGTGCCCCGGTCCGGGAAGATCCCACATGCGGCAGAGCGGCTGGGCCTGTGAGCCATGGCCGCTGAGCCTGTGAGTCCGGCGCCTGTGCTCCGCAACGGGAGAGGCCACAACAGTGAGAGGCCCGCATACCGCAAAAAAAAAAAAGAAAAAGAAAAAGAAATTAATGTTGCATTCATAAAGAGTTTTGAACAGCAAAGCCATCATTTTGACCTATTTTTCTGCCTGGTTCCCCGACTCTCTCTTACTTTTTCCTGAGACTGGCTGTTCTCCCTTACCTCTTCTAAATTCCACCTTAGATTTCTTAAACATTTACCTGGCATCATGTATGGACCAGCTAAGAGGCAACTGCAGTGGGAGACAGGCAACCATAAGCGCTGTGATTTTTTAATTTTAAGCCCTTGATTCTCTCCAGCAACTGCTGGGAACTTAATCACCAAACTGCAGGGCCAGGACCCAGGCCTTCCCTCCACTTTCTGGACTGGACTTGTACCTGATTAGCCCATCCCCTGTGTGACTTGCAAGGGTTAAATCAGAGCATGATCTACTTATTATCTAATGCCTATTTTGAAAAAGCTGTCTCTGTCTATTACCATCATCCATATCATATCTGAATGTTCTGAGAGTTCAGATGCTTAGGACAGATAGAGAGTCCAAATGAAAATCAAAGGCAAGTTTTACATAAAACAAACAAAAACTCCTCGCTTCTCTTGTCAGATATATTGCTCAGAAGCTCGCAGGCTACATGCACAAATCATAGTTAAAGTAATTTTTCTATTTTCACCTACTCTAACAAAGAGACAAAGCAATAGCTTTTTCAACCAAAACTAGTCTCTGCCGTGATGCAGACCCACAGAAAGTGGCTGCAGCCCCTCCCCGCTCCCTGCTCTCAGGCTTGTTTATAGCCAGAGTGCTGATAAAGTCAACAGGATGTGGTCACAGGTCAAGGTTCAGAGGGCCTATACGGTGATTTCCATGCCACGTGTACGCCATGTGTATAAGAGGTATTTGTCCTCTCTTATTCTGGAAGTGAACTCAAGCAACATGGATGGTGACATTTGAGTCACAATTATGGCAAAGTCAGAAAAGCCCTGCAGCAGTAATACTTCAGTAATCACCTTAGCTAAAGCATTTTATGAACACATGGTTGGTCCAGTCTTTTCCCTGTCCCGACTCCCCTTATGGATACACAGCCCCAAGAGCAAACGTTCTCCCAGGCCATTCGAGCCTGTCCTCCTACTTAGGTCTTCAGGGGCTCCAGGCCCTGGGCCTCTGCATTCTCCCAGTCCCTCTTCACTCTTGCTGTGGCTTCATTTATCCTTCCAACCCACTGAGCCCTGTGGCTAGTAGCTATGGGGACACGGTGACCTCGAATTCCTCTGTCTTTTAGCCTTCCTTCAAGTCCCATCTCCTTCCATCCCCTGCTTTCCCCAGTGATGCTGGAGAAAGCTTCCACATGGCTGCCTTGCTTCCTGGGCTCCCGAGGCCTAATTCCAGGTGGGTCCTTGCTGTGGACCGGAAGTCCTTTTCTTCTATTCATCCCTTGGATTCCCTTTCACCTTCCTAACAGAGGCAGTTTAAACCCTTCCCACTGTCCTAAGCCCTCAACCTTCTCTCTGCTCCCTTCCTTGCTGGCAACTCAGCATGCGTCCTACATTACAGGGAACTCTGGGGCCACAGAGCATGACTGCACTCCCTCAACCTCCCTCTTCCAACCACAAAGAGGACCTTCATCAGCCTGTTTTCCTCAACTTAAGTTTCTGAGATGAAAAATGCATCTTTCTCTCCAAGGTGGAACTCTGTACACTGGTGATGCGAGCCACTCTCATCCAAAACCTATTCCCGCCTTTCTCTGTATTTCAGATCCTTTCTCTGCGGTGGCTCCTTCTTCTCCCCTTGGAAGTGTGTTGGAATCCTAGCTTGATATGGACTTAGGTAGTTTTCACTCCTAATATGTAATTTATTTACCATGTCTCTTTTTAAAAAAATTTATTTATTTTATTTATTATTTATTTTTGGCTGTGTTGGGTCTTTGTGGCTGCACACAGGCTTTCTCTAGTTGCAGCGAGCAGGGGACACTCTTTGTCGTAATGCGCGGGCTTCTCATTGCAGTGGCTTCTCTTGTTGTGGAGCACGGGCTCTAAGTGCGCAGGCTTCAGTAGTTGTGGCACGTGGGCTCAGTAGTTGTGGCTCGTAGACCTTGGCATCTGTGGCCTTAGTTTGTGTAGAGAACTCAAATGGGCCCAAACCTTGGCTTTTGAGTTTCAAAACCTAAGGTCCACATACAAGACACAGATTTGCAAGAAAACAGGATGTTTTAACAGTCATTTTTCCAGTCTCTTATTGGGAGACAGATTTCCTGGGCCATGGAGAGAGGAAGGGTCATCAAGGAGAGAACTGAGGAGATTCTTAACAGCCCTTCCCTACTCCCTTCTTCCTGTTGACAGAACCTACCTCATGGCAGAGAAGCTCAAAATAACAGACATTTGCTTTCCCAGCCTCCACTGCAGCTACAGTTGATGGAGGGAGCTTTTTACAAAGATTGTCTTCCCTGACTGCAGAGAGAGATGAGAAGGAATGCCCTCCCCCTCCTTTTGGAAAGTTGTCCTGTGAGGACATGAGGTTTCATTTTACTGTGATCATGAGCGGGGACTGCTGCCAACAGACTCAGAATGGCTGAGGAGGAAGAGGGAAGGAGTCTGACTTTCCACTGACACTGTTGAGATGCCAAACTAACCAAGGGACCACCCACCTTTGGATTCCTCACAATAGGAGACAATACAACGTTCTTACTGTTTAAGCCACCCTTATGCATTGTATGTAGTTGAAAACATCCCGTACTCATTCCTTTTACTTTCTTAGAGAAAAGTCCTATTGCTAATGACCGGTGGGGGACGATAGAACTTACAGATAGATTGGGGCAATTGAGACTTAGGGGGATCTTTGTCTAACACCATATTAAACACGTCTTGTTTGTTGACAAACCATGCAGAGTTCCTCTTCATCACTACAGTAAAAGAATAACAAAAAAGTGATTGTGTGTGTGGCTTGTTAGAAAAGGCCTGAGACTCCTTCCCAGGTTTCCCTGTTTCCCCAGAATGGCATGGGCACGTCATGCTTTTTCCCCTCAAAAGCAATGGGAAGGTCAAGGAGAAAGAGTCAGACCCGGAGAGGCTTTGGGTGTGGGCAAGAGGACAATGGATGCCGCACTCGTGGACAGACAACTGGCGGTCATTCCTGACTGAGGAGGTCTGATGAGCTCTGAAATTCAGAAAAGTGGCCCCTCACAGGGAGGACACGGTGCCCGAGGGCCAAATACCTCTTCACATTCCTGATGCTTTATAACCCTTTCCTCCAAATGTTTCCACAACTGCAAGAAAAAGTGGGGAGGGAAGTCTCTGAATTGCCTCTGAATTGATGGAGTTTATCGCGAACTGACTCAAATCAAGGTTCCTAACAATAGGTGGAATTTGGACTTGGGCCAGAAAATTAACTTAGCTGTAGAAAAGCGAATTTCTTTCTTTTACATATTTGAATATAAGGGCAGAAGTATCTTTCCTTCTGAACAATCGTCTATCTTAAAAAACAAAAAACCAATCTCACCTGAAGCCTGTTTTCCTCTGAAGCTCTCCATTCCTCATTCCCTGTACTGCCAAACTTTTGGAGAGAATTATCTATACCAGGGCCTCTACCTCTTTGAGGTCTACTTATTCCTTAACCCTCCTCATCTGACATCTGGCTCCAGGCTAATAAACTTGCTTTCGAACTGGTCATTCAGAAAACCATTATTGAACTTATACGTTGAGTTACGATTTTTCCTCTTTCTGACTTACACAGGTAGGCTCAATTAATGAATAAAGAACCTCACCAATGTTCTACTGACCCTTCAAATGACTTCAACCCAAATCACCATCTTCCCCCTCAAATCAGCTTAACCTCCTGTTTTGTGAGCCTCAAAACTCCAGGGTCATATTTAATCCTTTCCCCCCCACCCCCCCGTTCTCCATCTTACACATTTCAAGTCTTTCTGCATTGGGGCCTACCACAGAGGGTTGGTGTGAAAGCCAAATGAGTCAGATCTCTGAGGTTAATTATAAGTGTGCTTCAGAATCACCTGTGTTAAACAAAAAACGATCAAAAACAAACAACAAAAAATTGATGCCCTCAGTCCCACTTCAGATGTACTGGCTCTGGATATGGGGCCCAATCAGAATATCCATGTCTCCCTCATCTGTGCTCTGTGGATGGATCAGAAAGGAGTCCTGGCTTGTTCCCTGGTTGCTTTCTGTGTCTGCCCAGCCAAATGGGAGCTGCTTCTGCCCCTGCCTTACTTCAGGGTCTTCTCAGTGTCTAGCCCAGGGCTGGGGTGATCCCTACGGGGATCCCTACTGATTGGGTGGAAGGTGCTTCCCCAAATGCAGCAAACAGATGTGTCTGTAAGAAGTAAACAGCCACCATATACTTCAGGACACATGTTGGAGTCATTTGATTGTTTACATCAGGGACATGGCGGGGGGTCTCAGGTACCACTCCCCCTGATATACCAAGAGCCCATCGGAAATTGGTTTCTGGACTTCAGGAACATTTATACATCTCTCACAGATGGCTTCAGCTTGGAGCCCTCCTGAATCACGAAGGGCCTGGAGGGCACAAAACTCATTCATTGGCTCCCTCATTCAGTCTGATTCAGGGTACTCGAGGATCCACTCACAGTCAGCTGGTAGGGCTGGGTTGGGCGGGTGGTCCTCTGTTAATCAGCTGCTCATCCAGGTGGCATCCAGTTAGTTGGCCATTTATTCAATCCTTCATTTATTCACGCAGGCCTCCGTCATATAGCCATTCACCCACCCACCCAACAGATATTTACTGAGAGCCTACTATGGGCCAGACACTGATTTCACACTGGAGACAAAACAGGTGGTTAACACGAGAAGCACGGGACCCTTGGAACCTACCAGGGTAGTGTTGGGCGGGTTTCCCAGGAGCTCTCGGGCCAGGAGATTAGTGTCCTGCACCTGGCTGAGCGGCGCCTCCCACTCTCAACTCTCTTTTCCTGCTTTGCTCCTTCCAGTGTTTGGAGGTGCCAAGCCGCAGGCAGGAAGGTCGAGGCAAGGATGAGGTGGACATTGGAAAAGGTGAGACGGAAACGAGAACGTAGCGGGGAACGTGGTGGGAAAGGAGCGCGGCCGGGAGCGTTCTTCCAAGGGGCTGCGTTCATTGTGTTAGGGGGAGGGTCGCGGAGGGAGGACAAGCGCTTCGAGGCGGGGAGGGGTGAGTCAGCCGCCCGGCTCCGGGGCTCGGCCGGCTCTGCCCGCGGGCCTGGGCTCTCGGGGCGCGGGGCGGCGCGGCGGGGGCGCGCGACGGGAGGGGCTGTGCGCGGCGCGGCCCCCGAGCGCGCGGGGCCTGGCGAGGAGCGCGCCGGCCCGGCTCGGCGCCGGTACCCCAGGCGCTGGCGGCCGCCCCGCAGCCCCGGGCCGGACCATGGCGACCGACAGTAAGTGCGCTCGGGAGGCGGAGGCCGCGGGTGGGAGGCCGCGGGGCCCGGGGGTGGGAAGTCCTCCTGTTTCCGACGCCCGCCTTTGTGCAGGGCTCGCGGGAGCCTCGGCCGGGTGCCCTCTCGCCCCTCCGCCCGTCACCCTCTGCGGCCGGGCAGGACTGGAGAGGCACAGGCGGCCCTGGCAGCCCGTCCCGGAGGGATGTGGCAGAAGGACGTGCGGTGGACGCCCAGGTGGAGGGGACGCTCGATGCCGCGGGGCAGCGGGCCTTGCCAACGCAGCCCTTTGGGGGGTGTCCCCGGGCTAGAGCCGACCTTTGGGGAGCCCTGCCACCCAGGCGCCGCGAGCTCTTGGCGCTGAATTCAAGGTTCGCCCCGAGTTCTGGGCTGGGTTTGCGTGTTCGCCTTCTGGGCATAAGGGTGGCCTGAGCGATCGGCCGCCCAGTGGCCCCACGCGGGCCATGCTCCCAGCGGCCGGAGACCGTATCTGGTCACCATGGACAGTGAACGAGGTGAGCGCGCGGACGTGTCAGGTTAAAACTACTGAACGGAAGTGTTGGAAGGCTCTGGGTTGGCCTGCTTTCGGCATCTTGGCACCACTGCTTTATTGCTCAGTGCTTTTGGAAATGGAATCACATCTATGAAAGCTGGTTAAGTTAGCTGTGTTGGAAGCTGGGTGCGTGTTGGTGGAACCTCAAAGGGAGGTCCGAGTAAAACCACTGGTCACACCTGCCGCGTACCTAGCACGCAGGAGGTGTTGTGTCTGAGCCCCTAGTACAGACCTGGCACATGTTAGGGGCTTAAATGAATGAATGAATGAATGGTGTACTGGCTGGAGAGGCCCTTTGGTAGGCATCTTTGAAACGTGAGAAGGGACAAAGATGGGAAGATGGGGGTCAGCATTTCTGCAATAATTTATTATTTTTCTTTTAAACAAACTATTATCCCAGACAAGAACACAGCTTTGCTATAGTGCAGAGAACATGGGTTTCTGTAGCCAAACAGACCTGTATTTGAAACCTCTGAAATTCACTTCCATGGAACCATGGAAGGTTCCAAATGACCTCAGTTTCTTTATCTTTAAAGTCAGGACAAATCTGTCACATCTCCTGCACGGTGATGAGCACATCGTAGGCTCTTAGTACAGGGTAGTTGCCCTCTTTCTTTGCCATCAGTTTATATGTGTGGAGATACCAGCATGCTCTCCCCTTTTTAAATGAAAAAATCTAGATCAGGTGTTTATAATAAAATTGGCTAATTTGAGCCAAGCCTCTCTTTTTCTCTGCTCATTTATAAAAAGTGTAGTTTAGTTCACTTTTTTTTTGTCTAGGAAAAGAAATTATGGCTTTAGCCTTTTATTAACAAAGTAATACTCAAAAAAGAGGAAGATAATTAGATTTGGCCTTATTCTTGTATTTCTTAAAAACAAAGGCAAAGGGGCCTGAAGTATCTATAGGCAATTTTTTGCATCCCACAAATGCTGTGGGACAGTGTACCATTATTCATTTTCTTATATTTAGGGTAAAGATGATACATTTGGTATCCTAGAAAAAAAATTAGCCGTGCTCTCTCTGCCCAATTTATTTAGAGAAATATTTCTTTGACTTCCTTACACGCTATATTCAGCTCTACTGAAGAATCAAACTTTAACCCATTTGTTTTGTTTATGGAAAAAATGGTAATATTCAACCAGCTTAGCTCTTGAGCTGATTTTTAGGTGCAATCTTAATTATGTTCGTTCTCAGCTGGCATGGAGCTGAAACTATGAAAGGTTTCCAGAGGTAGAGGATAATTAGTTTGTTTTTGTTCTCATTCAGAAGTAGAGTGAGAGACTTGCTATGTGTCTCTACTAGGGAAATGAAAAGAAGGGAAGTATTCTCAGCCAGTGTCTTGAAAAATTCTCTTCAAATCTTGACCATATCTACAGCTTACAGTCCCACAATTCCCTTACAGTTAGCATAAAGGTGATCTCAGCTTGGTTACTTATTAGAATTACTCCAAGAGCTTTCAGAAATACTTTGACATCATTATTTTTTTAAGTAATACATCTCAGATTTTAATCTGTATCAGAATCACCTGGAGGGCTTGTTAAACCAGATTGCTGGCCCTCCCAGAGTCTGTGATTCAGTAAGTCTGGGTTGTAGTCCGGGAATTTTACATTTCTATCAAGTTCCAGGCGAAGCAACCATGCTCCCTGCCCTTCTCTCATCTGTAAGTGCGGGAATGACAGGTGAGAGGCAGGTAGGAGCACAGAGTGACAGTTCCTTCTTCAGTCCTGTCACTGTGTGTCGGGTACATGGCCTCATGAACATAAATCAAACCTGGGCACTGTTGCCTTAGGGCTATAGCTGACTGCTTTCTCTATTTTTGTCCCCCAGGAAATTTCCCCTTGAGAGAAAAATTAGTTTTAAAGCTGAGCAAAACCTGAATCCTCTCCAGTCATTTCTGGAAGGAATCCAGAAGGACCTCCTTTACGAATGTGGCATGTAAATGTGTATAAAATAGAGATATTTAAAAAATATTTGCCTGGCAACTTATAATGTTCACCAAAAAGAATGTAACAAATAGAACGAAAATGTCCTTACGTTCGGACAGCATGGTGACCGAGGGCAGATTCCCGGGGAAGAATGGAGAATCTGAGAGCCTCACCTTGGTTTTCAGAGAGTTATGGTGAAATGATAAGGATCTTTGAGACCTTCAAACTAAATTCCCCTTGGGCTATGTGTGTTTTTATTTGTATAACTCAGGCTTATAAGATCTTTAAAAGGTTGAAACAGTTGGGAGGAATTGTAATAGAAAGAAGGTGAGACTAGTAGGAATACCCCCCCCCCAAAACCCTGTTAATGTGAGCAGCCTGGTTATTATATAAAGTGGTGGCGTATTTGACCTGTGTTTCTTGAGTTTCTCAGTAATAAGTATTGAAATGGAGCAGGGCCCTATGGCCCTTGCCCCCCATGTCCTCCGCCTGCCTTTTGTCTGTGGGAAAACTTTAGTCGTAGAATAAGTTTAATCAGAGAAGTGAGAAAATGCAGAAACAAAGGAAAACAGTCCAGCGAGAGTAAATAATAACAGTTTAGTCATTAAGCATAATTAAGGACCTTTAGTTCCTCCTCAAGGACTATAGATTATATTCTGAGCCCTATCCTGTGAGCTGTCTTGTGGATACTAAAACCTCCACCAGGTGGAAGAAGTTAACTACATGATGACCAGGCTGTAGCCATGACATAAGCTGCCACAATTCCAAGAACTGGCCTCAAGGAAGTGGGAACAAACTGACCCTGGAACTAAAAATTAATCGTATTTAAAACAATCATGATGATACTGGTCAGACCACCACACGACCAATTTCAAGATGACTGGCACAGCTGACTGTACTGTTTCTGCATGTTGCCCCCTCCCTTCACCTATAAAAGCTCTTGCCCACTGATTGTCGGGTGGGGGGCGGGCTTTGGACAGAAATCTGCCTCCCCCCGCCCCTCCCTCCACCCCCCTCCCCAGTTTGTCGGCATCCAAAAATAAAGCAAACTTTCCTTTCCACCAACCTTGCCTCTTTATTGGCTTTTGAGTGGCAAGCTGCCGGATCCCACTTTCGGTTACAGCGTTGCCGATAGTTTTGTGTTTCCAGATCATAGTGAAGTATTTTTCTCTTTTCTTCCATTTATGTTGTTCGTTCCATTACTAATACTTCCCCTTATGAGTCTTTATTGTTAAAGTTGCTGTAGTCTGTTTATAAGCCTAATTTCTCAGGAACTGCCAGGCATGTTTGGGCAATGTTGGAAATATGTAATTGTATTATGCCCTGGAACTCTCGGGGCATTCTTGGGTGGATGGGTCTTTGGGGCTGTTGTGGATGAATATTTGGCTTCATCGGGGAAATATCTAGTCCCCATCTGGTTGCTCCTGGTTTGCTGGTTGGTAGTGTGTCATTTTGGCCGGGTGCATCCACAAGTTGCTACCCCACAGGCCATTCCTCCCTCCACTTACTGGTCGACAGCCTGGAATTTCCTTCTTACCCATCCTACTTATCCCAGCAGCAATTTCCACTCTGCTTAGTCCTGGAGGACAGAAGGAAGAGAAAGCAGGGGAGGGAAAAATCAAATTTAGGCTCTAAGCAGGTAAAGGTTAGGGATCGCTGCTAAACAGTTACACTTGAGATGTTCAGGACTTAGGATGTTGAGGAGTTAAAAGAAAATTGCTTGACTTTGAGTGAAAAAGTACTCAAATTCTTGAGTAAACTTGTTT
This sequence comes from Grampus griseus, assembly GCF_964374135.1. Lineage (NCBI taxonomy): Eukaryota > Metazoa > Chordata > Mammalia > Artiodactyla > Delphinidae > Grampus > Grampus griseus. Next base: position 39,629,372 of record NC_139018.1, on the reverse strand, counting down.
ATAAGTTTTTAATATTTATTATGATTGGAAATGATGCCAACTAAAAAATATAGACAAAAAGAGTTAGAAAATGACTACTTTGCAACCATCATAGTAACACTTGATTCACACAGTAGTCATCCACGATGCTAAAGTATTGTGTGAAAACTTGAAGGCCAGAATATTTACATTTTTGGAGAATTTCCCCACAGATTTCTTATTAATTGCAAAGGGGAAAAGGGTAATGTTACAGTGCAGAAACGTGGGGTTCACTACCTTAACTAAAAGTTAGCATCACTAGTAATGGGGCAAACTGGTATCCTGTGCTTCCTGATCTGAAGCCCTGAGAAGGATACAGCGACACGTATGCCAAAAACACATAACCTGGTTCTAATCAGGAGGAACTATCAGACAAGCCCACATTTGGAGACATTCCACAAAAGTCAGTGTCATGAAAGATGCCTGAGGCACTGTTCCAGATTGAAGAAGACTACAGAGATAAGTAAATGCAATAGATGGTTTTGGATCTGACCCAAATCAGGAAAAAATGCTACAAAGGACAAATTGTAATAATTGGGGAAATTTGAATATGGATTGTATGTTGGATAATAGCCTTGTATCAATGTTAGATTCCCTGAATAGGATGTTTTTACTGCAGTTTGGAAGGGACTGTCTTCCTTAGGGGAAACCGGAGTCCTTAGGGGTAAGGGGACATGATGTCTGCAACTAAATCTCAAATGGTTTAGGAGAAAAATGTTTGTGTATGTGTGTGCAGATTTATGTATATGTGTGTTATACAAGAAAGAAGGAGATAAAATATGCCAAACCTTAACACTTGGTGAATCTAGGAGTTCTTTGTACTATTCTTGCAACTCTTCTGTAAATTTGAAAAACAAAACAAAGCGTATGGTTCCATGTAAATTTTAGGATTATTTATTCTAGTTCTGTGAAAAATGTCATGGGTAATTTGATAGGGACCACATTAAATCTGTAGAGTGCTTTGGGTGGTATGGCCATTTTAGCAATATTAATTCTTCCAATCCAAGAGCATGGGATATCTTTCCATTTCTTTGAATTATCTTCAGTTTCCTTTATTAGTGTTTTATAGTTCTCAGCATTTAAGTCTTTGCCTCCTTGGTCAGGTTTATTCCTAAGTATTTTTCTTTGTTTTTAGTGAGATTTTTAAAAGGTATTGTTTTTTTTTTACATTCCCTTTCTGATACATATGTATAACTGAATCACTTCTGTATAGCAGAAATTAACAAAACATTGTAAATCAACTATACTTCAATTAAAAAAACCCCATAAATGACAGCACTGGGATGCTGATCTGTAATTCTAGGCATTGTGCTCTAATACTATTTAGTTTACTTTTTGAAAGAAATAATATCGAAAGACACAATTCTGGACTCCTAATTCTGGTTTGAGATGACGATGTTCACAGAACTTTTTATTACGGAAAATTTCATGTGCATATGAAAGAAGAGAGAATAGTATAATGAACCCCATGTACTCAGGTAACCCAGCTTTAAAAATTATCAGCATTTTGCATTTACATACCCGCTCTCCCCCTCCCCTGTTTTTAGGTGCTATTTTGAAAGCAATTCCAAGACATCATGTTATTTTAACCACTGATGTTCAGTGTGCTTCTGTGTACATTTTTTTTCTCCCATAACCCTCATGCTGCTATTGCACTTAAGAAAAGTAACAATTCTGTAATACAAGATGATAGCATTTAGAACTTGTTAGTGTTGCAGGATAGTAACCAGAGTTCTGAGAAACGCACTGATTTGACAAATATGTGTTGTGCACTTGTTCTAAGTTTGAAAAGCTGACAAAGCCTGGGTAATTACAAATGGTGTAGAAGAAAGGGTCTGAGAAGCTGCTTGTTTTTGTTTTGTTTCCCAAACTCCTCCTTCTGTTTTTAAACCAAGAATTAAATTCCTGAAGAAAACATAAAGATGGGTAAGGAGACAGTATTCTGGACCAATTGATTCATTTGATGTTATCCTAATGAAACATTCTGAAAGTTAGAATGACTAATTTCATACTATTTGAGTAGAATTCCCTAAGTTTTAATTTCAGCGTGGCACCTTTGATTTAGTAAGTCCAGTGAAGCATTTTTTTTCGATTGAGCTGACTTTCTAATGTTTTGTAATAGAAACGGGCCAGATCTCTTGGGAGGAGTAAACCTCCTGAGTGTGGGTAGATGTGGATGACATTTATTCTTTTAGATCACTAGGATATCATTTAGTAATTAATTACTATTATTTAGCATTATGGATTGATTTAAAACATGCCCATTATGCCATTTGACAATGATTATCTGTATGTTAAAATGATGGTAAATTGATTGACAGCTCTTTCTAATAAATTAGGGAGGTATCTGAAGCACATATTGCAAACAAAATTCTTATGTGCAGTTATCAACCTTGCATTAAGGGACTATGCACAACTGATTTTAGGCAGTTTAAATTTATGCATAGCTACTATCCCTTTACATTAGATTTTCTTATTACCAGAGTATAACATTTTTGAGAGTTCTAATTTTAGGAATGCACTAAGTCACATTTTATAGTTTGACTTACAGTGGAGCAAAGGTTAAGACATATAATGATTTTATCCACCCTATGTGAAAAGTTCCCTGGCTTATATACTAGTATATTTATATACTACTTTAATCATAATCTGTTACCAATCAAAGTTAGATTTTCAATTGAGTTAGCGCAATATAAATTTCAAAAGATTGACGAACTCTCTGTGGGATGGTCGAAGAAAGCACAGGCCTAGTTTCAGAGATGCCCACGTTTTGAACTCTGGTCCTGCCACTTACTGGCTGGGTGACCTCAGGGAGGTTGTTTAACTTCCTGGAGGCTTTGTCTTTTTCCACTCTGAGGAGTTGCAAGAATTAACTGAGATCGTGCGCACAGTAGCCATCAGATAATTGTCTGTCTCCTCGTTCCCTACAACATCCTTCCCGTAGAATGTGCCTTATGTTACAAGAAAGGTCCGACCTTCAGAAATGGGGTCCCTAGTCATTGATTCCATTTTTCCTTGTGAAGAATATAAAATGAAGACCAAATGATCTGTTTAGAAATGTAAGACTGCAGGGAGGAGACTCCAGGAGAAATCACCGGAAGGTGCAGAGCTCAGATTTTACGTAGCAGTATTAATTGTGATGTGTTCTTTTCCAGTGCTCATTGTTTTGTGCAGGTGTGGTGCAGCATGTGAGTACGTGGGCTTGTGGTGCATATGTGTACGTACAGCCTTTAACAACTGGGAGGTTTCAGTGCTGGGCTCTTAGAGGGGCTCCAACAACTACCTCTTTTACTGAAGATCCAGGAGCATTCTGGGATCCTCTCTGCTGATTGGCTCTCGGGGATCTCTCTGGGCTTTGTGGCCTGCCTCTTGTGTGGCCATGACTGATGGGTAGCTGTAGCACTGGGTGGAGGTTGCTTTAGGGTGTGTCCTCAGAGCTGGCTCTGAAGTCTTATAAAAGCTTGTCCAGTGATGATGATAAGCCTGAGGCTACTGCTGGTGGTCCCATTACTGAGCTCTAAAAAGGCTTAATCTTCTAGTAATGTCCATATATAATGACCTCATCTGCCTGCTATCTCTGCTGGTCCTGACCTTGGCCATCCAGGTTCTGAGGGTAGCCTTTCTCTGTTTCACTCCTGCCCTGGGAGGCCCTCTCACTGCCCATCTTGTTAGTCCCCGTTTCTCTTGCTTCCCAGCTCATTCTGTAATCTCTGTACCTGCCGATCGTTTCTTTTTTGTTTGTTTGTTTTCCTTTGGTTTCACTATTCCTTTGAGTTTTGGCTGAGACACGCTGACTTTGTTGATCTCAGGTTTGTAGAGTCCCCAGAAGCTAGGCTGCCTTTAACCAGCCCACCCCTGCTTCTCTACAGGGAGGAGGTGGAAGACAACCCTTCACCCCTCAGCCCCTACCATCCTTTCCTTAGACTTTTTAGAGGTGCATTGCAGTGTTTTCCCTAATGGGTCTATTTGCATAAAATCAATTGTTAGATTTTCGGGGTGATCATCACTGTCATAATTATAGCTATACGTGTTATTTTTCTTTGTGCTCTCCCTGTATTTGTTATCTATTGCTGAATAACAAATTACAACAAGCTTAGTGGATTAAAACAACACACATTTGTCAGCTCTCTAGGTTAGGAGTCTGGGCAGGGCTTCTGGAGATCAGGAGTCTGCCAGGCTGCAATTAAGCTGTCAGCCAGGGCTAGGTTCTCATCCGAAGGCCTGAGGCGTGACTGGGGAAGGATCACCTTCCGAGCTCACATAGTGCTGGCAAGACTCAGGCCCTGAAAAGGCTTGGGCTTGTGGGCTGATGGACTGAGGGCCTCAATCTCTTGCTGGCTCTTGGCTGGAGGTCTTCCTTAGACGTGAGCCTCCGCAGGATGGCCACTTACTTCATCAAAGCTAGGAAGGGACAGAGTCTCCTACCAAGACAGGTATTAAAATCTTTGTCATATTCCATTGGTTAGAAGCAAGTTATAGATTCTGGCTAAACTCAGAATGAAGGGATTAAACAAGGGCATGACTGCTAGGAGATGGGGACATTTGGAGACCATCTTAGTTCTATCTGCCATACTCCCATGAGACTTTTGTATCTACATCTTCAATTGTATTTTTGTTTGGAGTATCACATTTCTCTTTTAAACTTTAGATGACATTGGGATGGTAAAATCTGAAATGATAATTGCCTTTCTCAGAAAAGAAATTGGCCTCCTCCGTCCTGCCGGAGAGCTGATGTGCTGTAGGAAGGATGGTAGTGGAAGGGGGGCAGGGAAGGTAATGTTTGGCCTTTAAACTGTCACTGGGAAAGCCACGTCTGAATGAGATGCTGCTGCAGGGAGCTTGAATAAGCAGAAGACTGCATGCCTTGTGGATTCATTTTACGAAAGCTGGTACACAATTATAAAGATGAAAACACTCACATTCTTTTTGGAGAAGTTAAAAAGTAAAGGACGTCAGGACGAAGCTGTGAAATTTGAGCTGAGAGTTGGTGAACAGCACAGTAAGAACAATGAGGGAGATGAGAATTGTGTCAAAGGGAAGCTCTTCTCTCTCAGGGGCAAATGGATGTTATGAAGGCTTGCTAGCATGTGAGGCATCACATGGGGATAGGAGACTATTTAAATTTCAAGGCTCTATATGCTTGTACTGTATACTCTTACAAGTGGTTTTATCCATTTCAAATCATTTTTTTTTGGACTTAGTAAGAGGGTGACAGATACCTGGAAACTAGACATTTCCTTACTGCCTGATAGTATTGTTCTGTGCAATGACAAACTACCGTTTGAATTCTTCCTTTAAAATTATTGACCCTTAGTTAGTTAGAGCTTAGAAAATGAAACTATTCGGAAAAGGTTTGCCTAATGGAAAGTATTGATTTTGATTTCATGTCCCTTTCTTGAAACTCGGAGCAATTTCATTTTTGATTACTACTTATCACCTGAAAGCTATTCTATAGTAAAAGAGCTGTAACCAGAGTCATTAGCTCCTTGTAATCGAGATAAGACTATCTTAGTCTTTAGAAACTGAGTTAGCTCCCTGAGACAAGCATTTCTGTTTTTATCTGATAAAATCACTGTTTATAAAATGAATAGAAAGGGAGAGTCTGAAATTAATTTCTTAAAAAGGTGCCTCTCCCCCATGGTGGTCCAAGTCACATGCTGTTTTGTCTTTGACGTCTTTATCAACTCTCCCAAACAGAATCCGTCATTCATTTTACCTATACCTCTTCGGTTATATTTTTCTGTTTTAACCTCTGTCTATTCTATATGCCCCTTGAGGAAAAGATCTACTTTTAGGTGTATTTCCTCAACTTTGTCATTCTATTGAATAAGCATGGTGACCTGCATAGAGTAACCATTCAAATGTTTGCTAAATTCAGTCTGTTTCTTTACTGCGAGCCTCCTCTTTCCTGGATCCCATCCTTTACACAGTTCTCACAGTGTGGACCTGAGAACCCAGGGTGGTCAAGGTCCCTAAGACTTTTAGAGGGTCATCAAGGTCAAAACTACTTTTATAACATGAACAATGTTTTCATGTTTCAGTGACCCTTGAACAGTGTTTTCTGTCTCTTACTCTGTGCATGCAAGCATGTAGGCCCAGCTTTTATCATCTTGTGAGTTTGGGAGGTGAAGATGTCCAGTGGTCTTTCCCTTCATTTTGGGGCTCTTCCCAAAGACCCTCTTTTCAGTACAGAACTTCATCCTTACCACCAGAGATGACTGGTTCATTGAACCCAGAGCCTTTCTGCTTGGCCATTAGATACTAGGAGTGTAGTGGTATCTCATTGTTTTAATCCACACTCCTGATGAGATGTGGAGCATCTTTTAATATGCTTATTTGACATCTGAATATATTTTTTGGTGAGGTGTTTGTTAAGGTCTTGATCCATTTTTTTAATTGAGTGGTTTGTTTCCTTATTGTTGAGTTATATAGTTCTTTGAACGTTTTGGATAACTGTCCTTTATCAGCTGTAACTTTTGCAAATATTTTCTCCTAGTCTGTGGCTTGTCTTCTAATTCTCTTGACATTGTCTTTCACAGAGCAGAAGTTATTAATTTTAATGAAGTCCAGTTTATCAATTCTTCATGGATCCTGCCTTTTGTGTTGTATCTAAAAAGGCATCACCATACCCAAGGTCATTTAGGTTTTCTCCTATGTTATCTTCTAGGAGCTTGATACTTTTGTGTTTTACATTTACGTCTTTAATCCATTTTGAATTAATTTTTGTGGAGAGTGTAAGGTCTGGGCCTAGATTAATTTTTTTGCAAATGATGTCCAGTTCCGTACCATTTGTTGAAGAGACTGTTTTTGCTCCATTGTATTGCCTTTGAGCCTTTGTCAAAGATCAGTTGACTATATTTATGGGATTCTATTTCTGGGCTATTTTGTTCCATTAATCTGTTTATTGTTTCTCCAATACTACACTGTCTTGATTACTGTAACTATTAGTTAATCTCGTATTCAGGTAACTTCAGTCTTCCAACTTTGTTCTTCTCCTTCAATATTGTGTTGGCTATTTTGGGTCTTTTGCCTCAATGTACAAACTTTAGAATCAGTTTGTTGATATCCATGATATAACTTGCTGGGATTTTTAGTGGGATTGCTTTGCATGTATAGATCAATTTGGGAAGACCTGACATCTTGAAAATACTGAGTCTTCCTATCCATGAACATAGTGTATCTCTCCATTTATTTAGTTCTTCTTTGATTTCCTTTATCAGAGTTTTATAGTTTTCCTCATACAGATCTTGTAATATTTTGTTAGATTTATACTGAAGTATTTTTTTTTTTTTTTTTTTTTTGCGATACGTGGGCCTCTCACTGTTGTGGCCTCTCCCATTGCGGAGAACAGGCTCCAGACGCTCAGGCTCAGCGGCCATGGCTCACGGGCCTAGCCGATCTGCGGCATGTGGGACCTTCCCGGACTGGGGCATGAACCCGTGTCCCCTTCATCGGCAGGCGGACTCTCAACCACTGTGCCACCAGGGAAGCCCTGAAGTATTTTTTTTTTTTGGTGATTCATTTTTATTTATCTTGTTCAAGACATTTTCAATATTAATTCTCAGCTCCCTAGTTCTGGAAAATTCTTAGTCATTATCTCTTTGAGCATTACCTCTCCCCCTATTTCCCCTGACACCAGTTCTTTCCTTCTTAAACATTATTAGACTGACATATGTTGCAGCTTCTCTTTCTGTGTTTCATATCTATTAACCACTCGTTCAGTGATACTCATTCTTTCTCTTTTCTTTCCTCCCTTCCCCCATCTCATAATTTCTTCAGATTTGTCTTCCACTTCAGCAGTTCTCTTTTAACTTAGATCTAGTCTGCTATTTAACCTACTGATCATTTTTTCATTCCAGTGATAAGATTTTATTTAAAAAATTGTTTGATTACTTAAAAAAATCTGCTCTTTTCCTATAGTATCTTATTTCTTCATTATGGTTTCTAAATTATTTAAAAACATGATTCTTTTCTAGTCTATTGTTTTTACTTCTTGGTGTGTCAGTTTTGGGGTCTGCTACTCACTCTTATGGTGATTTGTTTCCTTATGTGGTCTGTGATATTTAAGTTTGGTCGTTTATTGTTAGAGTTTTCTGTAAGCCCTGAGGGGTGGAAGAGTTGCTAAGGGTAAAGATTTTAATGTTGTGTTTGCTGGATCCCTAGGGATTTTAGTGGTCTTGGATCACTTTATATATTAACTATTCATTTGCATTCTTAAACTATGCATGGAGAAAAAACTTAGACCCCCCCCCTCATCTTGTGTGAGCTTAGAATTTCCATTTTTTACAGGTGATTTTTTTTTTTTTAACTCAAGGTCTGGGACACTCAGCAATGTCTTTGCTCTTTCTTGGGCTGGTGAGCAGGCTCTGAATAGTCTTAAGTTTTGCTTGCAAGAGTTCTTCATGGTGGTCTGGGCTTCGTGTTGGCGGGGACTTCTGGATGGAGCTTTAGTGCCTGTTATTCATCCTCGTGTAGGCCCATCACCCCTAAATCTGAGACTAAAACCCCAGTGGATTTCTGAGGCTTTGGTTTTGCTTTTCTTTGATTTTGAAATCTGGGGTATATTTGTCTTTTGGAGCTCATGCATGTAATTAGATTTAGTTCATTTGTTATATTTAATCTGGAGCTCCCATGTGTCTGTGGTGGGAAGGGCACGTCCGTATCAGCTCTGTATATACCACATGGCCTGAATTCACATTTGATGTAGACCATCACCATCCATATATCCAGTTATACTGGTATATAAATACTGCTTGGTGCTCTGCTTTGTTTTCTCTTTTGGAATTATTTATTAAGCACATTGCTGTGTTTCAGTTACCCATTACTTGAAAGAGGTGTGTGGTGTTTCCTGTATTAACACATAGCCTAGCATCCCTACAAAACTGGACATGTGTCTGGTAATATCTTTCTGTTTTCAAAGAACTTGTTCTAGTTTCATTAAGGCCTTGAAGAAGCAGACATTTTATAAATCCTGATTTTTATCTGCATGAAGCCTATGAAGATACTGAGAGGAAGAGAAATTATTGTATTATTTGCTATGACAAAAGATGTTCAATGAAGGAGGCAGTGTGTTGATTTATATTTATGGATCCTAAAAATCAGTGAATAGACTGGCACTTTGAGTAGCAGAAAACATAATATAGTAATGTGTACTGTACTAATGTGCCTTTTCACTAAGTATATTGTGAATGTCTCACGGATGGTGATTATTTTATGATTTATTCTGTCAATCAGCTTTTCATGGAGAAGTGAAAGATTAGAAAAATACTGCCATGAATATAGTTGGATTTTTTTATACTGTCTTATTATTTACTTCTAGATGTGGAACTGCTGACTCAAAGAGTATACTCATTTTTTTTTCATTCAGCAAACATTTATTCAGTGCCTACTATGTGCCAGACACTGTGCTAGTAGCTTGGGATATATCAGTGAACAAAACAGACAAAGGTCTCTGAGGTGAAGGAGCTTACAAGGGATGTATTCATTTGATATTTTGATGTTGCCAAATTTCCCTTTGGGGAGATTGCACCAATTTGCACTCTCACCAGCAGTGCATTGATAACAAAATCTAACAAAACTTCTACAAAAATAAATTGCAGATGGTAGATAACCTAACAAAAATATTCTCTACCTGGCTCACTTATCATACGCCCCAGCTTAGTGAGACATGTGTCCTACCTGTCTCAGCTTATCATATGCTCCAGCTTAGTGAGACCTACTTTTTGTTAAATAAGGGATTTAACTCTAGAGTGTAGGGCAGCTTACAGAATTATGTGAGGGTGCTGGGGAAACCAGCTTGTTAGCTGCTCAGTCACAGGTAACACACATCTCCATTTATTTATGTCTGTCCTTTCTTTCTTTAGGATCTTCTAAATTTCTTTGAATAAATTTTCTTGTTGCCTCAAATTAATATCCAGTTAGGTGTTTATATTCTCTCATGAGTTCAGAGCAATTTTCCAGTTGCCGTCTGGGGGTCCCATCACGAGGCAACTGAGCCTGCCTTTGCTGAAATGTTTTACATTGAGCTTATCTTTCCTTTCTTCCTCTTGGGAGGTTTGATCAGGGCCTTGAGATTAAGGGGGCTTCAAATGAGCCCTCTGCTCGGTGGTAACTTTGTGCTAGTGAGCGGGCTAGTGATCAATACCTTGGTCACAGGTATTGATCCTCCACTGGCGTGGGAGGCTGGTCCTTGTGCTGGGGGCTTAATATCTGAACGCGCTCAGGCCTCACAAAGGCTCGTGGAGGGCCTGCCTCTATAAAACGGGGATATTAATAATATGAGGATAAATACCTAAGCAGAAAATTCCCCTAGGAACAGGCTTTCCAACTGTCCTATGTTAATTGTCTCCTGGATCATCTAACAGACCCTAGGTTCCAGCACTGTGAAATGCTGACAATAGGCTTCTGGTGTACAGGGCTACTCTGCCATCTTGTGGCCATTTTCGAGAACTGCACTTCCCTAGATGTCAGCCTCCTTCCTAGATCCTAGTATCTTGCAAAACTGGAATTGGTCATCCCATCCTGGATTGTTTCTGCCCTTGGCTTTGCAAACCGATATGATTTGAAGAGATATGTCATAGCACATACCAAAAGAAGACTTTCTAATAGTTTTAAACAGATGTATATGTGCAAGCAATTTCATTTCTGTGTAATAGCATCTTGGCATATTAGATAATGTGTGTTCAAAGTAAGAATGGGCCAGTGTTCTGTCCCAAAGCTGTTGCAAGGATGCTCTGAGGGATCCTGTGATTTTCCTGGGTATTTTAATGTGTAGTAGGTATTAATTTTAGATCGCAATATTACTTTAGGTCACATTGCTTTATTTCTTTAAATTACATTGAATCAGTGGCCCATTGGAGGGAAAATTCAATCTCAATCATTACTGAAGTAACTTTGCCCACTCCAAAGGAGCATATAAGAATCCCAGACTAGCAGGGCCACAAATTTTGGGTGGGGCCCAGTCTGCTGTCCACAGTTGGCTCCATAAAGATAGTTGCACAGTTTGACATGCTGCAGCTGAAGACTGGAACAGCAGTTAGGCCGAGTCAGCTGACCCTCCCAGCTTTCGCACCACTGACCACTCTGGGAGACAGTGCATAGTGTCCATCCACTGTAGGCTTTCTGGGGTAGCTTCCCCACTCACCCACCTATCCAAGCACAGTAGAAATAGGGTCTCGGTTACTGACAGAGTACAATCCCTCAGACTCATTCCTTTCCTGGTCTTGAGGAATATCCATGTCCTATACCCTTTGGCATTGGCTTCCTTCCACAAACCACTGGATGGGAACTTTCTAGGATACCTTGCAACTTCTATTTACGACCCTGCAGTATAAAAGACCATGATAGGGCTTCCCTGGTGGCGCAGTGGTTGAGAGTCCGCCTGCCGATGCAGGGGACACGGGTTCGTGTCCCGGTCGGGGAAGATCCCACGTGCCGCGGAGCGGCTGGGCCCGTGAGCCATGGCCGCTGAGCCTGTGCGTCCGGAGCCTGTGCTCCACAACGGGAGAGGCCACAACAGTGAGAGGCCTAAGTACCGCAAAAAAAAAAAAAGAAAAACCATGACATTCTCCGGTGACTCTGGCCAGGGAGACCAGAACTCCAAACCTACAGTTGTCTGTCTTCTTGGGAGGGAAAGGAAAAATGCTGACAGCAATAGCAGCCAGAAGAAAGCACAAATGAACACCTCAGTAAATCATCCTGTGTTTGGCTGTGTTTCACTTGAGTCAGCACTCACCGCTGAAAAGGTGTTTGTTTATTGAATTTCTAGTGTAGGCTAAGAACTTACTGGGTTCTCTCAATATGGAGGTGACCCCATGGTTATTACATAATGGAAATGGGTACTAAGTGCTAGGAGAGGGGCACATTCAGAGTTGTGTGGAGGTGCTGGAAGCTAATGATGATGATGACTCCACTTGATGGGGCAGGAAGAGTTATCGACAGGAGGTGGCATTTGAGCTGGGCCTGGAAATATGAGAAAGCATCTGCATGGTGGGAAAGAAGTGAGGCACAATACCTCCAAGACGGCGGGGCTGCAAGAGCACAGGTCTGGAGCACCGGGGGTGCAGGGGTGATGGAGGGATGAGCGTGTGGGAATTATTTGGGGGAGTGAGTACAGGTGAGCTGGATTGGAGCCGCATCCCAGAGCACTTCATTTACTGTATTAGGAAAGATTTAATTTACCTTTTAGGCCAGCAAGTCACAGTCCACTGGCTGTTGCATTAGATTCCTATGGGCTTACTTAGGGAAACGAGCCAGTGCCTCAGGGCTAACTGTACTTCTACCTTCTTCTCTCCTGTTCAGAGAAACTGTAATTAACCTGGGAGGGAGCCCTGTGAAATGTAGACAAGGGAGAGAGAGGAAGGCGGGGGTGGGGGTGGGGCGGGGGAGAGGGAGAGATGAGTTAGCAATTGTTGGATGAAGCCAAGCAGGAGGTGTTCAGGGGCTGAGCTCAGGCAGTGTGTGCAGAACATACAGATGTAAGAGACAATTTGGAGGTAGAATCCATGGCTTAGAGATCGAAGATATAGAGGGTAAAGGAGAAATAAAAGATTATAGAGTTTTTAAGATTAGGCAGCTGGTTCAATGAAACTCCCACTGTTTAAAACAGAAGGTATGAGAAAAAGCACATTTGGAAGCCAAGACGATGAGTTGTTTGGGGACACATTTAAGATGCATGTGGGACTTCTGCAATAAAATGGAGTACATGAGAATTGAAAAAAATCTAGGGGACTTCCCTGGTGGAGCAGTGGTTAAGAATCCACCTGCCAATGCAGGGAACATGGGTTGGGTCCCTGGTCTGGGAAGATCCCACATATGGTGAAGCAACTAAGCCCGTGCGCCACAACTACTGAGACTGCACTGTAGAGCCTGCAAGCCACAACTGCTGAGCCCGCGTGCCACGACTACTGAAGCCCGCGCGCCTAGACCCTGTGCTCTGCAAAAAGAGAAGCCACTGCAATGAGCAGCCCAAGCCCTGCTCGCCGCAACTAGAGAAAGCCCGCACGCAACAACGAAGACCCAATGCAGCCAAAAATAAAAAAGACAAATAATTAAAAAAAAAAAAATCTAGGTCATAGTTTTGGAAATTTTAAAAGTTTGGAAGTAAAGTTCTCTCTGTTCACAGATGATATAATCTTATATGTCGAGAGACCCCCTAAAGATTCCACAAAAAAATTGATGTATAAACATTTTCAGCAAAGTAGCAGGATACAAAGGCAACAGCACAAAAATCAGTTGCGTTTCTGTAAACTAACAATGAACAATCCAAAAGGGAAATTAAGAAAACAGTTTTATTACAATAGAATCAAAAGAATAAAATGCCTAAGAATTAAAGAGGTGAAAGACTTATACAATGAAAACTACAATACAATGCTGAAAAATATTAAAGAATATATTCATGGAGAGGTTCATGGCTTAGAAGCCTTAATATTGTTAAGATGTCAATACTACAGATTTTAAAAAATCTCAATGACTGTTTTTTGCATAAGTAAAAAGACCTACCCTAGGGCTTCCCTGGTGGTGCCGTGGTTGAGAGTTCGCCTGCCGATGCAGGGGACACGGGTTCGTGCCCCGGTCCGGGAAGATCCCACAGGCCGCGGAGCGGCTGGGCCCGTGAGCCATGGCCGCGGAGCCTGCGTGTCCAGAGCCTGTGCCCTGCAAAGGGAGAGGCCACAACAGTGAGAGACCCGGGTACCGCAAAACAACAACAACAACAAAAACAAAAATAATAAACCTACCCTAAAATTCATGTGGAATCTCAAGGGACCCCAGATAGCCAAAACAATCTTGAAAAGGAAGAACAAACTTGGAGCATTCACACTTCCTGATTTTATATTATAACTTGCTGCAAAATTACGGTAATCAAAGCAGTATTCTATAGTAACCTAACTGGGAAAAGAATTTGAAAGAGAATAGATAACATGTATATGTATAGCTGAATCACTTTGCTGTACACCTGAAACTAATACAATATTGTTACTCAACTATACTTCAATATAAAATAAATAAAAAAAAATATGTATGTGGGACTTCTGGATAGAGAAGCAAGACAGGCTATTGGAAATAGGAGTCTAGAGCTCGAGAGAGAGTTGGTGGTTTTAGATTTGGGAGACTTCGGTGAATAGGCTTAAGAGAAGCCGTACAGTGAATAGATCGCTCAGGGAGAGTGAGCGGAGTAAGAAAAAGTGGACGGCCGAAGCTGGAGGGGTACAGATGTTGATGAGGGCGGATAACTAGAGCATCCCAAGTGAGAGCAGGAAAGGGGAGCCAGAGTTAGGAGCAAAGCCCAGGGAGAGTGTGGTCACAGAGGCAAAGGAGGACACTTCTCATGTCATAAAGCCAAGGGATCCAACGTGATAAGGAGTGAGCACAGTCTTCAAATGGCCATGACAAGGTGGCTGGTGACTTGCGAGCTGGTTTAGCCACGTGGGGTGAAGGCAGCTGAATGAAGCAGCTGGATCGGAGGAATTACGGTGTAAAGGGAGGTGAAGAGGTAGGGCTAGTGAATATGGGCTGTTCTGTTGAGGAGTTTGTAGGAGAAGGTAAGGAGATGAGAGGGCAGCTTAGAATTCCATTAGAGGATTTGAGAGGAGACTTGAGTGTACTGAGAGGCTTGGCAGAGGGCGGGAAGCCAATGGAGGGGGAGAGATTGATGATGTGACAGACAAGGGATAATTAATGGGCTGTCACCCAGGCGGGAGGGAGGCAGTGGGATTAGGTTAGGCCAGTGGTTGTCTGTCGTTAGGAACCAGTTTTGGGGACTAGGGACCAAACTGGCTTGAGAATCCACTGAAATAGGATAGAAATCTCCCTGGGCTAAATGATAGCCAGTGTAGGAAGTAACCAAAGGTCCCCTAGGCTTATCTCGAGATGGTGACATGGCCTCCCAGAACTATCTGGGATCCTTTTGGAGGGACCCACCTGTAATTCAGGTTAAAAAAAAATCTCAGAGCATCCACTCTTAGTAGTCATTGTGTCGGGACACACTTATAGGTACGTCCCAGGCTTTTGTTTCCTGTCACAGCGAATGCGTGGCAGCTCCCCAGCTAACCCTGTTTGGTTTTAGGAAAAAGGAATGACTTCATCTTGTGTCATTGCCTTTGGATTCCATAACATGTAATTAGAAGCAGTGGGGCATTCCCAGATTAGCAGTTTTTATTTAAAAGTCTTTTGGAATATCTGAGTCTTATTAATTTGAAATTCTTTGATTAAAAAAAATTTATTTATTTATTTTTGGCTGCGTTGGGTCTTCGTTGCTGTGCACGGGCTTTCTCTAGTTGTGGTGAGCGGGGGCTACCCTTTGTTATGGTGAGCAGGCTTCTCAAAGCGGTGGCTTCTCTTGTTTCGGAGCACGGGCTCTAGGCACATGGGCTCAGTAGTTGGTGGCTTGTGGGCTCTAGAGTGCAGGCTCAGTAGTTGTGGCGCACGGGCTTAGTTGCTTCGTGGCATGTGGGATCTTCCCGGACCGGGACTCGAACCCGTGTCCCCTGCATTGGCAGGCAGATACTTAACCACTGCGCCACCAGGGAAGTCCGAAATTCTTTAATTTTAACTGATAAGCTTTAAAAAGAAAAACTTTTTTTTTTCTGATTTTATTATATCTACCCAGTAACTAGATTGTAAACATTTTGAAGAAAGGGATTCTTGTCTGTTTATCCCTTTGGTGTTCCCTACATCAGATGCATTTGACAAAAGTTGATTGCTTTGGTTGGAATGAGATGTGCCTCTCCTTCTTCTGTTCACCCTGGTATGTGTTGGTGATAATTAGTGAAACTGAATGTTCTTTTCATTACTCTCAAGGTCATTATGTTTTCTTTTTGGCTCTCTGGCAGGGTTAAGGGGCTGAACTGGCTGTTGAGAAAATGACAGTTGCTCTGAAGGATTATGTAAAAATGCAAGACATCTATTTTTACTTGAAAGAAAGTTAACTAGAATTTTTTTTTTTTGAGTCATGTTGACACCGTAAACACAGAGTTTTATTGCCTGTTGACTTACTGAGCACTTAAAGTGTAGAGTTTGACTTTTCATTGTTCTTCACTTGTCCCAAACAAACACAGTTTTAAAGGCAGAAGAATTGAAATCATTTTGGACCCTCGAGGTACTGGGCCCTTTACATTACAGGCTATCTCTGTTGGGATAGTTATTCAGGGTCAGGTTTCAATCCACAATGGAAAGCCTACATTTTGCATATTAGGAAACTCAAGCATAGAGAACAAAAGAGTTATTTCGGAATTTACCTAAAGTTTATCAAAACTGTTGCTCTTTCTTTTTTTTTCCCACTTGCACAGCCTTGGCATATGCAGCAAACACCTCCCTGCTCACACCTCCCTTGTGTACAGAAAGGACTTTGGGATCTTACTTCTGTTTGTCTCATAGTAGTGAAGATTCTAGCATCTTCTTAAGTTAAAGACTTTTTCTTGAATTTTTCTCTCATCACACTTGCTTTTATAGGAAACAGAGGAGGCTGGGTTAGATGAACTGTGAGTGCTTGACTGAATAAATATTCTCCTTCTGAAAGGACCTGGTTAAATTTATTGATAGCTTGGTGTCCAGAAACTTTTTCTCTTTTATACTTCATTAATTACAGATCACAGGTGAAGTCCTTGAAGCTCAGAGGTGACGCAGGGAGAGGGAATGTGTGTACTGCCAGACTCTGTTCAGCGCTATCTGAATCCAAGTTCGTTTCCTAAGTATAGTTAAAGGAACAAGCCTATCTTATGCCCATTGGTAGATTAACTAAACTATAATTTTGGATGGAACTACAGATGTATATAATAGGATGATTATTAAGAAATTCAAAACTATTCTGCAAAATAGTTTACCATGAGAGTAGAGTAGTAATTATGTTGTTATTTATTTATTTATCAATTATAATATCCAGGCAAGGTTTTTATGCTTCTTAGTGTGTTTGGAACAGAATCCAGCAGATCCCATGAAAGGGGATCCAGTCCTTTTGCAATAAATGTGAGTGGTTTGAATAAGTCTAAAAAGGACACAGCTGGCAAAAAAACCGCTCATAACTAACACATCAAATCATGAATTTTATATCTTCCCACTCAAATGTTATTCCTAAAGTGTTCAAAGGATTTGAAAAGGAAGAGCCAGGAATGTGCCTGGTGTAGGCGAGAATGGCAAGGAGGCCAGTGTACCTGGAACGGGGTGAGAGAAGGGGGCCGGGAGGACGTGAGGTGAGGGAGGTGCTGCAGGGTCAGGGGGTGTAGTCCTGAGACCTGGTGTGAAGACTGCATTTTACTGTGTGTGGGATTTGAAGCTGCGAAGGATCTTGATGATACACGCAATGTGATCTAACATATATTTTAACAGTCTTACTCTGCCTGCTTTTTTGAGAATGGATGGAAGGTGGGTAAAGGGTGACCCCAGTTAGGTAGAATGTTGGCCACAAATGATGGTAGCTTGGTTCAGGAGAGTAGCAGTGGAAGCGGTGGGAAGTAGTCAGTTTGGAGAGACACACACACACTCATTCATCTCCATTATGACATATGTACTCTTCTGAGAATAGAACTGACAGAATTCACTAATTGCATGGCGTAAGAGAGAGAGATATCAAGGGTCATTGGAAGGATTTTGGCCTGAGCACCGGAAGGAAGGAGTTGCCATGAACTTTGAGAGAAGGCAGTGGAAGGAATAGGTTTGGGCAGGTGAGGGTTGGCACTGGAGTGGGCATCAGGAGTCTAGTGTTGGGAACATCAAGTCTGAGATGTCTTTTAAACATCCTAGGAAAGATATTGAGTAGGTAGCCTGAGTTTGGAGTTCAAGGGAAGGATCTGGTCTCAATATATAAATTTGAGAGTCTTCAGCATTTGGGTGATATTTAAAGCCGTGAGACTGGCTCACATCCCCCAAGGAGTAAGCATAGGCATGGAAGAGAAGTGGCGAAGGACTCAGGGGTCAGGGAGGGGAACTGGCAGAGTCTTACAGGGAGCAAGCGGCGAGGTGGGAGGAAAAACAGGAGAGCTCATGTCCTAGCAGCCAAGTGAGAATCTGTTCAAGGGAGAGAGAATGATCAACCGTGTCAGGTGTGGTTGGTAAGTTAGATAAGGTTTGCCTTAGTGTCAGTTCCTTTAAAAGCAGGGTCTGTGAACAGGGTCTTTGGTACAGGTATTTATTTGGAGGTGATCCAAGGAACAGGAATGAGAGGTGAGATTGTGGAAGAAAGCCATTAAAGGGTGTGTGATCGAGGTTGCTGCTCTAGATTATAGGGTCAGCTCCACTGAGGCATCTGAGAAGGAGCCAGAGTGCCCCCAGACTTGTCTGTGCAAGTGATGAGAAGCTGGGACATTTATCCAGTCCCCCATTGGTTGAGGGTTTTCCTGGGAGTGTCGACTCCCCTCTGCTTCTGCGCTTTGCAGGCTGCTGTGGGAGAAGGCCTTGAGGCAGAAAAGCAGAGAGGTGAGGTGGGTGCTTGATGAGGAAGGAGTGAGCATGGGACTTTCTACTACAGCTGCGGCTGAGATCACAGGTGGGCCCAGGGAACGAGATGTGGACCATTACACGTGTTTGCTTCAAAGACTGACAGTTGACTGTTGGATTTTACCTGGGGGTGTCTTTGACCTTGAGAAAGCAGTTGAATGGAGCGGTGGGGCAAGCCTGATCGGTGTAGGTTGAGGAGAGGGGAAGAGAGATTGGAGGAAGTATAACAGCACCCAAGGAAAGTGGAATCCAGAGGCAGCCGGGAAGTGGGATAAAGGGAGGCTAATTTTTTTAAGATGGGAGAAACAACAGCGTTTAGACGGATGGGAGTGATCCAGTGGAAAGGGAAGAATCTTGGATGTGAGAGAAAGAAGAGTGTTCTTGAGTGGATGAGAAGGGTGCGGCCCAGTGCATAAATGGAGGATTTGGCCTCGAATGGGAACGTGGATCGCTCATCTGTAAACAGTTCATCTGTAGTAAAGGGAGAGAGAGAGTGTATGGGAAGCCTGACCCCTTCTGATCGTCTTCATTCCCTCCCTGAGAAGGAGGAAACAAGGTCATCACTGAGAGAGAAGAAGGGGTGGGCGTGCTGGTGGTTTGAGGAGAGCGGAAGGTGTGGGAGGGTCATCTGGGATTGCAGGGCACGGGTGCACCTGTGAAGACACCAGCACAGAAAGTGAGAGTCAGCATTTAGAAACATCTATAGCAGTTGGCATTGCTGTAACGCTTTTATCGTATTTTACAAGAATGTTGGTCTATGATGGATTGGAAATAAGAACATCTGGTCCTTCACAACAGATAGTTTGAGAGGCACTGGGCTGGGAGAGAAGGGACCAGGGATACAGCCTGATGGCTGCACAGCACTGAGGGGCCCAGAGTACAGTGTGAGGCCACTCAGCTCGCCCACTGGTTTCCTCCTGCCTCGTTCATCTGTGGGGCAGAGTTGGATTTTATGGAGGGTGGTTTTGCTAAGTGGGTCTGATGCAGTGGGAAGATGCAGTGAGTGTAGGGAGTGTCCAGTGAGATGTGTGGTGACCAACCATGGTGTTGGGAGCTGGGGAAAGAAGGCAGCAAATCTTGAGGAGGGTGAGAGATTCTGAGAAGGTAGTGGGATTGAGGGAATCCCAGTCGTGGAAGAATCAGATGGTGAGATTGGGAGTTCTAAAAGGAGTGAACTAGAAATAAGGGAGATGGTGGACAGAGAGTAGGATTCTTGACAACACTGCTCACAATAATAAACACTGGGAAAGAAACCAAATGAGTTATTTTGCATGAATACAATGGATAATTTTGAAGCCGCTGGAAGTCATGTGGTTGTCCTGTTTCTTTGTGGACACAGGATACGTTGAGTGAAAAAAAAAAAAGGTGGGTTACAAAATAGTTGGCAAAGTTAAGTTGCAAAATGTACAACGATCATTTTTATGGTAAAAATATAAACATTTTAGTGCACAGAAGTCTTAACCATGGAGGTGTCTGGATGGCTGAATCACAGTGCTTTTTACTTTCTGTTTAATGATATTCGATTATACGTTATTGCTATATTCTTGTAGCTTTATTGACATACAATTTACATGAAATAAAACTCACCAGTTTTAGGTGCACCACTCTGTAAGTTTTGAAAACTGTACACAATTTTGTAACCGCCATCACATTCGTAATATAGAACATTTTCCTCACCCCCAGATTTTGCTTGTGCCCCTCTGGAGACCCTGGCCATTGTGATTTGTTTTCCATCTCTATAGTTTTGCCTTTTCTAAAATTTCAGGTAGATGGAATCAACACAACTTCGTTGTCAGATATGTTTTACAAATATTTTCTTGTAGTCTGTCGCTTGCCTTTTCATTTTCCTAACGGTGTATTTTGAAGAGAAAGTTTTAAATTTTGATAAAATCTAATTTTCCTTTAAACAAATTTTACGCTTTGTGCTTACTGTATTCTATTTAAGAAATCTTTGCCTAAACCAAAGCCGCAAGTAATTTTTCTAATGTTTTTTTTCCTAGAAGTTTTATAGTTTTAGATATTACATTTAGGTCTAATGATCCATTTAATATTTTTGTTCATGTTGTTAACAAAGGTTCAAGGTTCATTTTTTTTTTTTGCACATCTAATTGTTTTAGCACCACTTGTTGAAAAAGATTATCCTTTCCCCATTGAATTGCTTTGACACTCTTATTGGAAATTAATTGACCACATATGTGTGGGATTATTTCTGGAGTGTCTTTTCTCTTTCATTGGTCTATATGTCTGTCTTTACACCAGATACTTATTGTATATTATATACAGTATGCTGTATATTATGTATTATACAAAAAAGAAAAATAAGTGTTGTGTCAGGTAGTATGAGTCCTTCCACTTTGTTCTCCTTTTTTTTTTTTAACGCTTTGGGTTTGGGGTAATTGAAGTCATTTGTATTTCCATATAAATTTTAGAATCAGTGTGTCAATTTCTATGAATAAGTTCTCCTGGATTTTCTTGTTATATTGTATATTGCAGTATGGGGAGAAAAAGACAAGACATACAGATTGAAAAGGAAGAAGTAAAACTCTCTTTATTTGCAGTTTTTATTCTCATGGTGATTCATTTCCTCATGTGGTTGGTGAGAATTTTGCTAGTTCATCTTCATTTGAGGGTTACCCCTGTACTCAATACCTAGGAGATCTATATGCCCTGAGCTGTCAGTTGTAATCTACATTAAAGTTACTAGAACTATTAAGTGAGGCTAGCAGTTTCACAGGTTACAAGGTAAAATATACAAAAAAAAAAACCACTCCACAATCTTTTTCTATATTCTAGCAATTAACTTAAAATACAGTGCTATTTACAATTAAGAAACAATACTATGTACACTGGCATAAAAAATGTGAAATACTTAGGCAACAGTGTAACTAAAGATGATACTGTTGAAGAGAAAGGCATTACTCCCAGTCTTAGGAGGAAACATCTAGTCTTTTATCATTAAGTCTGGTGTTACCTGTAGATTTTTTTGTAGTTGCCCTTTGTCAGGTTGAGGCAGTTGCCTTCTATTCTTAGTTTGCTGAGCACTTTGATCAAGAATGGATGTGGAAGGGAGATCGGCTCCGTGCTTTGTGTCCACCTAGAGGGGTGGGATAGGGAGCGTGGGAGGGAGACGCAAGAGGGAGGAGATATGGAGATGTATGTATATGTATAGCTGATTCACTTTGTTATACAGCAGAAACTAACACACCATTGTAAAGCAATTATACTCCAATAAAGATGTTAAAAAAAAAAAAAAGAATGGATGTGGAAGTTTGTCAACTGCTTTTTCTGCATCTATTGAGAAGATCATATGATTTTTCTTCCTTAGTCTGTTAGTATGTTGAATTGCATTGATTTTGACTGTTGACCCATTCTTGCATTCCTGGGATAAAGACCACTTGGACTTATGTATTATCCTTTTTTAATGTATTGTTGGATTTCTTTGGGTAAAAATTTGAGAAATTTTATGTCTGTGTTCTTCATGAAAAATACTGGTCTAAGTTTTCTTAATGTTTTTGCCCAGTCTTTTTATCAAGATACTTCTGGCCTCATAAAATAGGTTGGGAGATGTTTCTTTATCTTCCATTTTCTTGAAGTGTTTGTGCAAAACTGATATTCTTTCTTCTTTTAATGTTTAGTACAATTTCTTAGAGAAGCCATCCAGTCCTGGAGGTTTTTTTTTTTTAAAAAAACTACAAATACAATTTCTTTAATTGCTATGAGGGCATTCTGGGTTATTTGTTTCTCTTCTTTCTTTTTTTGCATACAAAAAGCTGTAGATATTTTTCCTTATGTGGTAAGAACACTTAACATAAGTTTTACCCTCTTAGCAAAATTGTAAGTATACAGTACAGTATTATTAATCATATGCCCTATGTTGCGCAGTAAATCTCCAGAACTTATTTATTTTGTGTAACTAAAACTTTGTACCCTGTGACCAACATCTCACCATTTCCCTCTCCCCCAGCCCTTGGCAACCACCATCCATTCTCTGTGTTTGACTATTTTAGATTCCACATGTGAGATCATGTAGTATCTGTCTTTTTGTGACTGGCTTATTTCACTTAGCATAATGTTCTCCAGGTCCATCTATGTTGTTGCAAACGGCAGGATTTCTTTCTTTTTTTAAGTGTGAATAATAATCACTTGTATATATGTATATGCCACATTTTCTTTATCCGTTCATCCATTGATGGACATTGTTCCATCATATCTTGTCTATTGCCGTATCTTGTTTATTGTGAATAATGCTGCAGTGAACATGGGAATGCAGATATCTCTTTGATATCTAGAGTTCAATTCCTTTGGATATATACCCAGAAGTGGGATTGGTAGATAAAATGATAATTGTAATTTTAATTTTTTGAGGAACCTCCATATTGTGTTCAATAGTGGCTGCACCAGTTTACATTCCACCAACAGTGTACAAGGGTTCCCTTTTCTCCACATCCTCACCAATACTTGTCTTTTTTAATACTAGCCATCCTAGCAGGTGTGAGGTGATTTGTATTCTCCTGATCATTAGTGGTGTTGAGCACCTTTTCATATACCTTTGGGCCATTTGTATGTCTTGTTTGAAATAATGTCTAGTTAGGACCTTAGCCTATGTTTAATCAGGTTATTTGCTTTTTGCTATTGAGCTTTATGAGTTCCTTATATATTTGGATATTAATCTGATATGTGGTTTACAGTATTTTCTCCTTTTCCTTAGGTTGCCTTCTCATTTTGTTAATTGCTTCCTTTGCTGTGCAAAAGTGTTTTAGTTTGTTGCTTGTGCTTTTGGTGCCATATCCAAGAAATCTTTGCCCAGTCCAATGTCTAGAAGCTTCTTCCCTATATTTTCTCCTAAGAGTTTTATTGTTTCAAGCTTTGTGTTTAAGTCTTTAATTTGATTTGATTTTTTTGTATATGGTGTGAAATAAGGGTCCAATTTCATTCTTTTGCTTGTGGATATCCAGTTTTCCCAGCACCATTTATTGAAGAGACTGTCTTTTCCCCATTGTGTATTCTTGGCACCCTTGTTGAAGATCAGTTGACAGTATACGCATGGGTTCATTTCTGACTCTCTGTTCTGTTCTGTTGGTCTATGTGTTTGTTTTTATGCCAGTACCATACTGTTTTGATTACTGTAGCTTTATAATATATTTTGAAATCAGAGAGTGTGATATCTCCAGCTTTGTTCTTCTTACTCAAGACTGTTTTGGCTCTTCATGGTCCAAATGAGTTTTAGGATTGTTTTTACTATTTCTGTAAAAAATGCCATTGATATTTTTATAGAGATTGCATTGAATCTGTAGATTGCTTTGGGAAAGATGGACATTTAAACAATATTAATTCTTCCAATCCATGAACACAGGATGTCCTTCAGTTTGTCTTCTAAACTTCTATAGTTTCTTTTACTTTGTTGAACTTCTCATTTATTCATATATTGTTTTCCTGATTTCATTTAGTTATCTGTGTTCTGTTGTAGTTCATTGAGCTTTAAGATGATTATTTTGAATTCTTTATCAAGCAGTTTATGGATCTCCATTTCTTTAGGGGCAATTACTAGAGCTTTATTAATTTCCTTTAGTGCTATCATGTTTGCCTGATTTTTCATGATCCTTGTGGCGCTGCATTGGTGTCTGTGCATTTGAAGGAGCAGTCACCTCTTCCAGTTTTTACAGATTGGTTTCAGCAGGTAGCTATATCCTGCTGGGTCCCCAGGCTGAGGGAGCTGCCTCTGGGACCACAGCTGAGTGGGGCTGAATCTCAGTCAAGAGGCTGGCTTGGGGTCCACCACCAGGCCTGGGCTCGATGGGCCAGCACCCTGGGGCACAGGCAAGTATGGCTCCTGCTGGGTGCCCAGCTGTCCAGGACTGCTTCTGAGACCATGGTTGAGTGAGGTTAGAGCTGGGTCATGGGGCCACTTCCACATCTGCAGTGGGTCCAGTCAGTAGACCCGTTACTAGGATTGTGGGCACGTGGGGCTAGTGGTAGGATTACAGATAGGCTGGAGCTGAGTGCACAGGGAGGTGAGGCTGCTTCTAGGTCTGCAGCCAGGTCCAAGGTTGCCACACCTGCCTTCTACAAAGAGGGCAAAGGGAGCAGAGAATCCCCTTGTAACACAGGAAGGATTAATATTCATAATAGAAGTGATAAAATGTCCCTAATTTTTCCTTTTTTTCCCCCTATTTTTGAGCCTTAATCCCAGCTGTCCATCATAATATAAAAAATATAGAATTTCATATTAGGAGAGTTAAAAGATGATGTTCCTAGCTACCCTGGGGTTTTCTAGGAAATTATTGGCTGACTACATTGTTTCTCAATGTGTGAAAAAAGGTTGTGGCCCCCTCTTAATTTTCTTATGTGTTGTGAAATTTTGGACATGTTTAATGGGGAGTTATCAGTGTTACAAGTAAGTAGAATACAGCCTGCCTTCAGAAATGATATTGATTTGTGATGAGAGAAATATGACGGCCAATTTTCGGGGTGAAAGCTGCTGAGGTGGTATCTGAGCTCTGTAGAGGACGGTGGATATGAAGTCTAAATGCACAACGCCTTGCAAGACAATTTTGTGGATATCACAGTCCCCAAGAGGTTCATAAGCACAGTCAAGTTTAAGAGGCACTGCTCAAAAATGATGAGGTCTGCCAATGCATCATCACTTTATGCATTAAAGTGTATCTTCTTCCTATGACTTATGTCTTTCTGCTTTCGGTTACATTCCTAGCTGAAAGTGAGGAATCGGGATTCTCAGGAGTTAGAGAAATGTCTGTGAATTAGGTGTACATAAAATAAGAGACTCAGGAATTGGGAAAGAGCTGGACAATTTTGAAGAATAACAACTGCAAGCATATTATTGGTATTCACATGGTTAAAACCATTGAAAAAATACTTTTTGACTTAAGGTTCTTGGTTGTAGCAATTAAACAGTGCTGGTTGATTTAAGCAGCAAATGAATTGTTTGAAAGGCTGTTGCCTGACTCACAGAGTCTCTGGGTGGGCTGGGGAGTCAGGGACGGAATCTGAGTCAGCCCTCAGGGCTGGTCTGGTGGACACTCCTCTTTACTGCACAGCATTGGAGGATGCAACTTGTACTCCGATGCCATTGGTACCACACACTGCATGCCCACACCAGCCCTGCTACTGCAGTGACGCTATGTTCTTTGTAGCATCTCTGTGCCCAGAGGCAGCTCTGGGTGAGCTCTGTACTCTTGGATGGGTTCGTCTGCGTGGTGGTGCCCACGTCATGTGTCTTTGTCCCAGTTGCAAGGAAGCTGGGAAAGCAAGGCTTTGGCGTGTTCACTGTTATTGTGGGAGGTGAGCACTGCTCCTTAGGCTGGGAATTCTCCATCCATAGGCAGAGGGTTGGGATGCAGGTGGACAAAAAGCACGACAAACTTTGGATAGAGTTGCCTGGGTGTGTGAGTGCGTGTGTGCACACATGCGTGTGTGCACACATGCGTGTGTGTTCAGTTTACTAGAGATATTTATTTCGGTAGGACACCTTTTTGACTTTATGATGATGGCTGATCATAGGGAAATAGAATTGATTTTGCAGGATTTTGCTTTTTTGTTAAAAGGGCTGACACACATTTCAAAAGTACATTCTTTCAGGTCGCATTTAACCAGGAGAAAACTTGACGTTTCTGTGAGATTAAAAAACTTCCTAGCACTCGCTCAGAAATAGGGAGTTCATTGCATTCATTTTCTAAATGAGAGTCACATTTAGTGAAACCCTGACCCACATAATCAAGATAACGAGGGATTTTTAATTTGCCCGGATGACTCAGTTTTGGAGTACACACTTTGACTTGTGTTCTGCTGGGAGGTTGAGAAATTACCACTTGCTTGGTGTGCATGAGGCACAAAGCAGAAGCAAAATCAGCATGCACTGTGTCATATTTGTACTGAGATAACACAGGGGAACAGCTGTGACTCTTTCAAATGACTCCATTTGTTTGATAATTGCTGGGTAAAAATAGTGCCACTGTTGGCTATTTCAGGATGACAGATGGCGTTCTAGATTGTGTTCCTTTCCTCATACCCAAAAGGAACAGGGCTGGGTCTTTCTGAGAATTTTGCCTGTGTACGAGATAGCATCAGGGAAGGGGCAGGGCACCATTTCAAGCTTCTGTTCTGCAGGTAAGGAGGAAGTGGGGGGTGTGATGTAAGGGAAACAGGGAATGGAATTTTTCCAGCCTGAGCAATGATGGGACATAAAGGCTTCTGTCTGTTGCTTAGGAACAGAAATATCTTGTGCCTTTGCTACAGCTGGAGGAACCAGGTAATTTACTTTCAGAGCTCACCTATCTCCTATTCAAACAGAGCTGAAGTGAGCCTTCTTTTCATCTTGGCTTTGCAGGGTGGCAGGTCACTAGACCCCCCTGGCTTTCTTCCATTCAGCAAACTCCCATTCCTAATGCATTGTCTCAAAACTGTGCCAATCAAACGTGTATTAACTGGGGTTAAAAACAATAGATTTTCTTCAGGAGCTAGGCTTTGGGTATTTTTCTCAACCAGAAAGCAAATGGAACCCCATGTGAGTGGGGTGTAGAGCTGTCCTTCATCTGAACGGCATGTGATGTTTGATATCGTGTTGGCATCCTCCCCTGCACCTCAAGGAGGGAAGGTTGTCACACAGACACTCCCACGTTTAGGTCTGAAGTCCAGGAGGGAGGCAGGACCCCACTTTCTGGTACTGAGAAGGCAGGGCAAAGATTGGCAACCTTACCTGTGTACATGAATCTCTTTTGGAGCTTTACAAAATGTATGTTCCTGAGACTTACTCCCCCAAATTCTGATTCATTGAGTCTTTGATACGGCCCGGGCCGGTATAAAATTTTCCCAGCTATTTACAACTGAAAACTCAGTCCCGTTTCTCCTTGCTCAGCCCCTGCTGAAGAGCGTTGGATGCCCAGAACCAGGCCTGGGACAGAAAGGCCTGGCCATGGAGTTCCTGGGCTTCCTCAGATTTTCTTACTTGCCCTGTGTCTTCCCCAGGAAGCTCTGTGGACTCATGTTCACATGATTTGTTCAAGGATGAATGCCTCGGTCTTCATAGTTTAAGTGGGAAGAGTTACTCTCAAAGGAGCACTCAGAAGGAGAATTGAGGCTTGTAGTTGGGTAGAAACATAGTGGAAGTATCTAGAAGGTGACTAGGCTATAGGAAACTGATTAGAAGAGCCCTGATCCCCAGGTGTTTCTGACCTGGAAGAGTGGTAAGTGCAGAACCTTCTAGGCCCATAGGCACACATCATAAATACATCAGGCCTGAGAAAGGCCCTGGAGGGTGTGAACACCTCTTAATTCTATGCACCCTTCTCTAGGGGTTCAAGGAAAATTGAATAGCTTAATTAAGAGCATTATTGTTGGGCTTCCCTGGTGGCGCAGTGGATGAGAATCCGCCTGCCGATGTAGGGGATATGGGTTCGTGCCCCGGTCCGGGAGGATCCCACATGCCGCGGAGCGGCTGGGCCTGTGAGCCATGGCCGCTGAGCCTGCGCGTCCGGAGCCTGTGCGCCGCAACAGTGAGGGGCCCGCGTACCGCAAAAAAAAAAAAAAAAAAAGAGCATTATTGTTGTAGCAGCAAATAATTTTAAAAGGGAACGAGATGTAGTTCCCATTTTCCTCTTTTTGTCTTCAAAAGGAGGGAGTCAGTGATTATTGTTACACTGAAAATGAAGGTGATTATATAACCTTTAAAATATCCTCAGTACAATAATGAAAGAAGTGTTGACCGTTTCTTCTAGAGCCACAAGCCGAAGGCACTCATTACTTGGCTCTTTTTTGCTCAGTTATGTAAATGGCCATCTGTGGAAACACCAGAGTGTATCCAGAAATCTCATCTTAAAGAGAGCTATCACGTGCAGGAAAGGAAGCTCCGTGGGCAGCTCTAATTTGCATGATTCCCGACTGCAGGCATGTGACTAAAGCATAATGGGTCTGATTCTCAGGGGCACCTGGCCATGAAATCAATCTCAGTGCTTCACGGTCACACTGGAGGCAGACTCGCATCTCTCACACGGGTTTACCAAAGCCTAAGGATTGCGGATTTGAGGAAGAAGAAAAGCAAAACATTTCAACCAGATTCACAGTGAAACCTGGGTGTTGAAGTCATTTGCATTTTTGATTCGTTTCTGTTTTGGCCCCCTGCCCCACTGACTCCCTTCATATTAGTGCAGAATCCAAAAATGAACGGAAGCTCTCCCTCTTCTGATGATGTGGGCTAGGAAGATCCCAAGAAGACGTTAGAGAGATTTTAACCAGCCTGCCGTGGGAGATGCAGAGCTGCTGAATGGGAGGGGCTTGGACTGCAGTCTAGGAGCTGCAGAGGATTCCTCTAGAAGCTCTGTGTATCTAGCAAGCACGCTTACTTTATAATGCTTCCTTAGGGTGATGAGAGTGCTGGCTCGCAGCCCGCAGACCATCCCTGCAGACTTGGGCCCCTTTCCCCTACCATCTCCTGCTATTACTTCGGTTTCTTTGTGTGAGTCCATTTTTCCCAGTAGGCCTGTAGGACCGATAAGGAAGGCCTGAAAGGAGGAGGTCGGTCACGCCCCACCTCAGACCACCACCAGAACAGCTGCCAGTGTTCACACATGGCAAATACTCAGCAACTTTATTATTAATAATTTTCCTAGTTGGCTCCCATAATGATGTAAAAATAAAAGTGTGCCTCTTCTTGCCTCTCCTACTTGACCTCCAAGTTAATAAAATGAGTGGCAGAGAGATTGCAACTGCCGAGAAGTAAAGCTTCCCTTTGATGAATGTATGACGCTTGTCATACCTTTGCCCTTGGGTTCATGGCCAATAATGAGAGTTCAGTATGTGTTCTCCCTTACCGCGTTTGGCAGGTCACTTCACCACTCTGGACCTCAGAACTAACATTTTATGATTCATGATTTTGTGACTCAAGTAATAGTATTTCCAGATCCCCCATTCCCGTGGCTCCTTGACCATTATTATCACCAAGAAATGGCAGTATCACTTAAAACATCTTGGTTTTAAGGAACCTGCTCTCTGACACCCATCCCATCCTCCCAGCTCACCTTCTTTAGTCCTATCACCCGGCAGACTTCTAATCCATTGCCTGACTGCATTTACATTGTCTAGCATCCCCCTTTTTATATTCTTTTTTTTTTTCTTTTACCTAGTTTAGATTACACCATTTGTCATTTTCGTTAGTTAAGCAGCTACACGTTGCAGGAGGAAAATGCACTGTTGTGCTCTTTTATTTATAAACATGTGACATAAATCTAAAATTAACCCTTGACACTGCTTGGCAATCCTACTCCACCTACGAGTACTGTATGTTCGTTCTACTCTCTGGAACACTTAGACAGTCTTCTCTCACTCCCAACTCTGAGGCTCCTTTCCCATTTACCTTCAACTGATGACCTTGCCTCAGAATTTATTGAGGAAATAAAAGTAAAAGGCAGGCCAAATACCCATCGTCAAATCTAACAACCCTCTTATATCTTGATCCATTCCCCATTTCCCACTTGTATCTGCAGATGAAGTGTCTTTGTTCCCATGAAAGGCTGTTTCTACTTGCTCTCTTCCAACTGTGTCATAGATGTACTGAGTCTGCACCCTCACTTGTCCAGTTCAGTAATGGTTTATGTTTGTTGGCCTGACATAATTATGAATCAGTAGTTCCCCGTATAGTGTTCCGGTTTTGATGATAAATTATATGGGCCCCTTAGTTATATAACAGAGTTCCATACGTGGGATGAGCTGTTCAGATCAGCTCTATGCTGCTCTCACACTGTCCTAGTTACTTTACAGGTAGTTACCTAGCTTTATAATAAGTCCCAACACATGGTGGGGCAAGTCCTCCCTTCCTTTCTTTGCTGGAAGTGTATTGGCTCTTTTTGGTCCTTTACTATTTCATCTGCATTTTAGAATCAGTTTATAAAGTTCCACAAAATCCTGTTGGGGTTTTGACTGGAGCTTCATCGAGTGTCTCGATCAGTTTGGGGGAGAACTGACATCATTACAAAATCAAATCTTCCTATTCATCAACAAATGTAGTGCTCTGTTTTTTCTTGAATATCTTTCAGTAAAATGTCACAATTTTCTGTATCCAGGTTGAATGTATATCTTGTCAATTTCTTGCTAGGTATTTTATAGTTTTTGTTTCTATTGTAAATGTTGTATTTAAAAAATTATTTCTTCTGTTTTTTTGTTGTGGTACAGTTGACTTGTATGTTCTCATATGCAGCCGCTTTGCTAAAATTACTTTTTATTTATAATAGTTTATAAATTTGTCAGGGTTTTCTATACAGACAATTATATCACTTGCAAAAAAACTATGGTTTTTGTTTTCTCCTTTCCAATACTTCCACTTATAAAAACGTTTTGCTGATATACAGTATACACACAGGAAGGAGCACACATAAGCTTACCTCTTGAAACATTTTCACAAAATATACACACTTATTTAACTAGTACCTAAATCAGGAAACAGAACATTATTTGTACCTTAGAAGTCCCCCACCCCACGCCCACCAGTGTGCCCTTCTATCACAACCTCCCCAAAGAATAACTCTTGTGCTTTCAATATGTTTTCTGGTTTTCTTGAGTTGGCTCATGCAGTGTATTACTTTCTCCTTTTCTGCTGGACTATTCCCTAACATACAAGCATGGCTTTACAATCATCCATCTTAAATAACTCTTCCTTAACCAATGTCCCTTTCTAGTCACTACTCCATTTTGCTACTCCCCGTCTCAGAGAAACTTTTTGAACAAATATTCTATAGTCACTGTCTCTGTTTCCTTACTTTGCAGTTTTCTTTTCAACTCACTTGATTCTGGCTTCTGTCTTTGGAATTCTACTGAAATAGCTCTTGTCGAGATTACTGTGACCTTCATGTTACCAAATCCAATAGAGAGCTCTGTCAGTGTCCTTTTCCGTCTCTCAGCATCATTTGATGTGATTGACCCTTGCCTGTCTTGAAATACTTCCTTTCATGGCTCTTCCATTTATTCCCTTAAGTGATTGCTTGTTTACAGCCCTTCTCTCCACCAAGACTCCAAGTTCCACAGGGCAGGGGTGATGTCTAACTTTTTCACTGCTCCATCCCCAGCATCTAGTCCGGTGTCTGATACATAGTAGATTGTTGCCTGGGCCTTAGAGATTACTGTGCATATCCAATCACTTTTGTCTCATGTCTACTTGGATGTCTTGCAGGTACCTCAAATTCAGCAGGTCCAAAATATGTTTATCATATCACAAACTCTTCACTCTACTAGTGTTCCCTCTTTCAGTACACATCACTACCACCCATTGAATCAGAAACCTTAACTAGTTCCTCTTCTCATCTCCACATCCAACCCATCTCTGATACCTGACCATACCCCTGCCTAAGTACCTTTTCCAAATCTGTCTACTTCCCTTTATTTCCATCTTCATCCTTCCGGATGCTACCATGTTGAATTACTGCAACAGCTTCTGAACTGTTTTTGTTCTAAACTGTTCTGAGCTCTGGTATTGCATCCCTCCAGTTGGTTCTCTACATGGCAGACAAAGTGGTCCTTTTAAAAATACAAGTCTAGTTAAATCATCTTCCCATAGCAGACATTGTGTCATATTCTGTGCTCTGAAATACAGAAATAGAATTTACATGGGGTAAGCAAAACAGTGCAAGACTGCACTTATCAAATCATTTGTATTTAATTTCAGTATCAGTATTTTTCCAAATCTTGAAAATATCCTCTGAATTTTTGTACAGCTTTTTTATCTTCTACAACTACTGACCCATCAGGTGCTTCTCTATCTCTGCACCTACCTTTTCTTAGAATTGAGTTCTATAGGCCTTTTTTCAGCAACAGACGGCAGATTTCATTCCTCATTAGAAGGAAATGTATAAGCAAAACTACTTATCTGGGGTTGAGGCACTACCTGGCGATTCATTTGTCAACAGCAGTCTTGTAAAAACCTTAAAAGAGACCTTTACCACCTCCCTACATTAATATTAAGGATTCTTAGCAATCCAAAGTCAATTTATTATTGCTTTCCTTACTTAGTTAGATATAGATTTTCAACTAGTTAATGAAGTGCATTTTGTAATTACTAAAGGGCTCTGTTGCTTCGATGATAACTAGATACCTGCAACAAAAACCAAAACATAAGTTTTAAGTGGTATTAAACAGCTTCTCTTCTCCATCAGTTGGTGTCTAAGTAGTTGCTTGCAGAAAAGCACAACCAATCAAAGGACAAAGTTGAAAAGTCATTTGTGTTTGATGATGTGCGTGGTTTTAAAATTTGAGAGCGACATGGCATGACTACTTTCCTGTTTCCAGAATTAGCAAGAGTAGCAGAATGACATTAATATGTGGGTTCATTATGCCTAAGAAGTTGGTTCTTTTTTCCCCCAGAAAATATTTGCTTTTCTGGAGTGCAAAAAGATGTGCTCATTCATTGTCAAGATCTGTTACGTGGATTGAGGGATGATGTCACTCTTCCCACTGCTGGTAGGGCAGAAAGTCAATAAATGTGATTGGCAGCTTTGTGCAACATTGAAAAGTCTCCAGTAGATTTCTCACATGGGACCCACTAAAAACCAGAGGACTCCAGGAAATAAAGTCAAACTGTCCTCTTTTGACATAAGGCCATAAACATAATGGAATGATTTCTCCCATGAAAGTTTTGAGCAAAATAATATCTACCGATTTCTTTGGTTGAGTCACACCCAACTTTCTTTTCTTCTTAGGTCCTGTTGTTTCAGGCAGTATCGCTAGCAATGAGTTATCTGTCTAATATTGTATAACAAAATACCTTATTTTAAATGGGCACAGGGAGGTAGTGGAGAGGAATGCTTTAGATCTTGGGCTCTTGAACCAGAGATCTGAATTCAAATCTTGACTCAGCTGGTTGTGTGACTTTCAGTGAGTAACTGCCTCAGTTCCTTTATCTATAAAATGGGGGAAGATAAGACTCCCTCCTACAGAGCATTTTTGTGATAATTAAATTTATTTATGTAACATGTGTGGCAAATAGTGATGACCACTACTAATGTCACTGCTACGATTGAGGTTGCAAGGAAGTGGCCAAATGTTCTTTTCTGGTCTTTCAGGGATCACTGAAGGTAGATTCAACCTGGCATTCACATCTGTGGATGGATGAATCCTTGCACATATAGCCAGGTTAATCTTTATAAATGGTCATTTGAGGCTTGGCGAAGCAAGATATTTGGAAATAGGGCTTCCCTGGTGGCGCAGTGGCTGAGAGTCCGCCTGCCGATGCAGGGGACACGGGTTCGTGCCCCGGTCCAGGAAGATCCCACATGCCACGGAGCGTCTGGGCCCGTGAGCCATGGCCGCTGAGCCTGCGTGTCCGGAGCCTGTGCTCCACAACGGGAGAGGCCACAACAGTGAGAGGCCCGTGTACCGCAACAAAACAAAACAAAACAACAAAAAAAAGATATTTGGAAATAAAAAAATGGAATCCATGTTTTATGTTGTCTTATTAGAAAGACAGATCTTATTTCTACCTATTTTTTCCTAAAAAGCTACAACGATGGGGATAAAGCTGATAGCTCTCTATAATGCCACATCTTATAATCTACTTTCACATTTGAGTTTTTGCTGGTGTTGGTACAAGGCATAGAATCATAGTCACACTAGGAGATCCAGGGAGAGGTTCTGGTAGTCCCTGCAGAGAAATGGGTTTTCAGCCCCTAGGGTCATATAACTCAGGATAGCCATTGGGGAATGACTGTACCTTTGACAAGTGGAGAAAGGTGGGGAAGAGGTAGGATATTGCTCTACCTTGGATTAGGAGGAACACGGGCAAGCTTCCCTCTCCTCCTCCCACCTTTAGTTTCAGTTGTTATAAGACTGGGTGGGTACCTTTGGTGGAAGTGTGGAGGGTAGTTGGGGTCGGGCGGCCGCGGCTGTGGGCAGTTTAGGTTGGGTTGCTGCCCTGGATAAAAAGGGGGGAGGTGAGGGCAGGTCTTGGAGCTGTGGATGCCGAGCAGGCCCCGGGGAATGAGAGAGAAGGTGCTTTGGGTTTCCTTTCAAGTTGCTCATCTCATTTCACGGGTTAGTAAGAAGGATGAGGATTCAGGTTCACTGCCCTGGCCAAAGTGGAGGGGCTCCCTTTGTCCCTCGAGCTCCTGAGCATGGAGGTCCAGATGAAGGAAGGAGTTGGGTGGTTTTAAATTGAATCAAGAGTGTTTTCAGGGCTTCCCTGGTGGCGCAGTGGTTGAGAATCCGCCTGCCGATGCAGGGGACACAGGTTCGTGCCCCGGTCCGGGAAGATCCCACATGTCGCGGAGCGGCTGGGCCCGTGAGCCATGGCCGCTGAGCCTGTGCGTCTGGAGCCTGTGCTCCGCAGCTGGAGAGGCCACAGCAGTGAGAGGCCCGCGTACCGCAAAAAAAAAAAAAAAAAAAAAGTGTTTTCATCATGATAACTTCTTCCCCACCCTGCAAACCCAAAAACAAACCAACAAAACTTAATTGTAGGAAATACAATTTCCATTTCTTTTTAGAAAAAAACTGAGCTCTTTGTCTACATTGTCCTTTTATCTGGATCCAGAATTTTACAGAGTCTTGAAATTCATTGATACATGAAAAACTGGGGCCACTGTTGACAGGAATTGCGTATGTTAATAAACTAGTCCTAAGAGTATCCTCTGGGATTGTACTGAACAGTCTCCTGGCTGCAGTTCTGTGCGTGAATGGTGGAAGCCTGGCGGTGGGGTGTGGGGGGTGGGGTGGGGGGGGCAGGGTGGCTGATGCATGAGGACAATTAGCTTGGCTGGGTTGATTTTTCTCTTTGAAAAAGACCCGTGCCCAAATGTCACATATATCGTTTTGCTTGAACTTTCTTGAATGATGATGAAATATGCTGGGAAAATAAGTAAGTCCCTGGTGTGCAGGGCTCGCTGCCGGCCACTGTCCTTCAGGTGCTGTCACTGAGAGAGGAGGTGATGTTTGCCCCTAGTCTGTACAATGGCTCCCTTGGCTTTGGCTAACGTGCTTTCCTTCTTTCGCCTTTTAAAATTCCACACATCATATCTTTCTTTTTCAGTCTCTAGAGAATGCAGAGTGTTTTATTCCCTGATGAGCATTTGCGAACTAGACCCTTGGAATTTATCTTCTACCCTTTCCTTCTAGGCTTTGTGCCCCTGTGGACACACAGAATCTTTTTCTCTGTCTCTGTGTCTGTCTCTCTTGCATTTGTTCTTTGTGGCAAGCACATTTTCACCATTTTTTTTTTTTTTTGCCCTGGTGAATTGGAGCATTTCAAATTTCTGCTCTTGAGATAGTGACGTTAGGGACATTCAGAATAATGAATCTTCGCTCACTGTTGACTCATGTTGGGTGATTTGAGCTGCAGCACCTAGAGCCGGCAGCCTGTGGGATCAAGTTCATGGGCCTTAGTAGCAACCATCGCAGTGCTGAGAGTAGACATGGGACTGAAGGGACTGAAGGGGCTGACACCTGGGACCCTTACAGAATTCTAAATGATTATGTAAAAGATGGAAACAATGCAAGTTGCATCAGGAAAAGGCGGCAAACGCAGAACAACTTAGAATAGGGAACAAGAAGGGAGAGAGAAAAGAATCCAATCAGATAATGTAATAGAATGTGAGGCTAGGAGAGGACTGAAGAACTCATCTGGGAAGGACTAAAAGGATAAATCGATAGAGATACTTTGAATATTGAAAATTCTTATTTTGGTAGAGGATAGTTTTTGTCGATTGTCTTACATAACGATGTGTCCATGTGTCATCTATTTTTAAGGTTGTTCTGGAGACTATAAAAAATAATCCCTCTAGAATGTGGCAGGACCCCAATTAAAATGGATAAAATGCAAAAGAAAATTTGACTCATAAACAGAGAAGTCCAGGGGTGAGGATGACTAGGTATGGCTGGACCCAGGGCCCAGCCTGGACCCCAATAAGGATCTCTCTTCCTTCTCTCTTTCCATTCCTGTCTCCCTCTCCCCCTTTCTCTTTCCTTCTGCATTTCTTCTCCTCCTTAGCTCCCATCCCCCAACCATTAATCCTCTCCTCTTTCTCCCTCTCCCTTTCTCCCTTCTCCACCGTCCCCCCGCTCCCCTCCCTCCTCCACCGTCCCCCCCGCTCCTCTTCCTCCTCTGCCCGCCAATTTCTGTTTCCGTGTTGCAGCCCGTTTCTCTGTCTGATCCCCACTCTGTACCCTCCCTCTCGGCTCTTACTCCCCCGTCCTTCACACCTCACACCCCTTCCTTTCTTCTCCCGCTCTGTTTCCCTTTGTCCCCCCCCCTTTGCCTCCTCCCCTCTCTCCTCCCCTTTCTCCTTACTCTCTGCCCCTCTCATAGTGTGTTGCCCCGCATGCTAACTTTGTTCTAGGGCAAGCTGTCTTCTACAGGGACCTCCCAGCACCTCCAGGCTTATATTGTCCAGCTTAGCCTTCTGGATAGAAAAAGTTTCTCTTTCACAGTAAATTTCATAAACAGTCCCAAGATTGCCTCTTATTTGGCTGGTGTGGGGACTGGAATATGCTGCCAGGCCTTAGAGCTGGGGAGAGGTGCTGGTGTCCCTTTCTGAACCCTGTGGACTGAAGTTCCAGAAAAATCTAGGTACTAGAGGAGGGGAATTGGGACTGGATTCAGAAGAAAGAAGAAACGGTATTGGATCCTGGGCAGGCAGGAGATAAGGTGCCATTACTATTGGCCAGTCTACTGACTAGTGGTCTGCTGACTACTTTTCTACAAGAAACTATCATTAATAATAATCAAAATTTAGAAAGCTGTAACAAGTGGCCCCCAAATATCAATAGGATACAAAATAAAGATTTGTTTCTCACTTTATCACAGCCCAGTGCAGGTGGGGCAACCTTCATAAGGCTTCCCTCAAAGCGCCGATGCAGGGATGGAGGCTTTCTCATCCTGTGGTGCTGCTATATTGGAGTCCTTCACTTCCAGCTGCCTGAATGGGAGGGAAGGAGTGTGAAACACACAGGGTTTTATGGCCACTCTCAGATAGTGTACAGGATTTCTGCCCATGTCGCATTGGCCGGAACCCAATCCCTTGTTCTCACTCTAACTGAAAGGGTGCTAGGAATTTAGTGTTCTTATGAAATGAACAGGGTTTGAGGACCTTAGGGCTACAGTCAGCTTGTTTGGATATGTGATTAGATGGCAAGTCATCAGAACTGAACCGGTATGAAGGTAATGCTGGACATTTATGAGATATACATATACGCTCTCCTCTGAAACGCTTCCGTCCTTTCTTTGGACCTACACCTTGTCCTAAAATTCTGCTTTTCCACGAAGCCTTCCAGTATAGCACTGTACTTAAGAGCTTGCACTTTGGAACCAAACGGCATGAGTTAAATCCCAGCTTCCCATTTTCTAGGGGTAATCGTGAACAAATTAGCCTCCCTAAGCTTTTGTTTCCCCTTTCACATACAGGCATACCTCGGAGATATTACGGGCTCGGTTCTAGACCACTGCAATAAAGCCAATATTGTGATAAGGCGAGCCACGAGAAGTTTTTCATTTCCCAGTGCATATAAAAGTTTGCTTACACTCTGCTGTAATCTGTTAAGTGTACAACAGCATTATGTCTAAAAACACAATGTACATACCTTAATTAAAAATTACTTTATTGCTAAAAAGGCTAATCATTATTTGAGCCTTCAGTGAGTCATAATCTTTTTACAATAGTAACATCAAAGATCACTGATCACCAATCACCATAACAAATATAGTACTAATGAAAAAGTTTGAAATATTGCGAGAATCGCCACAGTGTGACACAGAGACACGAAGTGAACAAATGCTTTTGGAAAAACCGTGCTGACAGTCTTGCCTGACACAGAGTTTCCACAAACCTTCAATCTGTAAAAACTGCAGCATCTGCGAAGTGCAGTAAAGTGAAGCACAGTGAAATGAGATATGCCTATTTTGTGCAAGAAAATACCATTAATAATAATCCAAATTTAAAAAGCATTCCCCTGATACTCATAGGAAGCTGTATGTCAGTTATATCTAAATTAAAAAAAAAAGGCATTCAGATCACCTTGGTAGTCGCGACGTTTTCTTTTTCTAGCTATGCTTTTACTTTGCAGCTCAGTGGAGCTCAGCAAGTGGGTGGTGCCTGCAGGAGGGGGCTGCTCGGCACGCTCCCATTCTCCACTCACAAGGATCTTACAGTTTCAGAGCTACAGGACACTTCAGGGGTCACCCATTCCTCCTCATGTTACAGAAGAGGAAACTGAGGCCCAGAGGGTAGCCTTGACCGCGCGCAGTCGCGCAGTGGGCTGATGGCAGAGTTGGAGGTGGCCCCCGCATCTCCTGACAGCACCTCTCAGCGTGAGGCTCCTCTCTCCAGTGTGGCTTCTCCCTTCTTCTAGTCCTGACCCTTCAACGAGCCTGCAATGAAGGCTCTGTGGTCCTGCTCCACGGCTCAAAGGAAAACCTGCTCACTTCATTACGTTGTGGGTCCCCCTCCCAGTTAAGATATTCTTCTGCGCTCTAACCCTAGAGACTGTCCTGTCTACAAAACAGTGGTTGAAAAGCGGTCGGATTTACAGAGATGCTGCTGCAGCTCAATGAGAGGTGATAAAGACCTAGGTAATTGCTGTAGAATAATCCCCCTGCCAAGAAGATGATTGAACTCCCACACAGAAGGTGAACAGATGGTAGATTTATTGAAATTCATAGGCTGTGAGAAGGGATAATTTAACTGATGGCTGGGCACCCTCATTTCAGATCGAAGGAGGCTCGCGGGAGAATGCGTGTGCCGCTAGGTGGCATGATCAGCCAGGGTCCGTGTTGTCTGCTCTCGGAAAGGAGGCCAGGTTGCACACACGCCCAAGAATCCCTTCAGTTCGTTTCCTAATTGGGACTGCAAACCTTCCCTGTGGCTGAGTAGGAAACCACCATTTTTAAAAGACTTAAAATCACTTTAAGTTTAAAGTATAAATATATCACTAAGGACTTTTGCATGGAGAGAAAGCAATCACATGACAGGGTATTAAATCACTAAAGAGATGAGGCCATGGCTGAGGGGGGGGCGGGCAGTGTCTGGATCACGAGTAGCTGTGGGCTCCAGTAATCTTTCAATCATTGGCCCATCTGGGCTTAAAGATATGTTCTTCCTGCCAGCTCCTTCCCTCCTCAGCCTTGCCCACTGCTTGCAGTATAGCAGGAAAAACTCGCTCTAGAAACTTCATTTTGGAAGTTGATACCACTAATAACATTATTTCAGAGGAAGAATAAAGGAATCCGTTGGGAACTGGTGTGAAGGGATAGAGGAAATTATAAGAGAGAAAAGGTGAGTTGATAACAAGTTAGCCTGTATTGGTTACCTGTCATTATCTGTGTTCTCTTACTGATTGATTTTTTTTTTTTAAGGTTCCTCCCCTAACTTTTTCCTTTCCCCAAATCCAGAGCTTTGCCAGTGATTTTGGGATACCCACATCCTTCTAATTTTGTGTGGGAACCACTTCCTGTTTATAATAGAGTTCCTAAATGAACCCATTTATCCACTGAACAAATATTCATCGAGTCTTTCTTTGTTCAAGTTTTTTTTTTTTTTTTTTTTTGGCGGTATGCGGGCCTCTCACTGTTGTGGCCTCTCCCATTGCGGAGCACAGGCTCCGGGCGCGCAGGCTCAGCGGCCATGGCTCACGGGCCCAGCCGCTCTGCGGCATGTGGGGTCTTCCCCGACCGGGGCACGAACCCGTATCCCCTGCATCGGCAGGCGGACTCTCAACCACTGCGCCACCAGGGAAGCCCTCTTTGTTCAAGTTTTTATCTTTTTCTTGTGTCTCCGTTTTTTTCATCTGTAAAATGGGGATAAATACCTATCTCGTAGGATTGTTGTAAGGATTAAATGAGCACTTTTATGTAAAATACTTAAAACAAGTCCTGGCAAATAGAAAGCACTCAAATGTTAGCCACTGTTTAGTACCACCACCACTGCCTACTCCTGTTATTACTGCTGCTATCACTATGTTACTACTGCTGTTACCATGACTATAACTGCTACTACTGTATATTACTGTTATCACTGTTATTATTACCACTGTACTACTACCGTTACCTACTGCTGTATTATTTCTACTTTTAATTTAGATTTTTGAGCCGGTATTTCTCCTAATTGCAGAAAATTTCTA
This sequence comes from Grampus griseus, assembly GCF_964374135.1. Taxonomy (NCBI): domain Eukaryota; kingdom Metazoa; phylum Chordata; class Mammalia; order Artiodactyla; family Delphinidae; genus Grampus; species Grampus griseus. The sequence continues at coordinate 39,588,827 of NC_139018.1, read as the reverse complement.
ATCTTGTCAATTTAAGGTAAATTTACTCTCTTCTGGATTTTAGGTAAATAGTTATTTGGAAAACTCCCCTTCCCACCGGTTTTCTTTTCCTCAGAGGGTGAGCTAACCATCAGTGGGGGCAGGGCCATGTGGTCCATAATTATCCTCCATCTGCATGGGGCCACCTTGTCTTTGCTGTATTTTGTTCTTTGGTCTCTGTCTTCCCTCATCTCTGAGGTCTGGGCTGGCCTCTTCTGAGCCATTTTTGGGCCTGGTGGGGGTGGGATTGACAGACACCAGTGAGAAATTTTGAGATGTCGTCTGGCCACATGCTTTGTGAGGCTGAGCTCAGAATTCTTGCCCCAGCACTTTTGGAGACCAAACTGGACAAGAGGACTTCTTGCAAAGCCAGTAGGCTCCCTGGGCTATACTTCAGGAAATGAGGCACAAGCCTCCTTGTCCTGGGCTCCCCAAACTTAAGGGATGTTCTGTAATTTCTTGCTTTATCTCTGTATTCCTACCCCCTGCTTCCCCCAGTACAAATATAGCACCCTTCAAATTTTATTCTTTTTGTCCTTCCCAATTCCTCAAATCAAAACTCACCATTCATGGAGGAAATCTGAGTGTGGAGTAGGGAAGTCTTTTTTTGAAAAATTTTATATTGATGGAAAGGCTGTTGGGAGGAGTATAGGTTCTTGAGCAATGCCTCTGAAATCATAGCATGGAGGTGTCCAGTGAGGGGTCAAGTACATTGTCAACCATGAGCAACATGTGCCTTAACAGTTGTTCTGGAACAAAATTCCTGGATATGGACAACTCACTAATTCAAACTGAAAATAGGTGGTAGTGGTAAGGCTAGAATGGACGAATGAAACTTCTGGACTATAGACTAAACACAAAGAAATACAATTTCTTTGACTGAATACAGGCCTATTCAACATAGGCCAATAAAATACTGCCAATAAAGGACACTGTCACACTTTCAAAGATTAAGTAAGAATGAATTTCCAGTAGAGACTTTGAAAGTAGTTTGTTTTATGAAGTTTATGGGAATCTTATAATTCTGCATTATTTCTAAAGAAATATATAAACTCTAGCCCCCTCCTCCTGTGTCATATACTCAAAAAGAGATGGATTAGTAAAGTTTCCTGTATTACTTGGGACCAGAATTGTTTGTTAGAATTGAGATTTATCCTATTAGGTTATGATGATCTAAGTCAGAGCGTAACAAAGTACACCCTGCGGGCCAGACCCAGTCCGCTGCCTGCTTTGTATGACTGGAGAGCATAAGGATAATTTTTACAGTTTCAAATAGTTAGAAAAAAAATCAAGAGAAAAATAATATTTCATGATTTGTGAGCATTCCAGAAATTCAAATTTCAGTGTCTATAAATAAAGTTTTATTGGCACAGAGCCATGCTCATTCAAGTACGTATTGTCACACTCCATTTGCAGAATCGCGTAGTTCCAACAGAGACCGGATTGCCTGCAATGCCAAAAATACTTAGTATTTGACCCTTTACGGGGAAGAGTTTGCTGGCCTCTGGACTAAGATGTGGATGAACATGAAGAGAAATTCAGGGAGAGCATTCTGTTTAGAATCTTATTTATACGGTCTACATGTAAGAGCAATCAGTCCCACCGCGAAGGCGTTGATCTTAAGGAGAGCAGGCGGGAGAAGTTGTGCTTTCATCACGGTGTTTGTGTCAGTTCCACCCCTCATCCGTGATTCTTAAAGCCTGCTGTTATTTTATGCCACCTGCATAACCTGATTTGCATCTTAAACGAATATCCAGCTACCACTTGGACTTTTCTCAGAATAAGACGCATGGCTTTTATGAAGCCATCTGTAGATGAAAAATAAAGAGCAGACAACAGTCCTGGAATATGTGATTGAGGGAGCTAGCACACAGCACAAGAGTCAATCGGCTGGTTGGCTCCCCAAGTCAAGAAGCTACTAAAGATATGTCAGTATTGACAAGATAAGGGAGGCAGGTGCGAGCGGTCTGGAAGAGAATGGGAAAATAAAAGCCATTTGAAACCCATGGGCACACTTGGATAAGAGACTGGGCCAGAGCTAGGCTTCGCATCCTGAATCCCCTGTGCCCTGGAGCTCTGGGGTCTTCTCTCCTCCTTGAGCCTGGAAGGCTTTCTTCACAGTCATGGGACTCGACCTCTCATGGGGCTGCCCTGCTGCCCTGGGGGCTCTTCCAGGAGATACTCAAATCGGAGAGGTTTCAACATCTACACTCAAGTCCCATTTTTATGGTGCATTCGGTTTAATGATGTCACAGGTTAATGATTGGATTAAGCTGCTTTTTTTCTTCTTTGCCCTAAACATTTCCAGCCACCATTTACCCCAGAGAAACTGTCAGAAGTAAATTGCAGAAAATGTAGCAATTCTTAGCTTCTAAATGTAAAATAGAAGCGTGAAACAAGGATTGAGGAAGTCAGTGTGATGAGTCAGAACCATCCTAATTGAGTTTCTCCCTGACATTCTCCCTCTCTCATCCCCTCCCAGTGTTTCGCCTTGAGTAGAAAAAGACCTTTTGACCAGGAAAAGAGAGAGAGGGGCGGTAGGGAAGAAGCAAGGAAGACCTGTTTTCCTCTCCTGCCTTTCTCTCTTTATCTCCTCTCTGTGCTCTCTCCCCCTGTCCCCTGTCTTTTCTCTTCCTTTCCTGTCTCTCCTCTCCCTTCCCCCTCCTCCCCTCCCCTCTCTTCCTCCTTCTTTCCCCTCTCCCTTCCCTCCCGTCTCCCCCTCCCCCTCCCTCCCTCCCACCTCTCTTCCTCTCTCCTGTCCGCCCCTTACCACTCTGTGTTTGTGCCCAGTTCTTCTCGCTCCCCACCTCAAACTGAGTTAATTCTTGCCTGACATCATAGGGGAGATTCAGGGAGGTGGCTGATCTCATGGAGGAATTCTGGTTGTCCTCATGGTAGGTACTATTGTACAGTAGAACCGGTTGCTAGTCGTGCCTAGGCTGGAGAAGGCCTTGGAGATCTCTGCAGATGCTCAGCAGTACTGCAGGGCATCTGAAAGTTCCTATGCACAGACACCAAGTGAGAGTGTATGCCAGAGACCTGAAAGGGTCTTGCAGACAGCACAGGGGGATGTGCTTCGGTAAGACAGGACATGGGTAGTCTCTGCCCATGGTGTGCCAACATCTCAGTGGATCACTAGCTCCAGAGAGCTATTCTAGATAGCACTGCTCATTGCCTGTGTCGAGGACTGGATGAGATGAGTTCTATCCTGAGAAGGGGGCTATAAGCCCCCATTCTCACAACCGCTCAGCTGGCGCTGGCTGGAACTAAGGGATAACTTCAGAGAGGAGAGGGACCAAGAGAACATTTTCGATTTAACTGAGTTTTATTTTTCATACAGGGCAGAATAGGGGCCCCAAATCAGAAATTAAAATGAGTTATAGGAAATAAAGTTATATTTCTTACACACCAGAATTGGTGATTATAAAATTTGTACCAGATGTATTTCTTAAATACGATGTGCCAGGTAAGCTATGAAATGATTTTCATGCATTTTTTCCTTTAATGCTTTTAATGATTTTGTGAGGCATGTATTACTAATCCCATTCTACAAAAGCAACCAAGTTGCTTTTGTAGAATGGGATTAGTAATACATGCCTCACAAAATCAAGAGTGCTTTCAAGAGTGCATTTGTTAGCCTGAGGTCACATAGTCAGAAGGGAAGGAACTAGGATTTGGGTCAGGCAGTAATGACTCTGGAGTCCCACCCTCTCCACATCCCCTAATAGCTGAGGGTCAGATGGGATCCTATGATAGGACACTGAAATCTACTTTGCGCAAAGCTGTTAGTGAAGCAAACTTCTCCTTTGACAAGTAAACGTTTCTGGGCCTTTTTTCGTGTGCCAGGTGCTCAACTAGGCATGGGATACAAAATGAATAACATTCACTTCCCTCCAGGGATGGAACAATCTGCCTACATTTGGTTCTAACACATGGAAAGGACTCAGTATGAACTGGTTGAGTGAATAAATTTGAAAGGTACAAAGCATCAGTAAGGGAAAGAATGTCAAATCTCAGATGTAGTAACAAGAATATTGCAACCATGCCCATAGAAAGAGAACTTGAAAGAATCAGAACACTGATTCTGGTGGAAATAGATGTGATTTTAGAATGGTCTCTGCCTTAGGCCTCCAACAGGAGGGCCTGTTGGTTAGAAACCTAATCCTCACTGAACAAAGCCCTGGGGAACAATTGAGCTCAGAGCAAAGAGTTGGGCTGATCTGATCTGAGAAGATTCCTTTATTCTTAACATCAGTGAGGTGCTGATGAGGGAAATCAATCAGTGGGTCTCCTAGGGTGGAACTGTATTCAGAAGGGAGAACTTGTTTTTGGAAACAGCACCCCTTTCTTGGTGTCCACAAAACTGAAAAAGAGATTAATGAACTGATTGATGTAGGTAGGAAATCTAGGTCATATTATAACCTCTGATGTCACATATCACACAGTCTATTGAATACAGGATAGACAACAGGCTCAGGTTTCTCTAAGGGAAAGGAGAAAGCCGGTTCCAACATCCTACCTTTGGCAGACACAGGTGGTGATTTTTGGTTGCCGGGCAGTGGGCGGCATCCTCCAACTTTCTGCTATTTTCTTGTTGATACCTCTATTCTGAAAGCAAATGATCAGGAAGGCCCATTGGTTGAAGTTGCATTAGGGCGTTAGGGATCTTTGATGGTTAGCCATAGACACTGGCTCTGGTTAATTCAAGTCAAAAGGGAATTAACAGAAACAATGTAGACAGCTCACAGGATAGAAGCAGCAGCTCAGAAAGGGCAGGAACCAGGTAGCTCTGAGGCAGGAATTGCTCCACAGCACCACCGCTGGAGACTGTGAACCCCAGCCTTATTCCGTCTTTTCTTCACTCCCCTCCCAATTCGATCCCAGAGAGGCAGGGTCTTTCTGGCCTGGCCTGGACTTGGTACCCACCTCCTGGTCAGGGGAAGGTAAAGCCTCCTGATTTAATCCCAAAGAGTAATCCAGTAGAGAAGTGGTAATTCCTCAAGGAAATAGGAGGAAGGTTACCATAAGAAGGTGGAGCGGGGGACTTTCCTGGTGGTCCCGTGGTTAAGACTCTGTGCTTCCAGTGCTGGGGACCCAAGTTCAATCCCTGTTCAGGGAGCTAGATCCCGCATGCTGCAATTAAGAGCCCGCACGCCGAACCGAAGATCCTGTGTGCCGCAACTGAGACCCGGCGCAGCCAAATAAACAAATAAATTTTTTTTTTTTTTTTAAAAAAAGGAAGGTGGAGTGAGTGCCAGGCAGCCCCTGGAGCACCTTAGTTGGAAGGCTCAGCTTCCCGAAACTCTGCTGACCTTGGCGTGAGTTCCGAGACGTGGTCTTGAAAGGCTTTTGTGATCTTGCTCTCCTTCTGTCTCTGGACGTGCCTGTGAGAGCAGTTCCCTGGGAACCTGCCACCTTCCCGCACCTTCAGTTTACCCCCATCTAACTTTCCGTTTCCGACCTGGGTGTCTTTGCTCCATCTCCTCCAATATCAGCTTCTCTTCACCGGGAGCTAATCTCTTCCTTATTTGTGCTCTCATAAAACTTTTTGATTCTGGAGATGTTCTTATAATCCTCATTTTCCTGGCCCAAGAATTCCCCAGTACATGTCGCTGCTGCTATGGCACATGTGGACAAAGCACTTAATATGTCCTAGGCCTTTCCTAAGCACTGTCTGTATAAAAAGCCATTACATCCTTCCCATCACCTTATGCTGCTAGTGTCTTCATTTTACAGGTAAGGACAGTGCAAGGGAAGTTAAAGAACTTGTCCAAGGTCAAATAGCTGAGACAGAATTTTAACTGCATTGTAGCAGAAGAGTCTGTGCCCTTAACTCGTCTTGCTTTTTTTTTTTCATGCCTCTTACACCCTCCACACCCATCAGACATCTGTTCTACATCTTAATAATTCTGCTTTCCCCCCTTTATTCCCACTGCCTTGATATCAGCCCCTATCCTCCGAGTCCCCTCATTAGCATAAACTCAGGTGTGGTTGAAAGGGGCTTATTATGAATAACAAAAGACATTCTTCTCATTCCAGGCACTCAGGAAATTTCCAAGGGCTTTAGAAGCTCTGTTCCGGGAACTGGAACAGAGACCAAATATGTGTTTCTTATAATATCACAATATCACACCTGCTTAAGTTGACTTCTTCATGATCTGTTTGAGTAACGTGTTACCTGGTCCTCATTCCTCAAGTATATTCAGCACCCTGTTGCCAAATATATCTTACCAAAAATTAAACTTGATCCTGTTGTTCATCTGCTCATAATTAAAGTTCTCCTATTACCTACTGCGCCAACATAATTTGGGTCTCACTTTACTTTACAGTGGCATCGTCTACCATTTATACTCTTGCCTGTAGTCCTCTACCTCCATGCATCCTCTCTGTATGGCTTAGGAGAGGGCCTTGGTGTCTTGACTTCTCCCACCTGTCTGGCCAAAGTCCTATTTCTATTCCAAGGCACTGTGCAAATAGCATCTCCTGTGGGAAGCCTTCCTCACCCATCACAGGTACAGTCAAGTTACTTCCTCCTCTGTTTCCGTCCTAGTCTGTTCTTAGCTATGTTACAACACTTAACAGGTGGATTAGTTTCCTAGGGCTGCCGTAACAAAGAACCACACACTGGATAGCTTAGGACAACAGAAATTTATCGTCTCATGGTTCTGGAGGCTACAAGTCTGAAATAAGGTGTCACGGAGCCACGCTTTCTCTCTGAAACCCAGCTTCTGGTGGTTTGCTGGCCGTTTTCGGCGTTCCTTGGCTTGTGGTTGCATAACTGCAATCTCTGCCTTTGCAGTCACAGGGCGTTCTCCCTGTCTGTGTCCTCACGCGGCTGTTCTCCTATAAGGACACCAATCGTATTGAATGACGAGTCTACTCCGGTATGACCACATCTTAACTATTTACGTTTGCAATAACCCTAATTCCAAATACAGTCACGTTTTGAGGAACTGGAGGTTAGGATGCCAGCATGTCTTTTTGGAGGTGGGGACACAATTAAACCTTTAACACCTGTCTATACTGTAACCTTTTGTGAATATGTGGTCTTCCCCACTAGACTGGATCACACCTTATTCGTCTTTGTGCCACGCGCTCTGTCCCCTAGTGGGCCCTCGTAAAATGTTCAGTATATGTTTATCTCCCTTCATGAGGTAGTAAATTGTGTGAAGGAAGGAGAGGAGTTGTGCTTTTTTCATTAGGTTATGAATGAAGCAGAGGTGGATTCGGATTTCTTCTTGCTATCTCATAAATCCTATGAGAGAAGTGACTCTGCCTGTTCAGTGACTAATATAGCCTTAGTGATCGGAACATGCCTGACTCAGAGTAGGTGACAAGTAAATATTTACTAAATATTCATACATTTCTAGTTGGATGGAAACTATTGAATGAGTGGATTAAGATGATAGGAAATAAATTATAGATAATTTTAGAAACACTTTGCTGGTCTTTGCCCTGGCCAGGTCTTTGCTGTAGTTGTCTCGATGAATTCATAAGCTTTAGCAAGTAAAGCTGACTTTTGCCAGATGCTAGCTAGAGGGTAGGAGGCTGGTATAAAGGTAACCATTGCTGGAGTGCTAAAGGCATTAGAATTTGTTTTTTTGTTTGTTTGTTTGTCTGTAGATCAGCAACCTCCTGAACTCTTGGTGGGTTCCTTCATGTCCTTCAAGGGTGCCAGCCCGGCAAGGAGGAACGTTTTGCCAATAACTCCTTAGAAAAATTGACTCTGATTTTCAGTCTATTCCTGAAAACTCCCAATCACGGGAGACTGGAACCCAATTTTGCTCCTGTGTGCGGCCCAAACTGGATGTTTAGCTCAATCCCCGTTCATTAGCTGGCAACAACTGATAGTTGTCTGGTCCCACTGGAACCGCCCATCCCTGGCTTCTGTCCGCGTTTCCCAGGGAGTTTTGTACCACGGATGCTCCCAGTTATGCCACGTTTGGGTCCTGATTTAGGACTGTCAGCTCTGGGGAGGGTAGCATTTGCCTTGTTTCCTTCACTTCCCTGCTTTCCCCGTAGACTCCTTTCCTTAGATGTGTGCTCAGCTGCCCACACCACAGCCAGTCACAAAGGGCAGGGTGTGGCTTCTTTCTACGGCTCCCTTGGGAGCAGCTCAGTAGGATGGGAAAGGCAAATCTGGGATTCCCCGTGCCCTGGAGACAACGTAGAGTCAGTTTTTGAGTTTCCACGATGTTATAAGGTCTGTGTGTGTTCATAATTGCTTCATGTTTAGGTCAAACTATTATGAAGAGTCTTGAGTGCTGGCTTTTTCTGGTTTGAGTCTTGCAAGTTTAGTATGTAGAGCTAGCTACTTTTTATCTCTGGATGAAGAATATAACCCTCTGCCTTGCCTCTTTTCAGAGGTGCACGTTTGGAGGATGTCTCTGTCACTAAAACATACTCTTTCCATCTGCCGTGTGACCAGCTGGACAGCATGAGCCACAGTGTAATGGTCTGAGATAAAGAGAAGCTACCAGGGAAAGGAAATCAGTGTGACTTTGAGTGTCGGGGCGTGAGCAGGTGGAATGCTCACTGACATACTGCCCTCTTCTCCCCAGGCCTCTGGAGGCTGGTCGACTGAAGCTTGGCCCACTTTTGTCACATGTATTATATTTATAAATTTTTCCCTTTGTCTTTTCTTTCCTGTATCTCATTACTATAATTAGTAGCTCCTAATCATAATTCACTTGAATTTGCAGGACCACTGGGAGGTTAGAAACATAGCAATTATTGAAAGAGGGAGATCATTAAAACTCACTTAGAGAAGATGAAGGAGTAATCATGAACAGATTTTCTTAGGTAGCCTAAGGTTTGTAAGGCCATCTAATTGCTTCTGTTACAGTTGGGGTCAGAACAGAGTGTCATGCATTTACTTATCACCCACTTTGAAAACCTCTCCCTTACATTTCTTCCTTGTTCCTTCCAACAATCTACCAGCACCTATTTATTTATTTTTACATCTTTATTGGAGTATAATTGCTTGACAATGGTGTGTCAGTTTCTGCTTTACAACAAAGTGAATCAGCCACACATATACATATGTTCCCATATCTCTTCCCTCTTGCGTCTCCCTCCCTCCCACCCTCCCTATCCCACCCCTCCAGGCGGTCACAAAGCGCAGAGCTGATCTCCCTGTGCTATGCTACCAGCACCAATGTATACCCTAGGGCCATCACAGATTGAGAGGAACCCAGTACTCTTCTCATATGCCTGAGATCCCATCCAAATCGTCCATCTTGATTTCTGCCAACAAATCTTCTTTGGGAAGCTTTCAGTTTGTTATCAAGTATTAACACATTTGTGTCAATGAGTTTTGTGAGTATGGATGTTAACCATCTTGCGAAGATTCATGCTTTCACTTTGAAGTGTAGTGTTGTTGCTGGAGAGTGGCCGTCTAGGCAGGAACTACATTTCCCAGCCCTTTTTGCATCTATCTGGGGCCATATGACTGAGTTCTGGCCAGCAGAATGTGAATGGAAGTGATGTTAGCTGCTAGCCTGTGACAACCCTCTGTGTAATTATTTACTTGCCCTCTTCTTATACCTGCTAGCTGATTGTCCATGCCCCGGGTCTCCTTGCAGGTCAAGAGCTGATGACAGCAGGGTCTTCATCAGTCTAGGCCCCTGAATAACTATGTGGAACATCTCCCCTCTACCCATACCTTCTGCTCTAATTAAAATTCTATTGTGTTGGGGCTTCCCTGGTGGTGCAGTGGTTGAGAGTCCGCCTGCCGATGCAGGGGACATGGGTTCGTGCCCCGGTCCGGGAGGATCCCACATGCCGTGGAGCGGCTGGGCCCGTGAGCCATGGCCGCTGAGCCTGCGCGTCCGGAGCCTGTGCTCCGCAACGGGAGAGGCCGCAACGCTGAGAGACCCGTGTACAGAAGAAAAAAAAAAAAAAAAAAAATTCTACTGTGTTAAGCCACTGAGAATTGGAGTTTATCTATTACCTCATCTAGTGCTACCCTAACCAAGTGGTAAAATGTTTTATTAAAAATATGTTTTGAGAGATAATTTTAGACAGCTAATTCCTCAGGGTAGAGGAGGAAGGGGTTATGGCTAAGGGTAAAGGTAGAAAGGATCTAGAACAGCAAGCAGTGGACCCCAAAATAAATTTTCTTACCTAATCCTTCTTGTGAAGACTGTGCACTGCTTGTAGCATATTGGTTAAAAGGGATTTTTCACTGAGTTAACATCTAAGATTTTTTCTCCTACTCTTCAACTTTCTTAAGCATAATGTTCTCCTTCTCTTATTTTCATAATCTGCAGTGACTATTTGTAAATCCTCTCCTATAGTCTTAAGCAGTAGAGCATAATTGTTTTAGTTTTCCCCTCACTACTGGCTCCCATGTCAAAATTTCAAACTTATACAAATAAGCAGTTACACTAAGTAGCTCAGGATATATTGTTCATCTGTCTGTCCGTCCATCCATCCATGCATCCATCCATCCATCACTTATACTCCCCACCTATTATGTACCAGGAGCTCTGTGAGCCTCTGAGGACACAGTGATAAATGAGACACACATCACCTGGTCTTATAGAGCTCACATTCTAAAAGTTAGAAATTGTTTTAGAAGTGAATTCGTATTTTAAATGCCTATCATCTACACCCTGTGCAAGAAGTTGCGGTAGGCATCAGTACATAGCATTTCTGCTCTAAAAGCCTGTTTAAAGCAAAGGTGGGCCCGACTACCCCTTTGCTCTTAAAACTAATGGAACTGCGTTAAGGGTGAGGAGAGCTGAACACAGTGGCTCAGTTCCCTCAGTGGCCACTTGGCTCATGGGAACTTGAATGGCTTTTAAGTACTGACCATTTTATTCTTGGTTATAGCTGACAATACTGAGTATTTACAGTAAAACACGTTATAAGGTCTGTGTTTGTTAATAATTGCTTCATGTTTAGGTCAAACTATTATGAAGAGTCTTGAGTGCTGGCTTTTTCTGGTTTGTGTGTCCTGCGTGAGATCTGTACATTAACTAGGGATCATGTTCTCGTGAGTGATTATTACCAATGACAATTTGTTTATAAATGACATCTGCATTAGTTACCTTTTGGCATGTAGCAAATTACCCCACAAGTTGGCAGCTTAAAACAACAAACATTATTTCATATTTCATTTCATTATTTCTGATTTCATATTTCATTTCATTATTTCTGATGTCGGGAACCCAGGAGTGACTTAGCTGTGTGGTGCTTGCTCGGGCTGTCTCCTGAGGCTGCAGTTAGAAAGTCAGCAGGGGCTTGTCGGGGGCTAGAAGATGCGCTTCCACGAAGGCTCACTCACAGCTCCTCCCCTCTCCTTAGGGCTGCTCATGACCTGGCTTCTCCCTCTCCCACAGTGTGCTCTCCAAAAGAGAGAGCAAGGCCACAGTATCCTTTAGGACCTGGCCTCAGAAGTGACATACCGTCCGTCCCTTTTCCCATATTCTGTCAGTCACACAGATCACCCTGTACAATGTGGGAGAGACTGCAGTAGGACCTGGATACCAGGAGCAGAGGTCATTGGGTGCCGTCTTGAAGGTTGGCCAGCTACATAATATCCTTTCTCCATAATGCTTTTCTCACTCTTAGAAATACCACTTGAATCACGTGAGCATAGGACTATGTTCCTACAAAGAGATTCAGGCCCTGTTCGGGCTTTTAGGACCACATACAAAGGACACAGAATACGAGAGGCTCCTTTAGTCTTAGGTGGAGGTGTGTGGGTAACCATACAGTTTTGATTTTGTAGCCTCTTTTTTCAAATACGTTGCAACTTTAAAACCTTGTTGACCACGTAACGTGGGTTCCCTTGTTTCACAATCCCCACGTGAGAAAGGTGGTGGGACACCGCGGTAGGACAAGACCAGCTTTTGGTCTTGAAAGGCTACTCCTTACATGCCTTTCCTTCCTTCCCAGTTTCTCCCCCAGCGTACCGATGGCAGATTTGATTTGGGTGTCCCAGCTTTAGCTGCTTAGTGAAATCGTAAATCAAATCCTTTAATGTGAAACGTTTAAAGACAACAAAACCAAGCCGAGGGGAGTCAAGCATATGACATGGGCTAAATCAGTGACTTGCCGGATCCTGCCACTTGTTAGAAATGCGATTCTCAGCATGGCCCAGACCTGTTGCATTGGGGTCTTCTGAGGAAGAGGCCTATGGTTTTTAAAAATAAAAGCACTTCAGGTAATTTTTAGGTCCTGTAAGAGAGCGGTCCCCAACCTTTTTGGCACCAGGGACCCGTTTCGTGGAAGACAATCTTTCCACGGACCGGGGTGGAGACGGTTCAGGCGGTAATGTGCGCGATGGGGAACGGCAGATGAAGCTTTGCTGGTTCGCTGGCCGTTCACCTCCTGCTGTTCCTAACAGTACCGGTCCGCTGCCCGGGGGTTGGGGACCCCTGCTATAAGATTAAAAAACACTGTGTTAGATCACAGTGGGCCCAGTCAAGTGCGCATCAGACTTCTTGGAGTTCGAATATAAGTTGCAATTTGGAATAAAATACAGAAAGAGAACAATTTTAATAGGCAGACAGTTTGGCTTCCGAATTTCAATGAACATTTGCTCTAAACTGAGCAGGGATGGGTGATGCTCTCTTGGTAGCCTGGGCTCCATAGTGCCTTCTGGGCTGTGAGCCTCTCTCCCTGATTGAAAATCTAGTGCTTAGAGATACAGGAGTTTTTAAATGTAAGTGTTCCTGAAATTCAAGCCAGCTTGGTGTTCAGCTAAGACGTAGCAATCCATTTCAAACACTGAAATCAAAATGAGCCATATTGCATATTTTTGAGAGCACTTTCAGAGTAATACAAGGAATTTTCAAGGTAGTCTGGACTATATGCAATTATTACTTCACATTGCTAACTTTAAAGTCCTGCAAGAGAGAATACTGCATTTTTTCATAGTGTATATGGATTAATTGTTTAGTTTCCTGTGACCACAGCCTTAGTGGCTTACAACAACAGAAATTTATTCTCTCACAGTTATGGAGGCCAGAAGTCCAAAACTGAGGTGTTGACAGGGCTGTGATCCCTCTCAAAGTTCTAGGGGAGAATCTTTCCTAGCCCCTTCCAGCGTTGGATGGCTCCCGGTTTTCTTTGGCTTGTGGCTGTATGACTTCAATCTCTGTCTATACATGGCCTTCCTTTCTTCTTGTGTCTCTCCTCTGGGTCCCTTGGGAGGACACTTGTCATTAGATTTAGGGCTCACCTGGAGAATCCAGGATGATCTTATTTTGAGATCCTCACTTTAATTATATCTGCAAAGACTTTTCTTAATTTTTTTTAAGTAAGGTCATATTCACAGGTCCTGGGGGTTAGGATATGGACATATCTTTTGGGGCACCACCATTCAACCACCATACTACTGTACTGTAAAAATGAAAGCAAACTGTATAACATAAAGTTGTAATGTCTGGAGTTAACTATCAATTTTTTTTTTTTTTTTTTGCTGAATATTTGTGGAGCCTTTAATCAAGAATGGCTAAGGCAGGATTTAGCCATGTCCTTGGTCTTGTCCATACTTAGGTCTCTTTTACTTCGAAGCTGCCTCTGCACCATTCTCTGATGTGCCTTGTCCATTTCCACACTGCATGCTGAACACTGGTTTTGTTTCTTTTTTTTTTTTTTTTTTTTTTTTGCCGTACGCGGGCCTCTCACTGTTGTGACCTCTCCTGTTGCGGAGCACAGGCTCCGGATGCGCAGACTCCGCGACCATGGCTCACGGGCCCAGCCGCTCCGCGGCATGTGGGATCTTCCCGGACCGGGGCACGAACCCGTGTCCCCTGCATCGGCAGGCGGACTCTCAACCACTGCGCCACAGGGAAGCCCTTGTTTCTTTTTGACACAGTGATTTTTATACAGTTAGTCTTCAGGTTCTGTTTGTTTTCATTTAAAGTTCAATCTTAAAGAGCAGGAAATTTCTGCCCCAAATATGACAACTGTATTTCCGTTATGATATCTATTTCTATTTCTCCTTGTTATCCTGTATATCCATATAAATACAGGCACTCCAATTCTATATTATTTTTTTTCCAGTATGATACTGTATTATCTTAACACTTTCTATAAAATGTCCACTGTCTTTAAGTATAGTCTGAAACTTGAAGTTAGCTTTGGTGAGATGAGGTAGTAAACCCCCATGTGGAGTATTAGATAGCTTGCCACCACTTTTCAGAAGCTGTTTTCCTGTGTTTGTTTTCTGTATTTCATTGTCATACCCTGAGCTGCTGCTTGTCCTTTGGCAACAACATGCTGTTTCACTGGAATTTTGTTATCGATTAGTTTCTTGCCTATTTACTAACTATGCGGGCAGCACTTTTAATTGACCTATCTGAAGTTTTCTGAATAAAATTTGTAAGGTATTCCCTTAGACAGATTTCCTTTGTCCTGTTGGACAAACATTTCACAGGAATTCCAACTGGGTAACTAGATGCCCCTGAAATGGATGCAGAGGTTGGATTTTGAAGGACTGGCCACGCACTAGAACCTAACCAGGTTTGAAGAGCGGCTCTCAGAACCAGACATTTGCCAGAATGGTTCAAGGCCATTACCTTTAATCCAGACTCAAGCCCCATAAATGTACCTTTAAGTACCTTCGGTCTAGAAGTCTAGGTTTGGACAGTGTAGAGGGGCATTCACATTGTTATAGTTCTAGGTTGTTCACACCAGAGTTGGAAAATCAGGTGCTCTCCCAAGCCCATCCTCATTCAGTCAAATGATTGTTGTTTTCACTTGAAACATCTACAGAAGGAGATGCCAGTGGATTTGCAGCCTTGAAATGAAAGAGCCACAGCAAATAAACAAGAGACTCAGAGGATATGTGTCCTATGTGTTTAAGAAAAAGAGGAAAGCAGAGCAGCTTAAAACATTGAAAGCATTAAAATCAATATTTAAGAGGTTCATTTAACCATAGCAAAACACCTTAGCAACAGACTTTTTTTTTTTATAGTGCTTTGCAAAGGAAGTGGGCCTCTCTAAGCTAGGGTTGGTGCAGTGAACCCATGAAAAAGAACTCGATATTCCATTGAACTGGAAGCAAATTATGTTGCCAGGGAAACCAGCCATTCTGTGCTTCTCAGGTGAAAGGCTGTTTGATCTTTAAAACAACAGAAACGGGTTTACATGAGGAATATTATCTGCATTGCCCAAAAAGTGCCGTTAGGGGGAAACAAGTGTATTATTGCTACGATTTACCAAATGATTGTAGAGGCAGGAAATTGTTGGGAAGACATTTGGTGCATACCTTATGAGGGATGCTGGCAAAAATTCAAGTGCAAATTTATTAATGTCATGTGTATTTTCAGTATAGTGATGGGAGTGGCATGTCTTCAGGCTTTAATGGTATTTTATAACTAATTTTGAGCAAGCAGTTAATATTTGGTATTACTTCTCTAGGTACATCCTGGGAAACTGAGGATTTATCAGACTTACCTCTAATTTGAACAGGTTTCTCTAAGCACTGAGAAACATAGAATTAAGCATAAAAAAAGAGAAATGTGTAGGCTTCTTTAAAATTGGAGGATTGGATAGGATTACTAAACTCATTTTGTTTTTGACATCTGAATACTGTTGTCATACTGACAGCATCACACACAGGTGTGATGTTGCGTGTAATTTTGACCGGTGAGTCACTTGTTGGGTATGATTTCAGAAGAGTCAGCTTGTATTACCCTGTGTTTGGGGACCTCTGTTAATTATTGAATTAAGACAAGGCTTATGGCCTTTATATTTGCTGTCTAGCAAAGAGTGTTGAATAATGAACTACATTTTTAATCAAAGATTTCCTTTTACTCGAATCCTTTATTTCCCAGTAGGCCTAACCTGATTTATTATGCTGAGTTCTCTAGGAGGAGCCTGTGTAACCTTGGCTTTCTTCTGAAGAAAGATGAACATTAACTTGGGGGAGCAGCAAGGAAAAGAACAGTGTTGAATCTGAGAAGTACTTGAGTTTCGGGTTACGCATCCGTTTATCCATTTCTTCATCTCTCCGTCAGATACTCTATTGTCCCAAATACAAAGCACTAAAGGAGTTACAGAGACCTAGTCCTCCCCACTGTAATTTCTTGGTAGGGAGGGACAGATAGAAATAGGATAAACTAAGGCTACAATAGAGCTCTGGGAACAGTGCCTGGGATGTGATAGGCACTCGAGAAATATTTGTCGAATGACTGGAGATATAAAGTGCAGTAGAAGTGTGAAGTAGGGAGCCATGAATTCTACTGGGGAATCTGGAGTCTTGGTCCTGCCTCATTTCATCCAGATCTTGGCTCAAATGTGACATCCTTTCAAAATCCTCTCCCACTCCCCACCCCTACCCTGTAAACAGCGCAAGTCTATCTCCTTACCTCACTATATTTTTCTCCTTAGTACTTGTCACTATCTTAAAATATAATAAATATTTGTTTACTAGTTTGTCTGTTTCTACCACTAGACAGTGATCTCATGAGTGTAGGGATTTTGCCTGGCTCGCTGCAATATCCCCAGAGCCTTAGTGCTCAGCATATGGTATATGCTCACCAAATATTTGTTGAAAGGATGAGGGAATGAATGAATGATGGGTTCTGGGAATACGGTTTGTAACCATGAAAGCATGAGGACTTATTTTACACTTTAGACTGCAAAGACTAAGTCTACGGCCTTGAAGAGATTGGTGGGATGGCCCCCCAATTTTTTTTAAAATTATTTCTTCTTGGGCTTCCCTGGTGGCACAGTGGTTGAGAGTCCGCCTGCCGATGCAGGGGACACGGGTTCGTGCCCCGGTCCGGGAAGATCCCACATGCCGCGGAGCAGCTGGGCCCGTGAGCCGTGGCCGCTGAGCCTGCGTGTCCGGAGCCTGTGCTCCGCAACGGGAGAGGCCACAACAGTGAGAGGCCCGTGTACCGCCAAAAAAAAAAAAAAAAAAAAAAAAAAATTCTTCTTAAACCTTTTAAGATTGCCCTTAAAAAAAAAAAGTTATATAATACATTAAGAGTAGGGTGGCATGGAGTGCTGATGTATACTGTTAGGTAATACACAATTATTGCCATTTCTGTGTTTTGAAATTAAATAATTTCCTGTTGATAGAAATTAAAGAAAATATACCCTTCTGTTATGATTATGGACACTGGACTTAAACCCACTGGACTGTGGGTTTAGCTTCAACTGAAAATGATAGAGAAGAAAATAAGATCATCCTTCTTTCTGCAGCATGACATTTTTTTTTTCTTTTTGGCTAATGAAAACTTGGAGACAGTAAAGCTAGAGGAAAGACCTTATATCTGTGCATGTTGAAAATACACCAGGCAAATGGCCCTTCTTCAGGGGATGAGGCCAAAACTTGGCTTTGCTCAACACAACAGCCTTGGCTACAGACTTTTTTATTGCAGTGTCAAGGAAAAGGAACCATACAGAATCGGAGAAGCTCCAGATTTACTGGCACATCTAATATTTTGAAGCAGGTTTTAGAGAAGTCAGTTAGGTCATGCTAAAGTCACATCTCTTTAGCATGCAAATGGTTGATATTACTGGGATGTTTCACGATAACCTCACCTGTTTTTCTTATTTGGGGAGTCCATGGAAATTTTAAAAGTTGTTGACATCTTTGAAATGATACAGGGAGTTCTAATTTGTTCAGTCTGGGAGAGCATTAATCTCTCTGTAGTAATTTTTTATATATCACTTCAGGGCTGGAGGAGCCTCAGGACTTCTGAGGCCTAGGTCCAAGGAAAGTTTCTTAGCCAGGCAACACTCCAACTGGAAGGAAAATCATGGCCTCTGTAGCCAGATGAAGCACAGATGAAACACATCTATTCTTGCTGTTTTGGTGAAGCAAGAGCTCCACATGTTATGTTGTTGCTGATTCATGCTTTCTGTGTGAAGAAATCCTGTTCGGTCCCTACCTGCTATTTTAGTATACTCTTAGGACTCTCCATTTTTATTTTCAGTCTTGACTTGAAATCCAGACTCATCTGTCCAAGTGACATCTTCACTTGGGTGTCCGGTAGGCATCTCTGACTGAACATGTCTAAGACAGACTTTTTTTCTTTTCTTTTCTTTTGCGGTACGCGGGCCCCTCACTGTTGTGGCCTCTCCCGTTGCGGAGCACAGACTCCGGACGCGCAGGCTCAGCGGCCACGGCTCATGGGCCCAGCCGCTCTGCGGCATGTGGGATTCTCCCGGACCGGGGCACGAACCCGTGTCCCCTGCATCGGCAGGCGGACTCTCAACCACTGCGCCACCAGGGAAGCCCCAAACATCAAAATTTTGAAGCACCTGATTGAACCATAGGCACACATTTGAACTATTTTGAGAGAAATAAAAAACCCACTTGGAACCATTTGGCAGGGAGGAGCTAGTTCTTTATTGGCTTCCTTTTCGAATATGTGTGTATACATATACGCACACACATATATATATTTATATATATGAATTAGGCATATGTTTTATTTCCTAACTTGCCATGATAGATGATGGTTTTGATGAGACTGCCACTATAAAGGAAGCAGTTATCTATGTTAATTCCATGGCTGGAAAAATTTCTCCTGTGTGCTGGAGTCTAGTGTGACTGTACCTTGTCATTTGATCTTTCTGTGGGCAGAAATCTGCAGGCCTCTCTCTGGAAACACTGCAGAATTTGTTTGAAGGTTGCTTCTACTTGGAAGACCTTTGTATTAAAGCATGGATTATTAATCCTCTCCCTGCTGACATCAGTGCATCAATGATACAGTCTTTGCCAAAGATGATCTCATGGATTTGAGGACAAAGGAAATGGTGCAACTTGAATTCAACCCAAATCTTGGAGCATTCTTGTGTTCCTTGATACGAGCCTGTCTGTCTGTCAAGGTGAAAGATGGGGGCTTTGATTCTTGACTGCCATGTGTCTTCACGAGTCATTTTCCTCAGGACAAGTTGCTGTCAAAATGAAAAGTTGCTTAAATATTAAAGATGACTTGCATTCTATTTCAGAACCATCTCATGCTTTCAAGTTCGTATTTAAGTCAAAAACCTTCAAGCTTTTGTTGAAATTTACCTTTGAGCAGATTTTCTGTGGGGAGGGGAAATTTGGATTTATTTCCATCGTTGTTCAGGAAATACCCATTAATTTTTGCATGAAAAATTAGCGAGAAACTCTTTGTAAGGCTGCTTGTGTGAAGGAAATACATTTCCAGTCCACAACTGCCTTGTATGCCAAATGTTGTGTGTTTGTGTGTGCTTTTGTTCATTTTCCTCCATGCAGAGCTTATATTAGATCCTCAGAGGGGTTTCTGATCCTAAAAGTGAAGGTCACTGTCCTAGAGCGTTCCATCCTTGCATGGATGTCTACTGTATCAATTACACAGCATTCATTTCCCTCTTCTGGTAATTGTACCTGATGTCTTTGACTATGCTTAGCACGTAGTATGGGAGGTCTGTGGCCCAGCTCTAATTAAGTCAATGAATGTATCCATCCTCTGGGCCACAGGGACAAGAACATGACCCTAAGGGTCCAATCAGAGCCAGTTCCAAGAGGTTTTTTTTTTTTGGAGATATTGAGGAAGGAAGCAATCTTCTACTGGACTTGGAGCTGTAATGATAGAAACCTGGAAGTGCTGCAGCCACCTTAAGGGGAACCCCTCCCAACCTGAAAGTGAAGCCCGTACAACTGACAGCAGAGCCAAGAGGTCAGGAAGAGCTGCTTCCTGATACTGTCTGATCATGTCGGATTTTAATTTATGTGTAACAGCCTGTTCTTTTGCTTAAAGCTACTTGAGTTGGCTTTTTTGTCACTTGCAAAGAAGAGTCAGGACTACTACATAGCAAGGCTTTCCTAATTATAAACAAATATAGAACTATACATCATAAGCAGTAATAAAGTAGGGAACTTTTTAGTTTTAGTAAACAAACTTTTGGCACTGAGGGATTTTCTGACTGATATATATATATATCATAAATCACTATTAATATTATCGACAAAGGTAGAGTTTGTTGTTCTGCCTTAAGCACACTTTTGTCTCTGTATTAGCCAGTGTCATGCTGGTAAGACAGGTCTGGGAGATCTGAGTAGTCAGTCAGATGGGGAAGATACAGCTGCCACCCAGAACAATCATGGGAGTAGGAACCATATACTGCAGCTAAGGCTAACCTAAAGGTAACTGGTGGTGGTGTCCAAGAACATCTGGATGAAAAGAGGATGAAGACGGGGGGTGGGGGGGGGAACACAGAAGATGCAAGGTAAAGGAAAAACCAAACCAAGTGTCCAGTGATAAGGAGATGGAGTACATAAATTATGCTATATTCTTATATTGAAATATCTAGTAGCCTTTAAGAATTGTATTTTAAATGTTTGTTTATATTCATGGAAAGATTCATAATATATTGCCTGGCAAGAAAAGCATGACATTTTAGAAGAGTATGGTTCCTTTTTTTTCTCCCAAATACATGAATATATATAAATATTAATAAAACATTCTTAAAGATACCTCTGAAAATGCAAAAAATGTTTATCTCAGGGGGTAGGATTAGAATGATTTACCTTTTAAAAAATTTTTCTTGTTTGTGTTCTAATTTTTCTAATATGAATATGAATTTCTTGTGTAAAAAAACAGAAGCAGAAGGTAGCTCCTGAGAGAGAAAATTATTTGTATTGCAAGCATGCAGGCAAGGCATTTCTAGGTGTCAGAGAAATGTAAAGGAGAGGATCAAGAGTTATAAAAACATTTTCCAAACTTTTAGAAATAACAAAAAAACAAACTCAACATTTGGGGAGGAGGCATAGAAGAAAAGGCAGATCCTGGTGTGCAGTCTTAAAGGTTCAGATGACAGTGGGTGACCACTATTTTAACCTTCCCTTGGCAGTAGTTTCCAATTCAGCTTATTGCATAGGTTTTTCTTCAAAGGGGATATATCTTAACTTTGCTGAAATACACATTTCCTTGTTGCATGAAGAGACCTCCCTGTCCATTTAATAGAAATATGTCGATAATCACAAGAACAGGTAAACAGTGGATGCTCAGAGAAGCACCACTTTCTTTCCTACCCTGTTTCCATTTTCCTAAGACAGACCTTCATCATCTCTCCTCTGCACTAATGCAACAGCCTCCTCGTTGTTTTTCTCATTCCAGTCTTTTAAAAATAATTTACAGGTGTACAATGTAGTGATTCACAATTTTTAAAGGTTATAATCCATTTAAAGTTATAAAATATTGACTCTGTTCTCGGTGCTGTACAATATATCCTTGTAGCTTATTGATTTTATATGTAGTAGTTTGTACCTCTTAATATCCTACCCCTATCTTGCTCCTCCCTGCATCCCTTTCCCCACTGGTAACCACTAGTTTGTTCTCTATATCTGTGAGTCTCTTTCTTTTTTGTTATTTTCACTTGTTTGTTGTAATTTTTAGATTCTATATGTAAATGATATCATACAGTATTTGTCTTTGTCTGACTTGTTTCAATTAGCATAATACCCTCCAAGTCCATCCATGTTGTTGCAAATGGCAAAATTTCATTCTTTTTTCTTTTTTAATGTATAAGTAGTATTCCACTATGTATATATATACCACATCTTCTTTTTCCATTCATCTGTTGGTGGACACTTAGGTTGCTTTCATATCTTTACAATGATTTTGTTTATTTCAGATATATACCCAGGAGCAGAATTGCTGGGTCATATGGTAGCTCTATTTTCAGTTTTCTGAGAAAGCTCCATGCTGTTTTCCACAGTGGCTGCACCAATTTACATTCCCACCAACAATGTATGAGGGTTCCCTTTTCTCCACATCCTTGCCAACATTTGTTCTTTGTGTTCTTTTTGATGATAGCCATTCTGACAGGTGTGAGGTGATATCTCATTGTGGTTTTAATTTGCATTTCTCTGATGATTAACAACTTTAAGCATCTTTTCATGTGCCTGTTGGCCATCTGTATGTCTTCTTTGCAAAAATATCTATTCATGTCTTCTGCCCATTTTTTAATTGGGTTGTTTGATGTTGAGTTATTTGAGCTGTTTATATATTTTGGCAATTAACCCCTTATCAGTCACGTCATTTGAAATATTTTCTCCCATTCAGCAGGTTGTCTGTTTTCTTTGTTGATGTTTTCCTTTGGTGTGCAAAAGCTTTTAAGTTTAATTGGTCCCATTTGTTTATTTTTGCTTTTATTTCTTTTGCTTTAGGATACAGATCCAGAAAATATTGCTGTGATTTATGTCAAAAGGTGTTTTGCCTCTGTTTTATTCTAGGAGTTTTATGATTTCCAATCTTACAATTAGGTCATTAATCCATTTTGAGTTTATTTTTGTGTATGGTGTTAGAAGATGTTCTAATTTCATGCTTTCAGATGTAGCTGTCCAGTTTTCCCAGTACCACTTATTGAAGAGACTGTCTTTTCTCCATTGTATATTCTTGCCTCCTTTGTCATAGACTAATTGACCATAAGTGTGTGGGTTTATTTTTGTGCTCTCTATTCTGTTCCATTATCCATGTGTCTGTTTTTGTGCCACTACCATACTGTTTTGATGACTAGCTTTGTAGGATAGTCTGAAGTCAGGGAGCATGATTCCTCCAGCTCTGTTCTTCTTTTTCAATATTGTTTTGGCTATTTGGGGTCTTTTGTGTTTCCATACAAATTTTAAAATTATTTGTTCTAGTTCTGTGAAAAAATCCTTTGGTATTTTGTTAGAGATTGCATTGAATCTGTAGATTGCCTTGGGTAGTATGGTCATTTTAACTATATTCTTCCAATCCATGAACATGGTATATCTTCCCATCTGTTTGTGTCATCTTTAATTTCTTTCATCAGTGTCTTATAGTTTTCCGAGTACAGGTCTTTCACCTTCTTATGTAGGTTTATTCCTAGGTATTTTATTCTTTTTGATGCAATGGTAAATGGGATTGTTTCCTTAATATCCCTTTCTGATAGTTCATTGTTAGTGTATAGAAATGCAGCACATTTCTATATGTTAATGTATCCTGCAACTTAATGAATCCTGAATTCATTGATGAGCTCTAGTAGTTTTCTGGTGGTGTCTCTAGGATTTTCTATGTACAGTATCATGTCATCTGCAAACAGTGACTGTTTTACTTCTTCCTTTCCAATTTGGATTCCTTTTATTTCTTGTCTGATCTGATTCCAATCTTTTTACTTCTCAAGGACACTATATTAGTTTTTCTCACTTTTGTAAAAAACTACCACAAACTTGGTGGCTTAAATGTACACAGATGTTTATTATCCTTCAGTACTGTGGTTCAGAAGTCTGAAATGTATCTCACTGAGTTTGTTTCTGGAGGCTTTAGGGGAGAATTTCCTTGCCCTTTGCAGCCTTTAGAGGCAGCCCACATTCCTTGGCTCATGGTCCACTTCCTCCATCGTCAAGCCAACAACAGACAGTTGAGTTCTTCTCAAGCTACCCTTTCTGTGGTTCTCTCTTCTGATTCCCTCTTCTACTTTTAAGGACCCGTGTGATTACATTAAACCCATCTAGATAATCCAGGATAATCTCTGTTTTAAGGTCATCTGATAAGCAACCTTAGTTCCACCTGCAACTTTGATGCCCCTTTGCCACACAACCTAACATTCACAGGTTCCAGGGATGAGGGCATAGACATCTTTGGGGGGCATTATTCTGCCTCCCAGAGACATCATCCACATAGCTATGAGAATAAGTCTTCTAGTATGCACACCTGGCTAGAACTCTGTCCTGATTAAAACTCCTTCGAGCCTCTTAATCATCCAAAGACGTACAGGGTCTGGCTTTACTTTTATCTCAGTTTTTATCTTCCCCTTGACTCTCAGTTTATGCTCAGATAGTACTAAACTTACAGTAATGTCTCCCCCTCCTTGCATACAAACATTGCTGTTTCATACCCCTGTGCCTTTGCTGATGCTGATCCCTCCCTTTATTCATTTGGTTCCCATACGTCGGATTTTCCTCCTATCTCCCTACTTTCCTTTGCTGGCTCCCCTTCCCCTCCTGAATTCTAAAAATTTGAGCTATTCTGAACTTGTTCATAACCTTCATCTCTGTCCTCTCTCTCTCCTTAGATGATCTCATCCATTCTCATGACTTCAAGTACCGGATGATTCTCAAATTTATACCTCCAGCACCAGATTTGTCCCTCGACTTGCATATATAATTGCCAACTAGAAACCTTTACTTGCGTGTCCCATAGGCATTGTAGACGTTTGACATTCAAGACAGACTTCCTCTTGATTCCCCACCACCCCCAAATTGTTGAATAATTCACTTATTTGTTGAGTGAATGTTCATTGTTCTATTTAGCAGTACAACCAGGAACTTTTATTGACTGATTACTGCAGGTGCCAGAAAAACTTAGAAGAACATCCTCACAAAATAGTACTATTCTTATTTCCATTTTTACAGATGAAGAAATTGAAGCCCCAGCTAAGTTATCTGCCTCATCTACAGAGCAGGGACTGATAGAGCTAGAATTTGAACCTCTACAGTCTGCAGACTTCCTGCTATCAATGGCTAGGTTAGACAGCTAACCAGTCTCAGGCTTGTTTCCAGTAAACTCTCCTCAGACCTCCAGGCTGACTTAGGAGCACCTTCTCTGGGTTCCCTCAGCCCCCTGTGCTCACTTCCAGCTTGGTAGTTAACACGTGATAGCTAAATCTGTGTTTTTTGTCTCCCTCTGGAGAATACACATGAACTTATTCATCTTTGTTCCCTCAGCATCCATCACAGAGCCAGACACAGTAAGCATTTGAAAACTTGTTGTTGGACCAAACAAACGCTCCTGTTTCGCTTTATTCTTATTGCATGACTCATGTTCCTGTAGCAGTGGGCTCTCTTAGCATCTTCTTCTGCACAAGGTGTCACTTTGCCCTTTAATCAGGCCCAACATCATCGCTCTTTATTGCAAAGGTCACTAGCAACGTCCTCTTTCTGACAGCACCTGAAATTCTCCTCTGAGAAGCCATCTGTAATTAATCAGAAGAAGTGAGGGGGACCATTTTCCTAGCTCCATACTTGCTACCAGGAAGCTTCTGTGTCGATTGTATTCATAACCTTTGCTCTGTAGGCAGTGTCAGTACTTAATTTCATGTCTGCTCTGTTTGTATATTCATTCTCAGTTCTCTCCTTAGCTGTCTGTGTTACATATTGAGCAGTGTCACCTTAGGTTGTGAGCTGCTTCTCTGAGCCCTGGCAGCTTTGTTGATTAGAATAAGGGGCTCAGAGCCATAGAAGAAGCATTTTGCTTGGCCTCTTCTGTCTTAACATTGTCTAACTCAAACCAGCTACTCTGCAAGTTATTAGTTACATGGGGACTCAGCAGGGGAGAGAAAACAGTATCTCACCTGTGGGGCGACAACCTCAAAGCATATGTCCTATTGGAAGTGAGATGAAAGAGTTGGTAATAGTAGAGTGGTTATGAGAAAGGACTTTGGAAGAGACAGGCCTGGTTTCAGGTCTTAGCTTCAATAAAATACTAGCTGCTCTGCTTCCCTCCATCCTCGCTCAGTTGTGATCCAGCAGCCCCCCGCCCCACTGCCTCCCCACCTCTCAGTGACCCCGACTGTCTCCTGACTTAGCCAAGTTCAATCTCATCCCTCCCAACAGCTCCCCTCCCACCCCCCCACCCCCCCCCAGGGAACTGAAGATTGTCCTGGCTGAGACCTGAGACCTCCCTGAGTGGAGGGAGGAGTGATTTATGTCTCTTCCCCCAGCAGCTCAGACCAGTCCCAGCCCCCCATTCCCCTTTCCCTCTGGGGGAGTTGGGGAATTCCTGCCAAGCACCTTGAATGGAAAGGGCCTCAAAGCGGGCAGGGCCAGGGTCCAGCAGGGGTGGGGGGTTCCTGCTCTGCCCCTGCCCATCCCCACCCCATCTTGCCCTTCCATCCCCTCATCTATCCCCCCGCTGGAGATGAAGATCTTTTATTTTCTATTATTTATAACCTCAGACTTGGGCCACCTGTTCTTTCTTCCCCATTAACTTGAATGACCTGTGTGAGAGACACAGACAGATGCCCCACAAGGATGGTTGGACAAGAACTTCTACTTTTTTTTTTTTTTTTTTTGTGGTACGCGGGCCTCTCACTGTTGTGGCCTCTCCCGTTGCGGAGCACAGGCTCCGGACGCGCAGGCTCAGCGGCCATGGCTCACGGGCCCAGCCGCTCCGCAGCATGTGGGATCTTCCCGGACCGGGGCACGAACCCGTGTCCCCTGCATCGGCAGGTGGACTCTCAACCACTGCGCCACCAGGGAAGCCCCCATATTAGTTCCTTTGAATGGCTTTTTTGATGACCTTAGTTATACCTGTCACTGTGCTAGGGCCACGGAGAGACTCATGGGGGTGGCGTGAAACTGTAGAGCAAGACTTGAAAACTATGTTGCAGTTTAACCTAAGTGTAAAGGGGTTAGTTGCTGTAGCAGGAGCAGCGATTTGGTGTGTCAACGACTAGTATGTGATGCATTCAGAACTGGGGCATGTCTCCTTTTTAGTATAAAATCACGTACTTTAATTAAACCTTGGTTTGGGTATTAAGCCTCAAAATTCTATGTGAAACCTTCTGCGACGATCTAGTTAGTGCCCTTGTCTATGTCTTGCACCGAGAGGTGCCGCCTGCTTCTCACGCCCCCATGCTTTTTCACGGATGGGATTCTCTTGCTTATGAGGGGCCGAGCAGATACAGCCTTCAGTTTTCTTATTGTGTAAAATGGTGATGTTAATACCTACCCAATAGAAGTAGTGTATGGATTAAATAAGTTTGCTGTCTCCTAAATTCAGCTACAAGTGAAAGAAACCCCCAAATTACAGTGTCTTAAACAAGTTAGAAGTTTATTTCTCCTTCGCCTGAGCCAAGTCCGCAGGTAGTTTAGTTAGGGGTCATTGTCCTGGCTTCTGCATCGTTAAGGATTCAGTCTCCTTCTGTCTTGTTGCGTCACCATCCTCAATACAGTCTCAAAGTTGCCTGTAACATTTGCACCTGCATCTCCTTGGCCAGCCCGCCCTTCATCGTATGGCCTCATCAGGTTGTTGAGGGTGCTGAGACATGCCATCTTTTTTCTGGGGTGGCCAATTACTTGCTTAATGATTGGTGGTTCTACTTCTAAGGAAGAAGGAGAGAATAGATATTGGGGGCAGCTAGCAGTCTCTGGCCTGGCAGCCTAGGATAGTGTCTGGCCTAAGACGTTCTTCAATTGCTTGTTCCCTTCCCCTCCTTCCCCCTTTTTCCTTCTCTCAGCTTTTCACACCTGGGATGAGTCTTCATGTTTAGATTGGAAAGTGTTAAGCCTGAGAAGAAAGCTTTTTGGCAGTAAGGGAGGAATTCCTGTGGCCAGTTTCGGCTAATTTGTGATTGTGGAAGAAAATCTTGGCATAGATTAGTATCAAATCATGTGTTGTGCAAAGAGTGTTCTCTGTGGACACAAACTGATGTATTAGCATTTGTATTTAAGTACCTAATTATATTCTCAGCATTTAAAAATGTGGAAAACAAACACTGTCCGAAATTACTTCAGAAACCATTTAGTACTGTGTAGACCCATTGTAATTAATAGATGAAAAAGAAGGGATTCTTCTCCAGGATTTTTAAGGTGTGTAATTACAGTTTTCCTGTGCACATATATTATGTATTCTCTTCTTAGGAAAATTTCAAGGTTAGGCTTTAATGTGGCTGTCTTTCATGATTTTGCTTTATTTTCTTCTAATGTTCTGTGATGCAATTTTTAAAAAATAAATTTATTTATTTATATTTTTTATTTATTAGTTTTGGCTGTGTTGGGTCTTCGTTGCTGTGCGTGGGCTTTCTCTAGTTGCAGCGAGTGGGGGCTACTCTTCATTGCGGTGCGTGGGCTTCTCCCTGCGGTGCCTTCTCTTGCTGCAGAGCACGGGCTCTAGAGCGCATGGGCTTCAGTAGATGCAGCGCGTGGGCTCAGTAGTTGTGGCTCGTGGGCTCTAGAGCACAGGCTCAGTAGTTGTGGCACATGGGCTTAATTGCTCCGCGGCATGTGGGATCTTCCCGGACTAGGGCTCGAACCCGTGTCCCCTGCATTGGCAGGCGGATTCTTAACCACTGGGCCACCAGGGAAGCCCTGTGATGCAATTATTATATCTCTCTCTCTTCACTTGAAGTGAATGAGTCAGAATTTCTCATCCTGAAGGTGAAGTCCCAGAAGAGTTATCTGAAAGCTCTGTGAGGCCTACACATGAACTTGTGATTTTTCCTCTGTTCTTGTGAATAGTTCACAAGAATGGAAAATCAGAGGACAACTTAGACATTCTACAACCAGAATCATAGTTCAGATTGTATAAGGCTCCATGGAAACTCTGTGAGAATAGGGACTTTTTCTGCCTCCATCATGGCTGTATCTCTAGGATATGCTTGGTACATGGAAGGCTGTCAATAAAAATATATTGTCTAAATGATCCAATTGAATAAATGAATTGCCAACAATGGTGAGTGATGTGACATAGCAGCACATGTATAAAAGACACAGGGGTTTTAATCTACTTAGAACTTAATAGGAGTCAAGTTGGAACTTCCAAAAAATTAATGAGACATTAGCTACTAGAAGGAATTTATTTTGGAGGTAAAATGAGGTTGAGGTTGATTCTGCCCAAATTAATGCACAGAACCAAAATAGAGTATGTGCTCGGCCTGGTTGAGTATCATGGGAAGCACATTATTTAGTTCTTAGTACCACCTCTGTGAAGGACATAGACACACAGGCGTCAGAGTACAACTTAATTATGAGTCTCATATGGGAGGGGACTTCAGAGGCTGTTTATTCCTGTTTCCCTCCTGGTTCTTGGATTTTCTCAGCGACACTCCTAAGAAGTGAGGGTTCAGTCTCTGTACATTCCCACAGTGATGGGCAACTCAATTTAGTTTGAGACATACCATTCCATTTACCAGAACATTCTGCTTCTGTGCTTTGGGAAAAGATGAGTGTGACCAGGAGAAAAAAATGAGTGTAAAAATAATGTCTAATCAGGGTCAGTTGGAAGGAGAACACTTTCTATTGTTTTGAAGAGCTATAATGTGAGAGCGGAATTGTTTTTCGTGTTGGCTTGATGGGAGAATTGGACTGAGGCATGGGCCAGATATCACCTCTGAAGCAGAAATTCTTAACCTGAAGTTTGAGGATCTCAAGGTACTTTTGGGGGGGATTTTAAGGGAACATCATTACATTCTATGAATGTATTTACAAGACTTTGTTTGTACATTTGTTTTTTTTCTGAGAGTGGATTCAAAGCTTTCATCAGTTTCAAAGGGAGTTCTTAGTTCCAGAGATATGAAGGTCTTCTGTAACTCTGAGTTCCTATGCTTTTTATAAATAAGTATGCACAAAAATAAAATACCAGCTCTCTTTCTTTTATACCTAGGGGAAGTAGACTAGACATTCTATAACAATTTCTCAGCTGTAACTACGTGACTCCTCTTGTATGAAACAAGAGTATTTTAAAATCTGTTACAACTCAGCAGCAATGGTCTTTCATGCCATGAAACTTCACCTTTTTAGTTTTCAAAGAGTAACGGCTTAGCTATTGTCCCTGGCTTCACAGTTTTACCTGTGATCTTCTGTGACCCTCCCGATTTTAAATTCCAGGAAGTGTGGCTTCATCTCAGCCTGAAGCTCTATAGTGCTATGCAGTGAAGAAATAAGTGATTAATGCTTGGGAAATACTGTATTTTTATTCCAGGTTACAATATTCATGGCAGACAAGGCATTTTGCCCCATCAGAATCCCAGCTGTGATCTTGTACTTGCTTTTCATTGTAGGTACAAATAAGAGAAACGAAGAACTTTTATGATGAACCAAAATATTTGTGACCAGAGTCTGAGTTTAGTCAGGGCAGCAAATTACATCTGTTCCCCAAAGGCAATAATTACTTACAGTTTGATAGCAAATGAAAAATAATTTGTAGCAAATTTATCAGGAAGATAATTCTGCCCATAGATAACTAATAATGCCACTGAACAGGTGGTTATATATTTGCTAAAAAATTAACTTATTAAGGCAGAAGGTTCTAATAGCTACTGTGGTGAGTCAGACCAGTTTCTCTACCTCCTGTTCAGCAAACATTCCTTAGGTGAGTCTCACACTTAAGTAAGCAACTAGCTTTCCTTTACGCCTTTT
This sequence comes from Grampus griseus, assembly GCF_964374135.1. Taxonomy (NCBI): domain Eukaryota; kingdom Metazoa; phylum Chordata; class Mammalia; order Artiodactyla; family Delphinidae; genus Grampus; species Grampus griseus. The sequence goes on along the minus strand of NC_139018.1, from coordinate 39,558,763 downwards.
GGATGGGAACTGCAGTCTACTGGAGAGCCTATTATTAACTCTAAGGAGGGTAAAAAGTCATTATGACTTGGAGTTAGAGAAAAATTAATAATCTAGAATTTGGAGAAGAAGCGGAAGTGGAGGTGTTTTTTTCAGGAAATATTTAGGTAAACACAAAGAAATCATTGAATCAACTTTCTCGAGGAAATACCATGATTTAATTTGCTTCGCAGTCGTGAATGTCCCACAGAGCCAGGTACGTTGGTTTTGAACATTTCTGGGGCTCACTTTGGTGTTCTGAGGGAAGGGCACAGTTTTTGAAAATAGTGTAAGGACTACAATAGGTGCAAATTTGATATTTAACCTATGAAAACTTTGTTTTATTTGAAATTAATTAGAGCATCTTTTAGTGCTGGGATTTTAAACCCCTAATGGATCTGTGTCTTATGAGTTCATCTGACCATGACTGGAAATGGAGGGAGTTGAAAGTTGGAGGTGGACAGATGTTGGAGGTGGTACAGGTGCCCGGAAAGCGGGGGAGGTATGTCGACCAGAGCTTCGATAGAGCTGCTTTGTTTTTTCCTCCCATCACCAGAGATAGGAAACGGACATTTAGGGCCCTAAGGGAGGCAGGTGCTAGAAAGCTGTTCTCTGAGTAGCAATTGGCAGGAAGAAAGGACATAACCAAAGTTTGCTCTCCTATGCTTTTGTCCATTTTTAAACTGGTTTTGACCTTGGCACGGAGATTTGAGCTGAGTGAGACTGTGTATAGCTTCCCCATCTGTTTGTCTAAATACCTAGGTAGGAGGGGATGTCTAGGAGGATCTGTAGTCATCAGAAATCCCGTGGCAGCATGGTCTGACATCTGTGGAGCGCTGATTCCGTTCCATCTAGGCGAGAAGACCAGTCTGCTGGGGATTGCCAGGAGCAGGTGGTGGCAGTTACATCTGTTCTCACTCACAAAGCTTGTTTCTTTGCTACAAGACTGGCTGATGTCTGTAGATATTGGCTACTTCTCTCTTCAAAGGCACACTGGAGGCATCTGGTTATTTTTTAAAATAACCTGGGTTAAGAACTGAGTATTGCTTCCTTTGGGGGCTAGAGCATGGTACACAGCGTGTTATCCAGAACATGATAATGAGGATAAATACATACATAAGGGTAAAAGTGCATCCCAAAGCACTGGCTCTTGCAGAAAGAGAGGCGATTTAATAGATGTAAACCCGACACTTCCTGTGCATGGTCATTAGTGACAACCTGTGAGCGTGGGAAACTCAGTCTGTACCGTGAAGCGAGAACATCACTGAACATCTAATGAGAAGTCCTCACGCTAAACAAATGTTTGCTTCTTTGCCTGTTCAGCGTTGGCTTAGTTCTGCTTTTTCATCCATTCTGAGGCCCAAAGGAACAGTAGTCCAGGGACTTCTGAAAGGACACTTCTGATTATTATTTATGTAGTCCTTCCAGTTCTGCTCCGTGCATCTCTGTAGGAACTGATGGAGCAGATTCTGTGAAGTTTGCTCGTCAAGCCTCCCCTCTAACCTCTCAGGTGTGGCAGACGAGAAAAACACTGCTGGACTCGCTGGAGGTTTGGATGGTAGGCATGAAAGGAAGAAAGAAAATTCTAGGCATGTATAATTTCACACAGACGGACAGGGGCAGATAAAGGATGTATGTTGTATGTAGGGGAGAATGTGTACTGGGCAGGTAAGGAAGAGAGATTTGGAAAGGGTCTGGTGAGGAATAGTAGCCTGGGAGTTGGGTTCAGCATCCTGGATTGATGCTGCCGTTGGTAACGCGGCCTCGGGCATGTCACTGACTCTCTTTGTTACACAGCAGCCTCATATTGAAGAGGAGGTTACATTCACTGGATTATCTTTTAGGACCCTTCTGGATCTCACTACTACCTTCATCGCTCTTTCTGAATTTAAAGCACTTCAGGGGAGAATATTTGCTTCAGCAGTAATTGGACAAAAACCAAACTGATACAACCAATAATAGTTTTTTCCTTTTTCCTTTGGTCCCTGAATTTACAGTTGAAGGCACGTCTAAAATATCCTGGGTTTGTGTTACTATTTCATTGCTAGAGCATTTGTGTCTCTGGAGGATACGTGCTGTGAGAAGCTTGAATGTGACTTTGGGTGATCAAATGGGTTTTCTTATTTGTCTCCATGAGTGCTTCTGAAAAGTACCCTAGCAAAGGAGTTCCCCAAATTAGCTCTAAGAGGGACTTAAAACTTCTGATGATGGGGCTTCCCCGGTGGCGCAGTGGTTGAGAATCTGCCTGCTAATGCAGGGGACACGGGTTCGAGCCGTGGTCTGGGAGGATCCCACATGCTGCGGAGCAACTAGGCCCGTGAGCCACAACTACTGAGCCTGCGCGTCTGGAACCTGTGCTCCGCAACGAGAGAGGCCACGATAGTGAGAGGCCCGCGCACCGCGATGAAGAGTGGACCCCGCTTGCCACAACTAGAGAGAGCCCTCGCTCAGAAACGAAGACCCAACACAGCAAAAATAAATAAATTAATTAATGTCAGATGCAGGCTTGTGACATCCTCTGTCACATAGGGGAGGACGTAAGTCAGGCACTAGCAGATAAGCAAAAGCTTTCAAAACCAACAAACAAACTTCTGATGGCTTAACTATGTTTTAAAATGTTGTTCAGTTGCTTTTTTTAAAACTGAAAAAGTAGTTAAGACTATTGGAAGTACACGGTAGCCTCTATGTAACACAGCTCACCAGATTGAGTTATATGTAAGGCAGTGTGGGGTACAGTTAACTTAGAGAAGTGCTTTGGAACTTCTGGAAACACAGAACACTCTTTTTCCTATGGCTTTAATTGAGTGAGGACGGGGCCAGCTTGGATAATCCACCTTGAGAATAATCGTTTCTACTCCATGTAGTACTCACATCTTACCTAGGCCTTCTCAACCTGTGGCCTTTTCTGTTCTTTCCATGTGATTCAAGACAGCTTGGTGTGCTCATCTCCTCTGCTTCCCCCAGGAGCTTTATGCCTGTCTCATGCTTTTTTTCTCCAGTCCAGACGTCCCTATAGATCACCTGCTCACATAGCCAAGTGCTACAGGACACGTACACCCAGATGTGCCATAGGCATCTCAAGTTCTACCTGTATACCATGTCATTCTCTTTCTCCCCAAGCTGGTCCCCTGCGTGTGTTTCCTGGTCTCTGTGAGTGGTACCACCTGGCACCGAGGCTCCAACTCATTCCCCACATCTGTCCAGCCACCAAATGCTAGAGGTCTCAACCTCACGTCTGATGGAGCTGCCTTCTTCAACAGTCCTGTTCCCCTGGCTGTTGCCATCCTTCAGAATCTCCTTTGCCTCACTGTAATGATTTTCGAACTGGTTCTGGTAGGCAGAATGATGGCCTCCAAAGAGGTTCATATCCTAATCCCCAGAAGCCATAAATGTGTTAGCTTACATTGACAAAGGGCAATCAAGGTTGCAGATGGATTAAAGTTGCTCATTAACTGACCTTAAAATAGGGAAAGTATCCTGGATTATCCAGGTGGGACCCATACAATCGCAAAAGTCCGTACAAGTGGAAGAAGGAAGCAGAAGTGGAGGTCAGAGTGATGTGATGGGAGAAGGATTCCACCAGCTGTTGCTGACTTTGAAAATGGAAGAAAAGGCTATGGACCCAGAAATTTGAGCTACTTCTAGAAAAAGGAAAAGGCAAAGGAATGGATTCTTTGCTAAAGCCTCCAGAAAGGAATGCAGCTCTGCTGACACATTCATCTTAGTCCATTGAGACCCATTTTGGACTTTGAACCTACAGCACTATAAGATAATAAATTTGTGTGGGTTTTTTTTTGTTTTTTTTTTAGCGGTACGCGGGCCTCTCACTGTTGTGGCCTCTCCTGTTGCGGAGCACAGGCTCCGGACGCGCAGGCTCAGCGGCCATGGCTCACGGGCCCAGCCGCTCCGCAGTATGTGGGATCTTCCCGGACTGGGGCACGAACCCGTGTCCCCTGCATCGGCAGGTGGACTCTCAACCGCTGCGCCACCAGGGAAGCCCTTTCTATAGCCCTTTTAATGGCTGTGCAGAATTCCTCTGGGTGGCTGTACTAAAATTTATTTTGAACTCCTTTCTCACATTATTAAACTTTTATATTGTTCCCAATTTTTCTCTGTTACAAAGAACACTGCAGTGAATATCTTTGCAGTATCTTTATGCATGTCTCTGGGTACTTCCTTAGAATAAATTCTTTAAGTGTACTAGCTGGGTTGAAGTCTCTGGAATTTTTATGGTGTTTGGTGTATATCACAAAAGTGCCCTCCAGGAAAACTGTGCCAATTTGCACTCCCACCAGCAGCGTCTCCTTTCATGCAGCTGACCTTCATGCTCTTGCCATCTTTTGAATACATGGGAGGACTAGAGAGCATGACATCAAAAGGTGTCAAGAGGGTAATTTTACATTGGAAGTGGGCACCGCTTTCACCAGTTGAACACAGCACCATGGTCAACAACTAGCACACCCAGCTCCATTATAACTGAGACATACTCCTTTCGTCCCTCCAAAAGGATTGGTACTATTACTACTCAGAAAGGTCTGTGGGTTGGCCTCCTCTTCCCACCACACCAAATACCAGAAACCCAGCACAGAATCATAGCCCCCCTCCAGTGTTTATAGGCTTCTGATCTCAGGAATCTGTAAAGGAAACTTGGTACGGGGTCACGCAGACCCTCTTATCTCCCTGATCTCTGCCTTACCCCCATCTTTACTTCAGATCTTATTTACTCATGAAGTTGAGCTACTCATGACTCATGTAAGTAGCTGCTGCATGTTATGTAATGTAGAAGCGTCCTTAGGTTGTGGGGTGTGAGTCCCATAAATGTCTGCTGAGTGGACCAGCCCGACACCTCTGCTCCCTCAGCATCACCAGCAAAAAAGCCTAGTGCTAGACTCTCTAGCCCAGGTCAGCTTTGATATGGTTGGTAGTTAGCCTTGGCTGTGGCTGTTTTAGAAATATTGATCTGGCACGTACAGAAGCATTAATAAAATGTCAGGGATGTTAGTTATTCTCTTTTTTTTTGGTGGAAGAGTTTTTCCCTTGGGAGTTTGGAAAAGCCAGGCTAGTTGCCATAGCAACACAATAGCTTTCAAACACTTGTTTGTTTGTTCTATTCCTTTGTCGGTTTATGGAGTGGACTGTGGAGCCTCATGAAAGAAGATGTGCTGCCTAGTGTTTGACAGTTAAATCACCGTGCTGCCTGTCAGAGAGGAGAGCTGGGGGAGGGGGAGGGGACAGCCGCAAAGCCCTTTTCTCATTGTCTGCTTTCCCCAAGATTCTGGCTTTGGAGAGGAGGTACCTGAATCTGGAGCAAGAGCTATCACTCAGTGTCTCTAAAATGACAAAAGAAAACCACTGGCAGTTGGAGCCGCCACACCTGTCTTTTTCATCCTGTTTCCCTACCCCTCCACCACCATTCCTCCACGTAGGAATATAGAGTGCAGTTATGTTATTTTCTCTTGAAAGTCCAACGGTGCAAGAGCTGTTCTGGTCCATCTGTGGACTCTGAAACAGAAGAGGTGCTGGGAAAAACAAAATTAGCCTTTTCAGAGTGGGCGGTCCCACCATTCCCTTCCTTGCTTGTGCTCTGAGGAGAGCGTGCACTGGGGGTGTTGTCCTTCCCCAGCGAATGCAGTGGGTTGCGTGCAGCGTCCACATAGTTCCTCAGACCCCGGGGGCCTTGTGCCTCTTCAGTATGGGTGGGCTTCTGTGGACAGTGAGGCTTAGGTTATCTGGCACATCTAGGACTGCCTGAAGCAATCCTACAAAATATAATTTATCAAATAAATTTATTTTCTATTTAAGGAAAAAATAAATTTTGATATAAAAATATAAGGAGAAAAAAAGATCACCTGTATTTCATTGCCCTATACCCCCAATCAACATTTTGGTACAAATTTTATATGTGTATGTATGTGCAGACGCACGCACATGCATACGTATATGTATATTTTTATATATGTGTTTGTGTATACATCTATACATGCGTATCTATACAGACATTCATATAAGTGCATTGCTATTGTTTCTGTAGAAATATGGAATTTTGTTGCCTAAATTTTTCATTCAACTATGTATCATGAGATATTTCCATGCCTGTAACTTTAATGATTGTATAATCTTTTTAATCATATAGATATAGTATGGTTTGATTCAACCCTTTGACATTTAGATTATTTTTGAGTTTCTATTTTTTTTTTTTTTAACAATTCTGGAATTACATTCTCATGCACCTGGATGTAAATGGCTTAAAGAAAGTATGCAGCGAATCAGCAAGTGTTTATTAAATGTTAGTCATCTAAGTTTTCTTTTTTTTTTTTTTTTTAACTGGTAAATCAGCCTGGGGAAAACTCTCTAATGACCGAAAACATAGAGTGCTTTGTGAATGTTGACATCCTAAAGCTGCCGTGTTAGCTCCAGAATTGAGGCATGCTCATGCAAAGGAAACTTCATGAAGACAAGGTGTGGTTGGAGACTACACTGGTGGGTAAAATGAGCTGCAGGAGCCATTAAACTGCATCACATGTAATGCCAAGGAGATGACCAAATTCTTTTCCTGTGTGGAGACTTTATTGTGATGACATGTGATGCAGCACAGTGGACAGAGCCTGGCCTGGGACTGAGGCCGGCTCAGTTCTCCTGGTTCTGCCAGGAACTAGCTTGTAGAACCTTGCACAAGTCCTTGGGTTCCTTACTTGTAAAGTGATAGAACTGTTCTAGTTGACCTCTGAGGTTCCTTTCAGATCTAAAACTCAGTGGTTTGAAGCTGACTCTGCTCTGTTTAATTCGTTTGTATTGACGTGGGCAAAAAACAGCATGGACTTCTCATATACCTCCAAGAGGTTAAAACTTTGTGGCCTGAGGAAATTATTGCAATTTTGTTGTAATGGACTCGATACTGTTTAGAGAAAGAACATTTTTGCTTGCCCAGCGTCTATTTCTTCTTCCCTCCTAATTTTGCCTGGGGGAGCCAGCACTCCCACGGTGGGCAGTTGGGGGGGTACTGTCAATCAGGCAGTCCCGCCCCTTCAGGCAGGGGGTCTGCGTGTCCCTTCAGCCGAGACTCACTGCCCTGCAATAATCAGAGCTGATTCATCCTGATAGTACTCCCATTCATTCCCCCCATCCAGATGACCAAACTGCCCTCATTCGGGTTCTTTTCTAGTCTTACTTGTTCTTTTTGTCTCTCTAATCTGTGAACTCTGCATATCTTTTCATCAGATTCTGAGTTTACTTTTTTAGCCAGAGTTGGATTCTGCCATCTGCTACAGAAAAACCCTAACTCTCATTGTTGGTGATGGCCTAGGCCTGGTTCTCCAGCCTGACCAGGGCTTTGTGCCCAACAGGCAGGTCACTCCATCTCTCTAAGCCTATGTGTCCTGATCTATATCAGTGCGCTGATACCACTCTGGGCCCCCAAGGGAAACCTTCTGGATCGACAGAATTAGCATCCTCGATTCATTGCCCCAAGACAGGGTGGTCCTTCTCCATTTCTAGGCCTCTGGTCCCGTGATCCAGTCCCCTCCCCAAGACTGCCTCCTAGTCAGATGCTACCCAAGTTCCCTCTTACATGACTCCCTTCCAACCCCCTTGGAAGGTGAACTCTACAGCATTTCCACACCACTTACCTGGTATTAAACATTTAATACCCGGCAAACGAGGCAGCTTTTTTAAAAACTCTTTTTTAAAAAAATTTAAAAAGGGGTTTTTAAAAAATTATTTATTTATTTATTATTTTTTTTGGCTGCGCGGCATGTGGGATCTTAGTTCCTTGACCAGGGATTGAACCCGCGCCCCCTGCATTGGGAGCACAGAGTCTTAACCACTGGACCGCCAGGGAAGTCCCCTAGGCAGCTTTTTATAGCTGGTTTTTCTGCACTGTGAAGACCTTGAAGGTAAACGTCTAATATTCCTGTACCCCGCCCCACCCTCAGTCTCATACAACATCTGTCATGGAGTTTGGCAACAGAAACGTTCCCTAAACTCCAGGGAAGGGGGGAAGGGGGAAAACATGTGAAGAGAGAGCCTGTGAGAGTCTCTGCCCTATTTCAGCATCTCATTTCATATAAGTTTCTTTGTCCTTAGACAATTAATTGAGGATTCAAACTTATAGCCTAGATGTGTGTGATCTCTTCCCTTAAAGTTTCCTCTCTGAAACACTGTGTGTGCGTGTATGTGTGTGGGCAGGGGGAGTTCAGAAGAGGCACCAGGTGAAAGAGCGGGTATTCCTCCCTGGACCACCAGCTCCTTGAAGGCAGGACACTTGTGTGCCATACTTCCCTCCCTACTTCCTCTGCAAGTGGGTATCCTTCAGTATATGTTGGATGGATGCATGGATGAGTGAATGGATTCTAAGCAATCATGTCACTCTCTGGGACCTCACGCTGCCACAGCAGGGAGAAGTTCCCATTCTTCTTCTTTCCTCCAGTTCTCTGATCCAACAAATGCCAAAAACACATCATATCTGGAGTGATCATATCTGGGGAATCTGGTACCTCACATGGACCCTCATGTCTGCCATAGAAACAACAATGTCAGCAATTCTGCTCTCCCTGGAAACTGTCTCAATATCCTCCCAGGACTGCACGGAAAGGAGCGGGGAGGGCTTCCTGCCCATCTGAAGTCCGTGTGTATCAAGACAATTACCTTGACTGGTCTCGAGGTCGTCAGAGACTTTGTTAGCAAATGCTTCAGTGATTTTAACCAAAAGAGCAGAGAGAGGTGACAGGTAGGAGCTGACAACTGTTAAATAAAATTTAAAAGCTACGTTAAATCTTAAGCTCTTATGTAGGGTATCTCACTTTCAAGGGACTTGCCTTCATGATGGGCAAGGTAAGGAAGTTAGTCTTCTGCTAAAGCAAACGATCACCTTGAGTTTTCTAGAGCTTACTAAATCACTTAGCTCTGAAAACATTTTAACATTTTAAATTGCTAGGTATGGTTGCTATTAACAGTGTGCTTGCTCCAGAGATTATGAATAATAACCAACTTTGAAAATCACGATGGAGTACCATTTCAAAGTAAAATCAGTTTAAAGCAAATGTAAGCTTTGAAGCTCTTGCAAATGGAATCACAGAGACGTCACTACCCACTGGGAAGTCCCTTCCTGACCACCACTGAGGTGCATGATAACAGCGTTCCTGGCACAGTCCTTTCTGTGGCTTTGTTGTCTATAAGACAAGTCCTCGGTTACACTGGACAGCTGCTGGGGAGGCTTTTTTAGTTCCTCTAAATTCACCAATGAGAACAGTTTGTTCAGATTTAACAAAATAAGGATGCGCAGGTACCCCTTGTGACATGAGGTAAAGGGATACTATTTTTTAAAAACCTGAAAACAGGCTGAATTGTTACAAGGAAGGGAACATGCCAGGCCCAGCAGAAGGGAACATCACAGCGCCAGCAGTGATGAAAAGATGCCAATGACAGTGCCGAGGAATGTGACTCGCTCCCGGAGGGAGGGCGTGCCTCAACCAGCATCCTGTACCACTCTCCTCTCCTCCAGAACAGCTGAGAACACAGCTGTAAGAGCAGACAGGACCAGAGAAGGGGAGGGGGTGGAGCAAAGAGCAGAGGGGAAGGCCAAAGGAGTGGGGGAAAAGAAAAGAGAAAAATGATAGGGAAAGAGAAAGGAAAGGGAGGAGATGGAGGTGTAGCAACATCAGTGTTTCCTTAAATGCAAACTGTCCTGTGAATTTCAGGGGCAACATGTGGGGACCCCTACCTGTCTCACGCCTGGTCAGAATGCCTCGGATATCTTTGACATTGCCACTGGAAGTTCAGTAAATGCATCATTTGCCTTGCGGAGCTGGGAGTCAGGCACCTTCAGTTGATAGTACAGTGCTCCGTCCCACCCATCCCCCAACAGCCAGAACAAATTTAGAATGATCTACTCTCGACTTTTTCATTTATACTAAACCATAGTTACCAGTGCTCTTCTCTTTGCTGGGAAATTGTAGCAGAAAATAGTGACTCCTTATGCATTACTATGGAAACCCTAAAACTTCCTCTAGAAACCGTCAAAAAAAAAGGCAGCACATAACCCTCCTCTAACTTTCAATCACGATTCTCTCCAAGGAAGAAAACTGAAAATTAGATGGATTCATTCCGAGTTCCCTTTTCCAATCAAACAGATGGGATTTAGATGAACTCTTAAAGCAAATGGTGATTCATATAATAATATGTAAACTTACCTCAGATCTCAAAGGCTTTTTCTAAAGAAGATTCTGATAATTAAAATGTTCCTGTACAACTCAAATTCCATTAAATCAATACAGTTAAGACTCTCTCAGCTAGAATATTTCCAAGCCCTGGTCAAAGGACCAGAGTATTTGTGCCCTTTGCTCAGTTTATTAAAACCCTGATGATCATGAAAAGTGTAATACTAAAAATCCCGATGACATTGATTTTCCTATGTCCTTGTTGAGTGGTTTTAAAAAGTCATTCAAAAGAATTTGTAGGGGCTTTCCTGGTGGCGCAGTGGTTGAGAGTCCGCCTGCCGATGCAGGGGACGCAGGTTCGTGCCCTGGTCTGGGAGGATCCCACGTGCCGCGGAGCGGCTGGGCCCGTGAGCCACGGCCGCTGAGCCTGCGCGTCCAGAGCCTGTGCTCCGCGGCGGGAGAGGCCACAGCGGTGAGAGGCCCGCGTACCGCAAAAAAAAAAAAAAAAAAAAAAAGAATTTGTATTTAGAAAGCACCTCCTATGTGCCTGCCACAATGCAAAGAAAGATCAAAAACAAACTAAACACAATTATTATCAGAAACATCTTTCTAAGGCTGTTGATTTAGAGTCCATAGATTACTCATCCAGAAGAAGGTCCTAAATTTACAGGCCCAGCACTTTTCCAATGAAGTATAATGTGGCGGAGAAACTAGCATTCCTCATGCTCTTAGCATGTGCCAGTTCTGCGCTTACGTCCCCCCAGACAACCTTGCTACGTTGGTTTTATTACCCTCCTTGGGGAGATTGCTAGGGGTTCGTCCCTTTATAGCCTTATGAGGCAAATAAAGGAATTTGGGCTGTATCTTATAGCTAATGAGAAACCATTACCACCAGCCGAGGGAGAGTAAAACAGTACTTGGTGAAGATGAATTTGGTGGAGTGCTAAGGAGGATGAATTTTGGGGACTGAGAGCATAGAAACAGAGAATCTACAGAGACTTTGTTGTCATTCAGAATGGGTACAAAAAGGACACGAACTGAGGGGTTGCGCTGCTTGGAAAATTAGCTGCAGGAGTCTAGACGGACCTTAACCGTTTTCTCCTTTGTCCTCACGAGGTACATAATCCCCCCTAAGGAAGTGATTTTTGGTCTCTTTTAGGGGCAGGAAACATACATGCTTATTCAATGAGACAGCTAATCATTCTCTGATGTACACTTTTAGTTCAAGGGAAGGCACCTGTATTAATGCGTTTGGGCTGCCGTAACAAATACCACAAACTGGGTGGCTTAAACGACAGAAGTGTATTTTCTCATAGTTCTGGAGGCTGATGTCCAAGATCAAGGTGTCGGCAGGGTTGATTTCATGCTGAGGCCTCTCTTCTTGGCTTCCGGTTGGCTGTATTCCCCCTTTGCCTTCACGTGGTCTTTTCTTTGTGCCCACCCGTGCCTGTGTCTATGTTTTCTCCACTTATAAAGGCAACAGTCCTATCTGATTAGGGCCCACCCGAAAGACTGATCACCTCCTTAAAGACCTAACCTCCAAATACGGTCACATTCTGAGGTACCAGGGGTTAGGACTCAACATATGAATTGGTGGAGGGACACAACTGAGTCCCTAACAGCACCCGAGGAGGAAGAGGGAGAGGAGCAGTATATCCCTGCCCCCCCGCCCCAGGCCCGCTCTTCTCTATCCCCGTGGTAACACGGGCCATCCCCAAACAGAAAGTTCCCTGAGCTAGCTTTCTGTCATCCTTTTCTAGGATGATTTAGGCTGATGTCATCTTTGGGGGATTTTCAATTCCCAATTTTAGGATTAGCAGTCTTTCTCCTTTTTTTTTTTTTCTTTAAATTCTCCAGCAATGCTAGTTTCTTACCAATTTTTTTTTTGCTGTCATCTGTTTATATGCATGATAATTTTTATCGTGTTGGGAGGGCATCTTTGAAAATGAACAGAATATGTAGAATAAAGAGATGCACTAAGTTAACAGCTACATAGTTTTCATTATTGTCCTCCTTACGGGGTTGGCACTGATTTTATTTTTTTAATTTTTTTTTTTTACCTCTTTTTCTCAGCCTCTGAGGGCATCCTTTTTATTTCTCGTGTTCTCTGTTTCCATCAGCTGGCTCAGGCTGAGGCCCCAGGTCCTCATGTCCTCACTTGTAAATTCTTGTTCCACTCTGGACTTCAGGCTAGAACTGCTTTCCTCACAGTCGCGTGAACCCCTACTGACAGTGTCTTTTGGACACTAGCCTCAAAAAAGCCCTGATGAGGCAGGATACCAGAGTGATTAAAACTGTACTTTCCCTAGATGGATGGATCCCATCACCCAGGCTGCAAATGTGCCTCTTACCCCACAGTAACAGCAAGTTCTCATCTTTCTGCCTCAATGAACTGTGGGGCAGGCCCTTAATTTCCAGTTTGTGGACAATCAACAATGATTTATCTTAAAGATGGTATCTAAAGACAAGTCAGCAAGCATTTCAGAAAATAGCTGGAGCCAGATGAAATTCACCCAAAGGCAGAAGAGGTTCTTTGCCTTTTCCAGGCAAGGCTTCTTCAGCCATATATACAAAAATATTACTTATCGGTCAAGCTTATTTGTTTATCAGTATTTAAAGACGTTCATAAAATTGGCAGACTAGACTACCTTCCTACAGTTTGACAAGGTATGTTATATAAATTACAAGTTTCCGATATTGGTCTTGTTTTTATTTTAGACCTATTAATAAGATAAGGCATTGCTTACAGACGTGGATTATGGGATGTTTTAAAATTAAGTTGTTGGACAAATGCTGGAGAGGATGTGGAGAAAAGGGAACCCTCTTGCACTGTTGGTGGGAATGTAAATTGATACAGCCGCTATGGAGAACAGTATGGAGGTTCCTTAAAAAACTAAAAATAGAATTACCATATGACCCAGCAATCCCACTAGTGGGCATATATCCTGAGAAAACCATAATTCAAAAAGAGTCATGTACCAAAATGTTCATCGCAGCACTATTTACAATAGCCAGGTCATGGAAGCAACCTAAGTGCCCATCGACAGAAAAATGGATAAAGAAGATGTGGTACATGTATACAATGGAATATTCCTCAGCCATAAAAAGAAACAAAATTGAGTTATTTGTAGTGAGTTGGATGGACCTCGAGTCTGTCATACAGAGTGAAGTAAGTCAGAAAGAGAAGAACAGATACCGTATACTAACACATATATATGGAATCTAAAAAAAAGAAAATGGTCATGAAGAACCTAGGGGCAGAATGGGAATAAAGACATAGACCTACGAGAGAATGGACTTGAGGACATGGGGAGGGGGATGGGTAAGCTGGGACAAAGTGAGAGAGTGGCATGGACATATATACACTACCAAAAGTAAAACCCATAGCTAGTGGGAAGCAGCCGTGTAGCACAGGGAGATCAGCTCGGTGCTCTGTGACCACCTAGAGGGGTGGGATAGGGAGGGTGGGAGGGCGGGAGACGCAAGAGGGTAGAGATATGGGGATATATATATATGTATTGCTGATTCACTTTGTTATAAAGCAGAAACTAACACACCATTGTAAAGCAACTATACTCCAATAAAGATGTTAAAAAAAAAAGATGCGGTATGTATATACAATGGAATATTACTCAGCCATAAAAAGGAACGAAATTGGGTCATTTGTAGAGACGTGGATGGACCTAGAGACTGTCATACAGAGTGAAGTAAGTCAGACAGAGAAAAATATCATATATTAACGCATATATGTGGAATCTAGAAAAATGGTACAGGTGAACTGGTTTGCAAGGCAGAAATAGAGACACAGATGTAGAGAACAAATATTTGAACACCAAGGGGGGAAAGTGGGGGTGGTGCTGGTGGTGGTGGGATGAATTGGGAGATTGGGATTGACATGTATACACCGATGTGTATAAGAATTGATGACTAATAAGGACCTGCTGTATAAAAAAATAAAATTAAATTAAAAAAATTCAAAAAATATTGTTGGAGTCTTTCTTGCTAAGTCAATCAACCTCCTTTAACAATTTCCTTATTTTACAACAACTGATCCTTAAATCCCCTTCTTTAAGTCTTGTTTTGTGTAGAATAAATTTTCCATCTATGAAGCCTTCCTTGAAAATCTTTATTAAACTTCGTAGAGTTAGGAATCAAGTCTAGTCATGAGTGGGTGCTCAATAAACACTTGAATTATTGAAGGAATAATCTCAGTGGTTTTCCATGTGGAAGAACAGGCTCTATTCAGTCTTTTTTCTCTTCAATGGAGATATCAGTGATGTTATCAAAATGGGACTCCACAAGGTTTAAATAATGAAAGTTTAACTGGAAGAGATGTTAGATAAGCCAAGAGAGAAATTTCTTCTGTTTTTCTACTCACAGTGGGATTCTGAAACAATTTCTGCAGGAGTTTAGATGGTTGTGATCTTATCAAAGATATGTACAGAATATTTTTGGTTTTGAATTGATAATGAATGCTTTCAGAACTTGGGATGGGAGTTGAAAGGAGAAAAAATAGGAGAGAATGTTTTGAGATGTTTTAATTCATTCTGAAAAGTTTTAGTTTGATTTGCTCACGTTGTGGCCCTAAAATTTTTCTTAGGTACTTGCATAATGTGTGTAGTTTCAGCTCCTTAGGTCTGTACCAAATGTAAACTGGTTTAGAAACAGAACATTCTCCGGTAATGTTTTCTGTTGATGGGTCCTGCATATTACTGTTTGGACATCCTATAGAGCTGATAGAAATGGCAATTTTGCATGAAAAATTACAAAGGCGTTGAAAGACATTTTTCCCAAAGGCTTTATTTCTATTCTCTTTTCAAAGACAAAAGCTGCTTAGGGCTAGGTCATATTCTATGGGACAGAGAAGGGCAACCAGTAAAATTGTGGAGTCACAACCGTATGTTGGGGATAGTTGAAGGCTACAGTTCTTTAGGTGAGAGAAGAAATCGGGGAGCCATAATTGTTGTCTTCAGCTATTGGCAGGGTTGAGACTGACATCCTCTGTGAAGAAGAATGTATACCCAGAAGATAGGGACCGGGAAGGAATGGGTTGCTTGGCAGAGTGGTGAGCTCCCGGCCTCTAGAAGTGTTCAAGTAGATGCTGATGGCTCTCAATCAGGATAGGATATACTAGATTGCTCATTTAGTGAGATGCCGGAAGTTCTTGGTGAAGAGAGGAACTCTATTCCAAAGATGCTGTGCTTCTGTGAGAAGATTTCAGGGAGAAGCAGCAGAGAGTGGTGAAAGCAGCGTTGTCAGAATGCATGGGGAAACCTGGGCTCTGGTCTCAGCTCTGCCACCATAATGATGGGTATTTGGGGTAGGTCTCTTGGCCTCTTTGGCTTTCAGTCTTTATTTTTGTAAAGAGGGTTGAATCAATGTCCTCTAGGATTCCTTCTAAATTAACAGTTTTAGGATAATAGTTTTCCCAGCCCACACTTTTTGTTTTTCTTTTGCGGTACGCAGGCCTCTCACTGTTGTGGCCTCTCCCGTTGCGGAGCACAGGCTCCGGACGCGCAGGCTCAGCGGCCATGGCTCACGGGCCCAGCCACTCCGCGGCATGTGGTATCTTCCCGGACCGGGGCACGAACCCGTGTCCCCTGCATCGGCAGGCGGACTCTCAACCACTACGCCACCAGGGAAGCCCCCAGCCCCCATTTTTGATAGTTGACTGAAGGCCCTGAAACCTTAATGGACCTAAACCGTAAGGCAGGAGCAGCAGAACCATATGCTTGTTGAAGACAACAAGGGCAAATCATACGTGGGATTCGTTTTTGTAAGGAGCCTTCCTGAGACTTCTTTCATTCTATACTCTAATTCAGTGATGGTTACAATGCAATAACTCCATCAGTAAACTCATTTAAAATAAAATATCATCTTGGAGGTTATGATTTTAATTTTATTAAACTAACATGCATTATGGATCTGTTACGAGCAAGGCATCAGGACTCTAAAGATGAATAAGAACACACCACCTCTGGTTTCAGCAAATTTACAGTCTAGTGGGGATTACAGCTGGATTAAACTAACAGTAATGCAACGTCTCAAGTTAAGTGTGAAGATACAAGCACTGTGCAAATGGCATGGTCATATATGCTGCTTGGTGGGACGGGGATAAGCTTTGTGCAGGGCTTGGCTTTCCATGGGTTCTTAGAGGGTGAGGAGGACTTCGCCTGTTGGAAAAGGTCACCCCAGTGAGAGGGATTCCTATGAGGAAATACACAGAGGTTTGAAAGTCCATGGCATGTTTTGGAAACAGTAAGTATCTAGTAAAGCTAAGCACAGAGGACCTGGGAGGTAGGCTTGGTGATGAGGGGTGGAAAGGTGGTTTGGGCTGGTTTGGAAAGGGTCTCAAATGTTACGGTACTAGTTTGAGCTTTCATCTTTAGGCAGTGGAGAATCCTAGTAGCTTTTATGCATGACTTTGGGTCTGTGGTTATATGGCTAATCTAATTGGGGGGGGGGTGGGATGGCTTGGAGTCGTGGGGTATTGGCAGTATCCAACATAAGTGTGTGTGTAGGGATAGTCAACGTTCAACCATGTTCCTGAAATGATCTCTATCTGAACCTCGCTCTCCTCTAAGTTCATTAAAGTAGCATAGCCCAGGTAATTCCTCTCCACCAGAGACCCAGATCATATTTTAAAGAAATTAAACAGTTGAAAACTTGAACTAGACTTTTAAAAAAATCTAAAATAGAAGTAATAGGGAAAGGAGATGGAAGACAACATCAGTTTCGAGGCTTGTGTAACAACTGGTCTCAGAATGGTAAGGGTCTGACTAAAGCACTGCGCTAGGGATGGAATGGCAGAGTTTTGGAGGTTTCAGAGGACTTTGGAAGAGGATAATGAGTTTGAGTCCTAGGCTTGATAACCTTGGGGATGCCTGCAGGACATCCTGGTAGAGACACATTTCTGATAAGAGTTTTGGCTTGTAGACACATGTACTTGGTAGCCCTCAGTGATGGCTGAAGCCATGAGAATACATAAAAAATCTGAAGGAATTCTTTTTAAAGTGGGAATGGGACACAAACACAAAATCTTGAAGAATATAAAAACTCTGAGAGGTGAGCAGAGAAGAGGAGCTTTGAGAGAGTGGTTGGAGTATAGGAAGAGAACCCTAAATAAGATTCTGGCGATGTTTTCGGCATATAGAAAGAAAAGTTGAAGAAGAATGGTGTGTGATATGGGTTCTCGCTGTGACCAGAGGGATAGGTGTTCTGATTTCATTTTATTTTTATTTACTTATTTTTAAAATGAATTTATTTATTTATTTTTGGCTGTGTTGGGTCTTCATTGCTGCACGCGGGCTTTCTCTAGTTGCGGCGAGTGGGGGGCCCCTGTTCGTTGCAGTGCGCGGGCTTCTCATTGCGGTGGCTTCTCTTGTGGAGCATGGGCTCCAGGCGCATGGGCCTCAGTAGTTGTGGCTCGTGGACTCAACAGCCGTGGCTCGCGGGCTCCAGAGCGCAGGCTCAGCAGCTGTGGCCCACGGCCTTAGTTGCTCTGTGGCATGTGGGATCCTCCCAGACCAGGGCTCGAACCCGTGTCTCCTGCATTGACAGGTGGATTCCCAACCGCTGCACCACCAGGGAAGTCCCAGGTGTTCTGATTTTAACTGGCTATTCTGGGATCTGAGCGAGAGAGTGTTTGAAAGAAGATTGTTGAATCATGTACCCTGTAGATGGGTGGAAGCGGGCCTCAAGAAGACCCAATTTTTCTTGCTTTTATTCATTGCTTACCAGGCAACCTTGGGAGCTGTAATTTCATCTTAAATGGAGCCATCCCCAGGTATGAGGTTGGTTGTAGTTCTCTGGATACAAGATTGCTTCTAGTTCCTGGACCAGGAATAACCATTACAATATAAAAGTTGGTGTCCCAATTTATCACATATATTATTGTTGTAAAAGCACATAGACGTCCCGCAGTCAAGACACAGCCCTGCCCTCAGGACCTCACATCACCCTGGGTTGTAGAGTTAAGTAATACAGTGCTGGACCTGAACTTCCTAACTCAGGGCCAAGTGCTGTTTTTGCATCTCCTCTGCCTCTCTGCCTTTCAGCTTCTGGCTGGTTTAATTAGAGCGAACTAGTCCTCGAGAGTCTGAGCATCTCTAAGTAAACTTTGAATATCATATTCTTAAACATAAAAGCCCTGAAATAGTATTAGGACTGTGGTGGCCTCACCAGGATGCACCAGTAAGTGAGGCTCAGCTTGAAGCCATCATCCTACCTCTGCCGTGTTTTACAGCATTCAGACGATCCTGTTGAACCCAGGAAGGAAATGTAGTTCCCTGTGACGCTCATCTGGTGAGAGTAGCTCTGAACCCTGAAATGATCCACCTGAAGGAGGCACAGGTGTCTCAAGAGCACAGATTTCTTGTAAAAGTGATCACATAGCATGCTCTGAAATCAGAGCTTTGTTTCACCAGACTTTGCAACAGGCTGCCCACAAAGCATGTGAATAAAAACACCACGTTCTGTGCCTCCAAGTCCCACTCTAATAGTTCTTGTTTGCTTTGCTAATTAAGAGACTTTCACAACTCCCTCCTGACCTAAATGCGTAAAATGTTGCATGTTGTTTTGGCTCTTCTAAATAGCTTTTGTTTGGCACATTTTGAATTTATAAGGTCAAATGTAATTAGCTCCAGATATCCAAGTCTCCGTTAGGAATGATTTCAAGGAGCAGTACATCTCAAAACCAACTTAAAAGTCTCCAATCTCTTTGCAGCTTTCAAAAATGTTTAAATCTCTAAATTGGCCTTGATTCTGGACAGATAAATGGGGAGAAGTTTGAGGGAGTTATTGGGCCGAGTCAGGTACTTGTGCTAAAGGCTGGGAGTTAAAAAAAAAACCTTAGACGGACCTGTCATAACTGTGTTTTAAGATCAATATTCACTCCTACCATATGGAGCCAGACCTCTGGCTGTCATGGCTGCAACAGTTTGGCCCTGTGTAGTCTTCCCTTAATGTGTGATGCTAATCAACAAGTGGATACCTAGTGCAGATGGCCCCCTAGCCCCAGTGCACGGCCCCTCTGGTTATGGATGCTGTATAGCAGAGTGATGTGGGCATGTAAGTGGGTGGAAACTTTCTAATGTGTCACAATAATAACAATGCATAATTCTACTGCTGTTCAGTTTCCCCTAGAACTTCAGCCAACGCAGCAGCCTACTTGGTTCACAGTCCTATGTGAATGCTAGACAATTAGCGGTTCACAGTCCTATGTGAATGCTAGACAATTAGCAGCTGATAATGAAGAATGCCATGGGAACCAGTGGGAAAATAACAGCTTACTCCAAAGGTATAATGAAATGAAATTAGCACAGACAGTAAAACAGACAATTTAGGGTGGTGTTTTTTTTTTTTTTTTTAAATTAAAAAGAACCAGTAAATACTTCTAGTAGAGAAATCTGAGAATTGATTAGAATCCCATCTGTTTTGGAAGGGGATTTTATTCAGAAATTAATTCCAGGGCGGCTTCTTAACTTCTCCTAAGGAACTAGAATAAGTAAAAGATGCCTATTTTATTTGAATACAGTGATAATTTTGTTCAATTGTTGTTACCTAAATGGTTGTCCTGTGGTCTGAACTTTAGAAAGGGGCACAAAGATAGATAATAGATTTTACTGTTAGGGCTATCTGTACATTATGCTCTTAGCTGAAATGTCAGTAGATTTTGAGTGTTCCCAACAAATTCTTGGTAACAGGGTGAACTTGTATCTCTGTGGATGCATAACTTTCTGAACACAAGAAAATACTTACATTGTCTGAGAAATTGGGGCTTTAAATGGCCCTTAAATCTTCCTGTTTCTAGATGTCCCATATGCTGCTTAGTCCTTGAGCACAAAGATCTACATACTACTTTTTAGGGTCAAAATGTAAATTTGAAGAGTCTTTATAATAATCTTTTAAAAATATTTAATTGTTTTAGACTGCAAGAAAAAACTTTTTTTTGAGGATTTTGGATTAGTGAGAAACAGTTCTGTGAAAATTTCAGTCTCACTGTGTGGGCAGTTCTGCGAGTTGAAAAATAAATAAGTTATAAACAAATCAAAATTATATTTCACTCCAGATGCTCTCCAAATGCATTTGTTTTGGAGAGTTGGAGAGATTTGGATATCTTTCTACTGAGACATTTTGTCTGTCTGAAGTAGACTTGTCTCTCAGTTTCTCTCATTTATAAAAATATTCTTTTTACTTGAAAGGTAAATTGCCACATTGATTCAACAACCATTCCACCAAAATCTTATAAATGTATGCTCCCTGATGTTTCTGCATGGCATGCTTTTGTTAGGCACATGTTCATAATTTGATCATATAGTTAAGTTCAGTGATGTTCAAGTTATAATGAATGATATTCATGCTAACTGATTAATTTTTTGGCAAATGACATAGAAATTGTACAAGGCCCATATATCGCTCATTTAAATTCAGCAACATAAACATGCCATTAAAAATCCAACAATCCAAAAATGTTGACTGCTGCCTTATAAACCATCAACGCCACATCATTCCTTTTGCTTCTTTTTCTATCCTCTTCCCCATCTGGGAAGATGTAGGAAAATGGAGAGGTTGGGGATGGTGGAGAAGAGCTGAAGTGTTCAGGAAACTCAGACAAGTGAACAAAGACTCAGAGATTCCCTCCATTGACCTACTGGTGCGTTTCAGGCATTTTCATCATTACATGCTGCTTCTGAGCTCACCACCTGAGTATTAAGGAAAAGGAGAGCAAGCTTGCTGACAATTCTTGGCTTCTAGAAATGTGTGTGCGCATGCATGTGTGTGTTCATGTTCGTGCTAAGGGGTGATATACACTTTAAACATGTAAAGCAGACAAGTTAGGTTACTTAATTCTCAGGAGAAGGTGGACATATTTCAACACACATATATTACTGTATTAAAGATAGCATCCCATGTATACCCCGAAATGCTGTGTTCTCAAGTGTTTGCAGAATGATTGGTTGCTAGTGACTCCATATGTTGCTATGTTTTATTTTGGAACATGTTAAAATCTCATTTAGGTTTCATTAAGCCAATTTTTTTTTCCTATTTTTTGAAAGGTCTGCTTTTTCCTTCCAAATAATTTATTTGAATATGTAGTTAACATACCCTTGTTAGCTATTACCAGGAAGAAAATTTAAGTAGCACTACCCATTTTCATATATATATATATATATATATATATATATATATATATATATATGTATATATATATATAATATTTTATATTTTGAAGTCCTAGAAATATTTAGAGAAATATCCGTGTTGGCTGTTGAGGTTATAATGCCTAACTAGCCCTAAATTTAGTACACTGGCAAAATAATATGCTGCTAAGTGTTTAAGGCTTTGTTCTTTTATTTATGTTTTGGTTCCAGAAGCATCACTGTAGGAAAAAAGGAAAATTAAAATACTCAGTTTAATTTGTTCTGTACTAATTTTTTAAATGACATGTAATTTTGTAGTTGGTTGTAAAAACACAGCTAATGGTATAAATGAGTCCGATTCTTTGTACAGTTGTTTTGAATTTGTGCACTGAAGTAGCTCTATGCTCTATATGGAGTTGGCACATTGGTGTTCAAGTCTTAAAAGTTTCTCATTTCTTACCTTCTCTTCTTTTTGCAAAGAAAGTCTGAACATAAACTGTAGGTCAAGGGCCTCAACTCTTATTGTGCCACCTTTGCCTTTGAAAACATCTCCTTGTTTTGCAAAAGCTACTGGTATCTAATGCTATAGCTTTTACATCACCTGCTTGCCCTGGGACCAAAGGAGTCTGGGCTTGGGTCAACCTGAGTGGTGGATGCCCATGCTGCAGTCAGGTCAACTCGGCTCTGACCATCCTGGGAGGCTCCTTGCGTCCTCAGGTTGATGGATCCCTGGAGGAGGATGTAGACACGCCCAGGCAATCCTAAATTCTTTTTTAAAATGTATTTTTACTGAGATACAATTGACATATTATGTTGTGCTAATTTAAGGTGTACAATGTGTTGATTTGATAATTTATATATTGTAATGTGATTACCATCGTAGCATTAGCTAACACCTTCGTCTTGTCACATAATTGATTTTAGAAAAAATAAATTTGTTTATTTATTTATTTTTGGCTGCGTCGGGTCTTCGTTGCTGCACGCACGCTTTTCTCTAGTTGCGGCGAGCAGGGGCTACTTACTCTTCATTGTGGTGCGCGGGCTTCTCATTGCGGTGGTTTCTCTTGCAGAGCATGGGCTCTAGGTGTGCGGGCTTCAGTAGTTGTGGCATGTGGGCTCAGTAGTTGTGGCGCACGGCCTTAGTTGCTCCGTGGCATGTGGGATCTTCCCGGACCAGGGATCAAACCCATGTCCCCTGCACTGGCAGGTGGATTGTTAACCACTGCGCCACCAGGGAAGTCCACATAATTGATTTTTTGTTACATGATTCATGTCACATAACTTGTTTTTGTGTGGCGGGAACAATTAAGATCTAGTCTGTTAGCAGCCTTGAGGTTTGTAATACAGTACTGCTGTATGTAGCCACTGTGCTTGAGCCTTAGATCAACCTGGAATTTTAAGGTGAACAAACTTAGGCTCAAGTCAGGGACTTGTCCTGCATGACCACGCTTGAGAACCTCATAGAAACAATTACAAAGTCATGCTGCTTTTTAAAGGGACGAATGAAATTGAAACTATGTCATGGAAAACAGGACTCTCAGGTTGATGGCTACTCAAGGATGGTAGAGGTATATAGGTGAGTAGAGTTTTAGATTTACTTCAGGCTTTCCTCATGTTTTTAATGAGATTCCTCACAATCCTCAGAGTGGTGTCAAGAAAGTTCCTGAGAAATTGTAACTTTACTCTTTAATGATTTCTATTGTCATTGCTCAGTTAATTCTGATTTCCCCTCATCATTTTGTTAAGTATAGTTTCGGCTCCCTCTTATCTTATTTCTAGTACTCATGAGTCAGATGGCTACAATTGGCTAGCTTTTTTTTTAACCTCTTCAACAACCGTGGAATGAAATTACAAACATCTAATGACTGTGTGACATGCAGAGGCCTCTCTTTTTATGTCATTGCATGCTCTTGAGCCATTGCTTGCGAACCAACAGATGGGGCTCTCCAGTGGAACGTGAGAGGTATATTTAACTTTGAAGAAGTTTGAAAGCTTCAATATGAACTATGTGACCGAGCTTCACAGCCATCTGATTTCCAATTTAGTAATTACTGGAATAATTAGATGAGTTACTCTGCAGATGGCCGTGAAGTTTCTTGACATATGTGCCCTTGTCATCTATGGCAGATGATACAAGTAATGCTTGTTCTTCACCATAGCATTTGTATATATGGGATGCAAGATGACTTTAAGCTTCCCTGCCAAAGTCTCTAATTTTATTTAGACTCAAATGTAGCAGCATCAAACCCTCTTTGGCTTTGACTGATAGTACTGTTGGCGTGCTGTGTTCAGTGTTACACATAGATGCTAGAGCTGTGCCGATGACAAGTCTCATAATCTACAATATTTAAACTTTATTTTTAATTCTAAATATTGAGTAATAAAATTACAGAATATTTAAACATGAAGAAAATCACTTCCAAACCAAATCTAAGAAAACTATTATAATTTTTCTCATATTTCTTTCCAGTCTTTACTGAAAGCTGTTTAGAATTTAAGCATCTTTTTGAGATGAAATTTATATTCCATAAAATTCACACCTCTTAAAGTGTGTAAGTCACTGGTTTTTAGTATATTCAGAGAATTGCACAAGCATCATCACCATCTCATTCCAGAATAATTTTATTACCTCAGAAAAAAAACAAACCACCCATACCCATTTGCAGTCACTCCTCAGCCCCCAGCCCACACCCCAGCTTCTGGGAACAATTAATATATCTTCTGTCTCTGTGGATTTGCCTATTGGACATTTCATATAAGTGGGATCACTCAATATGTGGCCTTTTGTGTCTGACTTTTTTCACTTAGCATGATGTTTTTAAGTTTCATCCGTATTATAGCATGTATCAGTACTTCATTTTTCTTTCTGTGGAGTAATATTCCATTGTATGGATATACCGCATTCTGTTTATCCATTTATCAGTTGATGGACATCTGAGCTATTTCTACTTTTTGGCTATTATGAATAATGTTCTGAACATTCATGCACAGGTTTTTGTGTGAATGTATATTTTCAGTTCTCTTGGATATATACTTAGACATGGGATTGCTAGGTCATGTTTGTAATTTTAAACCATTTTTAAAGAGGACAGTTTGTGTGCAACCCTGGTTAAGCAATTCTTACAAATCTGGGGTCACTGCCAACTTCTAAGTCATTTCTGTGATACTCTACTCATGTAGAAAGTACATATGCTAACCTATAGTTTAACGTAGCATTTGGCTAGCAGCCTCTCACGCACCTCTTCAGACTTCCAGCTAAGTACCCATAAATACATAGAAAAAGATGAAATTAGAATTGATACATTCTGAGAGGAACATGAACTCTGATGAAATAACCACACTTGCTGAACTAAGTCTTCTCTCGGCTTTAGCTACATTTGTACTTATTCCTAGTGTTCTCCACCATCCAACTCAAAAGACATTATCTTCCCCCACTGTCTGCCACTGACTCAGATATTCAGTTTACAGTTGTGACAATGGGTGTAGTAGTTAACAACACACTTTCACTTATTTAGTTGAGTGAAAAGTGTAGGCCATATTTAAGAAGATCTGCTAGAATGCAGAAGAAAAAAACCTAAAAATTGGTAACTGAAGAAATAGTACCCCAGTTTAAGAAAGAAACAAGAGCAGTTGGCACAGAAGAAATTACTGAAGACATAATCGAAGAAAATTGTTCCAAGCTTTAAAAAATCCATGGATATGTTGGTGAAAAGACTAGGTTCCAGGAAAAAATCAACAAAAGATCCCCAAAAATGGCACATTCTGTCCATTTTTTTGTGTTAAAAGGAGAAATTCTAGACCAAAAAATTCTGTTGCCCATACAATAACAAAAAGTAAACTGCAGCATCACACTCATTCATGAAACATTAAAGATTAAAAGGTAATGGAGTGATGTCTAGGCAATTTTGAGGAAAAAAAATATTGGTACCTACCTAGGAATTTTATACCCACCCATAGTTTAGTCACTGCTACAAGAATTATTACTAACAAAAATATTTTCATCTACAAAAAGTAGAGTTATTTTGAACAACACAAGGGCTTCCCCCCATTCTTTCTTGTCTCTTTGGAGATTATATTGAATCTCTTTATATTGTCTTCAATCTGGAATCTGTGAATGTTTTTATATTAAATGCATTAATATCAGCATGTAAGATAGTATCTCAATTATGGTAAAAATAGTTAAGAAAAAAATTGTAAGAGAAAACAGTGGTAGGTGGTGAGATTCAACATGATCTTTTTTTAAAAAAACATTTTCCAGTATTTTCAAAATATTTTACTACATCCATGAATTATTTATTTTTTCTTTAAGTCTCTAAAAATAATAGAAGTTTTTTTTAATAAAAATATTTTATAAGTCAATAAAGGTAAAATCAATACAGACAATTTAGTATTTGCCCAACAGTCAAAATGACTGGAAGAAAGTACCCAGAGTCTTGAGTGGTTGTCTTCATTTTTTTCTGTATTTTGCAGATTTTATGTAATAAGCCTCATGTTGCTTTATAATGGAAAAATATAGCTTATTCAAAAATCAAGATTTAGTTTCCTTAATGAATGGCATTATTAGGTACAAATGTTTCTGCTTATGGACGACAGATGAACCCTGTTTTACCTAAGCCCAGATCTTAACATAAATCATATCCTGTATTGTTAGTGTTACTGACCCGCTTGAGGTATATATTTTCTTTCCAGAAGTTTTCATTTATCAACATGTTGTAGCATAGAAGAGTCCAACATTTATTCAAACATCAAATATGTATTGAGTGCCTATCCTATGCTAGCTGCTGAGAGTACAGTGGGTAACTGAGGCAAAGTCCATGTTCATATGCAGTTGAAAATTTAACATTTGAAAACTCTTGAAAAAGCTTTTGAGGTCTCAGTGGATGGGAACACATAGTAGGAGCATCCACTCTGGTCAAGGAGAACAAGAAAGGCTTTCAGAGCAAGTATAGTATCAGAGTTAGACAGTAGAGGGTGACAGTTGTACCATGGGTTTGAAATAGCTTCTCCAAAGGTCTGGAGGTAAGCTGTGTTTGGGGAACCAGAAATAGATGAATATACTGGCGACAAAGAGTTTGATGCTGGGGAGTGATGAGTGATAAAGACTGGAATCAGCAGCTAGGTCATAAAAGGCCTTGTAAACCAAGTTAAGGAATTCAAGTTTTGCCCTGTGGGTGGTGGGAAGCCATTGGAGGGTAAATTAGTTTCCTAGGGTTACCATGACAAATTACCACACCCGTGACAGCTTAAGATAACAAATGTATTCTCTCACAGTTTTGGAGACCAGAAGTCCAAAATCAAGGTGTTGGCAGGGTTGGTTCCTCTGGATTCTCTGAGGGAGAATCTCTTCCAGGGCCTTCTCCTGGCTCCTGGTGGCTGCTGGCAACCCTTGACATTCCTCAGTTGGTGGCTTCACAACTCCAGTCTGTGCTCCCGTCTTCACATGGTTTTCTTCTCTCTGTGTCTTCTCCCTTTCAGTGTCTTTTAGGGATACTTTTCATTGAATTTAGGGCCCACCCTAATCCTGGAAAATTTCATCTGAAGATCCTACCCTAATTACATTGCAAAGACTTTTAAATAAGGTCACATTCTGAGATTCAGGGTGGATATCTCTTTTGGGGGCCATAATTCAACCCACTGCAGAGGACTTTAGGAGGGCAGTTGAACAAATCAGACTTAATTTCAGAAGGATTGCTCTGGCTACTTTGTGGAGAAAGGATTTGAGGGGGTAAGGCTGGGCACCTGGAGATCAGTGAGAATCTGTAAAGGAATCTCAAAGCTAGAGGCTTTGGAGATAAGAAAGTGGAGGTAAGTATAGGGTACTCTGAAGATGGTTGGTTGTGAAGGGGGAAAGAGAAGGCTATGGATGAAGAGAACATATGGTGGTGAGGAGGGTCTTTTAAAGGATGAGAGATACTTAGTGCATTTTTCATGCAGGTGAGCATGATGTTGTATCTACTAAGGGAAGTAGCTGAAAATACAAGAATCGTGGGGGGAGGTAGAGATAATTTTTTTTTGGCCGCCCTGCACAGCTTGTGGGATCTTAGTTCCCTGATCAGAGATTGAACCCATGCCCGCTGCAGTGGAAGGGTGAAGTCCTAACCACTGGACCTCCAGGGAATTCCTGAGATAATTTTTTTTTAATTGAAGTATAGTTGATTTACAATGTTGTGTTAGTTTCTGGTGTACAGCAAAGTGATCCAGTTATATATATATATACACATATTCTTTTTCATATTCTCTTCCGTTATGGTTTATTACCGTCTATTGAATATAGTTCTCTGTGCTATACAGTAGGACTTTGTTGTTTATCTATTTTATATGTAGTAGTTTGTATCTGCTAATCTCAAACTCCTACTTTACCCCTTCCCCATCCCTCTGAGATAATTGTTTTGATGAAAGGGAGGCAGTGGGTGCTGGAGCACAGCCTGTGTACAAAGCAGCACATCCATCTCATGTTTGACTACTTCGGGATATTTTAAAAGCTCTGCAAAGATGGTAATGGTGATATTGAGGAAGATGGTTATTCCTGTTTGAGAACGCTATATGTGCTAGGTACCACACAGCTTATTTTCCCTGTGTTAGCTCATTTAGTCTTTAATGTAGTTATATTTATTATATCCTTTTATTGCTTAGGAAACTGAAACACAGAGAGGTTAAACAATTTGCCCAAGGCCACAAAGATAAGTGGTAGAATGTGATTTCCTCCCAGGCTGTGTGACTGTTGAGTCCATACCAGTAAACACTGCTACCTGTGCTGCCTCTGGTGGCCGAGGGAATAATCAATCTGTGCATACTTTTTTTCACAATATATGTTGACTTTGAAAAGCAGGCGCTTATTATCATTTTGCAGATTACAAGCTGTTATCTTGCCTGCTATTTTTTTGTTTGTTTGTTCTTTCCCTGGCTTGCCACCAGATTAATTCAGTGAGGCAATGCCATTTATTTTCTTCATCTTTTCATAGGGTTGGGACTGGTTTGATTCATCCTTTCTCTGTTTATCTGGATGGTAGAATGAGGTGAATATTATCCCTTCATATTATTAATTCACATATTAAACCTGCCCAAGGATTAAAGGTGCTCTTAGGAGACTCATTTTCATAAGCTTTTGCATATACCCAACTGCCTTGAATAACTCTTGTTGACACTTGCTTTGTGATTGATTCCTTTACAGAACTTGATTTTTCTATTTGTTTATGGAATATTGTCTTAACTCAAATGTCATTTCCTTGGAGGAATCTTCCCTCAGCCCGGAACGAGCTCTGGCCTATGTGTTATGTGTACCTCATAGCTGAACGCAATGGCTGGGACTCTGTAAAGCATACTGGGTAACACTTAACCAGGGTCCTTTAAAACTCAGGAATTTTTTGATGAGGGAGGAACAGAGGAAGATGAAAATTCATCTTCCAAAATTCCAAAAAATTAGCAGTCAAAATTTAATTTATTATACGGATGGCACAAATTAGGAATTTTCTTGTCACCACCGATAATCATCATCGTCATGTATTGCTTAGATGAATTTGCAAAACTGTATCCAGGAAATGACTTTCCTCCAGTTGCTCATATCCATAGATGTATGTCTGAAACTTTGTCTCAGGTGATTATTTTCTAAGCTTCAGGCATTTTGTATTTTTAAAACACTTGCTTTTATAACAGTGGTTAACCATTTCCAGCTCAACGCATTTGACTGATATCTCTCTATTAGCTTGCATGCTTGAAGTTGAATATTAGGCTGAGGATAGGGGCCGGAGAAGTTATATTCCAGGTCGAAGATGCCACGTGTGCAAAGGTATGGAGGTCTGTCATCTAGGAACCAGCCTGGCAGGATGTACCTGGCAATAGTCCTTTTCCTTTCCCCTGTACACAGTTCTGCGGATGCCAGCAGGTCAGGAGTTGTAGAGTATCTGCCACTCTAGTTAATAAATGGAAAGATTCCAAATAACTTTGATCAGTCGTTAGAACGAAAAGTTGGTTCACTTGATGATATTTTTTCCTTTGTGTTCTCTTGCCAGTCCCTCCTGAAGCCATCAGCTTCTTGTCTGCAGTTGGGGTCTTTCTTGTTCTTCTGGTTGTCCTCTTCCTCTTCATCAACAAGAAGCTGTATTTCGAAACCACAGGAGGCCTTCCATGCCTGGACCAACAAGGGAAGAGAAAGCACTCTAAAGACAAGACTGGGATCCATGAAGGGCTGGGTAAGCGTCATGCTTCACAGTCTCCTGAGCTTGGCATCTTGCTGTGGTTTGGGTCAGGGAAAGAATGTCACTGTTTCAGGATGGAGCCCATTAAGAAATCACACATGAGCTGTTTAGCAGCTGCTGTGGTGGACACGATGAATGGGCATTACTGAAGAATACATTAGCTTTAGGAAAGTAATGCTCTCTTCAGGGTCCAAAGAGCAGATGGGAAAAGGCTGACCACCACTTCCCATCTTCTTAGCTTTTTAGATGTCTGTGTTGAGTTTCCCTCTGACTAATGCTTGAAGGAAAAAACTGGATTTTTATTGACAAGAGCCTTGATGTGTTCTGGTCTCATTATGCTGGAACAATGTTGACATTTCACTTCAGTTAGCTGTTTTTGAGATTTTCAGTGCTCAGGGCCACTGCCCACCTTATATGGCAACAGTCACTTTTCCAACAGGAGGTTTTTACTCTTTAAGTTCACTGAATCTACTACATCAGTTACTAACTTCTTTCAATTTGATGGGGGAAAATAACATACTAAAAGAGATAATTGGCTTCGTGCTCTTAAAGGACATATTCTGTTTTCAGTTGCTAAAGGGTAGAAATTTGTGATACAGGATGTTATCAGAGTGATGATTATCATCACACAGGAGCTGGACATTTAAAGACAGAGCTCTTATCTTACAGGTAACAACTTTGCTTGCTTTTTTTTTTTTTAATCAGTCTGAGTCTTACCCTCCTCTCCCATGCCCCATGTGTGGGGCATGACGGAACTGGTGGAGGGACAGTCTTAACATTACTTTTCTGAGCAGGCGCAAGGCCTTGAGGAAAACACCCCTTAGTCATCCCACCTCCTGGGCATGTTCTGGGTGAGCCAGCCTGGACCAAGGAGAATATTTGGCTTATTGATATGGCACCTTATGTAGCCATCTTTTAACTTTTTTGCTTGGATATAAGGAAAGGCACAATTTTGGAATAAATGTGTATTAATTATCTATTGCTTTAACAAATTACCCCACACCAAATATTAATTATCTCACAGTTTCCAAAGTTCATGAATATGGGACTAGCTTAGTTGGGTGGTTACAGATCAGGGTTTTTCATGAGGCTGCAATGTCAGCTGCAGTCATCTGAAGGCTTGATTGGGGATGATTGATTCACGTCCAGGATGGCAGAAGGCTTTAGTTCCTGTGTGAACCCTCTACAGAGCTGCCTGAATGTATTTATCACATGGCAGCTGGCTTCCCCCAGAATGAATGATCTAAGAGAGGAGAGCAAGAGGAAGCCACAGTTTTTTGGGTTTTTTTTTAATGACCTAGTCTACATACAGTGTCACTTTTCACCACATTCTAGTCATTTACTAAGTACAGGCTGTGTTCTAGGGAAGGGGGATTAGGTTCCACTTTTTCAGGGAACAGATCAAAGACTGTGTGATGTGTTTTTAAATCACCATAGGAGAGAATAATGGGAGGGGTGTAAATTGCAGTTGATTTGGCATTGCTACTGTTGCAGTGGCCTTATTTTTTGAACTCCACTTGGGACATATGGCTCATCTTCTGAAAATAGAATGGAATTTGTTATGTGAAATCTGGGCCTTACTAATGGTTTAGCCACTACTGTCTCAGCTGGGACATAGGTGAGCATGATGCATAGACTTCTGTTTGGTCATGGGGTGATGCGAAGGTAGGGTTCATAGTGATTCTGCTTTTCTCCTTTCAGCAGCTGACTGTCGCTTGTTGTGTGACCAGGCAAATTATGGAACCGTTCTAAATGTGCTTCCTTATCTGTACATTGGGGTTATCGATACATCCCTTACAGGGTTGATCTAGATTAAATGAATTAATTTTGTAAAGATACCAGCATTGTTCCTATGATAAAAGTCTAATAGAACTTTAACCATAGCTGTGTGGTATTAACAACATTCCAGTCGCAATAGTGGCTTTAGGAATGACCTCACACATGAACACATTGTATTCATTACTTAAATTGGGAGATTAAAGTTGGTGGTTTTCTCCTTTTCAAACTATAATGGGTACAAAGAACTAAGGGTAGAGCTATTTAAGATATTTTTCTTTTTGTCTTGTTTGACATGTTATCTGAGTAATTTAGAGACAATTATGAATTATACTTGCAAATAAGTTGAGGTTTGAAGATAATGTTGAAACAGTAACAATAAAACATGGAGCAGGAGCTGTTAGCTCAAGAAACACTGAAATCCATGTCTCAAACTTAGAGTGTGATCCTATGAAGGAGCTTGAAAAATAGTTTAGTCAGGAGAATCTACAAATTACAACGTCTAAGAAGCAAACACCTTCATTTTGACATTTCTCCTTTAGAAGTTTAATTATTATTGATCAAGAGTCTTTGAAAAATGTGCTTCTAGCCCAGATTTTATCTAACTTTTGATGTTTGCCTTAATTATCATCCTCAGAGCCCTGACTTCTTAGTGAAGTTGGGATGTTCTTAACATATTTTGACAAATGTAGAGAAGGGAGGAAGGCAGCCTGGTGTGGTGGAAAGAAGCACAGTGAAGGGCTTCCTTGGCGGCACAGTGGTTGAGAGTCCGCCTGCCGATGCAGAGGACACGGGTTCATGCCCCAGTCTGGGAGGATCCCACGTGCCGCGGAGCGGCTGGGCTCGTGAGCCATGGCTGCTGAGCCTGCGCGTCCGGAGCCTGTGCTCCGCAAAGGGAGAGGCCACAACAGTGAGAGGCCCGCGTACCGAGATAAAAAAAGAAGCACAGTGAAGACAACCAGAGCTTAGTTTTGCCACTAATTGGCTGTGATATTTGGGGAAGCTCACCTCACCTCTCTGGGTCTTAAGTCCTCACTTGCAAACTGATAAGTCTGGACTAGGTTCTTCTCCGAACTGCTGTCGTGCAATCCTGTTTGATCCTATGGGTTACCGTAGCAAATTCTTCTCTGGGTCTCAGTCTATGAATGAAAGAGGCCTAATGAAAATAATTAAAAGCTAGACTGAGACTGAGCCGTATGAAATTGCCATTTGAATAGATCAAAAAATGGCTGAATATCAACAACCCAATCATTATAATCTAATACACGTGGGAGGTTCTGAGGAATAAAATAATTCTTTTCTTTTGTGTGGTAATATCAGAGAGGCAGGCGTGACAATTTATTTTCTGAACCCACTGTGCAAAATACTTTACCTCACAAAAATACCTTGCCTTTTGGGCTATTTTTTCAAAGTTCAAAGAATTTACACATATCTTTTTATCTGGATGTAGGTAAGGGGAGAAAGAAACTGAAACAGTTTCTTCCTAATAACATAGGCAATCATAATAATGAGATAATGATAATTAGTGGCTATCATTTATTTAGGATTTACTGTGGCCATACAGCTGCTAAGTCCGTTACATGGATTATTTGACTTCTTAATGCAAGGTACTTGTGTTGTTTGTTGGTAGTGATTGCTTTGGGGGAAGGGTGGATATGACTTGCCACGAAGAAGCCATTGTTCAGCGTTGAGATAAAAAATTGATTAAGAATAAAAATCCCATGGTGAAATCATAGTTTTTAAAGAAGCTTAGCTTTGAAAGAGGGAGCAGAATTTTGTTTTTTGTTTTTTTTTTCCCCCTCAAAAGCTTTCTTTATGTATCAAAGGCAACATTTAGAAGTCGGAGCAAAGAGCTTCATTTTCAAAGGCACAGGGTAGGAAGGATGGAGGATGTGACAGCAGGAGGGTGTTTCCTCCCAGGCAGGGAGGGGAAGAAGAAAGGCTTTCCACCACTGGAAAGGGCAGCCCATGGCTTGGAAGGACCACAGGGAAAGCGATTTGGAGGGCTAGAAAGTTGCCTGGACCCTGAGAAGGGTGGCAGATGTGGGGTGGGGTCGCAGTGGTTGTGGTGAGAAGATCTGAGTCCAACATGGCCTGAGGAAGAGGTGAAAAGCAGAGCACCATGTGCATCCCCTTCCAAAGGGTGGCAGGAGACTGCCTCATCCGTGTCTCTTGTGGGCCTACCGTGGCTGCAGGGGTAGGACACGCTAGTGGGAATGGGAGGAGAGAGATCTGGAAAAGACTCCCTGAGCAGCTCTTCAGGTGAGCAGCTCATGTCACACAAGGGCTTAGAAGTTTCTGCGTGACCCTGTGGGGAGAAGACAGCAGAGGAGTAAGAGCGCTGCCAGGGAGCACTCCTGCCAGGGCGTTGTCACACCTTGGGGTAGGGTGGGTCTGTAACAGAGGTTGGGGAGCATGACACCGGAGGCCTGCCTCTTGGGTTAGTGCTCTGCTGTTGCCTTCTTGAAATTCTTAATGGTTTTTGAACAAGGGTCCTTCCATTTTCATTTCGCACTGGGTCTTCAAATTATGTACTTGTCTTGCCTGGAGGAATCACCAGAGGTACTGCAGGTCTGGGCCCTTCCCAAGGAAGGCTGTAGAGGCAGAGGCTGACTCCTCTGGAGGTCAGGGAGCCAGCAGGGAGGAACGGCACACCACGGTAAGCATGCTTACAGCTATGCCCATTGCTCTCTGATGAGCAGGAGTGTGGGGTGGGAGTGCAAAGCCCCCAAACTGCTTACTTATCCCAAGTGAAAGTGACCAAATGACTTTGAGGGGGCAAGCTGAAGTTTAGTTTCTCAACACAGAGCATGGGAGGGGGTGTGTTGACAGAGAGAGACAAGAGCACAGGGAGACAGCATGGCGACAGCTTTTGTACATTTAGGAAGAGCTGGTGCTCAGCCAGGGCTCAGCAGTCAGCTGTGTCAGCTGGAGCTCGGGAGTGAGGCGGTCCACATGTGACAGTTTCTCCCCACCAGTTGGATAAAAGGCCCAGCTGGCTGGTTCCTCCTCAAGACCACTCCCACCTCTTCACCTACAACTGAATGTTTAGCTTCTGGTCCAGCTGGGGCTCTGACCTGCCCCAGTGCCTTCTGCTTGGGCCATGATGCTGCTGTTGTCAGATACTTTTTATTTCAGTTCTGCATTTAGGTCAGAATGTGTTCAAGTACAACCTTCCTACTACACAAGTGAGGAGGCAGGTACTATTATCATCTCCATGTTATAGATGAGGCAACTGAGTCTTCGAGAGAGGAATTTTTTTTCCAACCTATTAAGC
Source organism: Grampus griseus (assembly GCF_964374135.1). Classification (NCBI taxonomy): domain Eukaryota; kingdom Metazoa; phylum Chordata; class Mammalia; order Artiodactyla; family Delphinidae; genus Grampus; species Grampus griseus. Next base: position 39,524,202 of record NC_139018.1, on the reverse strand, counting down.
GGCAAAGCTGGGACTCGTATCCCAAAACTGCCTAATGTCAGAGGCCAAGGTCTTAATTGTGCTACTTTTCTGCCCACCTGATCTTCCCCACTCAAGTCACTATTTCATGCTTTTGAACTTCTGGGATGGGAGAAAATCAGGCGAAAGGAGGGTTTGGGGGATGGTTCGGTTTCCTGTGGCTGCCGTACAAACGACCACAACCTTCGTGTCTTAAAAGAACATAAATAGATTTTCCACACAGTTCTGGAGACCAGAAGTCTGAAATCAAGATGTCAGCGGGTCCACACGCTCTCCCAGCTTCAGGAGCTGCCGACCATCCTCGGCATTCTTGGGCTTGTGGCTGAATCACTTCAATCTCTGACTCCATCTTCCCATTGCTGCCTTCCTGTCTGTGTCTGTCCTCTCTCTGCCACTTGTCATTGGATTTAGGTCTCACCCTGATAATCCAGGAAGATCTTCTCAAGATCCTTAATCACATCTGCAAATACCCTTCTACCATTCACAGGTTCCTGGGGTTAGGACATGGACATACCTTTTTGGGGACCACCATTCAGCCCATTATAGAGGGAGAGGAGGTGGAAACATCACCTGGGATTGATGTTCAGTCATTCCGAATTAGGAGAGTTGATGAAGAATTGGATACAAGATTCTTCTTTCTCCATTTTCCTTGAAGAGTGGTATTTCACACTCCCCATCTGGGGTTAGAATGATTCTTTCAAAGAGAGATAAAAGCTTGTCAGATATTTATGGTATAGACTGTAATCAGCAGTCAGAGTGTTTTCCAAACGTGAGCCCCGTTGAACTGCACTGGATCTCAATCTTGGGAAGCTTTTAAAAAATACCAGTGCTCAATCCCACCACAACGAATTATGTCAGAATAGGGAGTGACAGTGGTAAGGCAAACTGTACAGTTTTTAAAAGAATACCAGGTGATTTAAAGGTGTGGCCAGGGTGGAGTGCCGCTGATGGAAGGGGTGGGTTCATCGCTAACTTCCCCTTTCAGGTAGGGGAGGTTAGCGCTTGAACAGTGTTAACGCTGGCCCAATCCATCTTTGCTTCTGCCCACAAAGTATCCATCCAGTGGTTCCCCACCTGTTTCCCTCCCTGACTGGTTCATTTCAGTTCTACCTTGGTCGGCAGGCAAGCTTTTTCCTTCATGATGCTTTCCCTCTCTACCACCCCATATACACCATGGCACTATTAGCAGATTACTTTTGCACAGGGATTTAAATAAGGAAAAGTTATTTAGGAAAAGTGTCTACTTTATAAGATTATTCAAAGTTGTCAAATTACAACCATCTCTAATTTATATTCAAGATTCTGAGTTTTACAAATTTTTAGTGAATTGGACCAAAACAGAAGAATTTGGCTGCCCCATCTTGGTAACTTCCAGGGTTTTCTGAATGATTGTGACTATATTCCATTTCCCTCTTATGCCCAAATAAGAAAGAGCAATGACAAATTTTACAAAATGGTGTGAATCAAGATCTGAAACAGATGTAAATATATATATATATATATATATATATATACACACACAGTACTGGATAGCAGATATGATTGCTTTTATTATTACTATTATTATTTTTTTTGGCTCCTTAAGATTGAGAAGGACATTTAGCCATCCTCCAGTTGTAAATAACCAGTGTCACCTTCTTTATACTTCATGTTTAGTATGATTGATGAATTAAATATAGGCTGAAAAAGGTGTCTCAAAGGATAATATAAAAGCAATACAATTCATTTTTTCTGGGAGGTTTTGGTTGCTGTCTTTAATGTTGTATTTTCTGAACCTAGAGTCTAGTCTTCTTCACCTGCAGGTCTGTGTGGTGGTTTTGTGCTTGGACTACTCAGATGAATTTTAAATGAATCAAATATTTTAGAATTACAAAAAGGCTAGTCCCCTAGCCCCTTTTTTTTTTCTGATAGGATAATTAAAACCTGTAAATGCCACTGAACTGCTTTTGATACGATTTGTAAACTTTTGGATTGTAAAATAATTTGTTTTAGAGTTATGAATTAACTATCTTTAGAAAGTTGAAATCTTCAGCCCCTCCCACCATCCCCCCTCATTGTACTTTTTTTGTTCTGAAATAGTGGAATAAATGGAATAGCCCCTCTTTACTTCTTGTCACCCTTCCCCAAGGAGGCTTAAGCAAAACAAGACCCAGCTTGGAGGATGAGACCTAGAGTGGGAAATCTACTTGTTAACAGTTTAAATTGAAAGTATCTTCTCTTCTGATTTTAATGCTCTCATTTGCATTATGTATTTCTCTAAGTATGTGTTATATTAGGTTGAACTCTTTGAAATTACTGTTTCTGTAGGTTGGAAGTTTCATATGGTTCAACCTAATACATGAGATGAAAAGCTGTAAGGAGCTGTAGGAGTTTGAAGATCAGGATAAGCCTTGGTATATCTCATTGTGGTGTCTAGTTACTTGTTTTGGTGACTTGATTAAGACACCAATAATTGAGAATACTCTCAGCGAACCTGTCAAAGTATGACTGATTGAACCCTGTTTGATGGGTACAAATTCCAAAGAACACAGTTGAAAATGACTGGTTTGAGAATATTCATTCATCCATTCAGTATTATTTATTAGGAATCTATGTTATGCTACCCAGTGTGCTAAGTCCTGGAAATAAAATGATGAAAAAGAGAGATGTAGTCCCTACTGTCCTGGAAATTCCACTTTTGGATATGACAGAAAAACAAACAAAACTGAAAGTAAAGTG